>NW_009258117.1:1555274-2292918 GCF_000149755.1 Phytophthora sojae
CAGGCAGGTGCACGACACTTGCAGTATCTTGACGCGCACTTCAACGTGGACGACTTGCGTGTCGGCGGTCGTCGCTGGGCCGCTGGCCAAGCTGAAGCGCCTGGGTTGGGCCCAACTTCAATGCCACGCCAGCTTCCGGTCGTCAAGAGCAGTAAAGTGAGCCGGGAGCAAGTTCAACCACATTCGCCCGTAAAGCGCCGGCAGCCCCATGACAACTAGGACTGCAACGACCTCGTTTAACGCTTCAAATTGACAGGGCCATCACTCGAAATGCAAGACGGCGGCCGTAGTCGAGAGCATGAAGAGCTTTACTTGCGCTAAAGCTCTTCAACGATGGTGCGGAATTAGGACCCCAAGCAGTTGTTTTAGCTCGTTCGGCTGTTTGGTTTGGTCGGCAATGAAACGCAAGACACACTTGCTTTTTGTATGGTGCGTATCTTTGCATTTTTAGCAGGCCGTAAACAGCCCCTCCGCGGTATGATATTCTGGTATCGGGATAAAGGGTCACACTTGTATAGGTGTACCTACGCATAATAAAAGACTCAACTGGTGGAGCTACCGCTTTATCAAAAATTATCATAGAACACAGGCGTGTACTTCAACTTACGGTACGCCGTCAAGCGCTGATCGCCCGCCAACCTTGCCATCCATGTCGATTCCCAATCTAATTGCTACACGGGCCATCGAGCTACGACTCCTCGGTGTGCGTGCTAGCCACTGGCTAGTAGCCAGATCGCCGGTTCCGTTCGTTCCCTCCGAGTCGGAGGCTCCGACACCACCACCGCATTTGGTGAGTGTCCAGCGAGCAAGCGATCGGCGTTGCTGGGTGGATCTTGCAGTCGTCTCGAGCTCGGGTCGCTTTGCTTCAAATCCTATGAGATGAGGCGCCGGCTTTTGTCCGCGGTGTCGTTCCTCGTTGCTTCAAGGCGAGCGGATACGCTTGGAGCGAAGAGATTTCGACGGACGAGCGCTGGCCCAGCACCGCTGGGTGGGGCATTGCGACGGGCAGCCCGGATGCATCACCGTCCAGCTCGTAGTGAGCAGCAATTGGTCTTGATCATCTCGGCCCGCGTGTAAACGCGACGATTATCCACGTGACACAACTTGCTGGGTATGCTGCGTCGAATTCGTGTCTTATACGGTGTCCTGGCCTCTTGCTTGCTTGGCTCGGACTGGTCTACACACTTGGCCGCGTAGGCGCGCAGCTCTTGAGTGGCAGGCAGCAAAGGGTCATTCACCGGTCCCGCCGGTTCAGGTGCAGAGTCAACGGCGGACGGCAGAAGGCTCCTTGGTCACTCGCGTACTCAGAAATATGTACCTTTGTGCGTGGGGCGTTGGTGACCGACGCCAACTTGGTCCGCTCCACTCCAGGCCACGCTGATCGCTTGCTTGCTTCTCGGTGGCATCCTCGCGGCTGAAGAAATGCTGAGATACATCCTGCGTCTCGCTTGAAGCCATCCGCTCGCTGGCCTCGAATTCTCCGCCAGCCCCACTTGGGAAAACTTCAACGCAAAGCCACCGATGCCGCCTCTGCCGCTCCAGCCGCATCATTGCCAAGCGTGTCTGGATGGAGGACCATGAAAGGTCAGTCTTGACGAATTACACAGCGGTATCCCATGTTCGCAAGAAGAGCTTGACAGCGGTCAGTCTCGAAGCACAGTACCGACCCTGGGCTCGCAGTGATTCCCCGAGATTGGGCTTGAAGCTTCTCCGACCAAGTCCTTCTGCCTCACCCGATGGCATTCGCCGCACGACAGCCAGCTCTCTTCGCTTGGCATCCCACTCAAAAGGCCGACAACAGTCTGCAATCTGCACGCGTCAAGTCCATCCACGAATCGCTGCAGTACATGTAGAACCATCTTCTGCTCCAGAAACCTGGCAGTACTAGCAGTTGATGCACAACAGTACCAACAACAACACCATCAATACACGTAGCAACAGCAACAGCGCCATGCTGGTGGTGAGTCGCTGGTGGCAACACACCTTGAACTTCCGCCCTAGCCCTATCAAATCATCGCATTAGCCAATCGAATCGCGCACGCCCCTTGCTGCAGCCGTGGATCCTTTTCGAGCCAAATGCGACTCGTGCTGTCCTCGGGCGAAGTGGTCTTCTGCCTCTGTGCCGCTGCCCTGGCGCTATACACGTGGCCGCTCTTCCTCGACGATGGCTCGGGCGCGGCCTGGGAGTTCCTCCGCATCTGGGACGACCAGGAGAACTTCCTGGACAACGACGTGATCCAGCGCGGCCTGAGTCTGGAGACCCTCTACGCCATGTTCACCATGACGCGGATCAACGTGTACGAGCCGTTCGGGTGGCTGCTCAAGGCGGTGGAAGTGCAGACCTTCGGCCTCGACTCGTGGCGCATTCGGGTCGTGACAGCCGCACTGCATTTCGGGGCGGCGTTAGTGTTGGCGCGAGCGTCGGCGATGCTGCTCGATATCCTGGCATTGCTTTCGGACATCAAGTCGGGGGCTGAGGGGGACGATGCAGCGCGAGGGCGAAGAGAGAAGAGGCATTGGCTCGGCTGTTGCATCAGTGCGACGGTGTTTGCTGTTCACCCGGTGCACGTGGAGGTCGTCGGGTGGCCGTCCGCGCAGCCGTACACGCTGTGCGCGCTCTTCAGTAACCTTGCGCTCTACGTGTACGTACAGGAAATGTATCGGAAGTTGTGTGGAGCTTCGAAAGACGTGGAAAGTGTAAACGAAATATTGGGCGTCAGCATGTTTAGCGGATATGGACGCAGTGACCTGCTCTGTTGCGGTGAGTGGGCGCTTTTGATCGGAGCTAGCGGACGGTTGTTTGCTAACTATTTCGCTATTGTTGCAGTCTTTTATCTGAGCGCACTGCTGTCAAAGAGCGCGTGCATCCTCCTGCCGGTTGGTTTCTTCCTGGTCGACGTTCTGGTGTATGCGGCTTTGCAGCCTCATTTACCCATGCCCACCACACGACAATGTTGGCTGTACATCGCTGGGAAAGCCCCTGTGGCCGCTACTCTCCTTGCATTCCTCGCTGTCATGCTGGTGTCGAATTACGAGGGAATGCACCGTGACGCCGACGTGCTGTCCTTGACACTTTACGAGCGCGTGATCAAGTCACTCACGACGCCGATTTGGGTTTTACGCCAGATCGTGTGGCCCACGAAGCTACGCCCACACTACCAACTGCGACCTGGAGAACTGAGCGTGACCAATCCAGACTACCTGCTTTCGCTGGTAGCGTTGGCATCGCTGGCGCTGTTCACTCTCTGGCTGTTCCAGCATCGACAAGCACCGCAGCACCTCCTCGCACTTGCGTACTTTGTCGTCATGGTGCTGCCAGTTTCGGGGCTTATCCAGCATGGGATGGTTTCAGCCGGGTGCGATCGATACGCTTACTTGTGTAGCACTGTTGCTGTGCCTTACGGAGGGGCAGCGCTGGCACGCTGGTTTTTCAAAACTGGGGCCAAAGTGGTGGAAGCCGAAGGATCGGCGCGTGGTAGGCGTCACGCTCAACGCCAGAAAAGCGTTTACATGGGTGCAGGTCTTGTACTCGTTGGTACGCTGCTCTCCATCTCGACAAAAATGATGGGGAACTGGCAAAATGAGGATGTTCTCTTGGAATACTCGCTTCGGTGCGATCTCCTGAATTGCATCGTTCTGACGTATTTTATCGAGCTAACACACTTGCTTTGTGTGAATAGGATGGATCCAACGGACTGGAGGATCTTAGACCAGCGTGGCACATACCTCGTCACCAACGGAAGGTGCTCGCGCGTGGATGGCGATTGCCGGCAGATCTGGGAATTGGCTTACTATTTCACCCCCATGGGGACGCTCAAGTCGACTCTCCAGCGGCTCAAGCTTCTGGTTTGGCTGGATGAGGTGGATCGGGCGTGCGAAGACTACGTCAAGTTGCTCGAGCTTCATCCGTACAGCTGCCACGTCCACAACAATGCCGGCGTGTGCCTTATCCGGAGCGGAGAACTTGATGAAGCTCGGCGAGAATTTGAGCGGGCTCTGCAAACGCCAGGGTACGAGTACGTTTACGAAACTCCCACGCTAAACTTGAAGCGCTTAGATGAATGGGCAGCTCTCAGGGAAGACGCTCGGGCTCGAGGGGCGGAGGATTCTGTTCCGCAGGTCAAAAGCCAGATAATGTTTTAGTGACTCAAAGCAAGTGGGATGATTCATACAGGTTCATACTTGTGCTATTTTCCTAAAACTTTTGCCTGAATAGGGCTTACTCTGAATAGTAGTCTTCTTCCTGGTACTGTTCCTCTTCTTCGTCCGGGTAATCCGGAGCATCTTCTTCATCCTGCTGTGCGTCTTCATAGGCGTGACGCTCATCAGTCTCTTCATCGTAAAACTGGTGCACGCGCCGGAACTGCGAGTCATTGCCGCCATCCTCATCGGCATTTTCCTCGTGGTCATGTCCATGCAAGGAGTTGGCAGCCACGATCGAGCGCTCGATTTGTTCCTGCTCCTCGTCACTTTCGCCTTCGTCGATGACTCGCACCTGTCTGTCCCGCCCTCGCGCTCGCTTCCGAGGTCTCTCAGGCACTTCGTCTTCCCTCTCGCGCGAAGATGCTACGTCTGACGTCGGCGGGTTTCCTTCGTCCGACTCGTCTTCCTGGAACCATTGGGCTCGACTCATTTTTCTAGAGCGGTTGCGAGCTATTGCTTCGTCATCTTCACCCTCTTCCTCCTTTATCGCAGCACCATGCTCATCATCGTCTTCCTCGTTTTCTCCATCATTTTCATCGTGTTCGCCTTCTCCGCCATCACTTACGTCGTCCTCCTTTTGCTCGTCTTCATCCTGTGCGCCTTCGTCGTCGTCTTCACTGTCAAGAATGTGGTTTGCATTTCGCCGACGCGGCCGAACAACCTCGTGCGACTCATTGTGTTCCTCCTCCTCTTTATAACCATCGTCTTCAGCATCATGGCCGTCTTGCTCTCCTTCTTCATCCGAAGAAAATGCCGCTTCTTCCACAACTCGAACATTGCGTCGTCCGCGCTGCACTTCTTCTTCCTCATGATCGTCCTCCTCGTGTTCGTCCGCGTGTTCGGTCTCATCGTGTCCCTGTTCACCTTCCTCATCTGATAACCCGTCTTCTTCCTGATTTTCTTCGACGAATTGGACATCACGTTCGGCTCTTCGGCCTGATCGCCGCTGTCGTCTTACTCGACGCTGCTCTCTCTCCTCATCTGCGGCTTCATCGTCACTGTAATAATCCCAGTGGCTCTCTTCGTCATCGGAAAAACGGCCAACAGGTTCCTCGTTATGCGCCGCGCCGTTTATATCATCGACAATAAACGAGTCGTCTGACTCGTTTTCTTCGTCGTAGTCGTCCTCGTTGTCGCTATCATGATGGTGTCTATGATTGCGGCGATTAGCATTTCTTGCCTCGTCGTTGATGAGGCTAACATAGTCGGCCACGGGAGTGTCCGAAATCTCGTGTGGCTCGCGCAGATGCGTAGTAATGCTCAACTTAAGGCCGTACAAGTCGTCAGAAAAGCGGAAAGTATACACGCCTAGCACGCACAAATCCATCGCAACACAAACGATTAGTAGGTGGCGGAAGCACAAGCAACAATAAAGGAGTTCTCGTACCACCCGGAACGTCTAGGCGCAAGCCCGGAAAAATCACAACTCCGCCTCTGGCGCCACGAGTTCGTTCCATCACGCAGTTTCCCTGCACGTTGCCATGCAAGCACGATATGCATATGTTACTTTTCGCCCTTACTTTCGTCGCAAAAATGTATCATCACGCACCCCTTCGTCGCAGACGCGGAGAGTGATTTCGTTGTAATACGAGCCGCACACGAATCCATCGTCATCTCCGTCTTCATTCATGAAAAACGGCATCCCGTCCGCCATTTCCTCGTCCTCCTCCATCTTGATGACGTTCACGGAGCACTCCTGGTGTTCATTGTAAAGCTCAAAAACGCTGGGGAACTCCACGATCGCCATCCCGACGCGCATATTCACATAGCCATCTTCGTTTTCATCGTTCGTGTCCAGCACAATATTCCTCGAGACGTGTAGATTACCGTCTTCCGAGTCTTCGACTTTCAGCACGGGGTACTCATCGTGCCCTTCGTGATCCTCCTCCCACCGTCCTGAAGAATTCGCGTCGTCCTCGTCATGGTCACCATGATACCTGGCAGCCTGCTCATCCAGATTGAATACCTTCCACTTGGTATCGAGTTGATCCAGTTTGCGAGTAAAATCCTCTTCCTCCTCCTGTTCGTACGAAGAAATTCTCTCGGCGACCGATGGGATAAGGAGCTGCGCCACAGCAAACCACACAGTAAGTAAACACGTAAAGTTTTTCTTGAGCACACCTCACGAATGTACGACGTACTTGAACCAGATTCCACAGTGTGACGTTGATCGGAAACATCGAAGCTAGCGAGGCGTTGGCAACAAATGGTTGCAAGATTTCGACGCGGCAAATGGGGCACTGCGCCTCCTCAATCGAGCGCGTCAAGAACGAGTCCATAAGGCACACGCGGCTGGCAGCAACGGCACAAAAAATTAAACTTCATCCGACATCAACAACCGGGCGCAAGTGCCTCGTCAACATACCAGAACGAGTGTCCGCAGATCGCAGTCACTGGCTGCTCAGAAAACACCACGAAAGCACTCATCCAAGTAAGGCACCAACCGCTTTGCTCTCAATACGCTGCAGCTGATTACCTTAAACATGGCGTACTGGCAGATGATGCACTGGAGCTCCGCCTCCAGCGTCGCCGGTGTCACGAATCCATTGGCCGCCATGAGCGCGTTCATGTTGGCTGTGGAACGCTCGCCATTGGCGATTTGGCCGGTCGACTCACCGCTCTCCAGCACCACAACGTCCGCATCTTCTTCCTCCTCCCCGTGCTTCTCCTCCTTCTCCTCGTTGTGGTGCCCATTGGAGCCCTCCACACTGCAGACGAACTGCACCTCGTCGTCCTCGCTCTCTTCCTGCTTGTGCTCCTCCTCCTGGTGCTGATCTTGCTGCTCCTCGTCCCCGTCCAGCTCCACGATCTCGTGCTCTTCATTCTCTTCTTCTTTCTCTTCTTTCTCTTCTTCTTCTTCTTCTTTCTCCTCGCACTCAGCGTCTGCGTCACGTCCACCTTCTCCTCCCTGCTCCACAAGCTCCACTTGTTCCTTTGCCTCGTCCTCTTGGGCGCCGCCGCCCTCCATCGCCATCAGATTTGTTTCAGCTTCAAAAATACCCTTTCGCGCCAAAAATATTAAAATTACAGTAAGGAAGTGTAAAATTACATTTTAGGGTTTTGGAAGTTGAAGTGGTTTGGTACAACCAGCATTGTTGCCGTCGACGATGCAAAGACCACAACTCGTGGGGGGATAGACTACACTATGTACTGGTACTGGGACTTGAAGAGATGGTCTCGCCAGCGCACAGGACCTACTGCTGCGGGCTGACGGGCTGACTTTCGAGCGATTCGATGGCGTAGCGGATGAGGTAGACCCAGCTCTCGACCTCCTCTTCGCTCTCGACGCCGATGACGACGGAGCGGCGCTGATCCTTGAGGAGTTTGCCCTTCTTGGTCCACTCAGAGATCTCGACCTGGAAGCAGTTGACCTTCAACGCCATCTCCGGGTCGCACGCGCAGACCTTAGCGCCCTTGAGGGAAAGGATCGTGCTGTGCTTCGTGCCTTGCTTCAGCGGTGCAGAGTCGTTCGCGTTCCCAATGGGATCGCCTTCGTACTTTTGAAGCAGCAAGCGGGCGTTCTGCAGGACGGCGTAGCGGTTCTTCCACTGCCGAGCGTTCTTGAGACCCTTGAGCTTCAGGTGCGAGAACATGCTGCAGTACTTCTTGACAAGTACGCGACCAGCCTTCAGGCGCGTGAACGTCGGCAGCGCGTAAAAAGTGTTGCTCGACGTGAACAACGAAACGGTGGAGGCGTAGTTTGGACTAACCACCGGTGACAGTTCGTCGTCGTACTCGCTCTCGTGCCGCTGCTGCGTCGTGGACGATTCGGGCGATGAATCCGACGACCCAGTGTTTGTATTGCTCGAGAGGGCCGCGTAATGAGATCGATCGGCTCCAAAAACTTCGATGCTTGAGTGCGAATTGCGCCGACGCTGCCGTCTCGCGTCACTCAACACGGGAGATCGCGAGTTGCCCATACCCGCGCCGGTTGGAGTGAGTGCGCGGCGCACGAAACCACCACCATCAACAGAAGTCGAGACATTCAACTGCACCGGGCGAGAAAGACTCTCGTTGGCCTTGGCGAAGAACTTGTGACGTAGCTCCTTTTGCTGCTGCTCACGGAAATCGGCAATGCGGGAGTTGAGCTTGTCCAGCTGACCTCGTAGCATTTGCTCCCGGATGACACCGCACATGAATCCGTGATTGAACTCGAACTTGACCTTCAAGTGGCTGCTTGGTGGCGCTGTTTGTCTTGTCATGAGGATAGCTCCAGTAGTCCCTGGGGAATGGGTGGACGCCGCGGGAACACCACCGATGAACGTGTCGATTCGGCGGATCATTGCCAACTGCTCCAGGTCTTCGAGATCTTGGACGAATCGTGAAAGGTGTGCCTCAATAGGGCACGTGCCGCGGAGTGTATCCTTATCAAACACGGGTCCAATAGCACTGGCTGTCTTCATGAGCATTCGCTGCGAGACCGTTAACTGGTCAAGCATGGTAGTTAGCACGCTCTTCACGGTTCGAGGCGGTCGTAGCGCGATGCGGTTGGTCAACATCTGAGCACCAGACACAGGGGGAGATTTTGACGACGCTGATACCGATACTGCTTGGTCTCCAACATTTCCAGACTGAAACATGGAGCGAAATCGACCTTTGGGGCGCAGCCGCTTGTCGTTCAGGGTACCAACAGTGGCTCCGATGCCATGAGATGAACCACTGGGTCGACGGGATGATGCGAGATTGTAGCAGGTGCGGCAGTGGCGAACGGGCTCGGTAGACTTGCCCGGAAGCTTAATATGACACGCCTTCGGGGTACATTCCGCGCAAAAGATGTATCCACAGCACTTGCATTGGTGCTTGGTTTTCTTAGCTGTCTCTTCGTCCGCGTCCTTGTCCTTGTCTTTTTCTTTCTTGAAGCTGACATGGCAAGCAAAGCAAAACTGCGCCTTTGACTTGTCGCCCCAAGATTCCTGCACGTGCAGCTCGCATTTGCGAATGCCCCTCTTTTCGTCCACCTGGATCACTTGCTGCTCCTGCATCTCGGCGATGATTTCATGCAGAAAGAGGGGGTTTCCTTGGGACCGCGATACGAGAATTGCCAAGAGGTTGCTAGGAATCGCCGGCACTTTCAGAATCTGTCGTGAAAGCACCTCAATCTCATCGCTGCTGAATATTTCGAGGGATGTATGCGTTGACGACTTCATGCGCTTCAGCAGGCGCAACTGCTTGCGGAACGAGGAGCTTTCCGTGTTCTCACCCAGAGCCAAGCTGGGTGGTCTCGTGCCAACGACGATCAAACAATTGGTGAAGTATTTTGCGATGATAGCAACCAAGGTCCACGACTTTTCGTCCATGTGCATGGCGCTATCGAGGCAGAACACGGTGGCACGTTCACGTGACATGGCATACAGAGCACACAGAAGCAGAATACCACTGAGATCGAGATTCACCGGCCTCCACTCACTTTCTTCGTCTTGCTCGTCGACCGTCTCCTGCATAGTGTACGCACAAGTAGAATCACCCAACGACGCCCGAGCCTCTTCTTTCTGGGCTAGATCCATCTCGAGGAGCCCGAGGAACCACGCTGCGATCTCCTCTTCCTTCACGTTTAGTTTCCGATCGGGACTCTCAGCAAAGGCGTACCCGCAAGCGCGCATCTCTTCTTCGTTTTGTTTTTGATTCTCCTCCGTCGTTTCCTCATCGCTCTGGTTGGTACATTCCTGATTTGCAGACTCGCTCTTGTTGTCTTCGTCAGGGACGGTGATACTTCGTAGACCTTCAGCTACGTCAGGGTAAGCGTCGAAGTCCGTGTCCAGGATCGTATTCAACAGAGGTGCGTATCGAACCAGCGTCGTGTTGGGAGCGGCCCCCTCGCAAATCTTCTGCCTCACAAATTGCGCCACGCACTTGCGGCGCTCCGCTTCAGCCACTCTGCTTGGTGCTTGAACGACAGGGTTTGAGGCTGATGTGTTCGCAACGTCTGGAGAAAGGGGAGGCGCGGGCTCGGCGTTTACATGGATATTGGCCCCCGACATATCTCTCGCGCCTCTGGTAATGAGCTCCGACCAAATCGCGTACGGCTTCTTCGTGGAGAACGGACTAGCAGTGCCGACCAGCACCTGGTAGTCTCCAGCTTCGGGACTCGCAAGGGCCGATCGAAGTACCACCGTTTTTCCAACACCGATATCACCTTCGAGAATAAAAGCCCCGCAAGGAGCAAACGGATTGAGATGTGAGCACTTGTCCAGAAGTGCTGTGCGAACCTCCATGAAGCTTTCAGTCTCAACGAGTTCTTCAGCTGGTAGACGTTGGCGATCAGCACGTAATGACATTCTTCGCTGGGCATCTCGCACCTGCACACGGTGCATGTTCTCCATCAAGTTCTGCATCGGCGCAGCACGGCTAACAACAGACAACGCGTTAGCTCGTCCAGTACGCCCCACAATTCCGCCCGCGGGTCTTACAGAATTGAACTTGGTCTTCCGCGAGGATTGCTGGATAGCTGACGATAGGTGATAGTCCAACAGAATCGACATTCGTGGGTATGGTCGGTGAATCTTGATGCTTTCGTTCTTGCCCTTGACCATAATCTCCGGACGCATCTCGAAATGCAGCACGTCCTGCGTGTAGATCTTTGTCGGGGCATCTGTGATCACACCACCACCTTCCGATTTCGCGCGCTGCATGAGGCGGGCCGAAAGATTTACAATGTCGCCCAGCACGGTGTACTCTCGCCGGTTGCCTTGGTGACCAACAACTCCGCATAATGCTGTTCCCGTCGTGATGCCAACCGAGGCCTTGAGCCCAGTGTTTCCAAGAGCGGCGCAGATGGCGAGAGAAGCCAAGATGCCTCGAATAGGGTCGTTTTCGTGGGTCACTGGAGGCAAACCAAAGGCGGCGATAACAGTGCTGCCCTTGTCGTCCACAAGAAACTTGTTTATGGTGCCTTCATAGTCGTACACGCACTTTTGGACGTTGGCAAACGCGTCATGCAGACGCTGCAGCTCTTTTGCTCCGAGCATTTGGGATAGATCTTGTTCACTGATCGTAATCATCAACAGCAACATGTGAGTGAGCCTTCATCATATCGATAACCCGTGAGCACAGGCGTACCTGAAGCCGAGGTTAATAAATAACACAGTGACGTCTCGCAGTTCGGAGCCCCAGAACTCGTCGTGTGCATCCAAGTAGGGCCACACAGCCCGAGAAACGTATTGTTTCATGCGCGTGTGGAGAAGTGCATCGTGACGCGTGAAAGATGGCCGCCGTGAACAGATCTTGATCGGCTTGTTCACTCCTGTGACCTTGTGGAACCCGCTGCCATGGGCGATCTCGTCACCATGGCCTTGAACAGGTGCGCCATCGAAAAACTCACTAACACGCTTCCAACATTCACTGGAGCAAATCACATCTCCGGCCTCAGCGTTGTGCTCTGCACTGAAGGCCTGCTCCAAGGCTGGCCCCACCGCAACATACTCAATGCGAGTAGTGGCCCCATCGCTCTCGCCTCCAAGGTGCGCGATCGTGGCCTCGCCGATCCCCACTCCGACCTTGACGCTCAGCACGACACCACGGGCCAGCTCTGCCTCATGCAGGTGCGACTGAATGCGCAGTGCACACTGCAACGCACGACGCAGCAAGCTGTCCATGGTGTCCTCCTTGCTCTCCGGCCAGAAGATGAGCATGGCATCTCCAGCAAACTTAAACACGTCTCCGCCGGCGCTGGACACGAGGCGCAGCAGCTGCTCGAAGTACGAGTTCAGGTGCTTGGCCAGGTCCTCCGCGCCTACCGGTCCGCGCGCAGCCAGCGACTCGGTCATGGCTGTGAAGCCCGACACGTCCGCGAACATGCTGACCACCATGGTGCGGTGGGTCGTGGGCATGGGCAGCGGCCGCTGCAGGTCCTGCCGCTCGAGGTGCCGCCGCACCACAGCCGGAACGTAGGCCGTGAGGCGCATGTCCAGCTCCTTGCGCAGCATGCCCGAGCTCGCGCGGTCACGCGCGGCCCTGTGCGCCTGCGGTTGCTCACTCTGCTGCTGCTCCACCATCGCCCGCTGCTCGCTCTGCTGGCAGATCGCTCTGTGTGAAGTGTGTAGTATGCGTGTGCGCCGTTAAAAATATCGGTCGCTGAGCCTTTCTCCTTTCCTCCTCCTCCTTCTAGCTCGTGGGTGGGTGGGTGGCGTGTGCGCACTCGGCCTCCAAATAGCAAGTGGCGTTACGGGGCGCGCTGGAAACGGTTGAAGTGACCATCACTCCGATTGCTACAGTAGTGGCCGGTTGGCTTTCCATGGAAGCGAGCTGTCGCAATGGGCCTTGCTTGCCCCGTGACCGCCGACGTGTTGAGGGGGGCAACTCGGGTAATGGGGTTCGACGGCACGACGGTCAGTGCGCCGCTGGCTCCGGCGCCGCCATTTCGACGTGCGTGCAATAGTTTGGAACTTCAACGGCCCGGACGTAGATGAAGCTAGCGCGCTCAAGAGCAGAGCTGGAAAAACCGGTTTTTGGGTGTAGGTTTAAACTGATTTTACTGGGTTAAACCAGACATCGTCCACTGTCATACTCACTCTGATGTATCACCCTCTTCACCCCAACGCATATATAAGGTGATTACCTTATTGCCGCTTGCAAATACTTTGCCCTCTAAAATAGACCTCTAGAATAGACCACGCCTGTCTCTTAATATGAGTGGACACGAGATAGGCGAGGGATGATTTAGCTTTATGCTTTGGTGGGGGCCGCTTTTAGGCCTAGAAACTCGGTTTGGCCCGTCTAGAATGACATTTCTGCGTTTCCAAGTCGTAGCAAAGCGTGAAACAGACCCCAACCTTGCATCTTAGACCTGTACTGGCGAGATATATAAATCAGACCTAGGTCTCAATTAAGAGCTTGCTAGACTAAAATCGAGATTATTAACGAGATAATAAGCATGCGTTGGCCAAAATATCTGCAAACGGCAATACTACTTAATATGTTGTTGTTCGTTCCGATGTGCATCACTGATGCAGCATCCGTTTCTTTAGGCCCGATACGCATGCACGGGTTCGCCTTGGCTAGTCGTCATCGTCACTTCTATTATGTACGACGAACCCGTATGCATCGTTGCTAATGCACTAGCGTCGACTTTGCAAGCCTCGATAAAGGTGCTCGTTGTCGCATCGAGGCGCACGCACAACTCATGAATGCCTTTGCCAAATGCAATGGATGCACGCACAGAATGCAATTATTGCTGATTGTGTTCATGGCTGACAGATTTCAATTGAAAATCACCAATTTTCCCCCATATTCCTCTTCATCCAGATTAAGACACAGGTGCGGATGCATCGCTTTAGCCCTGTTCTTCGTTGCTGGTTAAAGCTTCTTTTGACTGATAACACAGTGGCAGCGTCATTCAATCATAAGTCAGGGGCCTCTGGCGTTCTCCCACACAGGGCCAGTATGCCCTGTGTGGGAATGGTTACAACCCCACGTCGATCGTAATAAGCCAAACTCAGCTAAAACACGCCCCGCCGCAATATATCTATGTAATATACCAGCATCCTGTGCAGAAGCAACGAGGAAAGTCGCAGTAAGTAGTAACTATGATGAAGTTGAACCTAAAACCCAGCAAAATTCGATTGGTAGGTTTTTGAGTTTAAACCAGGGAAAAACCTAATGGTGAAACCCAAATTGCCAGCTCTGCTCAAGAGGTGTCTGCGACGTGTGCACACTTGGAAATCGGCTGTGCAAACCTTCAGACCCGATGGCCTATCGCTGTAGACGGGCAAAGAGTTCGGACCGGAAAAGATCCACTTGAGTTCAGCCCCGCGCAGCCATACAACGCGGCGCCGATGCGTCAAGTCAAACCAGCACCGTAGGGCGCAGGCGTCTCAGGCCGCATGGTTGCACGGCGGAACGGCGGCAACACCACCCGCCAGATTGCAGCTCCATGGCCATGGCCAGAGCCACAACCACCACGCCGAGCGCTTTGTTCGATATAAAGTTGGCTGCTGCTTTTCGCGTAGAGCACTCGCGCGTATGGAGACTGGGAAGGTTCTCGTCGATGGCCTGTATCACTTTCATGGAATCCTGGCGCTTGGCGGCGACGGGAGCAGCTCCGCCCACATCAGGGCTGCGGCTGTTGCCTTAAACCTCCAGCTGCAAAGCAGGACGAGTTGAAGCTGCATTGATGATTTCCGGGGTTTGCTATTGTATTTCCTTGTTTTTAAAGTTATCGTGGCGCCACGCGGCGATCTCGTCCTTGGTCTGCTGCGAGGTGCCGACGTGCTCGTGCTCGTAGCCGAAGCGAAGGCGGCAGCCTTCTACGCCGCAGTCGAAGCCCTCGCGCTCCGTCTCATCCTCGTCCGCAGCCTTCCTACTGCCCGCTTTACTCCGAGCCTTCTGCGAAGCTTGACGCTCACTGGTCAGCACGCTGCACTTGGTGAGCCACGGCAGGAAGCGGGCCTCCCAGAGCACCTCCAGCTCCGTAACCAGCGCCTTTGGGTCCAGCGCGATGGAATCCACACGCTCGCCTCGGCGGAACGCCGCCAACGACGGCACCGAAGGTAGCCGAAGCTGCCGCAGCGCGTCGTCATCGCGCGTCGCCATCACTACGTAGAACTTTGTACCCAGGAAGCGCTGCGCCACGGCGGACATCTCACCGCGCATGGCACGCAAGAACCCTGGCGACTCAGCTGCGGCGCTGTCCACCACGAGCGCCACGCGAGGCACCTCCGGTTCGTTCTGCAGCTCCTGCACAAACTGCGCCAGCGCCGCATCCAGCACTACTCCATATCCTTCGGCAGCGTCCTGCGCCGCCTTGTGCAGCTGCTGCTCGAACTGCTTGCGTCGTGCCGCCAGCATTGCCTCCACGCCAAACTCGTCGTCGCTGTCGTCGAAGTCGTCGGAATCCTCAGAGTCCGAGGCGGACACGCGCGGCGGCGGGACCTGAAGCGCGACCACCGAGGGATGCAGCACCGCAGCGCCTGGCGGCGGCGGCTGGAACAGTTGCTGGCGCATCCGCACAGCGCCCGACGTTCGGTCGTGCGCCGTCAGCACGGCCTTGAGCTTCATGGCCTTCTTGTACTCGTGCTCGTCGCGCTCGCAACACGAAGCCAGCGTCGGATCGAACGCCAGGCCCAGCTCGTCGAGGTCGTCTTCGTGGCCCTCCGTGTGCGCGTGGCTGTGCGCGTGGCCTTCATGGCCGCAAGCCGCGTGCTCGGCCGCCGTCGCCATCACTTCCGCGATCGAGTTGGGGAAATGACTTCGCTGCTTGAGTTGCCTGGCGTGTGAAGCACGCCATGCGCAACTTTGCGTCAGCCGTAATCGGGTGCGAAAAGGCACTTCCCGAATACAAACAAAAGCCACCTTCCTTTAGTGTATCGCTTTATAGATTCTAGAACCTTCGCAAAACAGTGTTTCTATCGCGCGGGAGCTTAGTGCTATTTATTCCACATCCAGCACTGCGATTGGCTTAGACATCAGAACCGGATTGGCAAAAAAAGGGTGCGGCGGCCCTGGCCCAGTCATCGCGTTTCGTCCACGAAATCCGCTGGTGGCCTCACACTCGAACGGGCCTCGGTCAACCGACGAGATCCGCGTCTCTGTGTGTGTGTGTGGCTCGGTGCTAGGCGCAAAGTGCTCGGTGCTCCATGCAGGCGTCTTCGTTGACCACGGCGCGTGTGGCGCGCTCCGCGTTGCGCCGCGCTTCCAGCGGCCTGCAGCGTCGCAGCCGCATGCAGCGAGGCGCGCTGGCCCTGCTGGCGCGCTCCAAGAGCTCGCTGGCGCCCGAGGCGGCCATGGCCGAGGCCGCGGCCGCCGACTCGGAGCTGGCCAACGACGACTTTGAGACGCCGCGCCGCCTCGCGGAGGCCGACTGGGCCATCCGCGCTCAGCAGCTGATCCCTCGCGCCACGATGGAGAAGCCGTACGAGCTCGCGCCGCTGACGCTCGGCCTTGAAGAACTTCTCGGCAAGACGGAGGAGGAGCTGGCCAACCCCGGCGAGGTGGCCAAGAGCGCGCGCTCCTACATTTCCGACGAAGACGTGGACAAGTGGCTGGAGGGCTTCACCATTCCCAAGGACCAACTGGCCAGGTGCTCCACGCCCGAGGAGGTCCAGGAGATGCGCCGACGTTACGCGCGCCAGATGCGTCTCGAGTGCTCCGTGTACGAGATGGCCATGGACAAGTACTCGAACTCGCACGAGAAGGTGCGCGCTCTGGGTCGCACCTCCAACACCAACGCGGCGCAGGACCTGATCCGCAAGTGGATGCCGCAGACGGAGAACTACATTAAAGCAGAACAGGCCAAGATCGGCTGCGGCAAGCACAGCACTGACAGCAACATATACGGTCCGGCGCTGTTGCTCGTGCCGTCCGATGTGCTGGCCGCCACGGGCATGAACATCATGCTGAACACGTGTCTGATGGAGCCCAAGGGACCCAAGTTTATCAAGCTGGCTCTTGCTATGGGCAAGGCTGTGCAGGAAGAGGTCATCTCGAGGAAAGAGGCGTCGGCCAAGCGTCATAAGGGTGACGATGACAAGTTCTCAGTGGCTATGAAGAAGAAGGCCAAGCAGGCCTCCGTGGAAACCCGCATGCAGGAATACATCGACAATGTGGGTGCCTGGGACAAGCGCCTGCAGCTCAAGGTTGGAGCCGCGCTGGTCGACTGCATTCAACGCACGTGTTATGTCCCTAATGAGCAGGGCGAGGTCTCGACGCCAGAGCTATGCGCGGCCAAGGGCCTCCCCCCTCCGGAGCCGGCCTTCATCCACAACTACGTGTTCGATCGCAACCGTCGCGCGGGTGTGATCCAGATCCACCAGAAAATGGCCGACACCGTCTTGGCCACAAACCCTGACGCTAATGTCTTGCCGTGGACAGCGCGCTATCTGCCGATGCTTGTGCCTCCTCGCCCGTGGACTGATGTCGTGAATGGTGGCTACCTGAAGCTGCGCACCAAAATTATGCGACAGCGTGACTCGGCGTGGCAAATGGACTGTGTGCAGCGTGGTAAGATGGACGGCATTTTGAAGGCTCTGAACCTCATGGCTGAAGTGCCATGGGTTATCAACAAGGAAGTGCTGGAAGTGGTGCTCAAGATTTGGGAAGATGGTGGCAACTTCGGCGATCTCCCTACGCGCACTGACGTTCCGCTGCCGGACCCCGACAGCCCCGAGTTTGCTGACGACCCGGCACTCTACCACAGGAATGTTCGCAAGGTAAGCATTGGACGCTGTTTTTGTTCTGCATGTATCGACGCAACAGAATCAAGCCCACATGATGACATCCTACGTCATGTGGGTTCAAACTGATTGCAAAAGCAAGCGGTTGCTGCTTGGAGGCTGTTGGGTATTTGCATCCCTTGAGTCATCCGAGAGGCTCCAAAATTGGAGCTTCGTGACTCACATACATGATTCAAAAGTTTATGCGCGCGGCAGCAAGGTGCTAACGAGCTATTGTATTTTATTCGTTAACCTACAGATCGAGCAACTGAACAGGGAGTTCCACTCGCTGCGATGCGATACGCTGTACAAGTTGCAGGTCGCTGAGGAGTTCAAGGATGAACCTGAGCTGTACTACCCGTACAACATGGACTTCCGTGGACGCGTGTACCCGATCCCGCCGAACCTGAATCACCTGGGCTCCGATCTTTCGCGCAGTTTGCTCATCTTCCGTGACCGTAAGCCACTTGGTGAGCGCGGTCTGAGATGGATGAAGATCCATTTGGCCAACGTCTTTGGTGTCGACAAGTGCTCGTTCGATGAGCGTGTCGAGTTTGCTGACGCGAACCTGGATAAGGTCGTGGCCTCTGCGAGCAACCCGCTTGGCGAGGGCGATTGTGCGTGGTGGAAGGGGGCCGACTACCCCTTCTTGGCTCTGGGCGTGTGCTTTGAGCTCAGACGTGCAATTGAGTCCCCCGACCCGACGAAGTACATGTCCAACATCCCCATTCACCAGGACGGCTCATGCAATGGCCTTCAGCACTATGCTGCTCTAGGTCGTGACTACAGCGGTGGATCCCAGGTGAACCTGGTGCCAGCGCCGCGTCCGAGCGATGTGTACATGGGAGTGGCCACGGAGGTGATGGCCAAGGTGGAGAACGATGCCGCGCTGGGTGTGCCATCGGTTGAAGAGGTGCGCGCAATGCTTGCTGGTGTGCCAGATGACGACACTGCTGAGACGAAGGCGCGCAGGATAAAGCTCCGCACTCTGCTTGACCAGGCGCAGAGGAAGAAGTGCGCCCAGTTCTTGAATGGTATCATTACGCGCAAGGTGGTGAAGCAGACGGTGATGACGAGCGTGTACGGCGTGACGTACATCGGCGCGCGTAAGCAGATCTCGGCGCGTCTGCACGAGACGTTCCTGACCAAGGGCCACATTATGGATGAGAAGCTGGAGGACGAAATCTACCATGCTTCTTGCTACTGCGCCGAGTTGACGATGGGCTCGATGGGTGACTTGTTCAACTCCGCGCGTGGCATCATGGCGTGGCTTGCCAAGTGCGCTGGCAAGGCGGGTTTGAGTGGCCAGCCGATGTCGTGGATCACGCCGCTGGGTTTGCCGGTGGTGCAGCCCTACCGCAGCAAGTCCACGAAGCAGGTGCGCACCAAGGTGCAGCACGTGCTCATGGTGGACAACGATGGCCAGCCGGTGAGCATTGGCCGTCAAAAGTCCGCTTTCCCGCCCAACTTCGTCCACTCGCTAGACTCGACACACATGATGCTCACAGCGCGTCGCTGCCTCGAGGACGAGAAGATCTCGTTCGCGGCCGTGCACGACAGTTACTGGACGCACGCGTGCTCCGTGGACATTATGAACCGCCGGCTGCGCGAGGAATTCGTGCACTTGTACGAGCAGCCGCTGCTCGAGGACCTGCTCACGGAGCTGCGTCTGCGCTTCCCCGACATGGACTTCGAGGACGTGCCGCAGCTGGGCGACCTGGACCTCCGCAGCGTGCTCGACAGTCCCTACTTCTTCAACTAAGTTCTCCTTCTCTTTTCGCAAGGGCTGGCCAAGTAGTAGCTATTTTATCACCCCTCGCTCGATCCGGGGGTTTGTCTAGAGTGTAACAAAGTTCAATCACAGAGCCGAGCTTGACCTACTACGACGTACTGCTTCTAGAATTGCTATGCAGCTGCCTACCGGCCATGCGATTGGAAGCTCTTCAATTTTATGAAGAGTTCCCTCGTACATCCCTGCTCGGTGCAAGTCCTGGCAGTGCCAGGACTCCTGCTAGGTTGCGAGAGTGCGGAAACACTTCGATTGCCGCGCTTAACACGGCTGTGCTGCTCATCGTTGGCCTTCTTGCTTGAGCGTGGTTGAAGTTGGGGGTATCGGACTACTACCGAAACCAAGTGGCATGTTGAAGCTGTCAATCAGCGTAGTGAATCCACACAGCACTTGTAAGCGTTGACACTGGTGCGACGGACCTTGTAAGGCAGCAGTGCTTGCATCATGGCGTGAACGAGTTGGACGTTGAAGCGCGACTAGAGCTCGCGCACGTTGAAGAGCAGCCGTGTACGCGGCAGCTTCAACCGCTTGATACCTTCCTAGCTTTTGGACTCATTCCCCAATTCTCCACGAGCTACTCGCATCTCCTCAAGCCTCCACTCTCACCGCCATGCTGCGCATCGTGTCTCGCTTCAACCAGCCCGCGCGCCGCGTCGTGCAGACCTCGGCCAAGTCGCTCGCCGGCGCGCACAACATGCAGTGCCGCTGCGGCAACTGCGTCCAGCACCCCATGGGCTGCACGTGCCCTCGCTGCCAGTCGCGCTCTTTCTCGGTCAAGTCTCAGTCGCACTACGACATCCCCAAGACGCAGACGGCCGTGATCTTCGACAAGCTCAATGGCCCGCTGCAGGTCCGCAAGGACTGGCCGGTGACGCAGCAGAAGGAACTCAAGCCTGGCGAGGTGCTGGTGCGCTTGGCGTACTCGGGCGTGTGCCACTCGGACCTGCACATCTGGAAGGGGGACTTCCCTCTCGACCCCAAGCTGCCCTGTGTCGGTGGCCACGAAGGTGCCGGCTACGTCGCTGCCATCGGCGACCACACGCGCTCGCACCTCAAGATCGGAGACGCAGTGGGCGTCAAGTGGATCGCCAACTCGTGTCTCGGCTGCGAGGACTGCCGCAAGGGCTACGAGCACACGTGCACCGAGGTGGACCAGCACGGCTTCACTGTAGACGGCTCGTTCCAGCAGTGGTGCGTCTCGTTCGCCGACCACGTGACTCCGATCCCTCAAGCTCTGCCCTTGGCGGCTGCTGCTCCCATTCTGTGTGCCGGTGTGACGGTGTACAAGGCCTTGAAGGAAATTAACGGGGTTTGCGGCGACTCGGTAGTGATCCCGGGCGCTGGTGGTGGTCTGGGCCACTACGCTTGCCAGTACGCGCGTGCCATGGGCTACCGCGTGATCGCCATCGACACCGGCGCCGACAAGCACAAGCTCATCGAGTCGTACGGCATCAAGGACTTCATCGACTTCAAGGACGGCAACGTCCGTGACAAGGTGCTGGCTGCCACCGACGGCCGAGGCGCGCACGCGACGGTGGTGGTGGCGTCCAACCCCGAGGCGTATGACGACGCGCTTTCGTTCGTGCGTCCGCACGGCGCGGTTGTGATGGTGGGGCTGCCCAAGGACGCCAAAGTCACCGCCGACGTCTTCGGCTCGGTGCTGAACGCGCACCGCATCATCGGCTCGTACGTGGGCAACCGCCAGGACTCGATCGAGGCGCTGAAGGTGGCTGCGGGAGGTGATGTGTCCACGAACTACTCCATCGAGAAGCTGGACAATCTTCCCAGCGTGTTCGAGCGCATGGAGGCCGGCAAACTGGCCGGCCGAGTCGTGCTCGACTGCGCGTAAGCTATGACTTTGCTTCACGTCGTCACTGGTACCGGTGATATTGTTGTCTGTATGGTGAAAGCTGAGGAAGTTGAAACATGAGTGCTTTCAATGAGCTTCTAGTTGTTGTTTACTTACTGTGTCTAGAATAGTATCTGGCTTTTGACCTGCGGAACAGAATCCTCCGCCCCTCGAGCCCGAGCGTCTTCTCTGAGAGCTGCCCATTCATCTAAGCGCTTCAAGTTTAGCGTGGGAGTTTCGTAAACGTACTCGTACCCTGGCGTTTGCAGAGCCCGCTCAAATTCTCGCCGAGCTTCATCAAGTTCTCCGCTCCGGATAAGGCACACGCCGGCATTGTTGTGGACGTGGCAGCTGTACGGATGAAGCTCGAGCAACTTGACGTAGTCTTCGCACGCCCGATCCACCTCATCCAGCCAAACCAGAAGCTTGAGCCGCTGGAGAGTCGACTTGAGCGTCCCCATGGGGGTGAAATAGTAAGCCAATTCCCAGATCTGCCGGCAATCGCCATCCACGCGCGAGCACCTTCCGTTGGTGACGAGGTATGTGCCACGCTGGTCTAAGATCCTCCAGTCCGTTGGATCCATCCTATTCACACAAAGCAAGTGTGTTAGCTCGATAAAATACGTCAGAACGATGCAATTCAGGAGATCGCACCGAAGCGAGTATTCCAAGAGAACATCCTCATTTTGCCAGTTCCCCATCATTTTTGTCGAGATGGAGAGCAGCGTACCAACGAGTACAAGACCTGCACCCATGTAAACGCTTTTCTGGCGTTGAGCGTGACGCCTACCACGCGCCGATCCTTCGGCTTCCACCACTTTGGCCCCAGTTTTGAAAAACCAGCGTGCCAGCGCTGCCCCTCCGTAAGGCACAGCAACAGTGCTACACAAGTAAGCGTATCGATCGCACCCGGCTGAAACCATCCCATGCTGGATAAGCCCCGAAACTGGCAGCACCATGACGACAAAGTACGCAAGTGCGAGGAGGTGCTGCGGTGCTTGTCGATGCTGGAACAGCCAGAGAGTGAACAGCGCCAGCGATGCCAACGCTA
The DNA here is from genome assembly GCF_000149755.1 of Phytophthora sojae. Lineage (NCBI taxonomy): Eukaryota > Oomycota > Peronosporomycetes > Peronosporales > Peronosporaceae > Phytophthora > Phytophthora sojae. The sequence continues at coordinate 1,577,312 of NW_009258117.1, forward strand.
CCAGCGAAAGCAGGTAGTCTGGATTGGTCACGCTCAGTTCTCCAGGTCGCAGTTGGTAGTGTGGGCGTAGCTTCGTGGGCCACACGATCTGGCGTAAAACCCAAATCGGCGTCGTGAGTGACTTGATCACGCGCTCGTAAAGTGTCAAGGACAGCACGTCGGCGTCACGGTGCATTCCCTCGTAATTCGACACCAGCATGACAGCGAGGAATGCAAGGAGAGTAGCGGCCACAGGGGCTTTCCCAGCGATGTACAGCCAACATTGTCGTGTGGTGGGCATGGGTAAATGAGGCTGCAAAGCCGCATACACCAGAACGTCGACCAGGAAGAAACCAACCGGCAGGAGGATGCACGCGCTCTTTGACAGCAGTGCGCTCAGATAAAAGACTGCAACAATAGCGAAATAGTTAGCAAACAACCGTCCGCTAGCTCCGATCAAAAGCGCCCACTCACCGCAACAGAGCAGGTCACTGCGTCCATATCCGCTAAACATGCTGACGCCCAATATTTCGTTTACACTTTCCACGTCTTTCGAAGCTCCACACAACTTCCGATACATTTCCTGTACGTACACGTAGAGCGCAAGGTTACTGAAGAGCGCGCACAGCGTGTACGGCTGCGCGGACGGCCACCCGACGACCTCCACGTGCACCGGGTGAACAGCAAACACCGTCGCACTGATGCAACAGCCGAGCCAATGCCTCTTCTCTCTTCGCCCTCGCGCTGCATCGTCCCCCTCAGCCCCCGACTTGATGTCCGAAAGCAATGCCAGGATATCGAGCAGCATCGCCGACGCTCGCGCCAACACTAACGCCGCCCCGAAATGCAGTGCGGCTGTCACGACCCGAATGCGCCACGAGTCGAGGCCGAAGGTCTGCACTTCCACCGCCTTGAGCAGCCACCCGAACGGCTCGTACACGTTGATCCGCGTCATGGTGAACATGGCGTAGAGGGTCTCCAGACTCAGGCCGCGCTGGATCACGTCGTTGTCCAGGAAGTTCTCCTGGTCGTCCCAGATGCGGAGGAACTCCCAGGCGGCGCCCGAGCCATCGCCGAGGAAGAGCGGCCACGTGTATAGCGCCAGGGCAGCGGCACAGAGGCAGAAGACCACTTCGCCCGAGGACAGCACGAGTCGCATTTGGCTCGAAAAGGATCCACGGCTGCAGCAAGGGGCGTGCGCGATTCGATTGGCTAATGCGATGATTTGATAGGGCTAGGGCGGAAGTTCAAGGTGTGTTGCCACCAGCGACTCACCACCAGCATGGCGCTGTTGCTGTTGCTACGTGTATTGATGGTGTTGTTGTTGGTACTGTTGTGCATCAACTGCTAGTACTGCCAGGTTTCTGGAGCAGAAGATGGTTCTACATGTACTGCAGCGATTCGTGGATGGACTTGACGCGTGCAGATTGCAGACTGTTGTCGGCCTTTTGAGTGGGATGCCAAGCGAAGAGAGCTGGCTGTCGTGCGGCGAATGCCATCGCGTGAGGCAGAAGGACTTGGTCGGAGAAGCTTCAAGCCCATCTCGGGGAATCACTGCGAGCCCAGGGTCGGTACTGTGCTTCGAGACTGACTAAGCTCCTCTTGCGTGGGATACCGGTGTTATTCATATGCCAGTGCAGAGGATTTCATTGCAGACCGACCCCTCGTTTCGCTGTCAACGGTACGCTGTATCTAGTACTGTTGTTATCCAGGCAGTAGTTAAAACCTTTGGGAGGTTGCGTACGATGGCAGGCTAAGCCTGCTCGAGTGCACGAGGGCGTTGCCGTTTCGGTCGACAACTCAATTATTTCCGATACGATTTAAAATAATTTGCAGAATATCAAAAACATTTATTGCATAAAATCTGGGAGATCAGACCGGAATCGTGAGTGGCCAGCACCCACGCGTCGTGCCCCGCCTCAAGTGCTCGGTCACCGCAAGCGTCCCTCCTTCTGCAGCGCAGTCGTAGCTCGCTAAAATTGCTGAAGAAACCGCGTAAAACTCCGCCTAAAACCGACCAAGATGGCGACAACCGAAGACCCCGCGTTTGCCAAGGGCATGTTCGTGACGCTCTGGCCCAAGGTAGAGCGCTGCCACGACTACGTGGAGCTGCTCCTGGCCGCCCAGGAGAAGCTGCAAGCGACGGTAGACAAACTAATTGCCGGTAGGATAAAAGTGATGCTAAGTTTAGGTAGCTGTGACGGTCTCACATTGATATGATACACTTTTGGGTGCTGGTTCCAGGTCTGCAGGAAGCGGAGAAGGCGGAAGGCAGCTCACTAGTGAGCTACGCAGACAGACTGAGGAATTTCCCGGCCAGGGTCGAGCGACTCCAGAAGAAGGTGGCCAGGATCCAGGACCGCCTGCTGGCCATGAAGGAGTCACGGAATCGCGGCGTGCAGCCCGTGACCACGATGTCGGCGGAGGAGTCGGCGGTGTACGCATCCCCGCTGTTTTGAGGAGGAACTCGGGGGGGGCAAAAGGAGCGAGGGGAGGGAGGCTGCAGTAGTGAGGGGCAAACCAGGAGTTGGCTCCGTCACTTTGCATTTTGGAAGTGGGTCTGCAGCCTCGTGAAGAGCGCGTACGTCCGTGACAAGGCGGGCCATGCGATTCAGCTCAAAATTTAGCACCATATAATGGCTGCTAGACACGCCCCGCAGCCTCACAGGATATCTTCGTCACCATTTTCTACGTATATAGCTAATGAACTGGGTATTTATGTTACTTACTAAACCGCGAGTCGCGCCAACGCATGATGCTATCGATTCCGATTGCAGTGTGGGAGCTTCGTAGCAACAATTACTCACCGTCACTAGCATGTAGGGAAGCCTGCGGTGTTGCTTGGTTGTTCCATTCACTCATACATTTCATCAGGTCTCGTCAATTAATTCTGATGCTCACTTGTCCCGTGCTTCTGCCTCCTTCGCTTTCCTCTGCAGCGCCAGCGTCTTATCCGTATTCCACGAGCTACAAACAGAAGCAACAAAACACCCCTACCACATCAGCCGAAAGGAGCAGCAGCCCCTCGCACCTCTCGCAGTGAGTGACGTACCTCCTGTCTTCAGTTGAAATGTTGGGGCAACGGAGCTGCGGGGGAGCAAATGGGGCGATTTTGGGCTTGCGAGCGGCTTCTCCCGTCTCAGTCTTCACTGCTTTAGTGGCTGGTCTTGACGTTTGCTCGTTCTTCCGCTTGTGACTTGGTGCTGAAGGCGTCGACCGATTGGTGGTCAGTACACTGCTCGTGTCACTGGCGAACAACTCGTCTGCAGATGGCAGCAGCTCCGTGCTGGGAGCTGCTGCGACTGGAGCCGATTCCTTTGTGACTGGACGAGCTCTGGGCGAAGATTCCTCCTCGGAGGAAGACGCGTACTCGTCGCCGAGCAGGAAGGACGCCATCGCCGCTACCCGTGCCAGTAGTTATTGTTATGCGTACACAAACCTTACACAATGACAAGAAAAGGGTAGTAAAAACTGAAATTTTAACTGCAATTTTTAACTAAGTATTGTGCCTTTCGTTTAATTTGCCGACAGCAAAATCGGACTTCAAGTCCGAATTTCATTTACTAAACAAGGGAGACAGTCAGTAATTCGTTATAGTATAGCTTCCCCGAAAATCGGGTTTCCTGCGCTTTGCTCCTTCGGTTTTGCTCTCGTTTTTCATTCGAGGTCCTGAATGGCGGTGATTTGTTCGCCATCTGGGACTTCGGCTCGAAAAGCGCTAACGTTGTCGCTTTCCCTCTCTTTCAATTGAAAAGCGGAGATCCCTCCGATTTTTCAAATCGGGGGTTGGCCCCCTTTATTTTAACTCGTATTAATAACCCTACCTCAATAGTAAAAGTGATAGTTTTTGTGTACTGTATCCGGTAACTTAGCACTCTATTGTTGGACGAAGCAACTTCAGCTCAAAATGTGTTACCAGTAGATACACGGGTGAGACCACTTCCGAGTACGGTGGCGAATAGTTCCTGCCGAGAAACTCAAAGCTCGAGGTTTGAAACTCTGGGACAGATGCGTCGCTACGGAGGCAAGTACTCAATTGAACGGATGCTGGCTCTGCAAGAGTTTACTCGAAAGGCGTCACCGATCCGAGCCACATGTGGTGATTATTCAGGATTACTCTGGTACTTGTTGCCTGCAGCGATTACTCGAAGTTTACTCTGGTAGTTGTGTTGGCTAGAGCCAACCATTAGATGCAGCCTCAGTGGAGCTAGGTTGTAGAGCAAAGAGCTTCTGCTTCATGCAGTCTCTCACTTTGCATTTTAACTTGCAACCAACAAGTATTTCAAGCAACAAGCAGCGGAAATTAACACACCACAGTAGTCGCCATCGCACCGCCACTTTTAACTCTCGCAGTTGTACTTAGTCAAGAAAGTGCTCCTCTCCAAGACCCAGCAGACAGGTGGAAAGCAAACTATGGATTCTGGACCCGGGTGGGAGTTATAAGTGTGTCTGTGGGGTTCCTATTCGCGACTCAATTCAATTCGGACCGTGGCTCGACATGCCAGCACTTTCCCCAAGACAGATGCTACTTAACGCTGTTGGGGTTGGAATATGCTTTGTCGCTATCGGAATGTTTGTATCGAGTACCTGGGTATTTCCCGATACTGTTGCCGGTGCTATGAGCTGTATTATTTATCGTTGTGATGGGAGCCGGAGCGTTTCGAGTGATACTTTCGCGAAGGGAGCAGCTTCGCCGCCTGAATAAAGTCGGTATGCTACAGGGGCTCATGTGTATCGCGTACCCATTATTTCAAGTGCTTTTCAACGAAGTGACCAACACACAATACCAGCTGCCGGTTGTGTTGGTGTTACCAATTTTCAAGCTCGTAATGAGAGGCGCGATGACATTTGCTGCGGACCACAAAGATGACATTTTACCCGAAGAAGAGATTTTCACCGTTGATTTCTTCGATGCGCTGTACCGGCCCACGTGCATGCAGACACTGTCCACGCCTTCATTGGTGGTGACAATCAGCGTCGACCTTATTCAGACGGCGCTGGAGTTGTATGAGCCCAATCAACGCACGCAGAGTATTTTCACACGTCGTCAGACAACGGCAGGTATTGCTAATACTGATCACAACAGCAACCTGCTCTCGACACTCCCCCCCCAGCACCAACGCCTCCGCCACAACAACAGTCGCCTGAGAGGCACTCTCCACGAACTCTTGAGTTTGTCGAGACCTACGGAGACCGTGACGACGACCTGTTCGATTCCGACTAAGTCCCCTTGCCAAATCGGATTCTCTGAAATTTTACGGGAGTCGTAACGCGTCGTCGTTCCCGAGCAACTCGCCGGCGTCAACGCAGTGAAGAGACCAACACGACTGCAGCTAGCCCCGGTGGTCCAGACTTGAATGCACCTTCATCGCACGATGACAGCAGCGAGGAGGACCAGTACGAAGGCAGCGACAATAATTCGGACCCAGACGATTCGGACCAAGACGTGTCGTCGGAGATTTCAGAAAGCGAGAAGGCCGCCCCAACAGTACGACAAAGCCTGACTATTGATGGGACGCTCGAACACCCAGTACGCTTTGAGTCTCTAGCCGAGGCTCGAGGGGTTCTCGACGGGCTCGAGAACGCAAGATTCGCGCTGTCAAACAACAACAGTGTCACCAAACGTCTCTGGTGTACTTCTCATGTTGATTGCACAGCTGAGACACGTATCACTCTTGATCCCGACGGCAAGTTTCGGTTGTCGCGTAGTGGTATGCATACGGCAATTGTGGCACCGATTGAGACACAGCGGACGGGAATTCACACGCCATTACTTCCGGAAATCGACGGTTTGCTGCTGGGAGGCTAAGGTCCCAAAAAGTGTTTGAATACCCTACGCATGAAGTACGGTCTCTCCGAAGAAGTTATCGCCTTGCTGCCATCAGCTTCTCAAGTCAAAAACAGAGCACACCGACTGCGGAGACGGGGGGATTTCGACATTACCACCTACGCTGATGTCATGGTTTGGGCGACGCCAAGACTCTGCACAACCCCAGCAGCATTTTTTGGTCATATGCGCTACAATCGCGAGCGGGACGCTAGGCGCATCGCTCGCCAACCCTTGAGTTTCAAATGAGCTCATAGTGCTGTACTGCTTCACCGACACAATCGACAGTGGTGACACCTCGGTCGGAATCATCTTCACTTCGCGAGGGCTTTTTCGAACAGCTCCCCGAACAGTGGCAGGTCAAAATGACGAGATGCTCGGGGTCACAGATGGAACATACAAGCTTCACTTCGGTGGTAGGACGCTTGTGTCTTTTGGCACATTTGGACTTCGTTACACCGCTTTGCACGCGTATCAACAGAAGTTTTACCCGATGGCATTCATGTTCGTCAGGACGAATTAGAATCCGATTGAATCGCACCACCACAGCATCAAGACTACTGCAGTGAATCAGCTGCGGGCTTGAACAGGGCATGTGCTTGCGTCGACTCTACCGAAAATCCTGGTCGAGTGCGCGATGGAAATCGGGTCGGAGCCTATGCAGCACTTTGCCGCTGGACCCGTTTCCGCAGAGGTTCTAGAAGCTGGTGTATTTCTCTGCAACGACGACAACCATTTCCCGACTCACAAACGCAAGTCGCGCAGAGCAATCCGCAACATCCAGACGTATTACTTCAACCAGAGATACTACATCGTCCGGGACGACAATGTGCATGGATTGAAGGTGAACGCGAGCCGAACAAAGACCTATGAGAGCTCGCTCAGCGGATCCCTCAAGGATGATGAAATTGTGGAGAATGTCCAGCTTCGATACCTCTCACTGCACAAGGTGACGGTGTTGGATCGACTTCCGTATGAGCACGACTGGAACTCTCCGTTGTGGTCCCTGGAGGAGATCAACACCATCAAAAAAAAGTTCAAGTGTGACTGCAAAGATTTCTACCAGACGGGGTGGCTGTGTGCTCATGTACTAGCATGCCTTCACCTCGTTGACAATCTTGATTTGACGGTGATGCTTCGAGGGCTCCCAGCTCACAGGCCTCCCGGTAGACCGCGCAAGAAAAACAAATGCCTCCAGCGAGATGGTGTGAGAACATCCCAATACTTCGTCGATGCCCTGGTGAAACGACTTGTGGACAAGCCAGCAAGTGTTATCAACTGGAGCGTGCTAATCGAAAAGACAGTTACCGAGGCGGATGGCGAGGAGTCTCAGCGGACCTATGTTGACAAGATTAAACCCCCCCTTCACTCGTGGAGGAAAGCGGTTCTGGGAGATCACGTACGAGGATCAAGACGAGGTGACTGTCCTGGAAGTTGAAGCTCTTGCAAGGACGATCAATTTCTCCTTCCAAATGGGGCACAACATTGTTCCCAACTAATGCATATCTTCGACACAACAGCGGTAGCGTGAAGCTTCAGCAGAATAGCAAGTGGACGACATAAGGCTAGACGTAGTGAGCACATCGGGTGTTACGAACTAGGGACCGAGTAACCCGGATATTTGTTTTACATTTTTCAATAAATGCAATATAACCCTTGTGAATGCAATAACACCATCGAAATGAAATCTAGCCAATAATAAATGAAAAGCAGACTTTTTGACTATAAATGGAAAGTAGCCGCTGAAAGAATGAGAAAAAAACCGCGCCCAAATCTAACTACGGGTTCTGGGTCCGCGTTGGCCTAATTGGCGTGTGCGCAAACTATTTGCTCGTAAACCAAGTCCAGGCATGGATTGGCGCTTTCTTCAAGGCAGCTGCTGGCATCGAGCTTATGTGTCGGTGTCATTTTTACTTGTGTGGGGATGATAACAGCAGCGTTCTGGGTGTTTCCCGTACCGTTTTTATGTACATAGTCATGAGTGTTTACTGGGACAGGCAGAAATATTCCTGCAGTTATTGGAGCGCAAGCTTTTCGGGCACTTCTGTCGCGACGCGAGCATCTCCGTCGGGCGAATAAAGTTGGCATCTTGCTGGTATTGATGCTGGTGACATATCCAGCTATCCAGGTCCTTTACGGACTAATAAGGCGAACAATCTACGAAATAAGCATTCTGGTGCTGCTCATTATTTTCAAAATCGCCACGAACCTCCGTGCTGCGTCTCATGTGGAGGACATCATACTCGAGCAGGTCATATTCACGGTCGATTTCTTCCATGCGCTGTACCTAGCAACATTTATGCCGGGTTTGGTGACAAGTTCAGTGATTGGCATCCTGATTTTCGATCTCGTGGATACATCGATCGAGTTACGCGAGCTCTATCATCGGATACAGAGTGCTTTATTGAAGCTACGTGGGCTGAGTATGAGCATCGATGTTGATGATAACAACAACGATCTGCTGTCCGCAGTCCGATCGCTGTGCTACTCCTCCGAAATGATTCAAACGCAGCAAATCCGAGTCCACTCCTGCGTTTATCATCAGTTGTCAAACGAAGGGAGACCTCTACTGCAAAAATTCGAAAGTCATTCGATTCAGCTTCGCGACACCACCGATTCCTGGCCCCCGCCACAGTACTATTGCACTCCCCGACAGTGGATTTGGCCCAAAACGAACGAAGGCGCAGCCAATCGATTGATGGAAAATCGCACGTTCTTCTGGGGAGCCTCTAGAGTGCGTGATCCCCGCACTATACGGCGGCTTTGTTTTGGTGATGGTTCACTTGCCTATATCATGCGGAAATGGAGGGCATCACCCGCGATAACGTCAACGACAAAGTCTTCCGAATGTTCTTGTACACTTTGCTGGAGTTCGCGTCATTTGTGGCGCTAGCGGTTGTCATGTGGCGGAATTGTCGAATTCAAGCGCTGTACCAGTAGGCATTTGTGTTAGAGACGCAGAAGTCGTTGATCCTATCCAAATTGGTGTCACTCATATTGGTGACGCTTACGTTCCGTGTCGTACACTTCGGTGCGTTTACCAGCGAGCACGATCTATGTTTTGGCATGACTCTAACAATGCTTATGATGAAGGATCCGACTTCTCTTTTCAGTTTGAATGGGTCAAACATGCGTACTGACGAAGCGGCTGGAGCTAGGTTTGAAAAATTAATCGTGCTTTGGATTATAGCTACCGAATTGCCGAAATGCTAGCCAAGTAGTGGACAATTCAACATGAATAAATAATGTGTGGCTTATACACTACGTATGTATTAGTATATAGTACCTATAGCATACTCACTTTAACTACTCATTTCCCACTGCTTGCGACAACATTCGTAAATTCTGGCTCTCCCCGCCTCTACAAGCGTACACCTTGCCTTACCTTGGTCCAGTTTTTAAACTAAATAGGCGTGAATAATTACGATTTCTCAGTACGTGTATTTGCGGTACATATTACGACAAGTCGTAGCTTAATTGTGTAGCCGTTCTCGTTCGGGCTTGTTCCTTAGGCGCTCCATTCAGGCACCAGCAGGCCGAGATCTTGGACGTCCCAGCTCAGGAATGACGACAAGAGCAGCGTGAAATTGACGAGTTTTGCGAGCAGGTTGCCGAACACGGCGTCAGTTGTAGATGTGTAGTTGACCATTGCCGCTTAAGTTGGCTGAAACTGTACTTACCTGAGAGCAAGTTGTAGAATGAGGAAGATTGAACTTGGTGCACAAACAGTTAGGTTAAACGCCCACCGCTTCTCCCTCCATACCCGATGGTATTCTAACTTGGCTGTTGTTATCAGTATTTGTTGTCGGTAGTATATCAGCCACAATGGACATCTCTTTAATGGATTTATCGTATCTGCCAACGCGGATATTTCGATAATTTAGCTGTACACGGAGTATTTGAGTGCAATATTTTACGACCAGCTAATGTGAAATGCTACGAGTGAACTAACATATCTTTGACAGGCAGGTGAGCGCCACCTATTGCTAGTACGGACCATCGTATCCCTCTGATTCGACGTGCTGGTCCATGGTCTAGTGGCCAAGTCTACGAATGCTTCACTACCCAAATTCATTCGAGGAGCGACAACCTCAGGCGCCATGTTCGGGTCCACGATTGACTACGTCTCCAAGATCGACCTCGCCGCTGGCGACCTCATCGTAGTCGTCGTGAAGGGCGCGCCGCCTCTGTCGGCTTTCTTAGTTGGGAGATCCAAGATTTCGGCCCACTGGTCCCGGAGTGGAGTGAGTAGTAACTACCGCCGAAATCGTGTGCCCAGGCTCACCAGAGAGCAGCGCCAAGAATCGAACGAAGATCTCGCTGGCGAAAATACCCTTCTGTATTACAGCTCACCTCCTGGTTGTATGCCGTACTGTTAGTGACACGAGCGTTCCCGTGAAATAAGCGAAATAATATGTGAGATGGACGATTTACTCTGGAGTAATAGTAGTGAAGAATATCCGTGAAGAGAACACAACAGTGGCTACTGTACTTGTCCGGGTCATGCTCCGCCATAAACCACGTCCCCCATTCTCCAACTTCCTCAGCTGCAAAGCTCAGCCCAATCGACACTACCATGGCTAGCTTCACGTCCACGACTGAGGCCGTTCTCGGCAACCTGCTCGCAAAGGTTGTCAAGTTCACTCCGCTCTTGTCGCCATTCGTGAGCTACGACGTTCAAGACTTCGGCCTGTTAGTCGCGAATCTCTCCTAAGACCAGCACGACAAGGGCTAACCCGTCAAGCAGATTCGCCGACCTCAAGCAAATGTGTGTAGCAACCAGCGTTGACGAGCGTATCCAGCGGAACAGACAGATAGGTGCTGGATTAGGCGGAAGTTGTCTGTGGTGGCACGAAAGAAGAGATTAGTCAACGATGCTCGAATCACGAATGAAAGAACTCACGGGAATGAGCGCGCCCAGGTCCTCGAAGTGCCAGTTCCAGTTGGATGTGTACTCGATCGCGAAATAGGACACGACGGAGATCACGCCCTCGTACACCTTGCCGGCGATCGAGTTGGTCACTTTGGTGTCATCACTGGGAGAGCAAAGATCGCTGCATAGTCGCTCGAAACCGCGCCGATGAAATACAAGGGCTGAAGCGAAGGCAATCACTTGTGTCGAGCATTCGTAAGACAGTTTGACGACAAATCAAATGTAGCAATTTCATTGGTTAATATTGTATTGTGTAGTCTCGAGTGTTGCTGCATCTCGGCTCGGAAATTGGACTGATTTATCTGTGTGCGCATTTTGCCCCCTTTCCTAGAGGCAGCGCACTTGAAAAATGCCCCTTGAAATGTCCGGGCCTTTGATCCTGACGCCATGCACTAACCTCCTGCTAGAAGATTTAAATATACTTGCCAGGAATGGAATGTAAGGACATCATAGCACAGTTATCATGCGACCGTTTGTTCCCGTAGTGGAGCAATGTTTCTTCGCTGTACTGGGGTGAACGACTGTTGTCGTTCACCCCACCACGTCAACTCTCCTTTCTACAGTAAAGTACTAACACTACATAGAAGATGGAGATTCGGATAGAGCGCGCACACGCAAACCAGTCTACGCTGTAGCATCGACAAAAAGCATGGCTGCAGGCAGTCTTAGTTGCAGGAGATTCCGAGTAACTCGCCGATGCCGAAGGTCGAGCCCAGCAGCGATATGGCGCGCGCCGAGCGCCCGCGCAGCAGTGTGGAGCTCCTCCGCACCTCAGCGTCGTAGGTATAAGATCTAGGTATTATCGCCGTTGCAGAGTACGGGGTTGCATTTTGTTGCTGGACTGTAATGATTAGGTAAGAGGGGGTTGGAGGATCTCGGGAAGCCCACTGGCAACACCGTTCCCTGGCTGCCACGCCTTCACAACTACTATGATGTACGCTCAAGCATAAAATTTACTACATTAAAATGTACATGTAGTACCGTTACGAGCTATTTGTCCCTCTTAGTTTACGTCTGCCAACTTCATCGTAACTCCGTGCCCTACAACGGCTGCACCTCTGAGTGGAACAGCTCCACGGACTGCATGCACGCGTTCGTGCAGTCATTATGCCGATATTTAAGCTTGCTGCCAGCGGCCAACTACAGGCACATCGCTTCGTGTGTGAACAAGAGGCTACTTACCCTACCGCACCATGCAACTGCATCGTTTCGGCGCTCAACGTTGCCACCGCGTCCGCGGCAACGATGCCTCTGTGACCTGAACACTTTTGACCAATTGTATGGCGCAAACTAGTGTCCGACAAGCTGTCTTATGTTTTGACAGACAATATGCAATGTAGCCACTGGTATACAAAAACCAAGATGTAGTCAAAACGCGTTGATCCGAAAACGTAAGACGCTTTGTCTTATGATAGGCATTCTGGGGCTAAGTATCGTCTTACGAAAGAGCATGAATCACAAATGTAAGAGCGATATCTGCTGGATGAATTTGACGTTTTATTTGCTAAGTTATGGTCATTTATGTGTGTATTCATGTCTAACAAAGCTGTGTTAATCTCACACTAGAATGTGCTTCTACTTGTAGAGCAGAGACGACATCTGTGAGACGCGCTTGCTTGAGTGGCGGAAGCGAGACGCTAAGCGCACGTTGATGAGCTTGAGTACCGCCACTGCCGTGTGGGGAGCCCGCGCCTCCAGCGCCTCCATAGCCGCTGCACGCAGCCTCAACACCACGCAGTCGGACGTGGCAAAGTACTTGTACTCTGGGTCCATGCCAGCGACGTTGGGCGTAATGACGGAGCCTGGGCCGATCTTCAGCAGCCGCGACTTCGCGGTCGTGAACGGCGTCCACTGAGACTCCTCGGGCACCACGAACGACAGTTTACGAGGGTTGAAAACTCTTCCTGACTCATTCGAGTCCTCTACAGCGTCCTCGTCCCCCTTCTCACTATTGGCACCTTCAATCTCGCCAGCTTCAGAGTAGCGGACACCGGGGATGTTGTGGGCGTTTGAAAACTCCGAGTCCATGACGAAGTTCATGTACCCGAAGCAGATGAAGTACGTGTCATCTCGTAGCCGCTCCGGTACGAGCTGCGAGCCATTGGGCACCACGACGATATCCAGGTACGCGGACAACGGGAGTAGCTTCTGGTAGCTCGCACTGCTGTCGTGCTCGGGGGATGCGGCCATGAAGCTCTCCCAGAGTTCCAGTTGGCTCTTGCGCTTCCAGTCCGAGAGAGAATTGCCGACTCGAGGTGTTACGGGGGCGCTGCAGATGTGGTCGGGGAGCAGCTCGTTCTCGCAGATCTCCAGGGCGATGTCCACATCGCTACTCAGCAGATGCACGCGCTGCGAGTAGTGGTTCTGACGCAGTGCGAGCTCGATCTCCGGCTTCAACCCGCAGAAGTAGATGTCGAACATGTACATGTCTGCGAGTGTGGATGCCTTGCGGAAATTTAGCAGCGCTGTAGCGTCGAAGCTTGGGACGAGTCCAAAGTCGATGATCACGTACTGCAGTTTGGGGAAGTCAAGCGAGTGAACGCGCGTCTCCATCCGCTCGAGGATGTTGACAGATGTGCCGAAGAATAGGTACCCTTGCAGACGCAGCACGAAGATGGCGCTCCCTTCAGCGTCCAGGAACGCCGTCTGCTCGGGCGTGCGGTCCACAGCACTACGGGTCAGCGCTCCAGTCGTCTCATGGTGGACGCAGCCCACATCGTGGATACGCCAGATCAGCTCGACCATGGAGATGATGATCCCCATCGCCACACTCTCCAGCATTCCAATGATCAGGAAACTCGACGTAATGAGCACAACCGTTGCCTTCTCAATAGGCTTGAGAAAGTGGAAAGGGGTGACCAAGTACGCCTCCAGGAAGTGCAGCCCCACACTGAGTAACAACCCGCCGAAGATGAACTTGGGCACGAACTGGAGCAGGCGAATCCCCACCATCCACAAGACCACGATCAGGAAGGCGCACACCAGCGCGGGCACTTTCTCGTGAGCCTCGAACTGCTTCATGATGCCCATCGCAGAGAGGTAGTGGCAGCCACCGCAGCACCCCATGAACCCGCTCGCAAGATTGGCCAGTCCGATCACGCGCATCTCGTTATCCGGCGAGATATCCCGTCCAAAGAGCGTCGACAATGACGTCGTAGCCACACTGTACTTCAACGCGCCCAGAATCACGAGCGAGATCATGAATCCCATACATTCGTTCGTCAGCGTGTGCCAGTGAACATGCTTGAAATCAATCTCAGCCCAGGGATACCACATGGGCGTCTGTGCCACCACGACGGGATCCCACGAGAAGACCCAGCCATCCTTGCCCAGCTTCTCCATGCTCGCGTCATACAACGTCGCAATGACTTGGAAGCCCACGAGCGACATGGCCAGCAGACATGGGAACGAGATGGCCACGGGGAACTTCAGGTACTGTCCGAGTCTGGCAAAGCCGGCGAAGGCCACGGCCGGCAGCAGCAGCATCTGCACGTCCCACGTGAAGAAGGCCGCTGTCAGCGCCTTACTGGAGGCCATGTGCACTCCGTTCTTCATCAACTCCGCTCCGATACCCGACAGAAAGCCCGCGATCACCGGGTACGGCATGTAGTTGGCGATGGACGTGACTCGGAAGAGCCCCATGAGGAAGAAGACGACCCCCAGCACCATGGACGTGATGGCGACCATCATGACCGTCGTGGGCACCACCTTGTCCAGGTCTCCGTGCAGGTGGTCGGAGATCTTCTGGGCCATCTCGGCCATCACGGGGGCCACGAACACGTCAATGGCGCCCAAGGTCCAGGGCGCGCAGCTCTGCCAGGCCAGCACGACGGACAGGACGGCGGTGCCCAGCAGGTTCATGTCGATGAAGTGCGCGATGACGGAAGCCAGGGGCGTCCCGTGGCCCACTAGAACACTGGCGCAGGACACGGCCAGCGTCGAGGACAGCAGGAAGGCGATGACGCCCGACGTGCCATTGACCAGCACCTCCAGCAGCAGGGCCTTGAGTCTGCGGGCGTCTTGGGGAGCTGATTGGCTATTGCCGATGCTGGAGGCCACGGAGAAGGTGACGTGCGTGCTGTGTAGAGCCCCGTTGACGGCCCCGTACTCGCCCGGGCGGCTGCGGCTGCGGCCCTGGGCGCCAAGGAGCAGGCCGTGCTTGGCCGCGTCCTGCACGCTGCGCACGCGGCGCATGAGCTGCTGCTTCTGGGGCGCGGGCGAGTGGAAGGACGAGTCGGACGACGCGTGCGGCGGCGCGGGCGGCGGCGTCAGGATCGGCGCCATCTCCACGCCGCCGCGCTCGAGCGGGAGCGCGTCGGTCTCCATTATTGTATTGGCCCTGATATGAATATGAATGAAATGGGGGACTGTTGTGACGTCGCCGAATTGGGCCGAGTACGAGAAAATGACTTGGCGTTTGTATGGAGAGGCTGGGGGGAGTGGGAACACGTTGAAGTTTTGCTCGCTGGGACAGCAGGAGTGCGTGCCAGCCGCCGCGGCTGGTGGTTTGTGTGAGGTTGGGAGAGAGAAGGAGAAGGAGCAGTGATCCGCTGCAAGGCGTGCAGCGCGTCAGGGCGATAGCAGGAGGTGAGGCTTATATAGGGGTGTCTGAAGCATTTTTACTAGTAGGTGTTCGTGATTGGGCTCACCAAAATGGATACATTGTTCGAGTTGCACGACGCTCGTACAGTATGCATTCGAAATCGACTGGGCGATGGCTATCCTACCTTGCGCTGGGCTGCGAAGACGTCGAAGCTCTTGCTTTGTGGCCGACAAGCAGATCGCTAATGCACCTGCCTTCGCCACCGCTGGTGTCTTGAATTTCAGCCTGAGCGACTATGCAGCGAACTTTGCACTCCCCGTGATGACACCAGCGATTGCTGGCGCTGGCGATCGGGCAGCTATTTCTCGTGGCGGCCTCGGATTGCTGGTTATTTGCCGAAAGGAGGCTGTCTTCAGTCCACTATTTGCGTCGCGCCGAGCGCATCTCAAGCTTTCAACGCATCAAACGCCTTTCACCATGGAGCCCGCCGCTGCAGTGACCAACTCGATCGCCGGCAAGGTGTACGAGGGCGTGATCTCCGTCGTGTCCTACTTCGCCATCGAGTACACGTCCAACTGGAACTGGCACTTCGAGGACCTGGGCGCGCTCATTCCGGTATGTTTTTCCTTAGTCGTGGTTCGTGCTGCGTTGAGGCTGAACAAGTTGCTTTCGTGCTACCACAGGCCACGTCCGCCTAATAGCCAAACCGCTTGCTGACCATGCTCGCCTACTGCAGCGTACTGGGACGCGAAAGAAGCAGCCAACCGCTTTTGCTCGTTAATGTGTTGAACAAGTCTACTAGGGCGTCTTCCCCATTCGTAATTTATCGGTAAAACAACACGTGTGATGATGTCATTTGTTTCTTTGACGAATATGCGGTCGATTGCTGACGCGTTAGTCGTTGCCGTGGGATTAGCGACTTGATGCTCCATCCGGGCTCCAGGAGAGCGAAGTGGTCGACGGAGGAAGTGGGAAAAGTGGTGGGTGGTGCATGGCGGAGACTGCTCCAGGGCAAGTCTAGGTAGTAGGAAGTCGGGAAGTCGGAAGTCAACCATTCGTTCTGTCCTCGCCACGGTTATCTACTTTTGTATATCACACAACAACTATGGAGGTCAATGGTGTTATTTCACATATTATTATTGTGCTTATCTCACTTGGACTCGGTTTACATGTAATCGCTATCTTCGTAGTCGCTTTTCAATTGCATGGTGGGCTTCTCACAGGGTTATTTACGCGCATAGAGATCTTCGTTCGATTCCGGTGCTGCTCGCTGGTGAACCTGGAGGCACGATGTCGGCTCTACTGTAGCTACTGACTCCACTCTGGGACCAGTAGGCCGAGGTCTTGGATCTCACAACTCAGGAGAGCGGACAGAAGCGGCGTGCCCTTCACGACGACTGCGATGAGGTCGCCGACGGCGAGGTCGATCTTGGAGACGTAGTCGAACGAAGACCCGACTATGGTTGTTGAGGTTGTTGCTCCACGAGTGAATTTGGGTAGTGAAGCGCTCGCGGACTTGGCCCGAAAAGACCATGGACCAGGTAGAACCACCAGCACGTCGAAGTGTTCGGAGCTGCAACGACAAGTTCACCACCATCAGTGGTCTGGGTGGCGTTCCCCCGCCTGTCGTGGACATACACTTAATACCGACTGGTGAAAAATCCCATAGCGAGATATCAGCGGTGGTAGTGCTGGTACGGGCAATCCATTTAAATAATACACAGAGTCGCGTGTGCTTGAGTCGACAAGGTGCACTGCCGATGAGGACGTCCAGGCAGAGACGGCCGCTGTGGATGATTTACTCCCAATAGCAAAATAAATGTAAGTTAGGATACCTTCGAAGTCGAGCATTGAAAGTTACTAGTGCTAATGTCTCGCGGCCTGCCTCATTCCACAACTTCCTCTCCATCGGACAGTCTCAGTCAAATCACGCGACAACATGGCCAACTACACGTTCACAGCTGATGCTGCGCTCGGCAACCTGCTCGCGAAGCTCATCAAGTTCACGTCGCTTTTGTCGTCACCCCTGGGCTGGGAAATCCAAGACCTGTGTCTCTTGGTGCCTGAATGTGCTCTCAAAACCTCCACCAGTCAGCAACTAAGTTATCAAACAACGACAAACTCACATTTCGTATCAAGTTCGTTGACCAAAACATTTTGATGAGCCTAAAGAACTCATACATAGTACGATTTGTTTTTGCGTGCACATGCAGGAAGATATATTCGTCGACGCGGGTCTTACAAAATAAGCGCTATGAATATCTCCCAGCAGTTGAAAAGCAGTTTTCGAGTCCTAGAAGCCACGGTTCTAGCCAGCAACGAGGTTCTGGAAGCATCATGACGCTGATGCTGAAGTCTTTCAAAGAGCGGTGGACGACGATTCTTCATGCGTGGTATGCCGTCCAACTTCCCCACTACGGAGCAAATACTCGATCGAGAGGATGCTGGTGCTGGATGAATACACGCGAAACACGTCGGGGATTCGCGTTGGATTGGTGATCTTAACACCACCAATTGTAACGACCGCGTTAGTGCTCTGCCAAGAGAGCATTCCTCTTCAAGATCCGATGGACGGCTGGAAAGCGAACTATGGATTCTGGGCCCGCGTTGGGATAATTGGGGTGTCCGCAAGCTATTTGGCTGTGAATCAACTGGGCGTGTGGATTGGTGGCTTCGCTCTTTCTACAAGACAATTGCTGGTGATGTGCTGTTGTGTCGGTGCCATATTTACTTGTGCGGGCATGGCAACAGCAGAAATATGGGCATTTCCTGTGCCGTTTTTCATGTATACCCTGGAAATTGCTTTGATGGCAACAATGATAAGTACGTCACGCGCAGTTCTCGGAGCTCAAGCCTTTCGAGAAATGTTTTCGCGACGGGGGGGGGCTCCAACAACTGAATAAAGTGGGAATTTTGTTGATAGTGATGCTGGTAACATATCCTGCCATCCAGGTCCTCTACAACTGCATAAGCCGCACAAACTACGAGATACTCGTTCTACTGCTCCTCTCCATGGTCAAGATCGCCACGAAGGGTATTTTCCTCCGCGTTGCGTCTCAAAGGGATGACATCATACCTGAGCAAGTCATCTTCACGGTCGACTTTTTTGACGCGCTGTACCTAGCAACTTTCATGCCGAGTTTGGCGACTAGTTCCGTGGTTGGCATCGTGATTATTGACCTCGTGGACACAGCGGTCGAATTGCGAGAGCTCCACCATCGGACCCAGAGTGCTTTATCACGGCTGCATGGATTGACCAGTGTCAGCTCTAGTAGCAATGACCTGCTCGCTGCAGCTCGATCGCTATGCTACTCTGTCGCGATGCTCGAACAGCAAGAAATTCGAGTCCGTTCTTGTACTTTTTACCACTTGTCGAACGAAGGAAGGGCTCTGGTACAAAACCTAGATAGTAGCGGGTGGCAGCTTCTTCACCATAGGAGAAATGCACATTTACCACCGGTTTCTGGCCCACGGCGCAACACTATTGCAGTTCAGCCTTACTCCCCGGCACCGGATGTGACCAAAGAGGAAAAACGAGCCGGTCAAAGAGTTAACGATGCCTCGCGAGCCCTGGTGGAGAGCCTGCAGGTTCTTTTCACATCCGAGTGCCTCATTCTGACGGAATATTTGGAGTGCGTGATCCCTGCACTTTACGGCAGCTTTGTTTTAGCGATGGTTCACTTGCCAAGTGCCCAGTATCATGCGGAAATGGAGGGCATTACCCACGACAACGTCAACGACAAGGTCTTCCGAATGTTCTTGTACGCGCTACTGGAGCTCACGTCGTTCGTCGCGCTAGCGGTTATTATGTGGCGGAATTGTAGAATTCAAGCGCTGTACCAGTTAGCGTTCGTGTTAGAGACCCAAGTCAGCGGTGCTATCCAAGCTGATCTTTTGGATGCTAGTGACGCTCACTTATCGTGTCACACACTTCGGTACGTTTGCTGGTAAAATCAAATCTGGCTAGCTAATCGGATTTTGAACGCCTATTGCCGTGCTTTTGATATAGGATCGGACTTCTCGTTTCAATTTGAATGATTTCTTAAAAACACACGAATGAGCGAAGCCGTTGAAATGAAACATCCAAACTTTCCGCTGAAAGTTAGCTCTTAACGTATCGCATCCAAATATTGAACGAAAGAACATCAATCAGGAATTATGATCAATCAAAAGTCGAAGTTCAGGTACAGAATGTTCATCATTCTGACTTACTCTCAGAGGAAGATGGTGAAGCTGTTCTGTCTGGTGGTTGGAGATGAAAGAGTGTTCCCTGTCGACATCGGCCTGGACATTACGGTGGGCTATTTGATGACGTCGATAAAGGCAGCTCTATCGTGCACGATCAAGGCCAAAGTAGACAAATTGCAGCTTTTTCTGGCGAAGCATGACGGCACATGGCTTGAGGAGGCTGATGCACGAAATGTGACGCAAGGCCATTTACAAAGTTTCGAGTGGATGAATCCCGCTCTGTTGGTTAACGACGCCAAATACTTTGGAGGGGGCTTCAAACCGAAGGAAGGCGACGTGCACGTACTTGTGAAGCTGCCAGACCGGGGAATAATTCCTTATAAGAAGCTCAAAATCACCCACAAAGACGTGCTTTATCCTGGACCAGTGCCAAGCGAGTCCTTCTCGGTTCCTGTGGATACAATCGAGGTGTTTACGAGGCTAGAGGCGCGGTTTTCTTCTTGTGGTCCAATTAGTCCGCTGTATTACCTCTTCGGGCCTCGCCAATTTGGTAAGACAACGATAGGACATCGACTGCGGGATTCGCTTGCTGCTGATCCACTCATCTCCGTCATATTCCACACTTTAACCCCAAGCGATGTCGAAACGGAGGAGGCCTTTTGGCTTGCACTTGGCCGACATTGTGGTGAACGAACACGAACAGCACGGGATTTTGAGTGGATGTTCATACGCCGTAAATGCCGCCTGTGGCTGGCGATTGACGACATGGATGTTATGTTTTCCAACGAGCAGTTGACTAGCAATTTCTTGGACAGACTTCGCTCTTGGGAATCTCTTCCTGCGTTTCTTGGGTTTCTTGCAATTGGAAGCTACGATCTCGTGAATTTGCCCATGAAGTACAAACAGCCAGCCCCTTTCAATATTGGCGAGCTGATTCAGGCAAAGTGCTTCTCTGTTCGACAAATGAGCGACTTTTTCATGCTTATCCAGCCAATGTATTGCTTCAAAGAGGCAACCCGCGAAGCCATTATGGAATATTCCTCCGGTGCTCCCGGTGTGTTCGGGTCTTTAGTCAAGTTTTCGGTCGATCGTGGCAAGTGTAGCCAAGAACGGCATGGATGGGAGGATTGGTTCAAGATCCAGAACTTCGCTTGCTATCTCAACGAATACAATCCAAGCTATGTTAAGATACAGGAAAGTGTAAGAAAGTTGAGTGAGCCAGACTGGAGGGTTCTCACTTTGCTACTTAGGGGCGAGGTGGGTGGCTTTGGCTCAGAATGGAATCACGCAACTACAACTCTGCAGCTATTGGGTGTTGTGACAATTGGGGCTTCTGGTGACTTGGAGTTCTCGTCCGAGATGATGCGACGTCTGTGCCTAGAAGCTCTACCCATCCGTGACATTGAACCAGTGGCAAGTGCTCGTGATCCACTCGAGCTGCTGGCTGCGGCACTTCGACTCATGGACCCGAAAGCAATGGGGCATTCGTTTGGAAAAGATCCGATATTTCCGACTGAGTCCGTTCTTCAGTTTCAAATGTACACATCGATTCGAGGGATTGCGAAGGCGAATAACACCTCATGCACGAGTATTCTAGCAGAGACGCATGGTGTCAGGGGTAAACAGAAGCGAAGCATCATCACTATCAGTAATTTCGAGAATGGAGTTAAAGTTGGTTTCGAGATCAAGGCAACACAACCGACGGAAGAGGCTCTCCTTACAGCAGTGGGAGATGCGGATCGATCCAGACACCTACTAGGGATTCAGGCGATGTTCTTGGTCAATTTCGCTCCTCGAACGAGCTTGCTGGAAGAAGGAGTGCATCAAGTGTGTGAATTTCCTGTCAAGGTGGTTCATGTTTTCGTCTCGGAAGCTTATGACGAATTCACAGTCCACCTGCAAGGAGGTGGTGTGGAGAGACGCACTGTCTGCTGTGCTCAAACCGAATAAAAACACTCTCAGTCCGTGCGCGCCAAGTCGAATTCAGCTATAGACGCGTGCGGAAGCGCTAGCAAAATAAACTTCCTTAGTACTTCGAAGTAAAAGTTTGTGTGTGTGCCGAACACAAAACCATATTCGAGCACGATGTGTCGAAGACTGAAATGAATCAAAACCTCACTTGCCAAATTCCTGTCAAGTTCCAAATGGTATTTGGGAGAGCCCGACGAAAACCAAAGTTGGGACGCAACGGCATGTTTGATGGCATCTTGCATCATCGGTCGTAGCGCATTGGCTTTCATATTTGGCTGCTGTCGACAAGTTTTCGCGTTGATATTGCTGTTCTACATGTACGTGCACGTTAGGCATCTTCAGCATACAATTTGCGTAGCAATAGCAACATCACTTTCATTCGGGAAGCAGTCCCATTTGATTATCCGGCCGTGTCTATTGTGGCCACGAGCCTCCGCTGCTGGTCGCAGAACCGAATCGTCCTCATCATCGTGAAGCGATTGGGCGCCCGCAACAGGAACGGAGTCTCTCTCTCACTAGTCTGCAGCATCCCTTATATACACTCTCACTCTCGTAACTCTCAGCTGGCGTACCGACCTGCCGCCGCTCTGTGGGGCGAGCTGTGGGCAGCCAGCCGAGTTCTTCAATCTCGATTTCTTGTATCCAGATACCTCTTTCTCATCATTCCACGTGCTCAGCCAGGAACCGCTTGGTGAGTGCGCTGATCTCCTCCTGCCCCAGCAGGAATCCGTCGTGACCGTGAGGCGACGACAGCGCCGCGAACTGCGCGTTCGGCAGGTTATCCGCAATCTGCTGCTGCTCCGACAGCGGGTACAACACGTCCGAGTCGATGCCGATGATCAGCGCCGGCTGGGACAGCGACCCCAGCGCCTGCTGCAGCCCACCGCGGCCTCGGCCGACGTCGTGCGTGTCCATCATGTGCAGCAGCGCCAGGTACGAGTTGACGTCGAAGCGGGACAGGAACTTCTCCCCCTGGTACTCGAGGTACGACTGCACCACGTAGCGTCCGTACTTGGAGGCCAGTGTGTCGTTCTCCGCGGGCTGCTCCTCACAGCGCCCGAACTTGTCGCCGTACGCGGCGTGGGTTCGGTAGCTCACCATGGCGATCTGGCGGGCCAGCGACAGCCCCGTGTTGGGCGGCGCGGACGAAGTATAGTGGCCCCCGCGGAAGTTGGCGTCCATGTAGATGGCCTGGCGCTGCAGCTCGCTGATGCCGATCTGCCAGGCCGAGTGCTGCGTGCCGCACGCGATGGCCACGAAACTCTTGACGAAGTCCTGGCCCTGGAACGCCCACTCGAGCGTCTGCATGCCGCCCAGCGAGCCGCCGATCACCGCCTGCACCTGTTTGACGCCCAGTCCGTCCTCCAGCAGCCGACGCTGCAGCGCCACGGCGTCGCGCAGCGTGACGGCCGGGAAGTCCGGGCCGTACGCGCGCCCCGTGAGCGGGTTGACGGCCGTGGGGCCCGTGGATCCGTAGCACGAGCCCAGCACGTTGCTGCACACGATGAAGTACTTGTCCGTCCACTCGGGCGTGACCATGGCGTCCCAGTACTGGTGCACCAGCGAGTGGCCCGTGAGCGCGTGGCACAGCACGATCACGTTGTCCCGCGCCGCGTTGAGCGTGCCGTACGTCGTGTACGCCACCTCGGGCGCCACGAGCTTGTCCCCCTTCTCCAGGTGCAGTGTACCAGGCAGCTGGTACACGCCCGACACGGCGCTCGGGTGCGCGTTGTCGCTGTACTCGTCCTCGATGAACCCGCCGCAGGTGGGCGCCGTCGCGGCGGCCACCTCGGGCGCCACAGAGAGGCGGCGGCGAGAGAGGAGAGACGAGAAAGGGGAGACAGAGGAGGAGGCTCGTGACACGCGGCGCGCGGCGCGGTGCAACATGGGGCTGTGCTGTGCTGTGCGGGGGAGTGGACGGAGGAGGACGGCGGCGAGGACCCGGGGGCGTCGCTTTGCTCTGCTCGGCTCGGCTCGAATTGCGGAATGGCTCGACTTTGGTCCTCTCCACCACCGGCTTTCGGGGGTGATGCGCCGCTTCGAAACTTTCACAACTGGTGTCCTCCACATCAGATGTCCACTTCCTAGTCTAGGCGTTTGCCGAGAGTAGCGTGCGTCACTCGAGTATCAGTGATGGGTGAAGCCGCCCGTCGTCACCGCTTTGTCCGACCCGACGGGATCCAAGCAGCCTTTTTTCCGCCAATCGGCGCGCGGCTCCCCTCTTCAAACAGGCAAAAGCACGTGCCCGGACCGCACATTGCCGGATATCCTCCCCAGAAGATTGATCGATAGATAGCCTAAGCTAGAGCCATGAAGGTGCTGGTGCCCGTGAAGCGCGTGGTGGACTACGCCGTCAAGATCCGCGTGGAGCCCAAGGGCGTGGACCTCAAGAACGTCAAGATGAGCATGAACCCCTTCTGCGAGATCGCCGTGGAGGAGGCCATCCGCCTCAAGGAGAAGAAGCTGGCCACCGAGGTCGTGGCCGTGTCCATCGGCCCCAAGCAGAGCCAGGAGACGCTGCGCACGGCGCTGGCCATGGGCGCGGACCGCGGCATCCACATCACCACGGACATGCGCACGGACCAGGAGCTGCAGCCGCTGGCCGTGGCCAAGCTGCTCAAGGAGGTCGTGGCCAAGGAGGAGCCGCAGCTCGTCATCTGCGGCAAGCAGAGCATCGACGCCGACGCCGCGCAGACGGGCCCCATGCTGGCCGGCCTGCTGGACTGGAGCCAGGGCACCTTCGCCTCGGACGTGGCCGTCGAGGGCGACGCCGTGAGCGTCACGCGCGAGACGGACGCCGGCGTCGAGACGCTCAAGCTCGGCCTGCCCGCCGTGGTGACGGCCGACCTGCGCCTGAACGAGCCGCGCTACGCCACGCTGCCCAACATCATGAAGGCCAAGAAGAAGAAAATCGAGACGCTCGCGGCCGACAGCTTCGGCGTGGACCTGGCGCCGCGCATCGACGTGGTCGAGGTCAAGGACCCCGCCGCCCGCAAGGCCGGCATCAAGGTGGCCAGCGTCGACGAGCTCGTGGACAAGCTCAAGAACGAGGCCGGTGTGATCTAGAGAGAGGAAGCAGTTTAGTATGCTGCGGACTCTGACGGGGTAGCGGCCGATACCACCCTCCTGCTTTCTTCTCGGCTGGACGCGTGGTAGCTTGAAGGGGAGCTGGGGCTGGGTGGGGATCGAGTGCCGTGGAAGTAGCTAGAACAGCTAAACGACTGTCAGTAACCTGCTGTGATCTTTTGTTTGTTCTGAAGTGGGGGTCAAATCTTTGAGAGTTTTCTTGAATATCTGGGGCCCCGATTCGGGGCAGCGTTTTTGCAGGTGGCGTGTTGAAGTGGTTTTGATGCAAGAACTCGAAATGGCGATCGCAATTGCTGAGCAAAGAAATTGACAAGCAAATTGCAGAATTTGCTCACGGAACTCAGCGAAGAGAAAATCGAGGCGGCCCAGACATGCCGTGGATGATTCGCAATGTGCGAGGCAGGAAACAATCCACCTCCATGATCGAGGTGGAGTCCATCGCCAGCGTGTAAGCTGAAGTGAAAGCATAAACAGCAATGACAATCTCAAAACGGCGCAATGGCAATGCTTGACAAGCGCGCGAGCCTCCCGCTTCAACTTGAAGTATCAATGACAAGTAAACACGTCAAAGTCGCTCCGCCCTGCTCAGCGTCGAGCCGCTCGCTGCATTGCACAACTTACCCGCTAACCCCCTCCATCAATTCCAACTTACGAAGTACCATGGCCATGGAGCTGAAGGATCTGGCGCCTCTGCTGCTGCAGCGCGAGCGGGAGTCGAGTCAAGAAATCGACGTTGAGTTGCTGACCAACACCCTGCGCGGTGGCCACGCTGCCAACGTCCGCCGCAAGAACGCCGAAGCTGCCATCTCGCAGCACGTGGAGCTCTCCAAGCGCGATGCCGCCTTCCAGAACCACTCGCAACGGTACAACACCGCTCTGGAGAAGACCTTCCACTACGTCAAGCTCATCCAGAGCAGCAAGGTCGACAGCGACGACCAGCAGATCATGTACGACGCCATCGGAGAGAAGCTGCCGATCCAGGTGCACCGCTCCATGTTCATCCCAACGCTGGAGAACCAAGCGGACGACGAGCAGCAGGCTCATTGGTTGCCACTCGCCAACTCGTACCGGATCCTCGGCGCGTACGCTCAGACGGAGCTTGGTCACGGATCGAACGTTCAGGGTCTAGAGACGACTGCAGCGTACGACAAGAATGCGCAAGAGTTTATCATCAACTCGCCCACTCTAACGAGTCGCAAGTGGTGGCCCGGTGGACTCGGTAAGACGGCCACGCACGCGGTTGTGCACGCTCAGCTGCGGATCGATGGCGAGCACAAGGGCGTGCAAGCCTTCATCGTGCCGCTCCGGTCGTTGAAAGACCACAAGCCTCTACGAGGCGTGGAGGTGGGGGACATCGGCCCGAAGGTGGGCTTCAACTCACTCGACAACGGCTACGCAGTCTTCCACAACGTGCGCGTTCCTCGGCGCAACATGCTCATGCGCTACGCCAAGGTGCTGCCCAACGGGACGTTCATCAAGCCACCGAGCTCCAAGCTGGTGTACTTAACCATGACGCAGATCCGCGCGTACTTGATCCTGAAGCTGGGGTTAGCTCTGGGCGCTGCTACGACCATCACGACGCGCTTCAGTGCAGTTCGTGTGCAGGGTCGTAAGGCGAACGGGAAGGAGCTCGAACTGACGAGGGAGAACCCCGTTCTGGACTACCAGAACCAGCAGCACGCGCTGTTGCCTTTGGTGGCGCTGTCGTACGCCGCTAACTTCGCTGGGCGGTCAATGGTCGACATGCACGACAAGGTGCTGGCCATGGTGACAAGCGGCAAGGCCGATTTCGCGGCCCAGTCGTCCGAACTGCACGCCATCTCGTCCGGGTTGAAGGGGTGGCTAGCAGACCGCGTGAACGACGGCATCGAGCACTGCCGTCGTCTCTGCGGTGGTCACGGCTTCCTGCAGTCCAGCAACCTCGCCCACATCTTCGCTGAGACTGTCGGATCCTGCACCTATGAAGGAACGGCCGATGTCTTGGTGCAGCAGCACGCGCGCTACCTGTTGAAGGAGCTTGGGAGCTGGAAACCCTCCAATGCTGAAGGCCCCACAGCCTTTTTGAGCCGCAGCGACTTCTACTCGGACCCCAAGCTGCGCTGCAGTGCCAGTAACGCAGCAGAGTTTGGCAGCTTCAAGGTGCTTATTGAAGCGTTTGAGGTCCGTGCTGCTCGATCTGTGCGGAAGCTCGCTCATGCGATGAAGGCGTCGGGGAACAACGCCAACGCCTGCATGATGCTGATGACGGCTGCATCCACGCACCACACGGAGCTGCTGCTGCTCAAGTTGTTCATCTCGGGCGTGAGCTTGCTGCCTGTGGGGTCGACCAAGGCTGCGGTGACT
This sequence comes from Phytophthora sojae, assembly GCF_000149755.1. NCBI lineage: Eukaryota > Oomycota > Peronosporomycetes > Peronosporales > Peronosporaceae > Phytophthora > Phytophthora sojae. The sequence continues at coordinate 1,604,183 of NW_009258117.1, forward strand.
CAATTGTGCCAGCTCTTTGGCGTTTGGCTGCTGGTCAACGGACTCGGAGACTTTCGCCACGACGACTACATCTCCAGTTCACAGGCCGACCTGGCGCACCAGCAGCTTGCGAGCCTCTTGCCGCTTGTACGCCGCAACGTCGTGCGTCTGACGGATGGTTGGGACTTCAGCGACTTTGAGCTCAACTCGACGCTTGGACGATTCGACGGAGACATCTACCGTGCGTTGGTCGAGCACGCCGAACGTGAGCCGCTGAATGCCTCCCAGGTACCGGAAGGATACGACAAGTACCTCCGCCCGCTCATCAAGTCCGCGTTGTAGGCTGCAGTTCGTGTTCTGCGTCTTTTTTTAAATATGAGGCGGGTTTTCAACTGTGACCGGCATGACTTCTTCTCCGGAAACGACACCCCTTGGCTAATTATCTTCATCGCCCGCTCAATGATGCCGTTCAGCAACTCACTTATCGTCGTGCACGGTGACTCACCGTCGGTGAGAGCAGAAATGCCAGCCGGCGGAGGTTGGATAATGCACATTGGGCGATCGAATCTCAATAGTGACAAGATCATTTGAAATTGCTTGAGTTCGCTTATGGTAGTAGTATCACTTTTCAAACATTGGCTCTGGGTTGCGTCGATCACACGCAACACTGAAAAGTAACGCGACTTCCATTTGATAGCAAAACATGGCAAACGATTTGTAGCCAAAGGCGATAGCAATGTACAAATTCATTCTTACAACAGGTTCACATTGATTCTACTGGCCTGTCCGTTCGATCCGGATCGCCAGTTTGAGGTTGTGGAGAACGTCATACAACGGTTGCTTGGGACTTATCCTCTGAAGGCAGCGCGAACACTGGCGCCACCATGGTGCTCTCATACCGCAACGCCATGAAGAACATTTCCATGAACCAGTACTTTGCATTAGTGGTGGACGTGCGTATCCATCCTCCGTGGCGGAGCAGGCAGCCGCTGTCTCGACTGGCATCCAAAGGCGCAAACCCGAGCGACGTCGTCATTTGCGTCCACTTGTACGAAGCGCCGAGACATTGCTGGACGGCGTTGTGCTGAAGTGCCGAGTCAAAGATCACGTATTCATCGCCAAGTCTGACGCGCCACAGCAGCTCCAAAGAGTTCGACGAGCTCTGCGTGTGCGGATTGAACAGCACTCGGTGGATCACTAGCGTATCGCGGTTGATCACTTGCAGGACTTGCATCTGTTAGACACGAAGGATAGTGTGTTAGTTGACTCCCAGAAGACAACGAAATAACAGCAAGAAGGTACCAACCTTGACTGGAAACGCAGGATTGAAGAACCGGCCGTACGTTGACGGCGTCGACAGCGTGTCCCACGTGAAGTTCATAAGATGCAGCGCCCGGGCGTTCGGGAACCCTTTCGACAGCACAAACTTGACCGACGATTCCTCCACTTTGCGGAAGTCGCTCCAGCCCATGACGGACGCCCCCGAGGTCAGGAACGTATCATCTCGTTTCGATAGCTCGTACTCATGCTGCGCATTGTGCTGGACGCTCGCCAGCACCTGAGGCGTCAGCGGCTCGTAGAATTCTCGCACCAGCTCCATCTGATTCTGTCAAAGGCAGGGTCAAAAGAAGAGAAGATATGATCAGTCACCGCATTAATCAACCACGTTAGCATCTCAACTGCTGCATGTGCAGTACCTGCATAAGAAGCTGCACTGGGTCCACGTGAGGCACTCGGGGCACGGAGGCTGCGGCAGCGTCCACGCGCTCCTGTAACTCCTGGTTCTCGGCCTTGAGGTCCCTCTCTTCCGCCGAAATTTCGAGGTAGCGGTACTTCTGCTCCAGCGTCTGCGCCAGCTCCTTGGTGCGCTGCATCTCCGCCTTCTTGCGCTGGATGAAGCGCCTCTGCACCGCTCGGTGGCGCGCGCGTCTGTCCTCTTCCGCCAGCTTGGCCTCCTCGCTGGTGGGTGCTGGTTTGGCTTTGGCCTTCATTGTTGATGCTGCAGGCGGCTTGACCTCCGTCCTGCTGAGCTCCACAGTGCGCGGCGAGTTGGTGGCGCCTCCCTGAGCGGCTGCGTCGCGGTCTGTCTGCTGGTCCAGCAGCAAGTGCTCCATGATGCGTTGGTCGGTGGGCGTCCAGCTCACGGGCAAGTCCGGGAAGGCCACTGCAGACGTCGACTCCATTTTGAACAGTGCCTCGTTGCAACGCGAACGGCGGGACAACGGCGCTGATGTCTTGGGGCGCCTCTAAAGTCCTGGACTCCAGGCTGGAGAGTCCCCAGTTCCGGATGGATACACCCTTCGGCAGAGTCGCGGAGAACTGGAAATGGAGCCAGCTCCTTGTCAATTGTTCACTGTGGACCACACGAAAGAGGTCACGGCACTTCTGATACGCTGCAGCTTGACCATGCGTTTGACAAGCATGGGTCGGAACGTACGCGCCCAAAGCGTAGAGCACAGAGTTCAATAGTGTATATATCTCATTGAATATAGATATGGGCCAGTTCAGGCCGACCGCAGGGCGAAGACTGGCGCAACCATGACGCTCTCGAAGCGGAGGATCACGTACAGCATCTCCATGAGCCAGTACTTGACATCTGCCGGCGCGAGCGCAGGCAGCCGGCGTAGCGGAAGATGCATCCGGGGTCTCTACCGTCTCCGCTTGCCGCGAACCTGCTGGAAGGCGATGGCGTGAACACCAGCGCGGTGAACAGCTGCAGCCAGTGGTGCGACTTGGGCAGGCAGCCGTAAGCGGCGTTGTGCTCCAGCGTACGCAAGAAAATGACATGGTTGCGTCCGTGCTGGACGCGCATCATGCTCTCAACCGTGTGCACCACCGCTCCAGTCTGCGGGTTGAACATGCAGCGATGGAGAACAACGCCGTCATCGTCGACCCGCTGCAGTTGCTGCATCTGGATCGTCACAACAGGATGGAAGAGCCTCGGGTGCGTCTCTGGTTGGCACAACTTGTCGAACGTCGTCGTGTAGAACGCCTCCGCGTTTAAGTGATCGAACCGCTTGGACATGACGAACCGCGTCGATCCTTGCTCCAAGTCGATCTTCCGTCGGTCACTCCAGCCCATGACAACGGCGCCAGTGCTCTCATAGTCCGTCTCGCAGCTCGTGGCCTGGAACTCCTGCAGGTTCTTCCTCAGCAGTTCGTTCCAATCTTCTGCAGTTAATGGGATGTAGTGCTCTCGGATCAACTTCTGGTGGCCGGCTAGCAAGAGCTCAATCTGCGCTTGGCTCGGGTAAGGCAACGGCGCGCAATTATTCAGATTTGCCTTCAACGCGTCGTGTTCCGCTTGTAGCTGCTGCTTCTCTCTTGAAATCTGCAGCAGGTCGCGCTCCTGCTGCAGTCGCTGGACTTCCTCCTTGACACGACTGACCTGGTCCTTCTTGCGCTGCATGAAGCGGCGCTGCACCGCGCGGTGCTTGGACTTGCGCGTATCATTTGCAATTTGCCTCGCAATCAGAGACCGATAGCGCATAAGCTGCTGGGCATTGGACTCGTCGCTCCTGCCAACATGAAGTCGTTAGTCAAGCGTACACATCAAATTTTAGTCCTTGCAGTTTGCGCGTACTTGTAGCTGCCCAGCGGCTGGTCGAACAGCAGCGTTTCGATGATTTCCTGGTCCGTTTGCGTCCAATTGACAGGCAAGTGCATTGCTTCGGCCGGTGGCATTGACAGCAGAGAGCCTCGGCGTGAAGAGATCCACTTGACGTTCCCGGTTGGACCACCGTTTTGATGGGACTATTAAATAGTCCTGTCAAAATAGGTATAGTCCAATTTAACGTTAATCTCAACGTTTGTATGAGACTCAAAAATTGCGCATCACCATCTCGTCCACCAATTTTCAAACTCAAGTTGACACGCATGGCGCCAGTGTCCTCACTTCCGCTGCACGACCCGGCACCACTGCTACTACGCCGCGAGCGTCAATTCAGCGATGTGGACGTGGAACTATTGGCCGATGCATTGCGAGGAGGTCGCGAGGCCAACCGCCGTCGCAAATTAATGGTGAAATTGGTCCGCCGCCACCCGGTACTGTCACGTGGAGACTTCATCTACTAGAACCACACACAACGCTGCGCTGCGGGCTTGGAGAAGGCCTACCACTACATTAAACTAGTGCAAGACTACAACGTCGAAGACCCGTACGACCAGCAGGAATTGTATGTTGCGTTGGGCGAGCGTCTGCCGCTGGAAGTGCATCGAGCCATGTTCGTCCCGACGCTCGAGAACCAGGCCGTCAACGAGCAGCAGGCCAAGTGGCTGCCGCTTGCGAGGAGCTTCCGCATCATTGGGGCCTACGCGCAGACGGAATTGGGCCACGGGTCCAATGTGCAAGGCATTGAGACGACGGCGGTGTACGACAAAGAGAGTCAGGAATTTGTGATCAACTCCCCGACGTTGACCAGTCGGAAGTGGTGGCCAGGGGGGCTGGGAAAGACGGCGACGCATGCAATTGTGCACGCGATGCTGGAGGTTGGTGGGGAGAAGAAGGGGGTTCAAGCGTTCATTGTGCCGCTGAGGTCGCTGAAGGATCACACGCCGCTACCGGGGGTCGAACTGGGCGACATTGGACCGAAAGTGGGCTTCAACTCGCTGGATAACGGCTACGCGGTCTTCCGCAACGTGAGAGTTCCGAGACGGAATATGCTCATGAGGTACACGAAGGTGCTGCCCGATGGGACTTTCGTCAAGCCCAAAAGCTCCAAGCTCGTGTACTTGACCATGACGCAGGTGAGGGCGTATCTGATCCTAAAGTTGAGTTTCCTGCTCGGAGCGGCGACGACCATCACGACTCGATTTAGCGCCGCACGCATTCAAGGGAGGAGCAAGACAATAGTTGGTCGGGGCTTGGAGATGTTGCCGAAGGAGGTTCAAGTGCTGGACTACCAGAACCTGCAGCACGCATTGCTGCCGTTGATTGCATTGGCCTACGCGGCCAATTTTGCTGAACGAGCGATGACGGCGTTGCACGATGATACTCTGAAGTTGGTGAAAAGGGGGCACGACTCTTTCGACTTGCAAGTAGCTGAAGTACATGCAGTGTCGTCTGGATTGAAGGCGCTGCTGGCAGACCGAGTGAACGATGGGATCGAGCAGTGCCGTCGTTTGTGCGGAGGGAGCGGTTTTCTGCAGGCGAGCAATTTGCCGCATCTCTTCGCTGAAAACGTGGGGCCTTGCACGTTTGAAGGCACTTTCGACGTGCTGGTTCAGCAGCACGCACGTTATCTGCTGAAGGCTTTTGCCCGAGAGAAGCGCTCCAGCGACTCGAACGAAGCTAGCGATGAAGAGACTCCAACGAGCTTCTTGCGCTACACCGATCTGTACGTCAACCATCGACTCCGCTGCAACGTCCATCACGCAGCAGACTTTGGCAGTTTCCACGTTCTCACAGACGCGTTTGAGGTGCGCGCCGCGCGCTCCATCCAGCGACTTGCAGACGCTATGGAGTCAAACAATGGTCAAAACGCATGTATGCTGCTCATGACCGCCGCCTCGACGCATCACGCGGAATTGATGCTGCTCAAGTCCTTCATTTCAGGAGTGTACTCGTTACCTTCAGGCAAGACCAAGGCTGCAGTGGCGCAGCTTTGCCAGCTCTTCGGAGCGTACTCCTTGTGAAGGGGTTGGGAGACTTCCGCCAGCATGACTACATGTCTAGTGCTCAGGGGGATATGGCTCATCAGCTAGAAAAGCTGCTGCCTCCAGTGCGTCGCAACGCTGTCCGCCTCACGGATTCCTGGGATTTCAGCGACTTCGAGCTCAACTCGGCTATCGGCCGATACGACGGAGACATCTATCGCGCTCTCGTGGACCAAACCAAACGCGAACCTCTCAACGCCTCGGAGGTTCCGGAGGGATACGACCAATATCTCCGCCCGCTTTTCAAGTCATCGTTGTAGCTTGCTGGCTTCTCGCGCATGTGTACTAAAGAAACGAACAGCGGTTTTGAATCAAATCCGCTCATAGGCTTCGTGTTAAACCTGCTGGAAGCCCTCCGTGGACTCTGGGACCCAGCCAACGGCTTGGAAGGGTACTTCTGCTGCGATAATGCTGACTGGCAAGTGCAGGCAGACGTCGGGGCACCACGGGATATCACACTCGACGTCGATGCGGTACGCGCAGGCTATCAGCTCTCCTTTGGTTGACGCTGAAGGAAGCCGCTGTGTTCCGGAACGAGTGTGAGCGGCTGTGGCTGGTCCAACGTCGTGCCGGGCGGCACCCCCGGGAAAGCGTTCTCGCACATAAGCTTGGTGAGCGTGCGGTACGATCCTGCTCCGTTCGAGAGCTGCACCGTGATGTCTTGGTACAATTTACAGCGCATGGCTGTGATCTCCACGCTCGACCCGTTGTTGATGTTGCACAGGATCTGCGCTGTCTCCCCTGGGAAGTAGACGCTTTTGTCCATGGCCACAGCGAGCTGGCACGTGCCGCGGCTAAAGCAGCAGAGGAACTTGACGTCCTGCGTGGTCGAGTCCTCGCTTGCTACCAGCGCCTTGAAGTTGCGTTCGTGGACCACGAGGTCGCAGAGCTACGCCCCCGGACGCTACATGTATCCGTTCGAGTACCAGCTTCCGGCCGATCTGCCGGGCGCGTTCAAGATCAGCGACTACTCCGAGGGAGACATGCAGGGGCTGACGGCCAAGATCAAGTACAAGTTCAAGGCCACGCTGGACGTCGGGGGCTTCTTCGCCTCGGATCTCAAGGCCTCAGTAGCGAAGATCACAATCTTCTGCTTAAAGAAGTCCTTGTCACGCTCGACGTGGTCTCGCTGCTCCACGGACTCCCCGTCTCGGAATTCCGTGTGAACGTGCGAGAACTCCACCTTCTCCTTCCCGGTCACCTTGAGCACCAGCGCTGCATCCACACAGACGTATCTTAATGAGCATAGGTAAACTCAAGCGAGCTGCACTTCTTAGTAAGAAGTTCTTACCATCGCACTCGATTGGCTCGAGGATGTCGGCGTAGATGGTGCAGACCACCAGCTCGCCGGCGATGTACACCGGCTTGGCGACCGTGAGGCCGATCTTGCCTTTCTTGCCGAGCCCGAACGCCTTGGCCAGCTTCCCCATAGTACAGTGTCGGTAGTCGCTCGATCCCAGTCGCGAAGAGACGGCAAAACCGAAGTGCCGCTCGTCTGAATTCACGTGAACTCAAAGTGCCTACATGTACCTAATACATCAGGTGTCGGTGGTCTCCGATAATCGCGCAACTTGATTGAGCTGCGCGAGTAACACAACGCGTAAAACCCCGAGGCGTTTTGATCGAGTGCGTCTGCAACGGCGGTGGCCAAAGCCTGTCTGGGTCTGGGGTGGAGTTGAGCTGCAGCACGAGATCATGTAGTGTACGCCTCAAAGGGCAGGACTAGGGACTCCCTAGTAGGGATGAACAGTACAAGTGAAAGAGGATACGGTTGGAAGGCGGTTTGCTTCAACGAGAGCAAATGACATGAGCCGGAGCGCGGCACCAATTGCACTGACGAGGTGTTGAGTCAGCTCGGGCGAGATTTGCACAGGCAGGCAAGCAGGTCTGGTCGTTGCAGTGCAGTGCGTGCACTCGTACATGTACTCTACGTTGAAGTGGACGTGGACTCTGCGGCGCGCGCGCGTCGAACACGCAATGCGTCACCTCGAGCGGCGGATGAACACGGCTGCAAAATACATGTACATGTAGATTTACATGTTGGCCGACACCAATGCTTCACGCCACACCTTCTACGAGCCCGAGCCCGTCTACTTCAAAAGTGGGCTCCCCCTAAAACGAGAGCCAAAAGTCGCACAAAATGGGCTCCCTCATGGTAAGTACGAGATCAAGGAGCCCTGGTTCGGGCTCCCCATTGGCTCCCCTCCAGGGCTCCCCAAATTTAGCTTCAAATCTATGACGGGCTCTTCATAGTAATATCTGATTGGCCAATTTTACCTAGACTTAAGGCGAGCAACTTCGCGTGATCGATGCGCCACGCCAGAAGATCGAGCTCAAAGATCGCCACACTAGAAGATCTCGCGCCGCTCATATGTGTACAGCCGCTCCGAGGCCACCCCAGCGTCGCCGATAGTCCTTCCTTCCCCTCAAGGAGAAGCCCTCTTTCCTATGCCTTTTCAGGTTAGAACCTGGAGATACTTCAATGACGGCCAATCATCAGCGAGATATTTAACACAGGTGAGGGGGAGCCCTTAACGAAGAAGGCTCACAGTTCTGGAGGGCTCCTTTCACTTAACCTATTAAACTCAAGAGCCGAGCTCGCGACTTTTTGGGTTCACCCAAGAGCCCAGGAGCCCGGCTCTCCCCAGGGCTCGGAGAAGGTGTGCTTCACGCCATCTTGGCTCGCACGACTTCGCTTCAACTTTGTTGCCAGCCTCTGCGCGCCTGCTGTTGTGGACGTCTGAGCAGCGCAATGTCCGCACTGGAATGCTTGCGCTGCGGAGCACCGTAGACAAGGCTCGGGGCGTGATCCCAGGCCTCGAAATGATGCAATTTCGCATGGCAAATGGCATCAGTCAAGTTGACTGATGCCTGAGTCAACGCGAGATCACGGCCGACCGGCGCTTCAAGCAAGTGGATAAGCAGATTACGCCCGCGAACATGCTCCCAATCTGCCTCGAAGGAGGGCAGGAACGCGCAGCGCGCACGCATTGGCGCTGGTTGGCACTGCGCGGCAATGAATGAATGAGAGAGAGAGAGAGAGAGAGAGAGACTTTGCAGAGGTTGAAAACTCATTGGTAGATGCTGTATTTCATTGGTACAGGAAGCTAGCACGCAGTCGTAGTATAGCTTGAATACATAGGGGGTTGGTTGGTTGGTCGTTCGCGCGTGCACTTCCTTACGGCTACACGCGCTGGCGGTAGGTATTAGATCAGAGCAGCGATCAGAAGAGCAGTTCCAGCAGCTCGCTGGCGCAGTCCTCGAGCGTCGGGTATTCGTCCGAGTCGCTGGCTGTAGAGTCGAGAGGGACGAGGTCATCGCTGCCGAACGCCTGCATCTTGACGAACGGGTCGTAGTCGCCCGCGCCCAGCCACGTGCTGCCGATGGTGTCGTCCGGGGACACGGGGGAGCTCGACACGGAGATCGGCGACAACTTGGAGCTGGTGTTGGAGTCGAGGATCTCGATGGCGTCCGCGATGGACATGTAGATCTTGCTGGCGTCGTCCATGTGGGGGCAGTCCTTCTCGGTGCAGCTGCACGGCAGCTTCATCTTTGAGTAGGAGCCGAGTCCGAGTCCGCCCGCCGACGGGCTCTGCAGCGACCGGTGCGCCAGCGCCGCGTCGTCGGTGGATCCGATCAACCCGCGGTGGGCATTGTGCAGACCGTGGCGGGACGCCGCCTGCTTGCGCTGCGCCTCACGCAGCCTGCGCGCGGCCTTCAGTCGGTACTTTTGCGCGTGGGTCATGGTCTGGCGCACGTTGCGCGTGCCGACGTAGGCGGCGACGCGCTTCCAGGGGCCGCTCGCGAAGAGCTTGACGCCCTCGAGGAACCGCGCGTGCTCCTCTTCGGTCCACATGCCGACGCCGACCGAGGGTTTGTTGCTGCCGCTGAAGTGCGGCTGCGTTGCGGTCTGGAGGCTCATGGTGGTGGAGGCGGAGAAAGTTGGGGAATGAAGCCACTGCTGTTGCTGTGAGGGTGGGTTGGTGGGGTAGTAGTAGGGGGGGTCTAGTTCAGCTCGAAAGTTTCCGTGTTCGTGTGAGTGCCTGAACTCGCTGCCGCAGATTCGTGAATGAAGTCACGAGAGACTTGGTCGGCAGAGACACTTCAGCATCGAGCTGAGCCTTGGAGGATCGGAGCGCTTTGATGGGCGTATGACTGCGGAGACCGAGCGCGCATAGTGGGTACGCGTCGATCCGCGCCGAGAACACGCACGCACCGGAGTCGCGGCGCGGCCGTAAACTATTGTTCAAAATCCAGCATCGCCGGAGATGCTTGAGCGGCGAGAAAACGGGGGGCTTTCCACCGCGATCCTGTATACTTTGGTCTCGTGGTGCGCGAGTTGAAGGCGCCGCCACCACGGAATTCCGCGCCTGTGGACGAGAACCGCGAGCCGATCGAGTCCAGTTGCCGCGGATTACTGGCGCAGCGCCAGCCGGTGTGTACGTCGATCCTGTACATCACCTCATTGCACAAAGATGAAGTTGACTTTTGACGAGACCATAGTGGTGTCAACACATAACTCCTTCTTCTCGCTTCTCGCTTCTTGCGACCGTGGCTGTGGCTGCGATTACTGGCGCAGGCGGCGCTCGGACACCTGGCGGCAACAATTAATTGCAGTGTCAAGCTCACGCTGCCATGTGCTCGATTTGAAGGTCGGCAGGAAGAGGACAGGGTCTCAAAATGCAACTGCATGTATAATTGCACGTGGTGGCAAAGGAGCTCATCTTTGGAAAGCGTGACATATCAACCAGCGTCTTTTTGGTACACGTGTACAGTAGTCTCTATTTTTTATCAGCACTGCGGGAAAGCTGTCGCATCGGGCAAATTAGAGCCGACAACAAGCTCAGCTGAGGCTCGATGCGGCTATTCCCAATGTTAACTGTTTTCCTTGACCGCAGCGCTTGACAGCGTGCATTGCATTGCTCAAACAGCTTCAACGTCGCATCGAGATCAGCTCCTGTTATCCGAAGCGCGCCGAAGGCTCACGTCTCGGTGGATAGTCTTCAGTGCGCTGCGCGAAAGTTGAAACTTTGCTGAATGCGCGCGCTGCAACATGTACAGGACAACACCACGAGCATCAAACGCGGCGGACGCGCGGCACTCCTTTGTTGTCGCTGTCGCTGCGGCGTTCGTCACCCACTTCAACTCGGCACGCTTTAAGCAGCTTACATGTTGTGTGAAAGCAGGGAAGGAATTCGAAACGCGGGCTCCGCTTAGCTTCACTGCGGGCGATGCATCCGCGATAGGCGAAGGCACGAACGGGAGGAGCGCGTTCATGCTCATCCGGTGACACACCTAGCGGCGCGAATTGCCCAGCTGGTGGATCTTGAGGCGACACGATGCATGTTGAAGTGGACTTGCAGATACGCTGCTTATGGTGCAAGGCGTGTCGTACTCCGTCAGCATGGGGCTGGGGCGACCACAACGTGTCGATTTCGCTCGTGTACTGTAAAGCAGATCGGCTTTAGTGTGCCTTGATAGAAGCCGCAGCCACGACGTCGTGTTGCTCCATCATCCTGGCGGCCGGACTAGCGCCATGTTTGCTTGTTAAAGGAGGTCGGACGCGGGCGCACACGTCGGCCCGATGCCCCTCTTATGGCCAACTTCGATCGCGAGATGCGCTCGAGTAAGATGCTCGCTTGACCTGAGATCCCAGGGCTTTGACCTGTTTCCGCTGACGGTCTTCCTTGCGAGGGGTTCAAGCTCAAGTCCGAGGTGGCTTCTACATGTATCTGTCTGGCTAGCAATTTAATGGCGTCTGTGGCGAAGGGCAAAAGCCTGCTTCGGTGAGATGTCTCTTCGAAGTACACCAACCTACAACAGCGTCCTCTTGGAAAAGGGTGTCATGAAACCAAGGGAGCATTTTATTAAGCGTCCTCTGTAAGTAAAATTCTAATAACAATTTGAGTGTGTCTTGACGTTGACGAATCCATACAAGGGCTGCGCTGCTTGAGTTGCTGGGCGGGTTGTTAGTGCAGGTGTGCTCTACGTGTGCACGTTTAAAATAATAGTTTGAGCAGCTCGGTAGCGCACTCCTCGAGCGTCGGGCTGGCCGTCAAGTCATCGACGAGGTCGATATCTTCCACGTCGAGCAGCGCTGCGTCCAGACACGCTGGCTCCTCCGTCGTCTGAGGAAAGACCCAGGGGTTCGTCTCCGACTCGCTAGCGAAATGCTTGACCTCTGCAGCTGGCAGGCAGCTATTCACGGGGAGCTCCACGGTCGGGAACGCGTAGCGAATGGGCTCGCACGTGAGGTGGTAATTGGTGTTGTGGCTGTTGTGGGCGGCCCCCAAGGCGCGGAGACGCTCTTGCATGAGGGACTCCTCGCTCACGTGGTGGCCGAAGTGCATGCGCATGAGCGCCTGCTTGGTGCGCAGGCCGCGCAGTCGGCGCGCAGCCTTTTGCCGGTACTTTTGAGCGTGCGTCATGGTTTGTCGGACCGTGCGGGTGCCGACGTACGCGGCCACGAGCTTCCAGGGCCCGTTGGTGTAGATCTTGATCGCCTCGAGGAACTTGGCGTGCTCCTCCTTGCTCCAGACGCCGGTGCCCATGCCGTTCGCGTTGCTCTGGCCGCTTGGAGACGACTCGGAGCCTTCGTCGTCCGTGTAGGACGACGACGTGTCGGAGTCCACTTCCATGTCGGTTGAGTGGCTCAGCTCGTCCTTCGACTTGATCTCATCGACGGTTCCACCGGTAGACAGGTAGGCGTTCATCTTGTGACAGAAGAAGGTAGATGGTACGTCGTCGCGGGGTGGACTGGGGGCGAGTGTAGTTGCTTGAGACCAAGCAAATTCGAGAGTGCGCTCCTGCTGCTGCAAACTACCCTTTGGCCGTTCGTCTCCGTGGCGTTTGTCGACGTACGTACATTTTATCGAGGAAATCATATCTAGAGAAACCGCACTTTGAGTACGGGCGCCCGCGTTTCATAACGCTCACTAGTGGTCGACTGAGTCCCGCTTGGCGCTTGCTCTGCCTGCCTGCGATATCACAACGCCGTGGTCGTCCCAGGGTTTTCCACGAAGACGTGGCTGAAAGCTGGAAGCTGGAAGCGCGACTGGAATTGTTTGCCACGCAGGAGGTGGACTTCGTCTCGACTGCAAAAGTTCGAGGCTAAGATGGCGGCTCAGTGAAGACGCGTTAGCTACGAGGACCGAGAGAGTTTTTACCGTCGCATCTTGGTGGCGAGCGGGCGCCGGTTTTCTATGACTTTACACTGGCGACTGTCATGACGGTTGCTTGGTGCCCGCTCGGCGGGCCCTGAGAGACCAGCAACATGATGTGGCCAGCGCGCAGCGTCGGCCAGTACACTCAACGTGGTCTTAATCCTTAACTGCCCACAAGGCGACGAGACAACCGCCCGCCCGGGTATCAGCCCCTGCCGAACAGCGCTTCGCTAAGAAGGCGCCAGGCCTTTCGCCTGCAGGCAAATACTACATAGCCTTTCGGCGCAGGACACACGGCACGCCAGCGAGCTGGTGGTTAGCAGTTTGTACACTGGGGTGCTGCCTGCCAACGCGGGACGGGCGCAGAATTGTCGTCGAGTTGAGGTCTGAAAGATACCTTGAAGTGCATGTACTTGAGGTCGAAGCGGACTGTCCTGGACAGTGTGCACACTGCACAGATCACCGATTCCGGCTTTAGACCTGCGAATGGATCATTAGGCGAGCAATGGCCAACTCCTCTTGGCCGCTCCTGAGCGTGCTGGAAGTGGTGCAAGGCTCTGTTACCGCCACTCGATCAAAGCTTGTGGTTTCCAGCAGTTGGATGGAGCAAGCGGAGCTGTGGGCGGGCGGTTGGTTGTCTGTTGCCAATGCCGATGCTGCCGCCTCCCCACATCAGCTCGCGTGAGAGTCAGAAGCAGAACCGAACGCTTTTTTTCGGGGGCTGAGCCTTCACGACACTTGACGTGACGTCGGTCTGCGTCGCCGCTGGCATACGCGGATGGAATACACGTCCTCCATGGGTGCGTCAGCGGCAGCGAATGCCCAGCGACGCCACTGTACTCTTCACGACTGCTGCGAAGTTAAATGAGTGGCGCCACCATCATTTATTCCTGTCTCCGGTGGAAGAGCCCGACCAAGCGGGGCCCGATTCTATTTGTCCACGCTACTGAGCAACCTGCGCAGGCCTCAACTTGGCAGCAACTCGCCTCCTTCGACGTCTCATGTTGTACTGGTCTTCATTTAACCACAGCTTTGATCTAGCTGGTAGTCTCGTCTTGCCATGCGGGCGGATAGTAATCGGAGCTGGAAGTGCACGCTTGGCTGGAGATGAATGGACCCGTTCACTGCACACATCAAAGCTGCTCGCATCCTTCACCCTCAACGGCGGGACAACTCCCAGCGTAAACGAGACGCTGATGATACTGTCTGTAGACGCGAGTGTCCACTAGATCTGCGAATCTACCCGCAACTATGCCAAGTATTAGCGTGAAGTAATCTCAGCAGTCGATACTCGCCAACCGGACAGCAGCAAAGAGTTAGCGGATCCTACGGACCCTGACATGGTGGCAGCCACAGCTTCACGCTCGCCACGGCAGACGTTGCTCTGCTCTGCATGCCGATACAGTATCAGCGTCCGGAGCTCAAGTCGCTTCTGAAGCTGAAAGCCTAAATCTCCCGTCATCGCAAGAACCCAAAACTCAATTGAATTGCGTCCTCCGAGACTTGGAGCAGGTCTTCCCGTCTCTGGAGGTCGAGAGCAGGTCCAAGGCCAGGAGCTTCCAAGTTGCCAACACTAGATACTTCATTGTATCGAATCACGTTAATGGTGCCGCTGGTACAGTATACGCAAATTCATGCCAACTTGGCCCAAGCCTTATCCGAAGCCGCCAACTGGACACAGACCAGCGGATCCTTCGGAGCCCGGCGCGATTACAGCCATAGATTCGATAGAAGCTGCCCCTCGCTTCACGCGGATGTGTGGCTCGCAAACTCTCCCAGAGCTCGAGTCCCTTCTGAAGATGGACTAACTCCCAGAACCCGAAATTCACATTGTCAATTCCCATGTCATCAACTGTCAATTCCACATTTTTATGATTTGGTACTTAAAAGTACCAAATCATAAAAATGTGGAGGAATAAAAAACGGATTCAGACACAAAAGCAGACTAAAAAAGGACCCGTTACTAACACAGTCGAGCGCGGTTACAGTACCGCTTGACTACCTAGAGCTGAGCCCCTCAAGCCCCTCCGTGCAAGGATGAACAGGTTCTGGAGCTGCTCGCTGCGCGGCGATGCGTCGGACGAGTCGGTGCGTCAAGTGCCGTGCGCGCCCATGGTGCCGCGTGCTCTGGGGGCGCCGGCCAAGACGAAGCGCCGACTCACGGAGCTGCACGACGTGGCGCAATTGGGTTTCGGGGGCTGCGGGGGCATGTACAACTACTTCCTGGGCGTGGCGTCCGTCCTACAGGAGGAGTACGACCTGCGAGACGTGATCTTCTCGGGGGTCTCGGCCGGGTGCTTCCCGGCGCTGGTGCTGGCCCTGGGCATGGACGTCAAGGAGTTCTTCTTCAAAAAGAACCTCCCGCTCATCGAGGACGCGGCGCAGTGCTCGTACGCAGGGCTCGGCAAGTACGACAAAAGCTGTTGCTATATTGTATCTAAAGGGTTGATGACCTGGGAGAGTTAATTTGTTTGACGTGTGTTGTCTGTAGGTGGATCCCCATGGTGAAGCGCAATATGGTGAAGTTCCTACCGTCGGACGCGTATCAACTCGTGGACAAGAAGCTGTACTTCTCGGTCACGGAGATCCCCTCGTTGCGCAACCACTTGATGACGACGTGGACGAGCAACGAGGAGATGGTGGACTGCATGCTGTGCTCGGCCCACGTGCCGTTCTACACGACGTCGCTGACGGCGCCGTACCGGGGGAAGCGCTACTTCGACGGAGGGCTGAGCAACTCCAGCCAGGGCCCCATCGTGCACCCGGACGCACCCCACAAGGTGTTTGAGATCTGGAAGTGGCGCTGGATTTCTCCTACCTGGGTCCTGGTGACCACCAACGCCGACTGGGCCATGGAGATGTTCCGGATGGGACGTGAAGACGCGGCCAAGAATCTCCACGAAGTTAACGAAGTGTTCTTTTAGACAGGAACGCCCGATTGATTCCCTCATTAGAAGCAACAGCGTGTTCCTATCTGATTCATTGCCCATCATGTTGTATGGGGTGTTGTTGAAATGTTGTGCCTGTTACAGAGGTGTTTTAGTTTTCAGACTTGTTGCTCGAATTTCTCGACAACTATTCAACAAGTCAGTGAGAGTGTGCGAGTCCGGTTCTCAGCCAGCATTGTCTTCGTTGTTGGCACTAAAGAGCAGCTCTGGAAATCTCAGCAGTCGACATTCCGTCTGTACGTCGATCGTCAATCTTAAGAGTGATCTCAGTGATCTTTGCTGCGGTCAACATTGGTTGGATCTCAATCGAGACTGTGATCACTTGTTTCCAGCGGTACAGGCAACGGTGTTGCTGGACTAGTTCCGAGCTGAGTATTCGGCTGTTTCCGGTGAACGGTAGACTCAGCCCGCTGCACTGGCAAACAACGGCACCAAGACCATGGGTTTTTCCACCGTTCCTGAGTTTTCCTCGAGTTGGCAGTGAGCGGTAGACTCCTATTGCGTGGCGCCAATGCATACCAAGCGTGAGAGATGTGGAGGTTGCGTGCACGCGTCAGTCGTAATGCGTCGAGCGTTGCCATGGAGTGTTCCAGCTCAAAGCGGAGACCATGGCATCAAAACTACGGCTTTCGTTCGGGTAGTAATCATGAGATGTAGCCAATCTCAAATGGATCACTAACTACCCGTCATAATCGATTCGGTACCGTACGTACCAATCCAGAACATGAACTGTAACGTGTCACAAAACCTCTATCAACCGGTTCCCCTTGAAATCCAATTGATGGTTTCTACCAACGGACTCAATCCGCCGCGGATCTCATTTCTGCATCGGATCGATCATGCAGCCGGACAAGGCGAGCATGTCCGAGGCCGCTGCGTCGCCGCGTCGCCCCATGACCGACGACGACGCCAAGAAGCGTCCAAAAACCAAGACCAGAGCCAAGAAGCGCGAGTCCGAGGGCGTCAGCAGCAGCGACAAGAGGCGAGCGCCCAAGAAGAGTCCGCAGCAGGCGCGAGAGGACTCGAGCGCGTGTCTCGTTGGCTCTTCGTCCTCCTCTTCGTCCTCTTCCTCCTCTTCGTCTTCTTCTGGTGACTCGGATGCGCGCGACTCGAGCTCCGGCGGCAAGAACAGCGACGCCAGCGGTCCACGACGTCGCACGAACAAGAGGAACCCTAAGGCAAACCCTAGCGCCAAACGTCGCTATGACTCGTCATCTGCCGAGTCGCCAACGCCTGAGCAGGGCAAGTTCCGGTACCTCAAGCCCGACGAGATTCAGAGCGGACAACTGCCGGTTTACGACTTCGCCGTCATCGTGAACCGCCAAGTGCAATTGCCGGGGTGCATCCGACGCACGATCAGCTGCATCTGTTGCTGTGGGACGTCTGTGGAGTCGCCCTCGGCGGTGAATACGCCCAAACGGGGCTGCATGGACAGTATCGCTGATGCCTCACACGAAAGATCGGGCTTTAGACGGCTGTGCATGGCCAGCTCCCCCGTGCTCAATGAGAGCGAGGACGAGCACCGACGCATCGTCAACAAGCTCTGCAGCCAAGGCTTGCTCGTGGATATAATCGATGGGGGAGACTCCAAAGGCGAGATGCACTCCGGGTACCTGATCCTGCTGGTTCGAGCGCCGGACTCCGTGGTCATGTCGTTGGTCAAGCAGTTCCGAACGCTCATGTGGATGGAGCACGGCGCCGTGGTGGATATGGAGCAGGACGTGGCTCAGCGTCGAGACGACCCCACTACTCCGGCCGAGAGGATCGAGATCGTGGACTATATTATCGAGCAGCGGGCGAGGTTGTCCAAGAAGGACTTGTGGATCCATGACCTCTTCCCCATGCACAACCAGAGCGTGACGAACACGCTCATTCATAGGTGGGTGACGTCCTGGAGGCTACACGAGCTGGACGACAAGAAGGTGCTGCGCTCGTTGCGCTACAATTTTGGCGAGAAGGTGGCGTACTACTTCGCGTTCCTCAAGTACTACAACACGTGGCTCATTCCGCTCGCGGCTATCGGGATCTTGCTGGAACTATTGCGTGGAGTCATTTCCATGACGGCATACATGCGTCTGCTGCCGTTCTGGGGCTTGGGTGTGTCGGTGGTCTGGGGCTTTGCGTTCCTCAAGTCGTGGGAGCGCGAGAACGCGTGCATGCAGTACGACTGGACGGGTAAGCTGCACGTAAAGCAGATTGAGTACCGCAATAAGCAGTTCCACGGCGAGTCTCGCGTGAACGCGCTGACGGGCGAGGTGGAAGTGGTGTATCCTGCATGGCGCCGGCTGCCCAAGTACTTCTGCGTGTTCCTCTTCATGCTTGGGCAGATGCTGATCATGCTGGTGCTTGTGGCGAGCTGGGTGACAATCTATGAGATCCTCAAGGCCACGTACAAGGAGAGCTACATCTTCTCGACTCAGTGGCTGCTTATTCTGCTGGAGGGCTGCGTGTTCGGCTTCTTTGTTGATGTTGTCCAGTGGAACATGGTGGTGACCAAGATGGGCGCGCTGTTCACGCACTGGGAGAACTACCGCACGGAGGAGCAGTACGAGAAGGCGCTGATCCGTAAGCTCTTCTTGCTCGACTTCCTCAACTACTACACGTGGTTCTTCTCGCTGGCGTTCATCTTCGTGATCCCTGGACTCGGCAACACGTTGACGAACACGTTCAATCACATGTTCTTCGGCGATGCGATCAACTGCTGCTTTGGTCCATACGTTAATGAAGACGGCTCGTGTTCGGTGTGTCCTGTGGGCGACAAGGACGCCACTTGCGTCGAGTGCGTTGGGTTCTTCACTTTTGATCGCCGGCACGTGGATCTGAGTGCGATGTTTGTCACCCCCATCGTGATCACCCAGTCGTTGAACATCTTGCTGAGGCTGGTGGCTCCCATGCTAGTGCGTAAGCGTCGGGAGAAGGCCCAGGCGCGTGCTGACGCGCGAGCTCAGAAGCGCGTTCGTGAGGCAGGCTCGATGAAGATCCTGGGCTCGCTGGACTATGAAGACCACAAGGAGTCGCAGTTCGGCAACAAGTCGAGCTCGCGGTACCTCGAGTATACTCCGAGTGAGATCGAAGTGCTGAACAAGAAGGCGCGCGAGATCCTGTTTGACAGCGAGCAGGACACGTACGACCCGTACGACGATTTCCACGTGCTGACGGTGCAGTTCGGCTTCACGGTCATGTTCTCCATGCTGTGGCCGCTCATGCCCTTCGCGTGCTTCCTGATCAACAGCGTCAAGGGCCGCACGGACGGCTATCGGCTGTGCAAGACGCTGAAGCGGCCGATCCCGCGGCGCGCTAATGGTATTGGAGCTTGGAAGGGGATCCTCACCACTTACGCCTACATCGCTGTGATCGTCAACGTGCTGTTGATCTGCATCTCGACTGGGGTGCTGGAGTTCTTCGACGAGACCTGCGTGAGGGACATTGAACACCAACTGGAGAAGCAAGGGAAGACGCTGGACGATTTCATCTTCGGGCCGAACTTTGGGTGTCTGCACATTGCGTGGCGTCTGCTCTTTATCCTGCTGCTGGAGCACTTTTTCGTTGCGATTGCCTATGTGGGGATGCAGCGCGTTCCTGGCGTGCCGAGCTGGGTCAAGACCGTTATGAGCGCGAGGGAGAATAAATTCAAGGAGCTGCTTAGGAAGCACGAGCTGGTGCTGTTTCCCCCGAACGCTGGAGGTGGCAGCAAAGTCACTGGGTCGGAGGCCGGGAGTGACCAAAGCACGCTGTCGTCCGAGTCGTTCCGTATCGACATGAAGCGGCTCGTTGGCTTTGGGGGCAACACCACGAGCATGTCGAGTCGCAGCACCCGCGCGTCTTCTCAGCCGCCAGCCCCAGCGTCAACAACAGCAGTGCCGCCTCGCTCCATCTTGATCGACCCGATGACGCCGCTCTCTCGAGCTCCAAGCGACTTGGAGTTCCCCACCAGCACGGGCGTTCGCACCAAAGCTCGAGAGAAGCTGGCGAGGCAGTGGTCGGACGGCTCCGACCATTAACCACACTAACTATTTGACGCTAGCTGCTTCGACGCAGCATTTGTAGCTAGGGAAGGGAGCTCCTGGATTGAATCGAGATATGTATTGGCCACAGGATACATGCATGCTTGTCTTGAGCACGTACATGTACGTGCAATCATCCGACGGTGGTTGGCTCTCCAGACTCCATAGTTGACGATAAAGCTGAAGTTGCCTGTCACGTTGAGGTTCAAGGCGGTAAAGTCAGCCGGCCGTGGGCCACACCTTACGCCCGCTTCCGACCATGTCGGCGTAAACGGAATGCCAAGCTTGCTGCTCGAAGCTCGCAATGCAAAGTGCAACAAGTTGGCAGAAGGCAGCAAGCTCCAAGAATACTGTGCATGCACGCACGGTGCACCCCACTGTCAACGCCGGTCAGAGCCTCCTGTCCGTGGGATCATGCTGTTCGAGAGATACAGTAGAGAGAACCAACAGCAGTAGCAGTAGCAGTAGCAGTAGCAGTAGCGAGGCGTTTCTAGCGCTTCCGCGGGATCAACTCAACTTCAATCACTGCCCGCGGCTGCTTCGTTCTCCTGACGTGTCAGCCCAATCACGGCGTTGCGACTGCCGAAAAGCTCCGATAGCTGTAGCTGCTCGCCCATGGCCGGCAGAACGCAATTTGCCATGGGCTACAAGCAGTCCAGCGACGACGACGACAAGAGCCAAGACGCGCGCGAGCGCGTGCTGAGCGCGCTGCGCGCGTGGGACCAGCAGGAGCTGCTGGGCCTGCTGGCGGACACGGCCGACAGCGCGCTGTGGCGGCAGGTGCTGCACTTCGACGGCTGGTACAAGGGCGGCGTGGCCGGCTACTTGGCCTCGGCCACCAAGCTCTACGCGGAGCTGCGCGGCGAGGCCGCGGACGAGGCCGACGCCGGAGACCTATGGGCCGACTGGCGGCCGTCCAACCCGGCGGCTTCGGCCGAGCTGGCCGCCGTGGCGGAGCTCGACTCGCCGCTCTTCAATGAGCTGGAGCAGAGCGGCCTGGCCAACCTGGACAAGTGCTGCTTCGTGGTGGTGGCCGGCGGGCTCGGAGAGCGGCTCGGCTACCAGGGCATCAAGCTGCGGCTTCCAGTGGAGACGCTGACCCACACGAGCTACCTGGAAGCCTATGTGCAGCACCTGCTGGCCATGCAGGCGCTGGCCAACGCCCAACGTGACGCCCCGATCCACATCCCGCTGGCCATCATGACGTCCGACTCGACGCACGAGGCCACGCAGAGCTTCTTGACGGAGCACAAGAACTTCGGCATGGCCGAGGGCCAGCTCGTGCTCATCAAGCAGGAGAAGGTGCCGTGCATGGATGTGATCGAGGGCTCTGCTGATGGTGGCAAGCAGCCCAAGTTGAAGCTCGTGGTGAAGGACGGCTTGCTGGTGATGAAGCCCCATGGCCACGGTGACGTGCATACGCTGCTGCACACGTCCGGACTGGCGGCCAAGTGGCTGCAGCAAGGCAAGATGTACGTGCACTTCATCCAGGACACCAATTACCTCATCCTGAACGGCGCGCTGCCGATGCTGGGCGCCTGTGTCAAGCACGACTGGGGCTTCGCGTTCACGACGGTACCGCGCAAGGCCAAGGACGCGTCCGGCGGCATCGTGCGCTTCACGTCGCCATCGGGCAAGCACTCGACGCTGTTCAACGTGGAGTACCACGAGCTCGACCAGTTCCTGCGCACGCGCGCCAAGACCGAGTTCCCTGACGGCGACGTGAACGACCCTAAGACGGGCTTCTCGCCCTTCCCGGGCAACATCAACGGCATCGTCGCGGCGCTGGACTCGTACGTGCCGGTACTGGAGACGTCCAAGGGCTTCGTGCCCGAGGTGTTCAATCCCAAGTTCCGTCCGAACGCCAACAAGTGCGCCTTCAAGTCGCCCGCCCGCCTGGAATGCATGATGCAGGACTACCCCAAGCTCCTGGTGCAGTACCAGATTGAGCACCACGACGAGAGCGGCAAGGGCGGCGTGGGTCTGGTGCAGTTTCCCTCGAGCGTTGTGTACTCGCCCTGCAAGAACGACGCCGCAAGCGCCAGCGAGAAGGCCAAGAACGATATCCCGCCCCAGTGCGCAAGCTCCGCGGAGCACGAGGTGTTCGCCATCAACCGTTTGAAACTGAAGACTCTGGGCGTGTCGATGCCGAAGGAGACCACGCAGCAGTCGTGGCTTGACATCCCCGTGGACACTTCAGGTCCGCAGATTGTGTTTGGATCGGGCTTCGCACTCAGCCAGACGACGTTGGCCAAGAAGTTCACCAAGCCTTCTGCCATCAACCTCTCCGCTCGCTCCACGCTGATCGTCGAGGGAGCGGACGTCACGTTCGACTCGCTGGAGCTGGACGGCGCGGTGCGCATTGTGGCCTGCCCCGGAGCCAAGGTGGCGGTCAAGTGTCTATCGGTCAAGAACGCTGGCGTCGAGTACGAGTCGGTGCCGGCCGACAGTGACCCCGTCGACGCCATGCGTGGCTACCGACTCAAGCAACTCGAAGTGAAGGAGTTCCGCTTCGACAGCCCAGGCAACTACGTGATCAACGAGTAGGTGGCCAGACTGTATGAGGCACAAGTAGAGACTACGTTTTCCCATTCAATGTAATTGAGACTGTCTACTTTCAGTAGTGTTTCCGTTCCGTTGCTGACGCTTCACTACATCAACGACTACGATGGCACGATTTCTATTGAGATGGATGTGACTGCCGCAGGAAGCCCCCAAGCTCTCCAGCCGAAACTGAAGCGCCCCCACCAGGTACCGACACCCGACGAGGAGAGGGTATTCCTCTCGCAGCACAGTACGCTGTTTGCACTGCGTATATCACAAGCCGGACGGATGAACCAGCAAGTGGAAAGTAAAAAAGTGCTTGAATCCACACAAATTCTTTGATGGTAGGAAATGTATCTGGGACTCCCCTCCATTCGGTGCACGAGAAGGCAACAGAACCGTCCTCGGTCCCGCAATAGGCTACGAGGACAGTCTGCTGAGAACGCGGCGAGAGAGACCGAAGCCTCCCCCGCCCTTCTCCCCCGTGCACCAAGTCCCGAAGGAGCTCGGACAGGAAGCCCCAGACGTCCATGTGAGCCTCATATTTAACTGCGTAGCCACGGTCGACGCTCCCCGCTCCATCCAAGAAGACGGAGCTAAAGGAGGCAGGGCTGGTAGCTGGTAAAGAGAGGCACCACAGCAAGATGGGTACATACACAGATTCGCGAATTTTGCTTTGGCTGGTACGGGTTCAATTCGTAACTGAAGCTCGGGAGTGGCTGGTCGCAAATTTTTTACGACTCGTTTGTGTGTTTTTACGTAAAAACAAACGGAGGAAGTGTAAGAAGTCAATTTATGGACATTCTACAAAGTGTCCATCTCTATCTACGGGACGTCCACCTTATTCGCCGTACTCCATCATGGCGAGCTCCTTGGAGTCCGGGACGGCCATGGCGCCTCGTCCAGTGCTGATCTCCTCGTCGTCGCTGTCTAGGTGGGCCTTGGCAGCGGCGGGCAGCGGCTTGACAGCGTCCTCCTCCGTGTCCTTCTCCGGCAGAGCGGGCGCGACGCCCACCAGCGAGCTGCTGCTCTTGTTCGTGCGCAGATACTTCTCCCACGCGTACTGCTCACGCTTGTACAGCTCCAACGTCGCACGAGCATCCTCAACCTATACAACAAGAGATACCGTTAGCTGCTGAATGACCATTAAGTGGTTGGTGGTGAGATGACGTACGGAGTCGTGCTGTCCTGTTTGAATCTGTCGGCCCAGCACTTCCTCCGTCAAGACCTTCAGTGCCTTCGGGTACAATTTCTGTAGACAAATAACACCAGCATTAGCACCAACACTTCTACTGCATATCAACACAGAGTCGTTCAGCCAACGTACCGTTCCGTTCATCTTGCGACGCATGTACGGTCGGTAGTACGCCGTGTCTCGGATGAGGTGCTTAGGCGGCGTGAACATGAGCGCTTGGAAGTCGTTCTTCAGGGCGTGGCCCACAATGATCTTGTCCTGCAGCAGCTTGCCCACCTCCTTGAGGCACTGCTTGAAGGGGATGGCGTGCCGCAGCGAGCTCGACTTGATGCCGCTCACGTGCGTGCGGAAGTCCGTGACCTTCTCCACGGGGCGCACGTGCTTGTCGTACAGCACGTTGCCGTTGTAGTCCACGATACTGCAGCGCGCCAGCACGCTCGTCTTGCCCGAGAGGCCCACGCCCACCATTTCGCAATCCATGCCCACGATGAGCGAGTTGTCCACCCACTCGGCGGTGCGCTGCTGCTTGCGCTTGGCCTGCTTCTCCTGCTTGGCGCGCTGCTTCTGGGCCTTCACGTCCAGGTCGTGCTTCTTCTCGGGCACCTTGCCGCCCTTGTGGCGCTGGTCCTTCTGCTGGATCTTGCTCTTGAGCGCCAGCCAGTTGGAGTTGGCCAGCACCATGGGCTTCACAGCCTTTGCGGCCTTCTCCTGCGTCTTCTGGGGCGCGGATTCGCTCACTTTCTTCGCGGCTGCGACCTTGTGCTTCTTCTTGCCATTGTGCACCTTGCCGTTCGCCTTGCCGCTGCCCGCCTGCGCCGGTGCAGAGCCCTCCGTACGCTTCCTCTTGCCGCCCATCGTCAATGTGATCAACTTGACTGGCGGCCCGACTCGAGCAATATAGACCTATGATCCAACATACACCTACCGTATCGCATGTTTGCATTGCAATATGGATACATTTGGGTTCTCCACACAAATATCATGGCACAGTGTATTACGCCCACTCGCTCATGGGTTCATTCTGCCATTTTGCTCGCAACGTCTCAACATGAGCGACGCCGAAGTCGTCGTGGACGTCTCTCCGCTGCTTTCTGCGCCTTCCACGGACGGCACCACCTCCACACCGACCCCAGATGCTTCTCCGTCGTCTGCTCTACCCAACGCAGCCTCCGCCGTCTCCAACAACGCAGTAGTCGCCCCGCAACACGCGCACGGACACGGACACAGCCATGGCCACCACAACTGCCAGCACCAGCACGACCACGCGCCGCCGGAGGAGCAACCGCCCATGACCCCATTGGAAGAAATGTTCGCCTGCGCCAGACGCAACGATTTAGCGCAGTTCGTGCAGCTGGTGGCGCAATACGGCGACGAATTAGCGACGCAGCGACGAGATGCCCAGGGCCACACCATCGCCCACTGGGCGGCGCAGAAGGCCAACGGGGAGTTCCTGCACTACTTGCACTCCATTGGAGCGCCCATCGACTCTCCCAGTGAGGACGGGAGGGCGCAGCTGCACCCGATCCATTGGGCCTGTGCTGCTGGAAACTTGAGTGCGCTGCGCATGCTCGTGCTGAAGCTCGGCGTGGATATCAATACGTGCGACGCCAAGAAGCACCGCTCGCCGCTGCTGGTGGCGGCGCAGAATGGACACCCGCTGCTGGTGCTGTTTTGTGTGAGGAACCGAGCGGATGTGTCGCTTGTGGACGCGGATGGAGACACGGCGGTGCACTGGGCGGCGTATAAAGGAGCGACGGAGATCGTGGCGGTGTTCCAGTACCTTCAAGTGAGCTCAGACGCGCCCGACAAGTTCGGTCAAACGCCGTTGCACCTTGCGGCGATGAGAGGCGAGCTGAGCACGGTGCAGTTCCTGGTGGAGACTCTGGATGCGGATGTCAAGGCGCTGGATTCCAAGAACCGAACCCCGAAGGACCTGGCGCAGCTCAAGCATTTCCGCGATGTGGTGCGGTATCTGAAGCAACGGGAGCTGCGTGTTGCGGCCTGGAATGTGGCAGCGTTCACGTGGTGGTGCGACCCTGGAAGTCGTGCGCCGTACCACTTTACGATGCTGAATGCTGTGGTCGCTACGTTGGTATACCTCTTCGTTGTCTTCCCGCTTATGCCGGATAGACGCAACGTGATGGTGCCGCATCTCGCTTGGAACGCAGTGACCTGGTACTTTTTCTATCGGACTGTCACGACCAAGCCTGGAAGTGTACCAGAAGACAACAAGAAGTACGGCATTGCGTACGATAAGGTCACTGACGCTCTCATCAACGGCGATGACGACGATGGAGATGAAGACAAGATTGGAGAGAGCGCTAGTGCGAGGGCGCAGCGTGAATGCCTGGAGCGCCCACTTTGCCACACTTGCCATATCCAGAGACCTCCACGCTCCAAGCATTGCCGCATCTGCAAGACTTGTGTCCCTGTATTCGACCACCAGTACGTGCCAACTGACCATGCCATACATACAATACTGCGCAGTAACTAACCTGCTCGTTTGTGCTTCTAGCTGTCCGTTTGTAGACAACTGCGTTGGTCGCGACAATTACGCGGCTTTCTTGCTGTTTGTGATTTTCCTAGCCCTTGACTTGGCTGGGATGGAATACGTGCTCTACCTTCTCTGCCGTTGGCACCACGACATGCGCATCTACGCCGTCATCGGCATGGTCTACCTGCTCTTCATTTTCCTACCGGTGGGGCAGCTTGCGGGCTTCCACATCTACCTTACTGCCAAGAACCGCACGACCAACGAGCTGCTCAACGCGGATCGCTACCGCTTTCAGCGTGGAGGAGAGCTGCGTTCGTACGACCGAGGCATCATCAGAAACGTTGCTGAGCGGTGCTTTGGTCTTGGCGGAGAGCCCGTTGAAGATGAAGACGCAGAAGTGAAGGCCAAGCTGCTCGACGAACAGCTCAGTTCAGTCCCCGCGTAGACTTACAAAAGAGTTTTATTGATCGGGAATACAAGGGCGCTTTAGTGCGGATAATTTCGACTGGGGGCATCGAGAAAAACTACCAAAGCTGACACTTTGTCTTCGGGTTCATGGGAGAACCAGCGGGGCAGGAGAATACGCGAGCAAAGTCCCGCGAGTTGCTTGCCACGCCGTTAATGCGCCATCGCTCGGGAGAGTGCGGATCCGTTGCTAACCGCTGCGTCACGCTGGCGTCGCTTGTCTTCGCACAGAACGCCTGCGCGAATGAGATGAAGAAGAGCTTTTCAGCTTCGCTGGCAGGCAAACTCTTCTCGGCGTCACTCATCGCATCAGCTTCGCTCATCTTGTCAATGTACTCTTGATACGCCGCGAAGGATAACTTGACGCCGCCGTTGTCCGCGATGTTCTCGCTCAGAGTGTAGTTCCCGTTGACGTGGCCCAGCACCTTGTCGGTGTCTGCACCACTGGTCACTGCAAAGTTGTCGTACTGGTTCACCAGACAATCTGTCCTCTTCGAGAACTCCTCCGCTGTTTCACTGCTCCACCAATCCTGGAGATTACCATCACCAGCGTAGTATCTTCCAGAGGCGTCAAAGCCATGTGTAAGTTCATGGCCAATGACAGAACCAATGGCACCGAAATTCCGAGCTGGATGCCGTCCACGAGCGAAGAACGGAGGCTGAAGGATCCCAGCGGGGAATACGATCTGGTTGGCTGTCGGCTGGTAGTACGCGTTCACTGCAGCACTCGTCATTGCCCATTTGTTGCGATCAACGGGATTGCCGATGCGAGCCACGGCGCGATCAAACGCGTGTCGCTTCACAATCTGCATGTTGTCGGCAAGTGGCGCGTCGCCGCGTAGCTCATACGGGAAGTGCTCGGAGCGTGTCGAATGACCGATCAAATTCGTTATGTTGCCCAGCTTTTCCAGCGCCGCCTGGCGCGTCGGTCCGTCCAGCCAATCCGCACGTCCAAGATTCTTCTGTAGTGACTCTTGGATCTGCGTCACAAGCTGACTGGCGAGTTGTTCGCTTGCCTGGTCGAAGCGCAGGAGCGCGAAGTACTTGCCCACAAGATCAGGAAAGTTATCAGTCACACGCTGAAGACAAACCTTCCAGCGCGGTGCGCGCGTCTTCTGACCGCGGAGCGTCCGCGCGAAAAACGAGAAGCTGGCCTGCACAAAAGGTTCACTGAGCACACCTGCATACGTGCTGATGAACTGGTACGTGAGTACGGCCTTCAACGTGTCCAGCGTGACAGTATTCCCCGCCAGCAGCTTCTCAACTCGCTCAAAGTATTCAGGAGTCTCCACGATCACATCGGTACTGTGAGCCTTGAGACTAGTCAGCAATCCCGTACCGTTGACAAACTTTGCGAACGTAAGAGGAAACTCGTCAGCGACTTGGGCCACGTTCATGCGGTTGTAGGTAGCCACGGGATCCTGCAGCTTCTCCTTGGGCACAAACAACGGCGCCAGTGTCTGCTCAAAGTCAATGACCTCAGAAGCTCGCGACGCAGCAGCCCCGGACTCCCATCCAGCCAGCAGAAACAGCTCCACCACGTACGCATGGAACGCGTCACTGATCGAGTCGAACTGCTTCTTGTCCAGATAATACTGCGGGTCGGGCAGTGACAATCCACTCTGCGATGCGTACAGCGCGTACGTCGTGGCTTCCCTGGCGTCCGCACTCACACTCAATCCCGTCAAGAAGTCCGGCCCAGCCTTGGACAGTTCTCCGGCCACTTGAAACAGCTCCTGCTTGCTCTTGGTCGCTGCGATCTGCTGCAACACGGGCGCCAGCACCTTCAGCGACGCCTCGTCCGCCGTCGTGCTGCTAACATTGCTGAAATTCATGCACGAGTCGTACAGCTCCCCAACCAGCGGCCATCCCTGCTGCATGAGCTCCTTCAGCACCTTCTCGTTCTCGTCATGCACCGTCGAGAAGGACAGGAAGACGCTGGGTCTGTCGTCCGGGATCTCCGCCTGCTGCTGCCACGCGCCGCAGCTGAAGGCGTAGAAGTCCTTGCAAGGGTCCACCGCTCTGTCAATATGGCGCTCCACATCACTGGGCAGCCTCTGTACCCACGCCGACGCCTCAGTGGACCCCTGAATGGCTCGAGGGGCGTGCAGCGTGCCGCCGCGCACCACCAGCACCACCACAATGAGGAACAGCGCGCCCAGTCCCGCAGTGGCCCAGGCGAAGAGCGGCTTCTGCAGCAGCAGCGGCTGCGGGCCGGCGTAGCCCGCGGGTTCCTCCTCGTGGGTCACGAGCGGCTGCTCGTCGCCCAGCGCCTTCTGCTTGCTCATGGGCGCGTCCTCTTCCTCGTCGACAGGGGGCGGCGCGCCGTCTTCGTCGTAGATTTTCTTCCACTTGGCGCCCGCGGAGCGCTCCATCGGCGTGCAACTTGGCGCGCGCACTGCGCACACGTGTCGGCTACTTGACGCTGCCGCCTGCGAAGCCGCTTGAGATCTAGGAGCCACGAACGAGAGCGGGACACGACGACGCCTGCTGCCGGCAGATGTGGATTTGCCCGTGTTGAGGTTTACGAAGTGACGCTCGGATTTCTAACCTATGGTTTGGCATAATGGCTACATTGACAAAGACCTAAATTAGGACACAGGTTCAGGTTTTAAAAGCAGGTGAGATCTTGTCACAATTGCAGGTGCCGCGTTCAGCTTCAACTTGCTGCAAAGCTTCACTTCTAACCGCACACAGTCGTTGCAGGCACCACCACTTCATCCATAGGGCCATGAGGCATTGAAAACCACCTTATTAAGGAGCTTCAAGCATAGATAAAGTTTAATAACTTTGTACTACTACTAGTAGTTACTCAAACCACTAAAAGCTCGTGCAATACAGTACCGGTATCGCTGCTCTACCTACGACTCCCAGACGAATCCCGCCGAGCGAACGCCCTTGTCCTCCTCGCCCACGAACGGATAGTCCGTGTAGCCCGCCTCCAGCGGCATGCTCGGCTGCAGGTAGAACGTATTCGGCTCGTATGGCGTGAGCGCCGCGTTCGTGCGCAGTCGCTCGACGAGGTCCGGGTTGGAAATGAAGTCGCGGCCAAATGCCACGAGGTCGGCCCCGCCGTCCTCGATAGTCTTCATGGCGTCGGCGCGGTCGAAGCCCGCGGCCGTGATGAGCACGCTCTTGTAGACGCCGCGGAAGTGGCGCGCCACGCCGCCCGCCGGCACGTCCGAGTTGTCCGTGTGCATGCCGCGACGCTCGATCACGTGCAGGTAGGCCAGGTCGTAGTCGTTGAGCTTGTTCACGACGTAGCCGTAGGTCTCGCGCGGCGCCGAGTCCTTGCAGCCGAAGGTGTCGCCGAACGGAGACAGTCGGATACCGACCTTGCTGGACGGCAGGCTGGCGAGCACGGTGTCGAGCACCTCGAAGATGAGGCGCGCGCGGTTCTCGATGCTGCCGCCGTATTGGTCCGTGCGCGTGTTGACGCTGTCGCAGAGGAACTCCTCGAGCAGGTATCCGTTGGCGGCGTGGATCTCGACGCCGTCGAAGCCCGCGGCGATGGCGTTCTCGGCGGCGCGCCTGTAGTCAGCGACGACATCGGGGATCTCGGCGATGTCGAGCGCGCGCGGGGTCACGTAGTCCTTGCGGCCCTCGCGCGTGACGGCGTGGCTCTTGACGTTGGCCATGCTGGTGGCGCTCGAGGACACGGGCAGCTGTCCGCCGGGCTGGTTGAGCGGGTGTCCGACGCGGCCCGTGTGCCAGAGCTGCACGAAGACCTTGCCGCCCTTGTCGTGGATGGCCTTGGTCACGGGCTTCCAGCTCTCGACCTGGTTCTGCTGGAAGATGCCGGGCGCGCCGAAGTAGCCGCGTGCGGTGGCGCTGATGTTGGTGGCCTCGGTGATGAGCAGTCCGCCGTCCGAGGCGCGCTGCGAGTAGTACTGGGCAACCAGGTCCGTGGGCGTGCCGGCGTCACCCGTGCGCACGCGGGTGAGCGGGGCCATGGCGACGCGGTGCTTGAGCTGTACGGGGTCCTTCTTGCCGCCGAGGGTGACGGCCGAGAAGAGGCTGGGCGCGGCAGTGGCGTTCGCGAAAGGAGCCATGGTTGATGAGGTGGCTGGGGTGATTGGTGCTGTCGGTGAGGACACTTGCGTTCTTGAGAGGGAAATGGGAAGTGAGGCGGATTGATCGTGAATCACCAAAGCGAGTCGGGATCGTTCGCCAAGAGCCTCATCAACATGGTTTACGAGCATGAAGTGGCCGAGTTGTCTGGGCACGGGTAGATCGAAGTAACAGTGTAGGTATTGCGTCGAACGAAATGGAATCGCGATCGAGAGTCTCGATTCGAGACTTGCGTCAAACATTTTGCAGACGTGATCAAGCGTGATCAACCCGATTAGATGTGCAAAGTACACAGTGCTGTACTTTCATGCGACACCTTCGCTTTGCGTGAAATTCTCAAGGCGTGATCGCGATTCCATTTCGTTCGACGCAATACCTACACTGTTACTTCGATCTACCCGTGCCCAGACAACTCGGCCACTTCATGCTCGTAAACCATGTTGATGAGGCTCTTGGCGAACGATCCCGACTCGCTTTGGTGATTCACGATCAATCCGCCTCACTTCCCATTTCCCTCTCAAGAACGCAAGTGTCCTCACCGACAGCACCAATCACCCCAGCCACCTCATCAACCATGGCTCCTTTCGCGAACGCCACTGCCGCGCCCAGCCTCTTCTCAGCCGTCACCCTCGGCGGCAAGAAGGACCCCGTACAGCTCAAGCACCGCGTCGCCATGGCCCCGCTCACCCGCGTGCGCACGGGTGACGCCGGCACGCCCACGGACCTGGTTGCCCAGTACTACTCGCAGCGCGCCTCGGACGGCGGACTGCTCATCACCGAGGCCACCAACATCAGCGCCACCGCACGCGGCTACTTCGGCGCGCCCGGCATCTTCCAGCAGAACCAGGTCGAGAGCTGGAAGCCCGTGACCAAGGCCATCCACGACAAGGGCGGCAAGGTCTTCGTGCAGCTCTGGCACACGGGCCGCGTCGGACACCCGCTCAACCAGCCCGGCGGACAGCTGCCCGTGTCCTCGAGCGCCACCAGCATGGCCAACGTCAAGAGCCACGCCGTCACGCGCGAGGGCCGCAAGGACTACGTGACCCCGCGCGCGCTCGACATCGCCGAGATCCCCGATGTCGTCGCTGACTACAGGCGCGCCGCCGAGAACGCCATCGCCGCGGGCTTCGACGGCGTCGAGATCCACGCCGCCAACGGATACCTGCTCGAGGAGTTCCTCTGCGACAGCGTCAACACGCGCACGGACCAATACGGCGGCAGCATCGAGAACCGCGCGCGCCTCATCTTCGAGGTGCTCGACACCGTGCTCGCCAGCCTGCCGTCCAGCAAGGTCGGTATCCGACTGTCTCCGTTCGGCGACACCTTCGGCTGCAAGGACTCGGCGCCGCGCGAGACCTACGGCTACGTCGTGAACAAGCTCAACGACTACGACCTGGCCTACCTGCACGTGATCGAGCGTCGCGGCATGCACACGGACAACTCGGACGTGCCGGCGGGCGGCGTGGCGCGCCACTTCCGCGGCGTCTACAAGAGCGTGCTCATCACGGCCGCGGGCTTCGACCGCGCCGACGCCATGAAGACTATCGAGGACGGCGGGGCCGACCTCGTGGCATTTGGCCGCGACTTCATTTCCAACCCGGACCTCGTCGAGCGACTGCGCACGAACGCGGCGCTCACGCCATACGAGCCGAATACGTTCTACCTGCAGCCGAGCATGCCGCTGGAGGCGGGCTACACGGACTATCCGTTCGTGGGCGAGGAGGACAAGGGCGTTCGCTCGGCGGGATTCGTCTGGGAGTCGTAGGTAGAGCAGCGATACCGGTACTGTATTGCACGAGCTTTTAGTGGTTTGAGTAACTACTAGTAGTAGTACAAAGTTATTAAACTTTATCTATGCTTGAAGCTCCTTAATAAGGTGGTTTTCAATGCCTCATGGCCCTATGGATGAAGTGGTGGTGCCTGCAACGACTGTGTGCGGTTAGAAGTGAAGCTTTGCAGCAAGTTGAAGCTGAACGCGGCACCTGCAATTGTGACGTGCTTTTGATATATTCGCCAAAACTTGCCTTTTGATACGGTCAGCTAAAACTAACTTGGTTAAATTATCGACAACGATTTTGGGAATCTGCCTTTGGTTAGATTCATACTGTCTGTGGCTATTATCAGGCTCTGAGGACGACTGCAGCGCGATATTCGTGACCCCCTCCATTCATGGCGCGCTTCCTGCAACGTCGCGTGCGCTTGTATTTTCTCGACCCCGATCAAAGTATCCTCACTCACTTTGAAATCCGCCTTCGACAGACCAAGTGCATTACTGAGACCGAATGAAGTTCGGCAAGCGCGTGCGCAGCCTCGCGTCGCCGGAGTGGGCTGCCGACTACGTGGACTACAAAGCGCTCAAGCGGGAGATCAAGCTGGCCTTTGAGGGTCGTGATGGCAGCGCGGGCGTTGACAAGCAAGTGACCTGGTTCCAGTCGGTCCTCGAGTCCGAGATGCAGAAGCTCAATGCTGCACACGCGCGGATCCTGGACGAACTCGTGAACCGCGAGCTGAAGCCGCTGCAGCAGGCGCTGGGGACGCGGTGGGTGCTCCCTCACGCCACCGCGCGCTCGCTGTTGCTTGATGTGCTCAAGCTTTCGCACCAGGTGGACGCCTTCCGGCGCTTCGTGGTGCTCAACAGCTTGGCGCTCGTCAAGATCACCAAGAAGTTCGACAAGGCGGCGAACGCTGGCGGCGCTGAGGCTGACGAGGACTCGGACGATACGACCTCCCGACTCAAAGCTCAAGTGTTGGAAGACCTCAAGTCCCAGCCGTTCTACGACGCAGCGACGCTGGATGCGTTGTGCGACGACACGGCGGCTCTGACGGACCGTGTGATGCTGTGCGTGCTGCCCGACGGCAACTTTCGACTCGGACCCAGAGCGATGACTTGCCCCATTTGCCTCTGTTCCGAAGTCCAAGCCCCCATTACGCTGTCGTGCGCGCACACCTTCTGCTGGTCGTGTCTGTCACGCGCAGCTCAGCACCGCTTCCGGTCGTGCCCGCTTTGCCGACGCGCGCAGTCTGTGGACCCGCGCGACTACGAAATCGACGGCTTGGTCAAGCGCTTCAAGCGCGCGTATGAGTTCGTGGAGCAGGCGCTGGATGTAGCTCCACTGGTTGCGAGCCCGATGCGCCAGATCCTCGCGGAGGCATTTGAAGTGGGCAACGCGTACCTTCGCGAGGTCGAAGACCAGTACGCAGCACTTGCTCCGCTAGCTTCGGCTACGTTTGATGATCCGCAAACCCTCGCAGCTTCTGTCAACGACTTGAAGGCTGACGTCGAGGCAAAGACTGTCGTGGTGGTCGATGGCCAGAGTGCCAAGAGTGACGAAAGCACTGAAGAGGGCGAGGCGGAGCCTCTTGTCGTCTTTGAGAAGGGCGACATCGTCGAGATCCTGTATGGCGCGCAATGGTATGCTGGTGTGGTGCTACAGCGCAATGAGGACACCGGCGCTGGCGAGACGTATTCGGTGTTGTGGTGGGTGAAGGACAAGTCGCAGCGCTTCGGTCAGCGCACGCCACGCCACCTTCTCCGCAAGCCGCAAGAAGTTCCCGTTCCACCAGCGCTATACGAATACGCGGCAGAAGCATGGCGAACTGCAGCGAGCTGGGCGCTGGAGCCTTTTCGACGACTACGGTCACGATCCGAAGGAGGGGATGGCAACAGCGCAAGTAGGACTCTTGCGCGCCAACAGACTCGATAGGTTATCCAAACGCTAATATATATCTTTTAATTTATAAGCAGCCTAGGACTGTGTCTAAAGCTGCATCCACTAATCGCTGCGTGTTGGAAGGCGCTGAGAGTAGTGAGCGGACGGCAGTTCGCTCCGCTAGCTACAGCTAACTTTGCCCTACTTTCGCATCGGCAGGCCGAGCAACAAGCGCCTCCCCCAACAAAACTCAACACGCTCAGTTTCCTCACCTTGACCATCAACAACAGGTGGGCCTCCTTCGTGCTCACGCGCGACCTCAGCAACTCTGCAACTCGGATAGACGCCGACTGGAGGAGTTTCATGCTAAGATCAACACCTACCACGCCGATTGCAGTAGGATGAACACGCTGTTACCTTCTCACACTCAACCTGAAGGAGGCAGAGGACACCACCTTCCTCTTGCTGGCGCTCCGGGCATTCCAGCGTACGCTTCCCAGCATCCCAGAGGATAAGCGCGTAGGCTGGGGCGTTTGAAGCCGAGGGGGGACGGAAAATCTTGATCTGTTGCCGCAGTCGTTACAGCACAGATAACTACAACAGGACGAAAAGAAGTTACTACCTCCGGAAGGAAAA
The DNA here is from genome assembly GCF_000149755.1 of Phytophthora sojae. Taxonomy (NCBI): domain Eukaryota; phylum Oomycota; class Peronosporomycetes; order Peronosporales; family Peronosporaceae; genus Phytophthora; species Phytophthora sojae. The sequence goes on from NW_009258117.1 coordinate 1,638,987, forward strand.
TACTGCACCTTTCCAATGAAATTATAGTCTAACAATAAACGATACCCTTGCAAAAGCGATGCTGGTTTGATTTTCGAATCTCCCGCCTACCGGATCTCATCCGATCCTCCCCCCTCTCGCTCCCCCGCCTCCCTCACTTTCAAAGATTCCCAGTCCTCGCCAAGATGGAGACCACCGACGACGAACGCCAAGCTGTGTGGGAGTATCTGCTGCTTCGTAGCACAAATGGGGTACTCAAGCGCGGTGACATCGTCAGAACTGCTGCCTACTTTCACCTTACCCGCTTCACCGTCGCTCGTATCTGGGAGCGAGGTCGCAGCTCGATGGGCTCCCGAGTTGCAGCTGTCGTCAAGTCCAGGAAGAGCGCGCGCGGAAGAAAGAAGCTGGATCGTGCGGTCCTGTGCACGCGCGTGGCTGAAGTCCCCGTGAACGACCGCGAGAACCAGCGCCGTGTCGCGGCGTCTACTGTCAACAAGTATCTTATCCAGCGGCTCCTACAGGAGGGGTACTTGCGACGTGCGCTTCGTCAAACCCGTCCACTGCTTACGCCGTCGCATAAGCTAGCGCGTCTGAAGTTCTGCGTCGAGCACGTGAAGCTGGGGGCCAACGGGAACCACTTCTTCGACCCCATGTAAGACGTTGTACACATGGACGAGAAGTGGTTCTACGTGAAGAAGGTTGGACAGAAGGTCTATGTTCTGACTGGGAAGGACGGCACGCCTGCGGAAGAACCCCCCGTGCAATACGTGCACAGCAAGCGCTATATCAAGAAAGTCATGTTTCTATGCGCTGTAGCTCGACCTCGGGGCGACTGGGGTAGGAAAGTCGGCCTCTGGCCGGTTGTGGAGACGTACATCACGGAACGGACAAGTGTCAACCGCGCTGCTGGTGTCGAGGAGCTACGTCCGATCTCAATCACCCGCGCGATATCGCGCCGTATGCTGGTTGACAATGTGATCCCTGCCATTAAGGCGAGGTGGCCGTAAGAGCAGAAGGACATTCCGATCAAACTGCAGCAGGACAATGCGCGACCACACGTTGATGAAGACGATCCCGAGGTGCTGGCAGCAGGTTGCAGCAACGGCTGGACAATCAAGCTGGCGAATCAGTCTGCGCAAAGCCCCGAGCTCAATTGCCTTGACCTAGTCTACTTTGCCAGCATCCAGTCTCTTCAGTCGCATACGAGGCCGCGAACAATTAAGAATCTCATCGACGAAGTGACGCGTGCGTTCGACAACAGAAAGGCCGAGACGCTGAACAAGACGTTCCTGACTCTACAAATGATAATGTTGCAGATCATGAAGTGCGGCGGTCGGAATGACTTTCGCCTGAGTCACATGCAAAAGGACAAGCTGTTTGCCGCTGACAGGCTCCCCGTAACGCTGCCGTGTGATACCCAGACGCTTATCAACGCTCACATGGACATGTCCACGCTATCTGCACTACTACTGGTCCCTACACCCCTACGTCACTGTTTCCGGCAGCACTAGAACCCGCAGCATTGCGTTCTGCCTCACCTCATTCTGACCTCGACCCCTTTCTTCGCTAGTGGTAGTACACACTAAAACACAACCTTTGCATATCTTATAACCGCCAAAAAGAACGAGGCGGAGCGCTGCGTAATTTGTTTTTAAAGGTGCAGTATTTTCCTTCCGGAGGTAGTATACATGTATGCGCCGAAGGCTTACGGCGCGTATAACTTCGCACTGTGTAAATATATTTTTTCTCGAAAACTGATAGAGCTGCGTCTCGCATCTCCTTGCGCTCGACGCACGTGTAGCGGAAGGGGTCTCCCAGCACCCACGCGTAGTGAATGTAGTCCTCCTTGCGCCATGCCAGAAGCCTCAGTGCTGCCTAACAGCTCTGTCAGACGGAAACCTTAAGGCTACCCGAGCTTAGTCCTGCCTGTCAAAAAGATAAGCATCACTGGTCTGCGTTTGATGCATTACCTGCAAGCGCAAAGCAATACTAGCATTAATTGGGCGCAGTAATGAGCGGTTGCGAGGCCGCGTAGCCGCATGTATTGCGGCTGTATGCCTGCATGGGATGCCTGCGAAGCAGGGCAGTACGGTGCATGTATTCGCGGAGGCGATCCAGGCCGTTGCGCTAGCTTTTCTACTACAGAAGTCTGGGAGTGCAGAGCTCTGTCGCGATAAAATATACCAGTATATGCAGACATAGATATCGTCGCAGATGGACACTAGATGTATGCACGTTCAGGTTGGCCGCGGCCATCAAGACGCCACTAAGGTTCTCTGAAAATGTAGAGACCCGGGATATCTGCGCCATACTAGTGTGTGCCCGTACATAAAGTGATTATATGTGCCGTAGCGAGTTATTGCCGCTTGCAAATACTTTGCCCTCTAAAATAGACCTCTAAAATAGACCACGCCTGTCACTTAATATGAGTGGACACGAGATAGGCGAGGGCTGATTTAGATTTATGCTTTGCTGGGGGCCGCTTTTAGGCCCAGAAACTCGGTTTGGCCCGTCTAGAATGGCATTTCTGCGTTTCCAAGTCGTAGAAAAGCGCCTTGGTCGAGAAAACAGAGCCCCAAGCTCGGATCTTAGACCGTACTGGCGAGATATATAAATCAGAGCTAGGTCTTAATTGAGAGCTGGCTGGATTAAAATCGAGATTATTAACGAGATAATAAGCATGCGTTGGCCAAAATATCTGCAAACGGCAATATCTGCGCCGTATCAATTTCGTGTTGCCGTAGTTATCTGTGCCGTAACGAGAGTCATCTGTTGCTGCGGACAGTGAATGGGGTGGTCAACGCACTCAGCTTGTGATTGTTAAAAAAAAAAACATTTGTCGTGTCTGAGTGAGAAAAAAAAATTGTTGCTGCTGCAGGCATTGACTACCCCTATTATTACATTAAATGTATCTCCAAGAGTGCTCCTCGTAGCTGGGCGACTGCAACTTGATCCCTATCAGCCGCCAGCAAGTGCTTCGAGTTACATTTCACTAATGCTTGAAACTTTGCCACTTCACGTGATTAATTCGTGTCTGTACTTTAGCTCCGCTGCAGATAGATACATCACCCAACACGGCTCAAGACGCAACGACAGCAAGTGTGCAGTAAATCTATGAACACGACGCAAAGCGAGGCATGACACCCCCGCACCCCACACCTGAATACACGCCAGCAACCTTCACCCTTTAGCTACTGAGGTGCGTTCGGCGGAAAAATACTACAGCCTAGTCCTTCTTCTCCTTGCCATCGTCCTTGGAGGCGTCGATGGCAGTTTTGACGATGGAGATCACGGTCTTCACGCGCTTGAACATCACCTGACCCGTGGACATCATGATCAGCAGCATGAACACGATGAGTGCCCAGTACAGGTGCGACAGCGTGTGGCTCACTTGCCTACAAATTGGCAACGCAAATGTACCGGAAATATTAGCACAAGTCGAATCAATCCAATACAGTAACTGAGCTGAGCACGCTCCAATTCACAGAGCAACATGGCAACGTACTTGCAATCGTAGAGCGGAATGTCATAGCCAATGTGCTCGTAGCACAGCAGGTCCTGCGAGATACGGAACACCAGCAGCGCCAGCGCCAAGCAGCCCGGAATCAGGTAGAACTCCAGGTTCTTGTACGGGTCACGCTCAGCGTTGATCTCGAGGTAGCGGTGGCGCTCCTTCTCGATCTCGTCAGCCAGTTCCTGGCGGAAACGCATGATCTCGCTGCGACGGCCCATGCGCGCGCCGTCGTCGAACACGTCCATGGCTCCCTGCAAACACGCCTTGTGGTGGGCCTCCAGTTCCTGCACAGGGACGTACTGGCACTTGGAGCCCGCGACCTTCTCCATCTCGCGCTTGTACTTGAGCAGAGCCTTGTCGCGCTGGTTCACGTTGTTAGCCTCAGCCGTGGCCTCCAGCAGCGTCTTTGCTTCCGGGAAAATGGACGCCTCGCGGAACAGGCCCGCGTACGTCTTGATGTACGTGAACAGCTCGCGCGAGGTCACCGTAACCCCGTGAATCTTCTTGGGGAACAGGTTGGCCGGGTCGAACAGTTCGTCCAGGTACGCCGTCAGCAGCTCCAAGAAGCGGTTGTCAATGGCTTCAACTGATCCATCGTACTCGCGCTCCGTAACCGCGTGGCCAGGGTGGGGCAGCAAGAAGCACGCGACCTTCTCGAAGCACGAGCTGATCTGCTCACGGGTGTCAGCCAGGTCCTTCTGCTTGCGGGACGACAGCAGCTCCACCATATACTGCTCCATGTCCTCGCGCTTCTCGTCCAGCGTCTGGCTCCGGGAGAAGTCCTGCCAGTCACGCACCAAGAAGTCGAGGCGCTGGAACGGGCGTGGGCGCTTGGGGGTTGAGTCGTCGTCGTCCTTGTCCTCGTTTTCCTCCTTCTTCTCCTCGTCGCCCTTCTCACTCACAGTCGACGTCGACTTCTCCAACGCACGCGCCGACACCGATGATGCAGCGCGCTGCAGCATCTGCTGCTTGTCACTCAATGAAGACGACGACTTGGTGTCTCCGAAGAGCGCCATCCTGCCGTACTCGGTAAACAGCGCGAGGTGCTGCAGGTTGTCCTCCTGCACCCGCTTGTCCACGTTGTAGATCTGGTACGAGCTCAGCAGCGTGCTGAGGCCGAAGATGCTGGCCGTGAGCATCTGCGACGTCTCCGAGTCGAACATGCCCTGCGTGTCGATCAAAAAGACGGCGATGTCCTCTCCCGTCTGGCTCTTGCGGATGAAGGGCGTCTCCCACATCCAGATGCCCGTCGTGTTGCGCTTGCGGCCGGCGCGCCACGAGAAGCCCTTCTCGCCGTGGGTCTGCTCCACGTTCGAGTTGCCCTCGAGCTTGGCCTCGCCGCTGCCGGCCACGCCCTCCATGACCCAGGCCTTCCAGACCTCCGTGGCCTCGTCGTCCGCGCCGTCGGGCTTGAGCATGCGCCCGTGGCTCGCGTGCCGCAGGTAGCGCAGGAACAGGTCCAGCACGAAGCTCTTGCCCGTGCGGAAGGCCCCCACGACGGAGAAGATGGCCACCTTCATGTCCTCCGGCACCTGGTGGAAGATGCGGCGCAGCGCCGCCTCGTCCAGCGTGAAGTTGGTGCCCTCTTCGTTGATGCTCACGATCTGCCGCGCCTTGGGCAGCTCCTTGGCGGGCTCCAGCGCCACGGGCGCGGGCGGCGGCAGCGTGGAGGGGGAGGAGGAGGACGCGCGCGGAGAGGAGGGGGGCGACGGCACGGGGGAGCTCATGGCGGGGGGGGGGGGGGGGGAGAGTCAATGCAAATGCTACGCTATGCGGGACACACGGTCGTGGTGATGATCTTCTTCTCGACTGATCTGCACTGTAGAAAAGCTGATACTTGAGATTGGTTGAAATGGAGGGAATACGGTGGTGTGATTGGAGGAAGGATGGCTGGAATAGTGGACGGTGGGTGACGTATGTGAGGAGATGGCTACATTTGATGGACGCTTCGCATTTTCTAGTTTTCTTGGATGGAAAACCAGCTACCAAGGGGTGGTTGTCATTTGGTGGCATTATGTGGCGGTGGTGTTGTGTTATGCCTACGCTGTGAAGTTTGGATCTAAGCCCAGAAGCTCAGGGTGACGATGATCAGCAGCGTGGCTAGTGGAGACCAAGTTGAAGTCGCTGCTGCCGCCGACGACTCGAGGCGGGAGCCGGCGGCAAGGCACGCGCTGTAGTCTTCGGGCGTCGTCCACCACATCATGGAGCAGAGGTACCAGGTGAGACACACGGAGTCCTCGCACGCGTTCTGCTGGTACGACTGCGCCTGCGAGTTGTAGTAGTAGTGCTGCACGAGCGTCGCGTCGGTGGCGGCGTCCACGATGAAGCGGTTCATCTCGGACCACGACAGTGAGCTCACGTTGTACGCGCTGCTGGCGTTGAAGAGCAGCTGCCAGTCGAGGTCCGAGCTGTTGTCGCTGGAAATGTTGGTGCCGTAGACCGCGAAGTCCAGAAGCTCGTACGTGCTGGCGTCAAAGTCCCAGACCATGAAGGCCGGGTTGTTGTAGAAGATGGGGGAGATGGCGGCCGATGTGAACAAAGGCACGAGCTGCGAGCTCTGGGTCTCGTCATCGTCGGCTGCGATAACTTCGTCCGGGTCTTGCGCCTCCATGTCTGAAGTGAGGGGCAGGCGGAACTCGACGCTGTGCGTGTGGCCGAAGATCTGCGCCTTGATGACATCCGCGTACTGGGTCACAATCTTCTTGTACTCTACGATGTACGAGGCCTCCCACATTGGCGAGCCGTCCTGCGCGTCGATGATCGGCGGGATGTGGCCAGCTATGTACGCGTACTTGCCGCCGTTGCGCAGTCCCGACAGCGTGGCGTTTAACCAGGCAAACTGAGCGAGCGGGTCCGTTTCGTTCGATGTATCCGGGGAGTGCTTCGGCTACACAGCAACAAAAGGTTAGTTCCTAGCAACAAGCGGAGGAAAAGCAAAACTGGCTTACCGAGTATGGCACCGTGTTGAGTGTGAGCAGCAGCAAGTTCTCGTCTAGTTTGTACGACAAGTAGCCGCGGGTGTTGAGATCCTTGAGGTTGGAAGCGTTGAGCGCGTCACTCCACGCCGGAGACACGACTTCGATCGTCGGGTTCTCCTCGGAGGTGGGGTCTGTCACGTCCATCGTGTAGTCTGCGGCAACAAGTACAACACCAAAGATTAGCTACATCATTGGCAAAGAGAGGAGGAGGCGGAAACGTACTCTTCACATCGGTATCGCCGAGAATGGCTGTAGCGTTGAGCGTCTGGTTGCCGGAACCAGAAAAGTACTGGGCCATGGTCTCCACATTGATCTTCACCGCCTCAGCGAGGTACTCATCCGATGGATCGCCATGGACAGCGTGGTCTCCCGTGTACAAGAAGAAATCTGGGTTGGGGAGAATTTGCTGGGCGTACTCGAGCGCAGAAGTCAGCAAACTGATAGGGGCGTCGTAGCCGTACTGAATCGGAATCTCGGCGGACTCATTCGCGTCCAGGGACTCCGAGATGTTGAGGTGGGCGTCGGAGAAGTGGAGGATGTGTTTGACGCCCCCGACTTCTCCATTGCCAACGCTGCTGCTGTAGCTGCCGCTCCCCACAGACCCGTTCTGCTCTTGCGAGCCCGAGTTGTCCTTCGCGCTGGTGGAAGCGATCTTGCCGCCTGACATGCTCGGGGTTTTAGCCTCTACCGCGGATTCAGGTGTCGTCGTCAGCAGTAGGAGCGTTGATGCCAGACGTAGGGAGCGAAACAGCGCAGCAACCATGGTCGAAACGGAGAGGGGATTGTTGTCGAGAGGAAATTGAGTAATGACCATGGCGCACTAGAACCGCAGTGGTGTATGTACGGTGGTCATGTTACACGGTGGATGATGAGACAAAAGCTCCCCAGTAACTTTGATGATACAGCTATCATGTTGGCGTCACGCATTTCCAGAACGAGCTATGAATATTCGCTACGTGCGACTTCAATGACTCGCTGCAGGCACTGCTTGGGCTAAATTGTCTGAGGCCACAAGTCCGAGGTGATCACCTGCAGTGAAATCCAACACTGGCGGCTGATTGGGATCAAGTTGCAGTCGCCCAGCTACGAGGAGCACTCTTGGAGATACATCACAATTTATTGGCGTTTGGATAACCTATCGAGTCTGTTGGCGCGCAAGAGTCCTACTTGCGCTGTTGCCATCCCCTCCTTCGGATCGTGACCGTAGCCGTCGAAAAGGCTCCAGCGCCCAGCTCGCTGCAGTTCGCCATGCTTCTGCCGCGTATTCGTATAGCGCTGGTGGAACGGGAACTTCTTGCGGCTCGCGGAGAAGGTGGCGGGCGTGCGCTGACCGAAGCGCTGCGACTTGTCCTTCACCCACCACAACACCGAATACGTCTCGCCAGAACTCTTGCAGATACGACACCGTTGATACAATAAAAGTCATTATCTTGTATCTACAGAGGAGCTGCAGTACAGGCGCGAATTAATTACGCGAAGTGACTACATGTAAAGTGACAAAGGTTCAAGCATTAGCAGGTGGACGCGAAAGCAAAGTGACTTCCAGTCGTTCAATGCCAGCATAACATTTGACGCTTCCAAGGGATGCAACTTTAGCGTCAAGTGTTCGAGCAGCGAAAATCTGGCTGGCGAATTCCTCCAGGACAGACACTTCAACGTATGGCGGAGCGACCTTTGTCACTGTACAGTAGTGCAAGCCGGAGCTGAGATTGCCGCCGATCGACTGGAAACTCCAGGACAGCGGGCCAAGTACATGCACAGGAGGGACTCCTGTGAAGAATAATTCTTCACAGTAAATTCTTCAGGAATTTACACAACGTGGATGGATGCCTTCAGTTTAGACGAAAATAGGCCGGGATCTCTCTTGTGTCTCTAGCTGAGAGCACCGAAGTCTGCTTCGATGTGTCGCGCGAAAACACGCATTGCTGCACTCGACCAAAATTTACGACGGCATGGGGAGGACCAACCCAGCCTTGCACACTGATCTTGAAGTGGAGAGTCAGTAAAACCTGCATACTTCCGCACAATCTCAATTATATTCCATATCAAGGTCCAACACTTGTAGATTGTATAAATTGATTGCAATATCAAATAAGAACATCTAAACAGAAATGCGTCATAGTCGATATTGAAACGGAAAAGTGATAAATTACAACCGCATAGAGGATTATCGCCGTCGAGTCAGATGTTTTCCCGGCACTCGACCACGTCGTTCAGATGGGAGTCTTCATTTCGCACTGGCTACGGCAGTGCTCCATGCGTTTGTATCGGTTTGGCTCGCTCTGCAGGCCCATGAAAAGGGCCTCTTCCTATCCTCGGCTTATCCTCAGCTTTGCCCGCGCGCGGACTGTCCCCGCTTCGAACCAGCATGGGGCGCTTAGCTAACAGACAACCAGTTCATTCTGCAATTGGCTCAAGACCGACCGACACTTCGCTCGATCAACCGACCACCGCAGTCTACAGAGCGATAGCAGCTCTGTCCCTACAGCAGCAACAACAGCAAACAGCACCATGGTTAACATCCGCAACGCCTTCACCTTTGGCTGCGTGGCCCTTGTGGCGTCCGTGAGCGCCTTCAGTGAGGAGCACCGCACCCTGCAGGCGGTCAACTTCCGCTCGGAAATGCTGGAGGCCATCAACGCTGTCCGGAAGACGGAGGGCCTCAAGCCCATGTGCCTCAACGAGATGCTCATGGACGCGGCCCAGATCCAGGCGAACGACATGGCCGACGGCAACTTCATCAAGAGCAAGGGCTCGGACGGCTCCACGCCCAAGCAGCGCGCCGCGGACCAGGGCTTCAAGGCGGCCGAGGTGACGGAGGTCGTGGGTGCCGGCTACAGGACGGCGTCGAGCATTGTCGCCGCGTGGGCCAAGTCCTCGAGCGCCAAGAGCACGCTGCTCAGCAAGCACAACGTCATGGGCCCCGGCTACACGTTCGACAAGACGCGGAAGTACGTGCACTTCTGGGCTGTCGACTTCTCCACCGGCGAGTGCGGCGATGGAACCGCCGCGGGTGGAGCTGGCGCCGCTGGATCCTCGAGCGGAATCGGCGCCGGCAGCGTCGAGCTCCCCGAGTCCGGCAGCGGAGCCCCTGCGCCGGCACCGGCACCGGCCAGCGGCGACGAGAGTGACAAGGACAGCGACAAGGACAGCGGAAGTGGATCGGCCCCCGCGCCCGCTGGAACCCCCGCCGCCACCCCGGCTCCGGCTGGCAGTGGAGCTGAGACTCCCGCCGTCACGCCGGCTCCGGCTGGAAGTGGAGCTGAGACGCCCGCCGTCGTCACGCCGGCTCCGGCTGGAAGTGGAGCTGAGACGCCCGCCGTCGTCACGCCGGCTCCGGCTGGAAGTGGAGCTGAGACGCCCGCGAGCGGATCCGGTGAACCCCCCGCTGCGGCTCCTGCTGCTGGCACGCGTGCTCCTGCTGCCGCGCCTGCTGCCACCCCTGCCCCTGCTGGAAGTGAAGAGGAGACTCCCGCAAGCGGATCGGGAACGCCTCCTGCTGCAGCGCCGGCAACTACTGAGGCGCCTGAGACTGAGTAAGCTCACAGCATGGAATTGTTTGTTCGTCGTAAAAATTCATAATGCTAGATCAGGGTTTCCTAAAATGGTATCGCTTGGTATTGCCAATCTTAGAAAACCCTGTGCTAAATTAGATGCTTCATAACGTTACTCTCCTGTTAATCTTCTTCCTTGCCATTCGACGCAAACCTTGCAGAGCCATGGAGGCTGTTCGGCTCGATTGACTTTCATGTGTGTGTCACTCCGTGGCTACAAAGCTTCCCTCAGTCAAATCACTCGGAAGAACTTGAAAACGTGCACATTCAAAATAGGGATGCCGCAACGCCGCGACGCATTGTTGCTTCACTCTGGCACCGAGGAGTGAGCTTCGAGTCCAAAGGCCGCAGCACGCTTTTTCATGGGCGTTTTAGCGGGCGTACCAAAGGCTCCGAACGAGTCGGTAAAAGTGTACTTCGCGTCGTCTTCGAGCTTCATGGTCGCGATGCTGTCAAACACCCACTGTGATCATCGAAAAAGGAAAACGCACAATTAATCTTTTGCTCACCAACGAGTCACTAGTGCCAGAAACCAAACCAAACCACATACCTTGGAGGTGACAACTCGCATTCCATTCCGTTGGGCTCGCCGAAACAGCGAAGCATCACCGCAGATGCAAATGTCAGCTACAGATATCTGTTTGCAAATCTGCAGTACGAAACAGCAGCAACACGATGAGCAAAATACTCTAGCAAGGAACGCACGGCGGCACGACAGAACTTACCTCTCCACCGGAAACCTGGATTAAAGATTGGAGAACTTCGCGAGACGGCTCAACGTTAGACCCGACGAAAAACTTCATGCCCTTGAAAATCTGCCGAGATTCGGGGTGCTCGCGAGAATATTTGTTAGCGAACATCGTCAGCTCAAAGTCTTGTTCCGGCAACCAGCGTTCCTGTTCTAGCGATGAAAACGCCCAGTCTTCAGTCACAATCCAGGCGCCACGAGCAATTGCGAAGAGCACCTTAATGGTGCGTCTTGCATCCTTCCCCACGATAAGGTGCGTTACGCCAGCCGCGTAGTCCACACTCTTTACCACACGCACTTTACGATGTCCGTCTTCATTAGCCATGTTGGCGTCGATAGCGTGAATAGCGCACTGAAGAACCCCACGCGCCTCTGGACCAACCCCCGTAATACCGATGACGTTGCGCGGAATCTTGCGTGGTGTCGTTCTGCTGGATGTGCTAGAAAAACTCATCGCCATGGGAATGGGGGTTGAGTCTAAGTCCCGATATTTCCTGCTGAACCCCGAGACTGATCCTGGTGTTCCCATGAGCTTGCCGTCGACAGTATTCTCCTTATTGTTATCACGCCGAGCCTTCTTCACAACTGGGGTCGTTAAAGTGTTGAGGGAAACTGGAGGACGAGCTCGCTTTTTTGCGGCGCTCTGCGTCATCTTCACGGCACTAGAAGGAGTTGCTGACGTTGGAAGCTTCCGTGCAGCTTTTCTCGCAGCAGGCTTCTTCAATGGAACGTCAGTCGATACTGAGGCACTAGCCAGTGATGTGCGTGTTGTTTGGCCAGATGTGGAGCTTCGAGCAGTTGTAGATGTTCTTGTTGTTTGGTCCGACGTGGAGCTTTGGGCAGTGGTTGATGTGCGTGTTGTCTGGTCCGATTTGGAGCTTTGGGTAGTCGTTGTTGTAAGTGTTGTCTGATCCGACGTGGAGCTTCGAACAGTCGGCGATGAGCGAGTTGTTTTACTCGACGCGGAGCCTCGAGCGGCAGGGCTCTGCGTTCTTGATCTGATCACGGGACTAGAAGTAGCGCTTCTAGTCGTTGTTCGAATCACTCTGGCTACGGCAGGGCTCGGACTTCGCATCTTCGCAGCCGAACTTGCAGTAGCTTGAGTCAAGGATCGCGAAACTCTCTCTAGCAACGACGGACTGCTGGAAGGCGTCTTCATTTTGGTAGCAGAGCTCGGGGCGCTTGATTTCCTCTTAGAAGGAGGGGTCTTAGTTCTCTGCGTTGCTGAAGCTGGAGTAGCTAGCTTTCCGGGGGTTGCACGAGCTGGAGTAGTCTGCGTTCCGGGTGTAGCAGAAGCTGGAGTAATTGCAGCAGGGGTGGCTGGCGTCTTCGGGGAATCAGCCACAGTGCTTGCAACAGTTGCAGGCGAGGCCGTAGCAATGCTGTCAGCACCTGGAGATTTAGCTGAGCCTCTCGGAGCGCGGCAGTCTGTGCAAAACCTGCGTGTTCGCGGGTTCGAGCACCCGCACGCTGCGCACGACCAGATTCCAGATTTCAGCGCAAGTCCGCTACCGTATGTCAGAGAACTCCTGTTGCGACGCCTCAATTCCCGCGCTGTTGGGGTCTTCTTAGCGCTGTTACCATCAGGTGTACCAATATTGAAATCCATGCTGCTGGTAGTAGGAGTGCTGCTCGATACTGACAAAGGCCCCGGAGATTTCTGCTTCCCCTCAAGCGGAGCTGGTGACGGCTGACACGCCTGACTATCCACAATCACAATCACCTCGTTCCTCCGTGCTTCTGCCTCCTCCTCCAGTTCGTTTTCCGACTCGCTCTCAGCCACAATTCCACTCGCCTGCGACGCTGTGATTTCGTCCTCATCATGTTGTGTCGGCGGTCCGTTCAACGTCTTTCTCCGCTTTGCCGACGAGCTCAATTTCTTTTGTCGAATAGGCTGGGTCGGCGTAGTCAACACTATCGTCTGGGGCACTTGCTCTGTCGTACCCAGCATTTTCAATATAGCATCCGACGTCATGGGCTCCATCGAGTGCGCGCGCCGCTTCCGTTTCGCTCCATTAAGTGCCTTGTTAATCTTCGGCGGCGGCGTCGAAGGCGGCGCTACGTTGTCATTAATTTCAGCATCTGTTTTCTTGGTGTTCGTCGTCTTTGTCGCGTTATCTACTTCCCGCGTCTCCGAGGCTCCGTCCGCCGCCTTGGGCGCGTCCGCGCCGAGCGACTGTCGCCTCTTAAGTTTGGGCTTGGCTGTATTCACGGCTGCCTCCACTGTGTTCTGCTGGCTCACGGGGAAGAACGGGCGCTCGTCCATCCGCTTTTTGCTCACGTAGCAGGCGTTGACCCATAGCTGCGACACAATCTTGAGCTCGTAGCGCGTGGCCGCGGCCGCCATGGAGCCACCGCCCGCCTGCCACTTGGCGATCTTGGTCTTCCACACGGGCGTGAAGTGGCTCAGCACCATGTGCGTGAGCTTGGGCGTGAAGCGCTTGACGGTGGACGCGCCCAGCTCGCGCAGCTTGCGCGCCACGACGTCGCTGCAGTCGATCTGCGCGTCGGCTCCCACGCGCACGTCCACCATGGCCACGACGCCCTTGAGCGGTCCGGCGGTGGACGCGGTGCGTGGACGGCGACGCGCTGGGGCGGCGGAGGGCGCCGAGGACGACGTCGAGGACTTGGAGGATGCGGCGGAGCGGGACGAAGCGGCGCTTCTTGGGGCGGTGCGCGTCGTCATGCGCGTGGTGCGAGGCCCCGCCGACAGCGAGACGGACACGGCGGCGACCATGGGGCGGGAGGGCGCGAAGGAAGCCGCGGAGTGCGCACTCGGAGTGCAGCGATTTTAAATTGCGCGCGGAATGGAATGGATGGGTTCGACTAAGTGCGAATTCCGTTTGGGGCAGCAGAGTGATGGTTGATTGATGTGGTACACACTTTTGATGGGAGATGGCTACAGGTTTTAGATTGACAGCAACCGGCTGCTGCACAAGACTTGCCGACACTGACACTGACACTGACACTGACACTGACACTGACACTGACACTGACACTGACACTGACACTGACACTGACACTGACACTGACACTGACACTGACACTGACACTGACACTGACACTGACACTGACACTGACACTGACACTGACACTGACACTGACACTGACACTGACACTGACACTGACACTGACACTGACACTGACACTGACACTGACACTGACACTGACACTGACACTGACACTGACACTGACACTGACACTGACACTGACACTGACACTGACACTGACACTGACACTGAGAAGATAACCACAGGTTTTGGTGAGGTAAGCTCTGCTGTACTGGCATCAATCTGTCGTTGCGACAGAATGATCCGGGCTCCCAATGCAGTAGTGGAGAAATGTACATTTATATGTTCGCTTATGCTCATTTAGGCGCCTACGAGGTAGATATAGATACAGGGAGCACCGAAGCTTCTTAGCGGGGGTATGCCGCCATGATAGTTCCATTGCAATGCGCACTAGCGACGACGGCCCATGTGCTCGAATGCGTGCGCGCCGAGGAGCCGGCACATAGTCGAGCGCTTCCTCTCGTTCGCCGCGGCCTCTTCCTCAGGCGTCGGCGCTGCTGTCTTCGCGTTCTTGTCCGAGAAGAGCATCTTCATCTTCTGCGCGAGCTTCGAGGCGGACGAGTCGCGTCTCGGCCTAGTGACCGTGGTGGGCTTGTTGGTGGGCTGGCTGTCGGCGCGGTCGGCGTTGGCCAGAGTCTTGTCGGTCAGGTACTTGAGGTTGCCGTGCGTGTTCATCGGCAGGGCGAAGCGCGTGTGGGCGTTCATCTTCGGCGGTGTGAGGCTTGGTGCAGAGCTGCTGGAGGGTCGCGATGCAAATTGGGAAGTGAGGGCGCCATGGCCTGTGGCTGCGCGACCGAGCCGTCATTCCGGCAGCGAAGGGAACGAAACAGTCAGCGCAAAGAGCGCGTCGAAGAAGGCTGAAGTTGGCCCCCGCAGAGAAGCCAAGGCGCCGATTCCGTGCGGCGGCTGCAGTAACGAAGTGCAAAGATGGGGTAATCTGGCGGTGCAGCCAATGGCTCGATCGTGCGGCGGCGCGATTCGGGATCGCGCGATGTGGACGTCGGCATCTACAAGTAGTGATCTCCGCTGGAGTTGCCAGTGAAGCGCTGCTGTATGGTGTGTAAGCACTTCTTCGTTTCAACCTCGTCCAGCAATGCACTATTGACATGCCATGCCAGTGGTCCGACACGCTTACCTGGTATCCTGTATTTTGGACAGCATAATCTGACGTGACGTCTGCCTTGGCTATGTCTATCCTGTACATTTGAGATGGGCCCCATGGATGCTCCGAGTAATGGTCGTTTTCACTGCCAGTTATGGCAGTGATACCACCCACAACTGGAAGAAAACTTACCGTCAACGAACGAATGCGCGCGTGCTACGCTGTTCGTTCGCCACGATCGACGCGTGCAATGAATGACATGGAGGGGGAAATACAGAATAGCGTGTTCATATTTACAGGTCATGCGAGGCGCTGCGGCTCCCGCAGACAAAACCTACAGCGGTTGTAGCTACGTGGCACCCTCTTCATCTAAACCCCGTGCGCACAAACGCCAGCGAGTCGACGTACTGCCGTCGCTGCGCCTCTTTCCTGCTCTCGCGCTGCTCGGAGGGGCTCAGCGCTTGCTTTTGGCTCTTGCTGCTCCCGAACAGCTCTTTCATCTTGCGCGACAGCTTGGCCCCCGTCGAGTCGCGGGGCTCTGATGCGGTGACGAAGTCGGTCTTGGTCGCGTCGCTGCTGGTCTTCTCGCGCACGTACATGAGCGTCGCCGGGGTGTTGAGCGGGAACGCGTTGCGAGTGGCCATCATGGAGGGGGTCATGGTTGTGGGTGCGTTCGGCGGCGTTGGCGCTGCGCTGTGGTCTCTTGGACTGTTGTTGCTGGTGGCGAAATTGCAAGTGAGCCTTGCGTTCCGAGCCACGGACGTACCACAATCACTCCGCTGCAGCGACACCTGCATTCTTGGTGGCGGTGCCGACGCCAGGAACTCGCTTAGAACCCTCCGTCCGGTCCCGTTTCCTCTCACTCGGGCGGCAGCGTTCGTAATGCGGGCTATCCTGCCAGGATCACCGTGAGGTGAGTGAGTCGAGGCAATGCGTCTGCAATGCTGGACGCGCCGTACTGCTTACAGCAACGTACGCAGTGCGATGTCAACGCTCGGCGGCACCACGCACATGCGCGAATTGAACGGCTCGCAAATTCTGGTGGGTTTGGCCCCTGGTATCGCCTATCGACAGCTGGCTGACCGGTGTACATATAGCGCCTCGAGCAATTTGTGCTCAGCGATCTGCTCGATTGGTCACGGCCGGCTTCAGCGCAATCATTGCACAGGAGGCAGCAGCCGAGCTACTTGACAAGGCGATGAATCTTCATCCTGGATAGGCAGACTACCCTCGGGGCTACCAGTCATTCAAAGTGCGATCCTCAGTACACTCATGTATACAGTACACATATACCAGCCAAGTCTTGGTCCAAGGCGGACAACTATGTGCCGGGCTTTCACCCGCATTCCCAATTGACTACCCAAGAGTGTTGGTGCGTGCCACTCCTCGAGTCGACTAGCGAGCGATACACATCCTACGGATACTGTTGCGGCGCAGCATCGTACAGTGCATGCACATGTAAGCATAGCAACCCGCTCTCGGAGCTCTTAGCTACTGGCTGGCACCCCTGCGAAGCTCGTCTCCTCGCCCAGCGTGCCCGCTCTTCACTTACCTTCCCGATCCCCACGCTCACTTTCCAATCTCCTCCGGTGAGCACACAACCCCGCCATGGACCCCACCAACGACCTCGCCGCCGGGACTCCTGCCGCCAAGACTGGGTTGTCGATCCAGCCGGCGACCGACGCGAACACAAGCACACTTGGGGCCAAGTTCGCCCAGAAAGCGGGGACACCTTCCAACCAAGACGACAACGAGGCGTCGGACGAAGCGAGGAAGAGCGCGCTGGAGAAGCAGTTCATCGCGTCCCAGGCTATCACTGGTCTGGGCCGCCCGCTTGCGTTCCGCCGTTGAAGAGTTGGTAGGTCATTACAGGATCCCAAGCTTGATCTACTGTAGGTTTAAAAAAGTAGCCGAGTCAATATGACAAAACAAAACTGAAGTATGCTGAGCAGCTCAGTCAGTGAATTCGTATTGTTCGGAACAAGGTTGCTGCGCTTTGGCTGGGAGACCATTTTTCTACTTCGTATTCCTTTAATCCTAGACGTGCAAGGTCTGCAGGGTTATTGTCAGGCAGATAGTTTAGAAAAAAAGTTCAAATGCAGCCCTCAGTGATGCCGGTGTGACACAATGTAAACTCTCTACATGAAGTGGACGCGTGTACCAATATGTAGTTGATGCTCGAATACAACTTGTTGTATGTTCTTCGGTGGCTGGTGCAATAGTTGGCGAACTGCCTGTGGAAGGGTTAGGAGTTAAGCCACAATTGCAGCTTTCGAGAAGTCTGTCATGAACGATTTTAGCAGTCGAAGGCAGACAGATGCTGCGGCTGTGAAGCAGGCGCAGGAGATGCCCGTGGATAGCGGTTTTGCAGCACAAATATTGATCTAAGCTTAGCACAAAATTCGAGTCAAGAAGCACTGTTAGTTGATGCTAACTAATACCTGCCATCTACTGCGCCTGCTTCGCAGCCGCAGCATCTGGCCAGCAGTCTTGTTTACTTTACACTTCCAAAAGGTTTTCGCTCCTTGAAAAGTTTTTGAAGCCTCACTAAATGCGATTTCGATGGGGTCTCCCAGGGTTTTTACATTTTGAGTCAGAAGAATTCCGGGAGGGGGGTCTGTTTTCGGCTACATGTATAGATGTTCTTTTACATATCTTCATAGCCCACAGATCTCCACTGCCGAGGCACCACCTTTCCGACGTCGCCGCCGTGTTAAAAAGATATAGAGTGCCACTTGCTCACATTAACACAGTGAACGGCCGTTGGCTCGATCGACGGGAGATCGGTAGTGTGCGCGATCGCGTGGAGAGTGCTCGGAAGTCGGTCCACCGGCATACAAATACCGTCACTGGATTTGCTGGAAAGTAGCCCGCGGTCTCGTTTGCGAGCACTCCGCCATGCCAGGTCGCCATCCTCGCCTCACCGAGCGATGCAAGCGGGAAAAGAGAGCGGCCCGATTCGGTTATCCTGTCTGTGCTAAACCCCATAATCTGACGTGATATGGTGTATGTATGGACATTGTTGTAGTGCACTCCACTAACATGTTAGCTCATTTTACTGGACACTAACTAACAGCTACTTCTCCGGTCCGGAAAAGAATTAACAGTTAGGTTTTTTCATTAAAAAAAACTCAAACCATCTCGATGTATGATTAGCCAAAGTACCTCTATGTACCACACTTCATTGGACAAAACTCTAACATCAGTGATTTGTATGCAAAAAACCTCAAACACGATTGGCTCTTTTTCTCGCCTTGGAATATTCAACTGTTTACGACATTATATCACAGGAATAAACTCTCTTTCCGCTTTCTCATGTGTATTTCCAAGTTCTAATCTGATCATTTTTGATGGCGCAGCGAATTTAAACCTCACACCTGTGGAAACAGATTGTTTAAACGGCCCGATAACTACCTGAAAGGGCGGGAAAATGGATTTATCAAAAATACTACGTGATACACCAGATCCAGAGCTTAAATTTAAGGGCAGCTACAGCTCTGTTGGAGCAGTAGAACGCAATATATAGTCTGATTAGAGAACTGTTAATTCTTTAGCGGACCGGAGAAGTAGTTGGAAACTATACATGTTAGCTGCACTGTATAGTGGAGGAAATAGGTACATGAGGAGATTACTTAGTAATCTGTACGAATATATTTACTACATTACTTGTAGTTGGTCTGGGTGTCTATATTGCGCCGCGGACTTTGATATACCTAAGTCGTCTTCACTCTTAAAATTGGTCATCATCTGCGCTGATAAGTGGTGTGCCAGCGCTCCATGTGAGCTCCACCCAGCCAATATTTTCCTATTTTAGCGGATACTTTGAAGTATATACATTGGATGGTAAATTCATAATTTTGAGGGTGTATTTGTGTTCAGTTTAATACATCGCTCGTCTTGACTGCCCTCGGTGCAAGTATTTACCCTTCTCCATACTTTTGCTCTAAACGCTACCAACATGTTAGCTCAAAATACTAGACACTAACTAACAGTTAGCTAACATGTATAGCAGCTAACATGTATAACAGCTAACATGTATAGCAGCTAACATGTCGGCGTTAGGGAGTACACTAATGAACAATGACGTCTGCCTAGGCTCTGTCTATCCTGTACTTTCATTTGAAATTTGAGATGAGCCCCATCGTCGATCGAATGATGGTCGTTTTCCAGCTTTGCTGGAGAACCGAGTATCTCTGCACTGGAAGCGGACAACACGGCCTCTACGCCATATTTATAAAGTTAGCAAGTCATATATCCTGTGGATCGCAAAATTCGCAGGCCCGTACAGATTGGTACACCGTTCGTTCGCTATGCTGAACGCGTGCAACGTACAAAAACTGAATGGCTCACTCATATTTACTCGATATACAACCCCGGGCGCGCAAACTATCGATATCGGCTATGTTACATTCTCTACCTCTAAACTCCATCCGCACGGAACCCAACTCAATGGCTCGACGTAATAACTAACTGCCGTGCTCCCCTTGCTCCAGAAGGCTACGCCTGTTTTCGGCTCTTGCTCATTCCGAGCAGCAGTTCCATCTTCCGCGACAGCTTGACCCCGGTCGAATCAGGGGACTCCGAGGCGGTCGCTGTGCCTGTGGTGACGATGCCAGCCTTGCTCGTGTCGTTGATGGTCTTGTCGGTCTTCTCGCGCACATACATGAGCGTCGCTGGAGTGCTAGGCGGGAGCGCGTTGCGGGTGGCCGGGCCATGGTTTTGTGCGCGTTGTGTCAGCGGCGATGTGGTTGCTCGCGGCGCAATATAGACACCCAGACCAACTACAAGTAATGTAGTAAATATATTCGTACAGATTACTAAGTAATCTCCTCATGTACCTATTTCCTCCACTATACAGTGCAGCTAACATGTATAGTTTCCAACTAACTGTTAGTAAGTGTCCAGTAGAATGAGCTAACATGTTAGTGGAGTACACTATATTCGAGCATCAACTACATATTGGTACACGCGTCCACTTCATGTAGAGAGTTTACATTGTGTCACACCGGCATCACTGAGGGCTGCATTTGAACTTTTTTTCTAAACTATCTGCCTGACAATAACCCTGCAGACCTTGCACGTCTAGGATTAAAGGAATACGAAGTAGAAAAATGGTCTCCCAGCCAAAGCGCAGCAACCTTGTTCCGAACAATACGAATTCACTGACTGAGCTGCTCAGCATACTTCAGTTTTGTTTTGTCATATTGACTCGGCTACTTTTTTAAACCTACAGTAGATCAAGCTTGGGATCCTGTAATGACCTACCAACTCTTCAACGGCGGAACGCAAGCGGGCGGCCCAGACCAGTGATAGCCTGGGACGCGATGAACTGCTTCTCCAGCGCGCTCTTCCTCGCTTCGTCCGACGCCTCGTTGTCGTCTTGGTTGGAAGGTGTCCCCGCTTTCTGGGCGAACTTGGCCCCAAGTGTGCTTGTGTTCGCGTCGGTCGCCGGCTGGATCGACAACCCAGTCTTGGCGGCAGGAGTCCCGGCGGCGAGGTCGTTGGTGGGGTCCATGGCGGGGTTGTGTGCTCACCGGAGGAGATTGGAAAGTGAGCGTGGGGATCGGGAAGGTAAGTGAAGAGCGGGCACGCTGGGCGAGGAGACGAGCTTCGCAGGGGTGCCAGCCAGTAGCTAAGAGCTCCGAGAGCGGGTTGCTATGCTTACATGTGCATGCACTGTACGATGCTGCGCCGCAACAGTATCCGTAGGATGTGTATCGCTCGCTAGTCGACTCGAGGAGTGGCACGCACCAACACTCTTGGGTAGTCAATTGGGAATGCGGGTGAAAGCCCGGCACATAGTTGTCCGCCTTGGACCAAGACTTGGCTGGTATATGTGTACTGTATACATGAGTGTACTGAGGATCGCACTTTGAATGACTGGTAGCCCCGAGGGTAGTCTGCCTATCCAGGATGAAGATTCATCGCCTTGTCAAGTAGCTCGGCTGCTGCCTCCTGTGCAATGATTGCGCTGAAGCCGGCCGTGACCAATCGAGCAGATCGCTGAGCACAAATTGCTCGAGGCGCTATATGTACACCGGTCAGCCAGCTGTCGATAGGCGATACCAGGGGCCAAACCCACCAGAATTTGCGAGCCGTTCAATTCGCGCATGTGCGTGGTGCCGCCGAGCGTTGACATCGCACTGCGTACGTTGCTGTAAGCAGTACGGCGCGTCCAGCATTGCAGACGCATTGCCTCGACTCACTCACCTCACGGTGATCCTGGCAGGATAGCCCGCATTACGAACGCTGCCGCCCGAGTGAGAGGAAACGGGACCGGACGGAGGGTTCTAAGCGAGTTCCTGGCGTCGGCACCGCCACCAAGAATGCAGGTGTCGCTGCAGCGGAGTGATTGTGGTACGTCCGTGGCTCGGAACGCAAGGCTCACTTGCAATTTCGCCACCAGCAACAACAGTCCAAGAGACCACAGCGCAGCGCCAACGCCGCCGAACGCACCCACAACCATGACCCCCTCCATGATGGCCACTCGCAACGCGTTCCCGCTCAACACCCCGGCGACGCTCATGTACGTGCGCGAGAAGACCAGCAGCGACGCGACCAAGACCGACTTCGTCACCGCATCAGAGCCCCGCGACTCGACGGGGGCCAAGCTGTCGCGCAAGATGAAAGAGCTGTTCGGGAGCAGCAAGAGCCAAAAGCAAGCGCTGAGCCCCTCCGAGCAGCGCGAGAGCAGGAAAGAGGCGCAGCGACGGCAGTACGTCGACTCGCTGGCGTTTGTGCGCACGGGGTTTAGATGAAGAGGGTGCCACGTAGCTACAACCGCTGTAGGTTTTGTCTGCGGGAGCCGCAGCGCCTCGCATGACCTGTAAATATGAACACGCTATTCTGTATTTCCCCCTCCATGTCATTCATTGCACGCGTCGATCGTGGCGAACGAACAGCGTAGCACGCGCGCATTCGTTCGTTGACGGTAAGTTTTCTTCCAGTTGTGGGTGGTATCACTGCCATAACTGGCAGTGAAAACGACCATTACTCGGAGCATCCATGGGGCCCATCTCAAATGTACAGGATAGACATAGCCAAGGCAGACGTCACGTCAGATTATGCTGTCCAAAATACAGGATACCAGGTAAGCGTGTCGGACCACTGGCATGGCATGTCAATAGTGCATTGCTGGACGAGGTTGAAACGAAGAAGTGCTTACACACCATACAGCAGCGCTTCACTGGCAACTCCAGCGGAGATCACTACTTGTAGATGCCGACGTCCACATCGCGCGATCCCGAATCGCGCCGCCGCACGATCGAGCCATTGGCTGCACCGCCAGATTACCCCATCTTTGCACTTCGTTACTGCAGCCGCCGCACGGAATCGGCGCCTTGGCTTCTCTGCGGGGGCCAACTTCAGCCTTCTTCGACGCGCTCTTTGCGCTGACTGTTTCGTTCCCTTCGCTGCCGGAATGACGGCTCGGTCGCGCAGCCACAGGCCATGGCGCCCTCACTTCCCAATTTGCATCGCGACCCTCCAGCAGCTCTGCACCAAGCCTCACACCGCCGAAGATGAACGCCCACACGCGCTTCGCCCTGCCGATGAACACGCACGGCAACCTCAAGTACCTGACCGACAAGACTCTGGCCAACGCCGACCGCGCCGACAGCCAGCCCACCAACAAGCCCACCACGGTCACTAGGCCGAGACGCGACTCGTCCGCCTCGAAGCTCGCGCAGAAGATGAAGATGCTCTTCTCGGACAAGAACGCGAAGACAGCAGCGCCGACGCCTGAGGAAGAGGCCGCGGCGAACGAGAGGAAGCGCTCGACTATGTGCCGGCTCCTCGGCGCGCACGCATTCGAGCACATGGGCCGTCGTCGCTAGTGCGCATTGCAATGGAACTATCATGGCGGCATACCCCCGCGAAGAGACTTCGCTTCTCTTGTATTTATCAACATCTATTATATATCTAGTTGCTATCCCACATGATAACCACGAGAAGTGCTCGACCGTAGAGCATGAGCTTGTAGGCATCGAACCATTAAGAACTGAAAATGCATACTTAGTACAGTATGACCCCCTGAGTTGCCTAAAGTTGACGTGGAGGGCTTTGCTAAAGGGTACAGATAACGACGGAAAAATACGCTCCACCAAAAAATACGCCATGCGACAAATCCAGATGACTGATCCGATACAAATAGTCACATGTATTTATAGCCAATGAAGTTCTCCTAAAACCTATGAAATTTGCAGAAATAATGGTTGGAGTAGCTCTGCGAGTCTATAAACACCTCATCGATGTGGGAATGTGCATCTATGCATACGTTTGTTTGTACCTAAGGCACTAAGTTACCATCAGACTAACGCTCGATCAATGTTGCTATTATTGTATGCCAGAATTGGTTCATTTTAAGCATAGACTGGCCTGAGCACTGAGAAAGCGCACAAGAACCCGTCAAGTATATTGATTGTTATTGTAGAATGAAACAATAGGTTTTGTTTAAGAAAACTGCTTCTCCGCAGCTTTTAAAGCTGTCGAGCTCAATAACCACAAACAATATGGACTTTCTTTTGCGAGATCACTCGTCCTTCTATACATAATCGGCCCTTTTCTAGAACGCAAAGAATACTTTCGACCAATCAGCGTGAGTGGCGTATTTTTTAGTAGCGTCCGGCTTACTATGGAGGATGATGGTCAGCGGTGATCTGTAATCGTCTCTCTAGGATGAAGAAACTCTCGTCAAGCGTAGCTGTCTCCTGATTCGCGGTCCTCTCGCAAACCTTACTGATGCCAGTTCATGGCTCTATTCGGGTGCCTACCAGTAAGCTCGATCGCGGTGCGAAGTTCGGACGTCGACATAACTCCCGGTGCCTGTAGCAACACATACCAGGTTGTTGCGGTGGAAGGAGTGCTCAAGGATGGGGTACCCTAAAGCCCACAAGAATTTCTTAGGCTAAGGAATTCTCTTCAAGCGGAAGCTGCAGCCCACACCTTAAAAACTGCGCAAACTCCTCGCAGACACTATAGTACACTTCCGCTGCCCTGACGCAGGAGTAAGCGATTTTGCGGGATAGGCCACGGCGTGCAGCCGTTGCCCAGGAGCTCGTGCAGTACCGGGAAGAAGGGAGATGCCACCTTCTCGATTGTTGCAGTGTCAGCAGACTGAGACTGCTGTAGACACCTGAAACCGTTCTCGCGTGTTGTTCCTAGCCCATACTGACACGAATTTCGCTTTCGCCTTCGTCGTTTTATTATTTGTGTTAGGATATACCCCAGAGACCGATGGCGACCGTTTCGCGCCTAGCGCTGGTTTGTGAGCATCGCTGCTCTTGAAATCATAAACTGCCGCCAAACCACATTCGACTTGTCCTTGGTCACGATCTCCGTCGAGGCTTGCTTCCCACCCTTCGTAGTGGGGATCTCGCCCATGAGCTTGAGCGCCATCAGCTTCCTCTGCGCGGGGTCGAGTTGCTTCGCAGTCCTTGTACGGACACTGCTGGTTGCCGTTGTTGTCGTCGTCGTCGTCGTGGCGCCTCTCGTATCCGTAGAGGCTGCCGGCTCCGCCTCCGCCTCCGTCGTGTTCTTATCGCGGATGAAGAAGAGCGTGCTGAGCGGAAGCGCGTTGCGACTCGACATACCTGAGGGGCGTGCGTCTGACTTCGATTGGTACTGTACACTATTGTACGCTTGGGCGCTAGAGAGCAAATCTGCTAATGAACGACGCAGAGCAACGCGCGGTGCCAAGTGCATGTCGATTGGGCGGCGCGGAGCAGCACAAACACATTCGCTACATCTGCAACGCCACAGCAGCTTCGAAAAAGGGCGGTGCCGACCCTCCCAGACATCACTTGGACACGCTAAAGACGGGCTTCTGTACCGTATGAAAAGCTGGCGCTCGCATATGCTTTCGGCTTTCCCACTCAACGTTGTGCAATGCCATGGTCGTTGCCAGGGGGTTCGAAGTTCGAACTTCGAACCCAGCGGGATCAATTTGTCGTGCACAGGCACCGACTTTGGAGAGACGACGTCGCGCACGAAACTGGATCTTCTCGAGGGACTTGGAGGGCAATCCTGCCGCAACCAGGTGGGGTTGAAGGGATCACTTTAACATAGCGGTATCTCTACCTTGAAGTGGGGGCTGTCAGGTCGCGGGTACACGTACTTGTCGGATCGACTTGCCATCAACAAGTCAAGCATTAGTCTCTAGATGATATTCTTTTTACTAATCGTGGCTGCTTTTACAACTGCGCACAGAAGCTCTAGACATTGATCCCTGTAGTCACGTCGTGCTCATTACATGTAGTTTTACGCATCATTCTTGTTGTAGTGTTCGTGTCTGGTGGATATTGCTCTGCTATTCTTGCATTCCGAGGCCGTTTCTTCCTCTTCTTCGTCTC
Source organism: Phytophthora sojae (assembly GCF_000149755.1). Taxonomy (NCBI): domain Eukaryota; phylum Oomycota; class Peronosporomycetes; order Peronosporales; family Peronosporaceae; genus Phytophthora; species Phytophthora sojae. The sequence continues at coordinate 1,664,282 of NW_009258117.1, forward strand.
GCTGCCTCCATGTCGACACAAGTTGGTGAGCTGCTCGGCGCTTTGCTGAAGTATGGAGGTTCTGGGCGAGCAGCTGCAGTTGCAGTCTCTCCAGCAGGAGCGGCCCAAAGCCAACCTGGATGAGACGCCCGAACCGACGGTCATTTCTCGACGGCAGGCCGAGCTGGAGGCAGCGAATGACCGACTGCAGCGAACAGCTCAGGTACAAACGCAAAGGTGAAGGACATAACGAGGTAGAAGAGCTCTTACTTAGGACGATGTTGTGGTTATTTAGAATTTCTCGGTTGAGTGGAAGTCGTTCCTCGGGTACGCGATGAAGATCAAGCAGCAGCGCGTGACTGGAGCGACTGCAGGTACTGGTGAGAGGGATCTAGAGGATCTACTGCTGAAGACTCAAGGCGGACTTGTCCTACTACGTGAGCTGCACAGCCGTCGAGAGGAACAGTGGAAGACCGTCCTTGAGCACTATGGCTACGAGCACTCTTCCCTCAAAACTGCAAGCAGTGAGACACAAGAACATGGTCCGGAGCCCCCACCGCCACAGCAGCAAGTGGCGAGGCAGCCGCAATGGCTGCAGACGCTCGCCTCGAAGCTGTTGGCCTTGAATCAGCAGGTGGCGGCCACTTCTCACTGCGCTCTGAAGCGATCACAGCTGACGGTTGACCAGAACGAGCCACGACGGACAAGCCGAAAGCTGTCACCCGTTCTGGTCAAGCAGCGCGCTCAAGCGCTGGAGACGCACCACCGACTGCTCCACGCGGTGGACTCCGCGTCTTCAGCCCCCGACTCCATTGTGACGGTGGACGATGTGAATAAACTGCTGCAGTTCAACTACTTGAAGCACCAGCAGGCCGTGGTGCTGGAGCGATTCTGCACTCGTCTCAAGTGGCTGCCCGTGAGCCACCGCTTCCACCTCCGACAGCGCATGCTGGCTCTGATCCACCAGCAGAAAGTGAAGAACACGCCACGCCCCAGCGCATCAACAGCTTACAACAACAGCAAGGATCACATCCACTGTCCGCTCTTCATGATGTCGACGTCTCACTTCATGGCGGAGCTGAAAACCTTGGCGCTAAAGTGTTGTTTACCCATTTCTGATGCAAATTTTGATACGAAGACCAGCGCGGAGGAGTTCCAGGCTCTTAGACAAGCCGCAGACGGGCTTTTAGCGTCTGCAGTGAGCGCGTTCCCGCTTGATAGTTCCATCAACTTGGATGCGACTTTGGAGCTGGATTTGGAGTCGGTAGTGCACGCGTACACCAGGAATTCTCGGTGGGAGCTCATCCAACGTGGCTACCTTAGCAACTGCGAGCCTAGCCCCGGAGGCATCGAGGAGACCTTGATCGCGCTTCGCAATGACCACAAGATTGACTCACTCTTGGCGAACGAGTGGGAGCTGCTCGGTCTTGACGACGTCGGGTATCTCCGTGTGAGACTCGAGGCGCTCTCCAGAGCACACATGAAGCGCGCCAAAGTGGACGTGACGAAGTCCGAGTCTGCTGCCGCCGGGAATGTCCTCACGCTTGAAAGCCAGGACGAAGCAACAGACGATGATGATGAGGGAGAAGGTGATAAGCCGAAGTCTGGTCCACCCCACGCCTGGAATCCCGACGCGCTGTATTCTCTCTATGTGCTGCGTGTGTCTTCATGTCGAACCAAGCGGTTGAGCTTGTTGCGCCTGTTGAACTATCTCCACTTCGTCCAGCTCCGCCAAACCAGTTCATTCCACGATGGCACGTCTCCAAAACCTGTATCATCCAGGTTTGCTACTGGATCCGACAGGATAAGCCCCTGGATGGTAACGAAGTGCGAGAAATCTGGCGACTACATCGTTATGCGCGTACCAGATAGAGCTAAAGAAGATCTCGACGACGAAGACGACGATAACTACAACGGACCTCAAGAGTTCATCTTTGCAGCTGCACGGCGCGACTTCGAAGTGCTGGAGCTTCAGATGCTGCGGATAGCAAGCATCTTCATCTTCAAGCAGGAGTACGATAGCCTCCCTACATCCCCACGCAGACGCAAGAACGGGACCGACCAGGATTCGGACAGCGTCGTGACGACCATCGAGCGGCTGCAGGTGCTTCGAGACGTCTACGACTGCGAGGTGGCATTCCAGCAGGCCAAGGTGCAGTTAGTTGAGAGGCTCCTCGAGTTTGGGCTTGACTTTGCTCCAAGAGCTCGAGACTTTAGCGAGCTTAACCTGACACCTCCAGGAGATGAACCCGAACCATTCACCGCTATCCTGTCCCCACTGCTGCAACGACGACCGCTTATCGACTTCTCGCACGCGTACTTCTTCGAGAGCTACGCGGCGGAGACGCTCCTGCTGGAGCTCCAAGCTTCACTCATACAGCAAGTGGCTCAACACTTCCAGCGTCTAGAATGGTGCGCGCTCAAAGAGTTCGCTTTCAGTGACGAGAGCAATGAGGAAGACGATAAACGGCAGTGGGTTTGTCGCCAGATCTTGGGCTCTCGAGCGTTGGTGCAGCTCTACGCTCACCAAGAAGAGCTGGTGCGTCAAACCGACGAGAAATGGTTCACTGGCACCTCCATCGGCGACTTCCACTCTCTCCAGCACGTTCTTCTGGAGCACACGCTCGTCATCTGGTCGCTGATCACCAAGCTGGAGCTCCCCGGAAGACCCGTAAACTGTCTGGAGCGAACTGCAGGAGATCTGTTACTCGGAAGTGGGTGGCAACTTGTTCTCCCCCCGCAGCTACTATCCGACGTGTGCAGAACAATCCACGAGCAACCAAGTGCGTCACGTCCGCTCGTTGAGTGCCTCGCTAGAGCCATCGAGCTGGACGCATGGCGTCAAAAGCTCACACGAAGCGTCTACGAAGCTCACCTGCTTGAACTCGTGCACAGATTCCAGTTTGGCTTTGTGAAGCAAATCGCAGCGTTCGATACGGTAGTTGGGGGAGAGCAAGCGCGGCATCTACCGTTCTTCTTCGACTTCGGCGACTGCGACCGCACTAAATCTCTCCAGCCTATTGCAGTAGAGCTGGAGACGCCCATGTTCCACGCTACATCGGCTTCAAAGCTTGCTGCTCTGCGTAATGGCGACAGTAAGTCCATCTCCGAATGGCTTCAAGCGCAGCTAAGCGCTCTGCAGACCCGCACCGGCGACAGTGACGACCTTGCTACACAAGCGAAGCATTCGGAAGCGTGGAGGACTTCGCTGCTGTCACTTCAGGAGCAGTACGTGGCGTACATGACGGTGATCGTGAGCTACCAAGACGCCGTGGGTGCTGACGTGTACGAGTTTGCGGCGTCGTATCCGTACGTATGCCTGGCCAACTCGCTCACTCCAGAATCCTCCTCTTCATCCGACGAGAACTTGACGCTAGCCATGGACATCAACACCGTCCGCACGAAATACGCCAAAGAAATATCCGACAAGATGACGGAGGAGATGCGGACGAGCTGCTTCCCATACTGGAAACGACTCGAGAACCTCAAGCAGCAGCTACAAGAACGCTTCACCACTGCTCCGAACCAAACTAGTGACGGGTTGAACGCTGCGTTTGCATCGCTGCAGCCAGGATATCATCTGGAGGTTGATATGACTGCATGCGGCCAGTTCCTCAACGACGAGATGCACCATGTGAGTCTACTCATCGCACTGAACGATCACCTCCAGCGACTCAGGAACGAGAAGAGACTCATGCAGCAGCTCAGTCCAGCAGCGCGTGTTAGATGCGCCTTCATCACGCGTGCAGCAGCCACCGACAGATTCTCGACCGACAGCTCCAACGACGACGACCAGCCTTCCGGCTTGACCAAGTGGCTACTCGTCAAGCTGCACCAACTCAAGGAGGACCTCCAAATCCACGAGCGCCCAAAGGTGGAGCAATTACTGCTGACGCCTCCAGCTTTGAGTGTCTCGCCTCCAGCAGCAGCACAACGCGCCAAGCGAAAGTTCGGTACACATCGTTCCACGGAGGAGTCCAGTCTCGACGTTCAAATGCTACTGCAAACGATCCCAACATTCCGCTGCTTACTCCAAACATTCGCAGTGAGTCACGAGAGATCTCGACGGGATTCCACCGGTGGAGCTGCCAGCGCTCACGCAGCACGACTCCAGGAACACCGCGAGAAAACTCTGCGCGTGCTGCTGCCCATTTTCAACCAATTCAGCTGCACTTTGGACTTGTTGCGGGTCCGATGCGGCTCGCGCTTCGCTACGACCCGATACACGTCATCAGGTAGTGGACTGCGCTACGTGCCCATTGAGACGAGCTCCGGTAGTGCTCCTGGGGGTATGTACGCTGGCCTTGGACGCCTTGAGCGCTGGCAAACGCAGTTCCATGATGAAGTCCGCCATCTATTAGACATCATCACGAGCAGACTCAGTCCTGAAGCCGCCATAACCACTGGGGACTTGTTTGATACTCACCCGGAACACTTGAAAAGCCAGCACTACGCCTCGCTCATGCGGCAGGAAATGTACGACGCGCTCCAGGAGGCAAACGCTCATTCGATACGCATGCTGCGGTGCACGACCAACTACGCGCTGCTGCAGACGTACCAGAAGAACGCTGGCATTCGCGTTCGAAGGCACCGGCAGCTCTTGGTCGCATTCCAGTCAATCTTGGAGGAAGTAGCGACGTCCATGCACGCGCCTTCATACAACGCAGCAAACATGAGGTGCCTTGTACGTGCTGGTGAAATAGCCTTCTTTGGCGAGGCTCGACCCCGCGAGCGTGAGCGCGAGTGGCAATCATTCAAAGACGCCATAGGCAAGTACGAGCCGCGAGATAGCGCGTACATTGCGGCGGTCACGCGGTTGTTAGAGCTGCATCGGGTCTTCATCGACGAGAATTGTCGATCTCTTCTGCGTCTGGGGGAGGAGACCGCGTCACGCTCACTGACCGCACAATGTGCTGCGGAAAACCAGGCTTTGGTCGCGCTGGATGATCTGTGGGAGCGGTTCCAGCTCCCGGTATGGGACTCGCTCCTGGGCGACGAGAGCAGCAGTCGATCACAGGTTGTCGGCGGGAAGAACCTGCACATGAAGAAGCGCTTGCTTGGAAATGCTGAACTGGGTATGGGAACGGCGTCGTCATCAGGCACATCGACGGAGATCCCATCGCCGAAAGACCTGTCCTTCGCGCTGCGCAGTCTGCACATGGGGTCCGCTACAACGCTCGTGCAGTTCTGCAACACTGGCGTGCTCGTCCTGCCACCGCCAAGCAGCATCGAGGACCAGCTCAGCTATCTCGAGATCTCCGTGGAGCTGACGTGGATGAACGCCGACATGAAAGAGCTCGAAGAGCAGTACAAGAAGTTCATGCTGCATCGAAAGACACACCGCGAGCACCAGCGACTGTCCAGTGCCACCACTCGAAAACCTCCGAAATGTCCCCAAACAATAACAGGAGCGTCGTGCACAACCGCAGCTTCTTCGCTCTTGGCATTGAACAAATACTTCCACGAAGACGGGATTCCCGATGATAAAGCCCAGCAACTTGAGTCGGCATCAAATGGTAACGGAGTATCATCCGTGAATAAGCCGACGAAGAGGGAAAACACCCCAGTATTCATCGTTCCAGCGTCCGAAATGGCTTGGTTTCTCCGTGGCATCACTACCAATTGTGTCGATCACAGCCAACAGCTCCTTGATCTTCAAAATGCGTCCTTGCAGCAGCTTCGTGACCAATTTGAGGCCGTAACTCTCGAGTATCAGAAGATCAAGAAGCAGTGGGTCAAAGCCAAAGCTGAGGAGCGGATTCGGCGCGAGGCTTTCGCTGTAGACCACGCGTTCCACTTGTACTTCGAGGTGGAGGCTCTGCGGAAGCAGCTTGGAGTGCTGGAGGCACGCAGGGAGCTGGATCAGAAGATTTTGCGCTGCGATCTCAACGCCGAATACGACGAAAAGCTGCGCGTGACGCACGCCGAGCTCCTGAACAAGCAGCAGAAGTTTGCAGAGTACCGCACGACCATGCAGCGCGAGCTGCAGACCGTGATCCAAGGCGCCCACTCGCAGTTCGTCGACCAGATCTTGGACTACTCCGGCTCCATCCCTTCCGCGATCAAAACCTCGGTGGCAACACTTCTGCGCGGGCAACAAGAAGTGGTGAGAATCAAGAGTGAGAACGCTGCTATGAAGCAAGCGCTCTTGAAGGTCCAGGCGCTGGGGGATATGCAGCAACAGACTCAGAGCGCCGCTCGAGAGCGCGAGCTCCTACTTACCCAGAGATTCGCCACGGCTGAAGCTTTCCAACGTAACGAAGTGGAAAAGCTACAGGCGTACGTGAAGGAGCTTGAGGGGAGTCTGAGTAAGCTGTCGCAGGAGAAGACGTACTTCCAGGTGAAATGGACGACAGCCCAGAAGCAAATGGAAGCCACAGCCCAGAGGAGACGAGAAGCCAGAGTCCGCGCGCTGTCTGCAACGTACACCCGAACACTGCCGACAGGAGCCATAAGCACAGGCTCGGACGATGACAGTCCACCAGCAGTTGCCATCAACACGCGCGTTCAAGTCGACGACACCGACAGCGTCACGGATGCCAGCACTACTCGTCCCCCAACAGCTACGAGTACAGTCGACGGAGCGCAGAAGCAGGAGCGCCAGCGTCTTGAAGCGCAATATCTGAACACCACTCGACATTACCAGAACGAAATACGCCGATTGCAGCAGCAGGTCACGCGCGAGATCCGCGAGAAAGCAGCCATTGCCCAGCAGCTCACACAACTGCGCCAGCACGAGTCTTCAGCTTCAATTCAGTCACGCGATGGCCTGCCTCTCATTGACGACCCTCTGACACCGAGAACACCACGCGGAGACGACACTTTCAGCCGTAGAGATCACCTGCTGCCGTCCACCCCGCGCAGAACGCAGTCAGCATCACCTCGTACGCCCTCGAGAGCTCTTGGCTGCGTCGCTGCTCCGCCGGATCGATCGACGACACCCAGACGTCCGAAGTCTTCCTTCTCCCCACGAGCCTCGCTGCTCCGCGCTCAAGTTGAAGTTGGTTCTAGGTCCCAGCCGCCGCCACTCCTGCCATGTCCGAATGCTCCTGCTTCTGGGTCGAACACTCCGTCCTCGAGGCCGGGCAGCTCCGCTGGAACGTCTGCGCGAAAATTTCAGGTGGTCAAGCGCGAAACGAACGTGGTAGACGGCGTCGCGGGCGTATCGAACACCCTGTCGGTCCGCGAGCCTCTGCAATATCGCTGATCGATACAACTAACTCACTACGCGGATACAGTATGCAGCGCAAAGTGAAGCATACATTACAATAATACAGTAGAGCATTGAAGTGCAGCAGCAGCTGCGGAGCACGACGGACCCGCGTCGCTCCCTCCGACTGCTTGTCCAGCCTTGTGGGCGGACATGGCTGCCTTCAAACCGCTCTGAGGAAATGAGAGAGAGAGAGAAAGCGATACCGCACGACGAAATTGGAGGACAGAAGGAGGCTTGAGGCGACGTTCTGTCGCCTCAAGCCTCCACTCAGTCCTGCAGAAATGGCGCGCTGCAGTGAGAGGGGATGGTGGACACGGATGGAGCTACACCCAGTCGTCGGATGTTCACAGTGTGGCGCTCACACTTACGCGCCGTCCTCCCTGCAAAAAGTAAAATAAAATAAAAGAGTCAGTCTCACTTCATTCCTACTATTGCCAGCTCCACCACAGCTCGTCGTACCAGTCCGGGGACATGCCGAAGTAGTCCTCCATGGCGTCTTCTGCGTCGTCGTCCATGTTGGCAGGTTCGTCCATCGTCTCGTCGTCCATGTCACTATCATACGTCAGCCTGGCGGCAACCATAACAATGAAAATAATAGTGTCAGCATCTAAAAAACTCCTCTCATTCCCCCCCTCCCCTCCATCGCAGCACTCACCCCTTGCAGAGGCACGTAAAGTACAACACCTTCTTCTGCACCTTGTTGTAGAAGAAGTAGTTGAACGACCACCTACAAATTAAGAAAAAAATCAGACCCATAAACTACCCCCATACCGTAAATAAAAGTTGCCACTGTACGAACAGGTTGCCGTCCGAGAACGGGTCCGAGTCCATGTCGGGGATGTAGCTGTACACGTCGCACTCGTCGAGCTTGATGGCCTCGGCGATGCCCTCCCACATCTTCTCCACGAAGCCGGCGCCCTCGCTCTCGAGCAGCTCGGCCAGGTCGTGGTTGATGCGCTGCAGCGCTATCCGGAAGTCGAGCTCCTTGCGGAACTGCTCGGGCCGCGCGGCGCTGAAGTCGTAGTCCGGGAAGCTGGCGTTCATGGTGGAGATGAGGTTGATCAGCAGCTTTCGCGTGGCCGGCGCGGCGATGGGCCCGAGCGGGGACGAGCCCAGCAGGTCGGCGTCCGCGGCCTCGATCTCCTGCTGGTAGAAGAGCTCGAGCGACTTGGCCAGGCGCTTGTCGCTGCCCGCCTTCTTGCACGAGTACGTCTCGATCTTGCCCTGGAGCACGCGGTCGCCCGCCTCGTAGTTGCCCAGCACCGAGTTGAGCCACGACAGCTGCGGCTCCTCCAGGTACTTCATCGCGGCAGTCGAAGAGCTACGTAAGTCTTGCGCTTGGGGTTGCTTGTTGTTGAATGCGGCGCGTCAAGTGACTTGAGTTGAGTATGGCGACGCGTGAAGCGTCGATAATTTTTTTTAAAAAAATGTGAAAAATACTGTGAGGATTGATACATAGAGAAATTAAGAGATGTACGGCACTGAACCCACACTCACGTTACCTGTGCGGAACTCATATTTCGGATACTTCGGGAAAAACGCGGCACCTAGCCTGTTTCTTTGTGATGTTCAACGTGGCAGCACAAAATTTCACGTACGCCACACCACTGTCGCAGCACTACCATACAGCATAACAACCCCAAGTTTAACTATCCCGACACCAGCATGCGGCGCTCGGCGCTGCGGCGGCCCGAGAGCCTGACGGACAAGTACCGCATCCTGGGCAAGATCGGCGAGGGCACGTACGGCATGGTGTTCAAGGCGGAGGCGTACTCGTCGGCGCTGCTGCCGCGGCCGTCCAGCGGCGGCTCGGGCGGCGCCGAGGACGAGGAGCCCATGACGTTCGCCATCAAGCTGGTCAAGTCGCACAAGGAGGGCAAGAACGACGTGGTGCTGTCCAGCGCCACCGTGCGCGAGATCAAGCTGCTGCGCGAGCTGCACCACGACAACGTGGTGCATCTGCACGACGTGCACGTGGACCCGCGCGACAAGTCGCTGGCGCTCGTGTTCGAGTACGGCGACCACGACCTGCACGACATCATCGTGCAGAGCAAGCAGAAGCCGCTGGGCGAGTACACGCGCAAGTCGCTCATGTACCAGATACTGAAGGGCGTCGACTACATGCACGACGCCTGGGTCATGCACCGCGACATGAAGCCGCAGAACATTCTGGTAGTCGGCCACGGCCGCAAGAGAGGACAGGTTAAGCTGGCGGATCTGGGTCTGGCCCGCATCTACAAGGAGCCCATCAAGGCGCTGTCCGACGTGGAGCGCGTGGTGGTCACGCTCTGGTACCGCGCGCCCGAGCTGCTGCTGGGTGCGAAGCATTACACGAAGGCCGTGGACTTGTGGGCGGTTGGCTGCATCTTTGTTGAGCTGATCAACACGCGCGAGCTGTTCTGCGGCAAGGAGGTGGAGGGGTCCAACGCTCCGTTCCAGAAGGACCAGCTGGACAAGATCTTCAAAGTGCTGGGCATGCCCACGCCGCAGACGTGGGAGGGGCTGGAGAACTTGCCCGAGTACAGCCATGTCGTGCAGATGGGACGCGAACGCAAGTACCCGACCCAGTCGGAGCTGAAGAATGCAGTTAAGGTTGGGCCTGGCCGCGCGGGCGCTGCACTTCTGGATCTGCTTTCGAGGCTGCTGGAGTATGGTGAGTGCCAGGTGATCATGTCAGTTTCACTGCTCGTTGCTGAGGATTTAACTCTGTACGTGCAGACCCGGAAACGCGCATCACGGCGAAGGAAGCACTGGAACACGAGTACTTCAAGGAGATCGTACGTGTTTCGTGCCTATTGTAGTGCTGCTTGTTTTACAGTCTAACCGCGTTGCTTGGTGTTAACTTCGACAGGAGCCTGAACCAAGGGACTGGGCCTTTGACGAGCCTGGCAAGGAACCTGTTTCCTTCCGCACGCAGACTGTAGAGCCCGTAGCGGAAGAAAACCTCCCGTGGAAGAGCAAGAAAGACGGCGCAGCAGGAGCTGACGGCAAGCCGTCCGACGCTGCGGGTAGCCCTCACCGAGATGGTTCCAGTAGCCGTCATAATGACCATCGTGGACGTGACGCGCCATCGCGAAGCCGCAGCCACCACAACTCGCGAGATCCGCAGCAGCAACCTCAGCGACGAAGTGATCGTGGCAACGCTGGGGACGCGAACGCACGAGACACGAGAAGCAGAGGGCCTCCTGCTGGAGGAAACGCGCAAGCCGCTGGAGGATCAGCTTGGAGAGACCAGAGGAGTTCTGGCCGTTCCGGGGGAGCTGCTGCACCTAATGCTGGCGCGATCACAGGTGCCAAGCGTCCAAGTGGCGGCGAGCGCCCCACTAGCGCGAGTTCAAACCGTCCTCGGAGTCCAAAGCAGCCTCGCCGCAGGTGAAGGGACGAAGAAAGCCAACGAATTAGGCTGCAGGCATTCAGTAAAACAACAGCAAACCACCAACATCAAGTGTCTGTGTTAGGCATTTCGTTTACAGCACTGGTAGAAGTTCTTCGTCCTTCGCTTCTCCCTTACTTCTTGGGGGTGGTGTCGGCCAGCAGGCGCTCGAGCTCGACAATGCTTTCCACCAGCAGTTCCTTGAGTTGAGGAAGGTCCTTGCGGTAGCTGGAGAGCTGGAAAGCAGAACCTTCTTGCTCGATTCCGTATCCGATGCCGTAGCAGTCCTCGTTCACAGGTCCAAAGCTACCGCCCTCAAGCGCTGGGCTAGACAGCGTGCTGGTTGACAGGATAATCTTGCTCATAATTTGGTGGGCCGGCAGCGTGTAGAACTCCGGCGTGTCGATTCCCTGCAGTTCAGCCATGGCTCGCAACGCAAAGAGGTGACGGTCAAAGCCCTGGCCCATCACACCGTTCTTGGTCAGCTCGCTGTGCTTCGTCACAGCCGCACGCAGGGCATTGGCCTTGTCCGAGTCTGACGCAGAGGCATCGGTCATGGTGCGCACGAAAGCCACAGCTTCGTTCGTGCAGCTACGCACGGTTTCGGTACGTCCGTGCTTGAATGCGGCAGTGCTGGCGCTCTCGTAGGTGGCCACAAACTTCTGGTGCAGTTTGAAGTGCGCCAGTTGGATCGTCATCTGCATGAGCCCGTCCGTGCCAATGTTGTACTTCTTGCCAACAGCACGAGTCACGGGACTCTCCGCACACGCGACCAACAAGCTGGAAGTCCACTTGTCGTACGTCTTCTTCGCCTCGTTCAGCAACTGCTTCGTCTCACCGTTGACGTCCCACGTCAGCTCCTTGGGCTTAGCTTGGCTGCTTGCCTTCAACACCGGGTACTTGACGCTGTCGCCATACAACTCGTGGAGGTAGCGCAGCACAGCCACACCGTCTCCCCAGGCGTGCTCAAAGTTCACCGAGGCCGTACCGTTCGCGGCTACTATTAGCTGAAAGCTCTTATCGAACCAGTGGTTAGTGCCGTCGCCCACCAAGAACGTGCGGCTGACCTCTTCAGGCGTCGCAGGGGACTCATGCTCCAGGCTCACCACGAACAGCGCGCTGTCAATCTGCTCCAGCGACGCCTTGTTGACGCCTCCACTGGCCTCCAGCTTCTGGCGAGCGTTAGCCCACGCGTCACGGTTCATGGTCGTCATGAGCCCCATTCCAGGTGCATCCGGCGTGCTCTTCGCCAGTGGCTCAGCCAAGATCGCTTCAATATTGGCCAGGATCTGCTCGTCCGGGACAGCTCCTCCATCCGCCGTGAGCACGTCAAAGGTATAGAACTTGGTTCCTCTCTGAACCACAACGTGCTTCGATCCCGGCGACACCTTGAGCTCATCTTGTCCGATCTTGGGCAGCCTCGTGCTGGAGAACAGGTTCTTGTACTGGGACATGTCCAGCGGGTACGCGCCGAGCGCCGCGGCTCCGTAGAAGCTCACACTCTCGGGCAGGAACTTACAGAAGTACTGGAAGGCCGTGGTCTTGCTGGTATCCGGCTTGGTGTGGAAGATGTCCGGCTCCAGCTTCTTGTCGCGCAGCGTGCGGTGCACGCGCACGGTGGAGGCGATGAGCGAGGCCGCGCGCTGGCTCTGCGAGTTCTTGGCGGGCACGGGGTCCATCTTGAGCTTGATCTGCGGGTTGTAGTTGACGGGCAGCGGCTGCCGGTCGTTCAGGTACATCTCGAGCCACCACTGGTTGATGTACGACGTGTGCTTGTTCTCGGCGTCGCGCGCCACCAGCGCCCGGTGCAGCTCGGGTCCCACGCCGTTCTGGAAGTCCCTAACGGCACGCTGCGTGTCCGCGAGCTGCTGCGCCGTCACCACGGGCTCCACGGCGGCCAGGTAGCGCGCCAGCGAGTCCTCGAGCTTGGGGATCGGCAGGCGCGTCAGGCTCTTCTGGAAGTGGTAGGTGGGGATGATGGTGTCCTGCACGTAGCCGCTGGCGGACGAGAAGGCGCGGCGCAGGGCAAGTGCCGCGCGTGCGCGGGCAACGGTGGAAGCCTGCATCATCGCAAGGGGAAGCAGTGGGCACTGGAGAGCGGATCCTGAAGTGCGTGTAAGATCGTTGACGTACGCTTCGCTTCAACACGTCGGATTGCGGCCAGGAACCGACGTGCTTCAATGTGTTCACCGTAAACGTCGTTTGAGATTTACTATCTCTGTTCTGAAAATAATGCACCTTCAAAAAATATTTGCGCATAGCTCCGCCTCGTTTTTTTCACCGATATAGGATTTGCAGAGGTTTAATGAAGTGCCCTACAAAAGAAAAGGATCCAGGTCTGAAGTCTCAAATGCAGAGGGTAGTAGCGAGGGCTGGTGCTGGGGTATCAGCTGCGGTGGGGAGGGACGTTGCCCAGCACAACTAACCGGACGAGGTTGGGCAACACGAAGCTGCTCTGCGTAGATCTGCTCTACAGAGAGCATTGCGATTGCTGAGTGAGCGCTGAAGAGGATCTCGGCATCACACATCAGAGTGGTGGGGAGTTGGCCAGCATTGATCAGCTTGTCCTTGTGCATGTGCGTGAGCCGGTAGTTGTTGCGCCCTTCGTTGGTCATGATCTCCTTCATGACAAGTTGCAGCGTTAAGAATGTCTTGTTGAGAGTTTCTGCCGTAGTCTCTGCAAACAACTTCCTTGATGAGATCCTCCGTGGTCCGTGGGCTGGTGTGAGACTGGAGAGACTGTATGCTGCAGAAGTAGCCGAGACCCAGGCAATTGAGATCTAGGCTTTGGGCAGGTTGGTTCTTGAGTCGGATATTCCATCCGTCGGCGCGTCCAGCAGCGAGCACTTCAGCGTCCTCCTCAAGCACATGTGGCCTCGCGTTGTCTTGTTGAATGCGAATGAGAGTGGCCTTCTGATCTTGAGGCCACTTCGCCTTGATGGCAGGAATGACGTCGGTCACGAGCATGCGGCGCGCCAAGGTACGGTTCATAGAGACTGGTTTTATCTCCTCGACACCTGCGGGGCGGTTGACACTCCAGCGTTGTGTAATGTAGGTTTCCACGACAGGTCAAAGCCCTATCTTGCCGTCCCAGTCGCCGCGTGGCCGCGCCACGGCGCACAGGAACATCACCTTCTTGATGTGACGCTTACTTTGAACGTACTGCAGGGGGGCTTCTTCCAGGGGTGTGCCGTCCTTGCCTGTCAGCACGTACACACGCTGGCCGATCTTTTTGACGTAGAACCACTTCTCGTCAATGTGGACTACGTCGAACATTGGGTCGAAATAGTACTGCCCGTCTCCGTTTAGCTTCACGTGGTTCACGGCGAACTTCATGCGTGCCACCCTATGCGATGCCGTAAGCAGGGACCGTGTGTGCCTCAGGGCCCGCCTCATGTAGCCCTCCTTGATCAACTGTTGGACAAGGTAGGAACTTGTATTCGACGCCTGTTGGATCTTGCGGTGGTTCTCACGCTCGTTGACGGGCACGGCTGACACATGCTCGCAGAGGACTGCTCGGTCTAGCATCTTTCTGCCACGCGCACTCTTTCTTGACTTGACAACTGCAGCGACGCGGTCGCCCATCGAACTAATCCCTCTCTCCCAAATGCGCGCGACGACGAAACGACTTAAGTGAAAGTGTGCTGCAGTCTGGACAATGTCCCCAGGGCTCAGCACACCTCTCGTGCTGCGAAGGAGCAGCGTCTCCCAAACGGCTTGCCGTTCTTCATCGGTTGCTTGCATCATGGGCAGGAGAGTGCGTCTTGAGCAGGAGGCTGCGTCTTGAGCGGGAGGCTGTAGATCTTCGAATGAGCACTAGAGGAAGTTGTGCGGTCCAGAAAAATGGGCAGGAGATTCGCAATTCAAACGATCGGATTTACAAGGGTATCGTTCTGAACAGGATGCAATCTGATTGGCTAGGTGCGTTATTTTCCGCTCAGAGGTAGTACGAACTTTATTTTCGAAAAGTAATCAACTTTTTGAAAATAAAACTCGTCTGGGAAAACAATAAGACTTTGTACTCCGAGTCGGAATAATACATATATATTTTACTGTATTGAAGCGAAGCCCAGATCTTAATTAAACTTTCTTAAATTTCTTGAGTTTGCTGTCAACGAAGCACATGCTAATGCGAAAAACTGAAAACAAAAACTCGTTTTTTGTGTATAAGGACTTAAGTATTGCGCCTTGCAGTCACGTCACTAGTATTTTGCTGGTAGGAAATTCGGACTTCAAGTCAAATCCAGATTTACGCGCACCAACATTCGCATTATCATGGCGCTATCTAAGTAGTCTCATGGTATGTGGGGTATATTTTTTATTTTTGAAAAAAACAAAAAGCTTCTTCATAATAATACCGTACCCCACAGAAATAAGTCTTCCTCGTTTAGAACTCAATTTGCCGGTAAAATGCTCCCAAAGTGTTGCCTTCTTGCTAATATTATTAAGAAAGGTTAACGCCTTGTGAACGCATAATTTAATGACCGGCTTTCGGTGTAAACTTTATCTAGTAGACATTTTAGATTCCCCTAAACTCGACCTCAAAAGTAAATCACAGTAAAAAATGTTGGCACGGTGCCCATCCTGGGAGTAATTTTATGTTTTGAACACAAGTCAGATATGGTCATCAGGTCCGATATTTCATGGTATGGATGAATATCGTGACGGTGCCGACACATATGATTTTATACTTAGCCATTGTATGGCCGTCATGGTCCAATCAAATGTCCATGAGCGATTATTGTCGAATGAGGAGGCGGATGAAGCGTATTTTATCCAATCATCAGCGCTAGGGGTATGTTTATGGACTGCCGACACTCCTGCCGACGTATAATGTCGGCAAGGCTGTCGAAATATGCTATCCACCAATAGTGAGGTTAAGTAATTAGGCGATTATATACATATTTTGCTTTCTGCCGACACTTCACATTGCGTTTGTTTGCCTGTTGGAAGCGTTCTGTATGGCGCCTTCACTTACATCACAGATTCAATCGAGTTTTCTCGGCAATGCCGTACCCGCATGCGAGCATGACACAAAGTAACTTCGGGTAAGGCGCTTCTGAGATGCCGCCAGCGACACATGCGTGACTGCTGTAGAGAGGTCAAAGCGGAACATGAACTAGCAAGTATCAAAACTTCAATCTATTCATTAGACCTTAGTACCAGTTTGTTGGTACCAAGTCAGAAAGCATGTGCTATACGATAGCCATACTGTATTCATGCAAGCCAGCCGCTTAGTGACGAACGACCAGGTAATCTACTAAAACCCCAGCATCCGACGAATTGTTCGGTATATGATAGATTACCAGGCTAGCTACCAGACCCACAGATACTGATCAGAATGCTGGGATCATTTTAGGCTCCAATTCACTTTTCAATTTACTCTGTTTCCAACGAAAGCACCTCGATACGCGACCCATACTTCTCCACCCCGCCATGTTTTCGCCTCCACCTCAACCATCATTGTCCAAGCGTCGCTCCCCAGCATCCTCATGTCAACGGACGGCACCGCGTCGAGCGAGCCCAGCGTCAGAGGGGCATGCCTCAATGCGCCCCGACACTACACCAACGGCAACCCGACGTGCAAACAACAAGGGCGTGAACAAGCAGAGTGCTGCGGCAGGGATAGCTGTGGTGTAGGAAACACCAGATTTCGCGCGACCAACTCGGCTGGAGTGGTACCCAGTACCGCTAGCCGAGCCCAGCCGAGCTCAGCCGAGTTCACCAGCTTATCCGGACACCTTATCCGGACACCTTATCCGGCTCAGACGAGTTCGAAGAACTACCCGGATAGCTTATCCGGACCAGCCGAGCTCAAGCGTCGCCGAGCTCAGCGAAGAGTCGGCCGAGATCCAAAACCACCCACTTTCATTTGGTATTTGTATAGGAGCTTAGGAATAGTGGAGGCGTCTTTTCAGGGCGCCCGACAGAGATAACAAACAACAGAGCAGAATTTTCTAGGCCTAAAGCACGTGTACACGTTCCGGTAAGTCCCTGCACGGGGCCGGATTATGTCTGCTGTCGGTACCCGAGAGGCATAGCTTGTAGGGTACTCGGCTGGCAGCGCCAAGAGATTAAGGTCGGCCCGGGTTGGGCGCGTGTCTCGCCAAGCGCGTCAGAAAAGTCTCGCTGCGAGCCGGTGTTCCCGTACCTCCCGGGCACAGATTGCTGAGTCGAGAAGCCTTTGCTCTCGGCGACTTGTAAAAGCGCTCCGTGCGCCGTCGTCCATCCTATGGTGGAGGGCACAGGGTTGAGTGAAAGGAGGCCGTCGAGCTCGGCGGTTCTCCGGAGGAGGGATCTTGGTTGGCAGGTCTCGGCGAGAGGCGAGACACCCGCTGTCCCTGTTGGGCCGAACCGCTCGGGGGCAACCTGGCGCAGGCCAACAAAGCCGCCCAGCTCGGCTCTTGTTGTGTTTGTTGCCAAGATACCACAACTGACGATTTTGTGTGTACTGCTATACCACATAGCTCTAATCCGAGAGATAGAGGCGGAGCGCCAGAGGAAACGGGCCCGGCACGACGAGCTCGTTTCGGACGAGTACGACTCTTCGGACGAGGAAGAAGACTCTCCGGTCCCAATCATGGACACCTTCATCGAGACCCGTGGTGCAGCCGCGATCGTCTCCTTGACCAACTTCTCGCCAACCGAGATCAACCGGTTGTGGTGCGATATTGAGGGCTTTGTGAATAGGTCCTGGAACCTGGGCCGAGGGAAAAAGTGTCGTCATTCGGGGAAGGATCTGCTGGTCATGATGTGACGAGGCGATGCGGTGTTTTCTCCCAGAAAACAGTTATAGGCCCTCCTTGACAGACCTCAGGCTACTAGAGCTTTGGATCCGTCTCGGCTGGCACAGGGTGTGTGTTGTCCAGTACACGCTGTTGGTCAGGCGCACGATGTGTATCCCTTGGGTAGCGGTTCTTTTCACCAGGAGGTTAGTATCGACCCCGTGAATCAGACAGCTACGCCGGGCTAACGCTAGAACAATCCAACCCAAATAGAGTTATACACGTTATAGAATCACACAAATACTTCTTTGCCCTCTCTTCTTTCTCGAGGCCCAAGGCTAAGGCCAAAATACAAGTCAACTGGTCCAACTCCAAGACACTTGATCAATCTTGGGGTCGCGCACCACCTCTCGGAGAGAGGAAACGATCTACCCTGTCGCCAACTTCTTCAGAGTGACACAGGCCCAATAGACCGCAAATATACAACAAAGACGGTCTGCAATCCGCCCAAATATACAGATATGGAATAGATATGATCACTTCCAGGCCGAAGCAGTGGATCACTTACCTAAAGTACTTTGAATTTTGTCGTGGAGAACGGCCTTCCAGGCTGTGAAAGAAGCACTTGTGCCCTTCGAAGCAAAACGAACTCTGTTTGGTTAAAGGTCACATACAGACGAAATCTTTCCTAAGCGACTCCTCGGAGACTGCGATCTTTCGGCGGAGTGTTGGTCTGACCTTGAAGGGTCGCCAGACTGGATACCTTCTCGGAGTTGTTGGGTACACCTCGGATCTTGGAAGATGCCATAGTGAAACCAAGTGTTCTTGGGTTTGGAGCCTTGAAACGTCTCGCACAGAGGCTGTTCTTGGACTTTTGTGGGAAGTAAGTCTGAGGACACGAACGTTGGGAGTCGTTATTCTGGGAAAACAACGGGGAATCTGAGAAGTGCCTCAGTTCCCAGGTCGTAACCCAGAGTCGAGTCCCGCCTCGCGCAGATTCGTAGGGAAGGTCGCACACATTCCTGTGCACTTCTAGGAACGGGATCCATTCGCCTACGCCGACCTGCTTTCCGGGGTCTCACGTCCGCCACAAACACATTCTTGTTTTTATTCGGCTCCAAGTCCAGCACGAACTCTCAGAATCCCAGGCACGATTGTCGGGTTCCAAGAATGTACCACTTATCTGGTACCGTGGTCATCATTCTTGACCAACACATTTCCATCAATCCGCGAACTCCACAATATGGGCAATTCCCGGGTTTTGGTCCCATGACCCAAATTTTAGTGACGGCACCGCGTAACAATGACATTGACGGCTTTAAAAAGCTGCGGCGAATGGGACGTTGCTGCGAGGACATTTTCGGAGCTCCCTGGCACCTTTGAGAAGATGGTCATGAACTACCTTAACATCTTGTGGCCGCACTTGTATGGGTTGTTCGTCGAGTCGCACGCCGAGCGTGATACCATGAAGCGGCTGCAGCTCACGGACCACGTCTTCAAAGAATACCCGTGCGCTCGATACGCTACCGATGTCACGTTTCAGATGATGAGCATGCCCTCCGGAACGCGAAAAGAACGGGCTGACTACTACAGCGCAAATCACAAGCAGCACGGGTTCAAGGTGGAAGTGTCCGTACTGCCAAACGGCATGGCACTCAACTGATCGTCGCACCACCGCGGTCACACGTCCGACATCGCCATTTTCCATGAAAACCTAGAGTTTCACCAAGTGCAGCTGCACAAGCTACTAGATGGTCAAGAACTACCCGACGAAGGCCCCCATGTGACCGAATACCCCCATGACTGGGCAGTTTTAGTGGACAAGGGATACCAAGTGTAACAGGGTTACACACACAAGTGGCTACAGTTACAAGTAACAGTTACAAGTAACTGTAACAGACACGACGTCTGTTAGAGGTTCGAAAGACTTTCTCGACCTATGTGTAGACACACCAAAGGGTACACACATTTACGAGACTTAGGATTCCTATTGGCTGAACGCAGCATCTTTTAGCCAATGAGCGACATGCATAGCATTGGAATTCTGCCAACGGCTGGTTGGCAGATTCCTAACTTAGAATATTACATTTAGAGGAAGTCAGAAAGCATAAAACAAAAATACCAGTTCTCATTTTAACCCAAAAACATTATTTGGATCGTTTATTTAGATTAATCAATACTCGGAGGTCCGAGTATAATTAACTCTAGTTTAAACTAAGCTACGCTTCCTCATACACATGCGCACACGTGTAAGCTAAAGTAGTGAGCCGAAGTAGGCCCATTACACCAGGGCCTTGCCGATGTCGTCCGTGCGATCCATCCAATTAAGAAGAAGAAGGGATTGACTGTGGCGTCGCTGACAAGGGCCCAAGAAGCAGAAAACCGCCGTATCTCAAGCGACCGTATCATTGTCGAGAATTTCTACGGTCGTCTCTGTACGCTATGGACCATCGCCTCGGATAAGTATCGCTGGGCAGAAAGTAGCTACGACGTCATTTTCCGAGCTTGCGTGAGCTTAACGAACGTCCAGATCATCACGCATCCACGTCGACAGGAAGACGGTGAGGCGTACCGCGAATACATCAGCCGCCTTCGTGGAAACACCATCCAGAAGGTAAAACGACGTGCCGAGATTCAAAAGGCCAGCAGAGAGAAAAGACACTTGCGCTTGGAGACAACGGTGATGACTCTCCCAGGTACGACTGAAGGATTCCTGAGTCAGGAGTATTAGTCCTTTGGTAGGTGTTTTGTAGATTGATCGGTCTTAATCGATTGGTCGGCTTTTTTAGGGCTTCGCGTGCTATCCTATGTTACTGCGTTATACATCTGCTGCTTTGCAATTTGTCCTTTACTCGGTGTCTTTCGTCAGTACTCGGTCTTCAAGTAGATCCTGGTGGATTGATTAAATACCATATATGTATCACAGATCTGGGTAACAAGGTTTAATGACTACTGTTAAATCAATAAATACAGTCCCTTCTTGTCCACTACAGCACCACGCACCGCCACGCCAGTAAAAAGCGTCGCTCCACCATGCAGCAGCGGTGGCACCACCAGTAACAGTGATATGCCACGTCCGCCGCCTCCCCAACTTGACGTAGGCATCGCCTCCCCAGGGATCGACAACTCGCAGTCGTCTGCGTTGACGAGCGCAGTCGCCGCGCGGGTGCTGCTGCTTCTGTTCTGACCTCCATCTTGGACACCTTCTTCATCAACTTGCCCTTGCTTCGCGCACGTGTCGTCCAGCGTGAGCGGGTGGGCACCGAATGGGTGGCATCCAGGCGCAGGCTTCTTATCGGGCGTCCTCCCTTCTCCTCGCCGTTGCCCCTGCGCGCACTTGGCGTCTCCGCCGACCTCCACGAACTTGGCGCCTCCCCCGTCCTTCACACACTTGGTCTCCACGCCGTCCACCACGCACTTGGTGCCTCCGCCGCCCTCCACGCACTCGGTGCCTCTATCTTCCGCCGTGCCCGTGGTGGTCGCAGTCTTCGGGGCCTGCGGCTTGGGCGCCAGCGCCATGACGCGCGCCATCCGCTCGGGTGCGAGCACTGGCCCGACGAGCCCGTGGCCAGGGACGAGCACCGCGCATCCGTGTGCCTGATGGCCGTGCACGTGCCTGCGGGGAGGGCTGTTGTCCTTCGTGCCCTTGGTCATCTCGCCGTCCTTCGTGCCCGCGAGCTCTCCGCCGCCTCCGCGCTCTTGGTGGCTTCTCACCCCGGTTTCTGCTGCCTCTTGCCCTTCGTGTCCTGGGGCTCAGTCATCGTGGAGGTCCTGATCGCACCCGTGCACGACCCCATGCCACGCACGCAAAGCCTGGAGAGAATGTGACGTGGAGCAGCTGGTCACGGCGCTGCTACTTCGCACAGAGGGCAACGACCATGACCACGCATAATGAAAATGCGAAAAGTGTTTTTGATGTACAGTAGTTTAGACCAATCATTGAAATTCATTATTTCCACCAATGATAGATAGTGTCGGCAGGTGTTGGCCGCTGTCCGTACCGTCATGGTATGGAAAGGCTTTACTTGGTTTCAGTATGAATTATTTTCAACCAGTCAAATTTGAGGTACCGGTTTTGACATTTTGGACTATATGTTGTAGCAAAACTTTTGTTCATGTGCATTTTTGTTACGCGCCTTTCAGTCTTTTTGGCTATTGTGCATTTCATTAAATTTGACGACAGCAAAATCGGACTTCAAGTCCGTTTTTCATTTACTACAGAACTGTAGTTTCTGAAGCTATTTTGGACTTGGAGCTACATAAAATCCAGATTATCTTAGATAATCCGGAAATATTTTACGGATAAAATACCGGCGGATACTCCAATACTTTACTCCAGTGGAGCTATCGGGTACCCCTGTAACTCCAAGGAGTCTATTTTTAGAGCAACGCCATTTAAGCTCCGAAAGTTGAAATAGCTCCAGAAACTACAGTTCTCTAGTAAAATAATGAAGATAGTCCGTAATTCGTTATAGTAAAGCTTCCCCGAAAATCAGAATATGGTTTTCTGTACTTTGCTCCTCCGGTTTTGCTCTCGTTTTCGTTCGAAGTCCCGAATGGCCGTGATTTGTTCGCCATCTGGGACTTCGGCTCGAAAAGCGCTGTCGCTTTCTATCGCTTTCTATCGAAAAGCGGAGTCGGATCACCATCCCCCCGAATTTTCAAATCGGGGGTTGGTCTCCTTTATTTTAGCTCGTAACCCTACCTCAATAGTAAAAGTGATAGTTTTTGAGGTCCGTTTAGCCAAAAAGACAGAATGGCGCGATAAATGGACCTTACAACTATCACTTTAACGACTAGGTTAGGGTTACGAGGTACAGTAAGCGGGCTCAGCCGCCGATTTGAAATATCGTAGGGGTGGTGCTCCAACTCCGCTTTTCAATGGAAAGCGAAGGAAAGCGAATGATAATTTATGCTTTTCAAACCAAAGTCCCCGATGGTGAACAAATAAACGCGATTCAGGACTTTAAACGAAAACGAGAGCTAAGTAAAGCCCAGGAAAACCGGACTCCGATTTTTAGGAAACCATACTATAACTATGACTATATCCCTTGTGTGTTTAGTAAATTAAAATCGGACTTGAAGTCCGATTTCGTCGTCGGCAACACAAATGGAAGGCACAATACTACAGTAGTACTAAACCAACATGTCCACTAAAAAGTCGGCATTTTTCTCTACGAAAACGACAAAACTGCGATTTTCGCATACGTTTGATGCGTGTCGGATTCAGACGATCCTTTGTTCGTCTAGTTCAACGTGTTTTAGGAAAATGCAGGCAAGCGACAGCGCATCCTTGGGATGTCGGTACGGAACGTGAGGCGACTTCTTTGCCAGTACCTGGAAGACGTCCGCCAGAGCGCTCAGAATCTTGTTTTTAGCCTGCGAGAGAGCCGATCTAGCCCGCCGACGGGTACACAAGGTGAGCCACTCAGCAACGCCACGGTTATCGGAGTACCCCATTTGTTAGTCGATGTTTGTTGTTGGGTGAACCCCATTAGTTGTACCCTTCTAACTGTGAATATTCTTAAGAAGCTATTAAACACTAAGACCACGGTGTATTTATATGTAATTTATTCTAGTAATAGTCAAATTTAATAATAAAATAACTTGAAAATATTGAATATAAGTGTTTGTTAAATTATTAATCTTATTTTAATATTTTTAACATAATTAAAACATAATTAAATAATAATAAAATTATTTACAATCTCTTACTTTAATTTTTTATGTTCAGAAAAACCATTTTTTGATTAATAATATTTTCACCAAAAATAATTTTGCATTTCAAGCGAATTTAAAAAATTATTAAAAATGATATTTCAAAGTCTAAATAAATAAAGGTAATCTATGAAAACTTAAACATGGGGCTCTCATATTATAAATAGTTGAAATAAAATTAATAGCACCTAATAATGATGAAATACCTGTTGAAATTATCATTACATTAAAAAATAAGTTTTACAAATTGAAACTACAACCGATGATTCTAATATCGATAAATTTAGAAATGATTGAAAATTTTAAGATAATTTTTTTCAATATTTTTTTCTTTTTAACTTTTGTTTAATTAAAAATGCTCTTAAATTTAAAAAAAAATCAATATAATAAGGATTAAATAAAAAAAGTTAAAAAGAATCATTTCTAAATTTATCGATGGTTTATGCAATGTTATCTATCGTAGTTAAACCGTATGGACCAAACATTTCAATTAAGCCTTTATTAATCATTCTATATGTTCAACTACATTATATAATTGATGATTTCCCATTAAAATTTGATTTGCTGGTTGTGCGGAATAGCATTTAACAGATGAAAATTTAGGGCAAACGAATTTCTATTTGACAAAAACGATGTTAATTTTATCACCCTATGCGATCAAAAACGATTTACAAGAAACCTGGACACTTTTCAGTGTCGAGATCGTACCGGGACATTTGTGATGGCTTTTGGAGATATGGAATCATTTCCCGCCTTTTTCGAATGCAGAATCTTTACCTGATACGTTTACCGAGGTTAAACTAAAATAAAGGATTGTTTCGGGTAGCATTGACCCCTAACATACTACCCTCTTAGTAACAACATCAAAAATGATATAATCCTCTGAACTTCGGACAGATCAGTGTATGAGTTCTTTTAAGTTATTGTTATTCGTTTTAATGCTGGAGTGGCGCATATGAACTACTGTATAAACCTTGAGCTTGTAGTTTGAGCTATCAATAGGCTCGATGTTCATTGAAGCACATTGCAGTGCCTACTAGAGTGATCAAATATAAAGATAAATATACATATATACATGGACACTAAACAAACTGGAAATTAGTTAATCCCTTGTATATATTCAAAAACGATTTTTAAGAAATATCTAAAATTCCGCGTAAATTCGGATTGAGCATGCAACTGCTTTTTTTCTACAAATTGAATTTGTTGGTAGCTGAAAACACTGATATTATTTGTTTGCCAAAATAAGTATATTAAAATTGGTGCTATACCAACTACATGTAGTTTTTTATCCTTGGGTTGAAAACATGTGCGACAGGCGCAGGTAGATCTGGACCCCTTCCGGCAGGCGCAAGCGTGCTTCCGGCCCAAGTCTTCTTAACCCTTCTAGCCCCAGACCTTATTCTGTATCCTACAGAATAAGCATTAGACTCGATTAAAGTATACTTCAAAACCTGTCAAATATTTGCTGTTGGAAGCCCTTTCGCATCTTGCGGTCAAGCGATGGGTACATTGTGCACAGAACAGCTACGAAAGTGTACAAAACATGCTCAATGTATCCACCATATGCCGAAATGGCGAGCTTCTATTGGTCGTGGCGAGCGTAGAGCACGCTCAAAACCTGCTACATGGTAATACCTTGCAAGGCTGCTAAGGCAGCATACTTCGGCTCCAGCCACCCATCTTCGGCACGTCGCGATAAACGCGGAGGAAGAAATCGCCCTGTTCCTAACTGACGTAGTGAGGAGGAACTGGGCGAATTCTTCCTTGTGCGTGACATTAGCGCATCATTAGATTTCTTTAGCCCACCTAACAAGCTTGTTACGGTTGTCTGTCTAACAACACCAGGGAGCTTGCATGCTCAATAGCCCGTAATGACACGGTTCCTCTTGTACGAAACGGGACAATATAGGATATTCATGCCAACGTCTACTTCTTCCTTTACATGCGCACGCTCTTCAATGTTCGCGCCAGCCGTGGGTCATCTTCGCCATTTTGGCAGCCTCCGCTTTGCTCTGTAGTCTCCGGCACTGCCGCTCCATTCCTGCTGCTTTCATCGGTAGCCTCCGCCGTAGCTTCTGTCCCTTCTTCTGTAATCTCCGGTGTAACCTCATCACGCGGAGAGCTTCTTCTGTAGCATCCGTCGTAGCATCTACTGCTTCTTCTGTAGTCTCCGGTGTAGCCACACCATGAGGAGCGCTTCTTCTGTAGCCTCTTGAGTAGCCGCTGCATCAGCTACAATATAGCGGTAGACCCGGCTGTATCCGGCTTCGTGGGAACCGATGAGGTTGTGCGCTGACTCCGCAATCGATCTGCCAATCGGGCCACACGCGAGAGCTCATAGCGTCGTCTGGGTCGGATCACCAGGTCTGGTAATCAACATCGCAACGTAGAATCAATATACCACTAGTACAATGTTACAGAGCAAAGTACACGCTCTCGCTTACCTGTAGATCACAATGGCGCTCATCATGATCGTCTTCGGCCATGGTCCTTGGCCACTTGGGCGCGCTCGACGGGCCCAACAAAGCTTGCATTGCGACGTCTTGAACAGCGCAGTTTCGGAATGAAGGAAAGTACGAGTGGCTGACACGCGGCGGTTTTAGGCTTACACCCGAATTTTCAAACGTGTTGGTGGTTTATAGTCGTCCGTCTATTACCGCGGAATAAACCCCGTTTATCTTCCCATCGCTAATCTAACAGGAAGATGTGCACAATACCGGCTATACAAACATCCATATGCGAAGTTCGAAAGAGAGGACAAGTTTGCTGGATATTATGTCCTGTGGGATACAGAATACGGGGTTAGAGGGGTTAACTGTCGGGTTTCGTTGAGCACGACGAGGTACTCGCCAATGAAGCGGTTGATGATGATCGTGGCTGCACAACGAGAACCGTTCAGTCGAGTCCGCAGCATTATTCCACGCACTCTCAGGATCGAAAATCTCACCACGTCGCCATGGTGAACAGAGCGTTGTAGGCAGTCTTGGGTAAACGGGACGGCGTGGTGCTCAACAATACCAGTAAGGCTCGCGCCGCGACACTAAACGTGTCGAAGCGGTCTCAACTGTGACTTGGTCCAAGGGTGAACCTGGAATGCCTGAAAAGGTGAGGGATCCGTAAATTCGGGCGATCATAAGATTAGCTCGCCCAATTTACACAGCGGTATATAGAACGCTACTATCCGGCTTAAGTTTACATTGTCGTCCGGGCAAGCGAAATGTAGATTTTAATTGTAAAACCAGTTTTGTATTGTTTTTTTTGCTACTTCTGGGTACACATGCCGAGAAAAAAATTACATACTTTCCTTGAGAAATATTTTTTAAACCGCAATAACTGACTAGTTTTCTAAAACTAAATCACTATCTCAAGCATTTTAGTTTTAGAAAACCAGCCAGCTTAAGTTATTATGTTAAAAAACAATATTCATACTCATGAGCACTTCTTGGGCATTGTAAGTAAATTTGAAAACTATATATCCTACCTGACCATTTAAACCTAATGTTAGGCATCATTATTGTGTAGCACTGATTCTTGCGTTAAAGGCAACGTTTCATCGGAACGATCGCGACTACATCCCCACCAATGTACTTTAAGTGCTGTTCTGTCTTAGTATATAGTTAACGCCGCCGATCGAAGACAGAAACTGCGCTGAGACCGCCGACAACACGGCGCACAACCTGACGACCCAAGGAAGCAACAGCACGGAGGGGAGGGAAGATGCCACCACGAACAATGACTAGTGAACACGAAAGGCAGTCGTAGTAGCAACGGTCAGGTGGTAGCAACCTTGCTTCTCGAGAGTTTTGTTCGCTTATGCTTGTCATAATCTAACGATTGGTACCCAACCTCCAATTTAGCACGCCGTATTAAGGAATAAAATACAACATAACAAACACGACCGAATTTAGCATTTTTGCCTATTTTCCCGCAAAATGACAAAATTAGAATTTGCCGACCACAACCATGGACTAATGTAATTACAGTAAAAATAAGAGGGTATCATAATAAATCGAATACAAACTCGACAATTTAAAGTGTCGAATCAACTTGGGCATTTCGAAGACTTTCTAAGATTAAATTTTAAAATTTTATGGCTTTTTGAGCCATGAAATGATTTCCCTTTCACTATGGAATACGCAACTTGTACCATACACGTTTCATTAAGAAAGCAAAATATGAGCATGTTTTTGAGTTAACTCAACAATTTAAACGTTTTGAATGAAGTTTGCTAAATTTCAAAAATCAACTATTTATCTTACGGAAAAGTCGTATTGATAGAGCACCAATTTTCTAATAAACATGCACATGGCTGTATCGTTTCTTGTTAAGGTGAATTTCTTTAAGCATCGTGAAGACTTGAAAATGATTTAGTGTACATTTTTTCAAATCTTCCCATACAAAAATCAAGTCATTTGCCTTTTTGGGCTAGCTGGGCAGACTAGAATAGCAAGTACACGTTCACTCCTGATGTGCTAGACGGAAAATCGACAAGTGCTCTACCATTCCGGGTGCTTTATCAATACGATTTTCCGGTAATTAGCTTAATCAGCTCGTGTGATCTCAATGTAAAAAAACGGTACACAAAGTGCTGACAATTCAGTTTTTTAGTTATCTCTTTATATCTTGTTTAACCCCCCATTCACCAATACAATAACTATACAACCTAATGGTTAAGAAAGGTTAACGGCTTATGAATGCATAATTTAACGATGATAAAACGGGTTTTCCGTGCTAAATTTATCTTGTAGATTCTTTATATTGTTAATAATATTACAAGAAGACAGCACTTTAGATTAAATTTGGAAACATATTATGTTTCCGTTAACTGCAGTTGGACTGGTTAAAATTACGTTGTAATTTCACAATGATTGCCTGAAAGTTCGAAATGGCATTCTAACCGTGAACCTATCTCTCTGTGAAATATTGTATATAAAATATAAAAGGACAACACGGGCGCGTGATGCCGTAAAGAGCCTGTTTAAGCCTTGTTTATAGGCGCAAGGAAATGGCCTGAAACGGCCTGTGGGCTGAGAAAAACGCAAAAAAAAAACAAATCCATGCAAATTTGGCTCGAGAGCCATGTGCTCTTGAGCCGGTAAATTCAACAATGAAGCGAGAGTTTTGCAGTCGTCCGGATAGTTGAAAAGATGCTGATAGCCAGTCATCCCTACGCACTCCTATTGGCTGTCCATCTACCAGTAAGAGCGTGTCACCTCTTCATCTCAGTTGATCAGTTGGCGCTTTCGTGGCTAAGCCCTCACTCCCTCTTTTTTCGACCCTACCGCGCGGACCTACCTCCTTCTGGCCGCCCAGACACAAGAGCCACCGAACCGTGCAACCCAGACGCGCCTCCGACCCCCCCCCCCTCCAACGATGTAGCTCAACTGGAAGAGCGCAGGGCTTCGGCCCTGAGGATGCCTGTTCAACTCGGGCCATCGTTATCGTGTACTACTGGGTTGGAGGCGTTGAAGGGACCCTGAAGCTGCGAGCACGCAGGTGTCAGCAGACAACGCGCAAGGTTCAAGTGAGGGCACTTGGTGCTCGAAGCGAGGGGTGGGCCGTACCGGCCAGCGCATCTGGGGTTTGCAAATGAGGTGTATGTATTTGAGCCTAACTACTGTGCCTACTTACCAGCAGCATCAAGCACGTCTTGTGTGTAACCAGGGGCCGGGTCTTGGATTGCCGGTGTCTGGAGCAATCGTTGGTGGCGCTGGATGATGGCGTCGAGCGTTCCGGCGCTATGAAGTCGCTGGAGATGCTTGAGGACAGCGCTGGAGCCGCGAGAGTTGATGCCGTGCTTTGTTTTCAGGTACGTGAGGATGGCATCCTCGGCGCGCTTCCCGAGCTCAAGCACGCGATCGCGATAATCTTCCGCCGCGGTGTCCAGGGCGAAGCCGTCCTCGATGAAAAGCTTCATGAAGGCGACAAGCAGCTTGGACCTTGAGCGCAGCTGCTTCGGCGCCGCTGCCTGCCAGCGCGGCTCCTGAGCGTACCACGTGAACCAAGTCGCGTGCAGGTGCGTTGCTGACCCTCTGCGTTGCTTCTTCTTTGGCGCCTCACTTACCTCATCTGTGTCGTCGTCTGCCTTGGTTCTCTTTCGTGCAGGAGGTTCTGGATCCCCATTCAGCTTAGCTTTGAGCCTATCCATGCGAGCGTCCTGCAGCTTCTGATTGTCGATAAGGTGTTTAATGACAGCGGCTTGATGGTCGATCACTTTCTGCTCGTAGCTTGGCTCGCTTGGCTTGGATTCGTGTTGGTGGGCTGGTATGTCGGTACGGGTGCTGTCTTTACAGGGAACCGAAGCTTCGGCGAGATGCGTGGGCCATGCGAGGAGATCCTCAAGCGAGCAGCTAGCATGAGCGACGCAGACCTCGATGCGCTTGACGGCAGGGCTCTCTGGATTCAAGTCCTTCAGCAGAGGGTAGTGTCGGAGGGCGCGCGCGGTCAGGACGTCGAGGACCTTCTTGCTGATGTTGAAGCTCTCCGTTTCGAGCTGGTAGCAGGAGGCGAACAGGATGCGCTGGACACCTTCAATCGACTCGAGCGTCTGGCTGTCGAAGCAGGACAGGTCTTAAAGCGGGACAGCAGTCTTGGGTTTGTATCCGCTGAGTACCTTGGCGATCTTGTGGTCCTCCCTGCCGGTGTTGAATATGTAATTAAACCCTTGTTTGTCGTAGTCAGGTTCCACGCCCCACGGTCGAAGATCCAGCGCGCAGTCTTCTTTTCGCAGCCGTTGTCGTGCTGGGCACCACCGCGTCTGAAGGAGTGCGACGTGAGGGCAGCTCCAACACCAGCGGCGGGTGCAACGCGGTCAAGGACACGGTTGACGTACGCGTAGATTGTCGGCGTCGTGTCAGCCCGGGGTGGAGCGGCTGGAGCGACTAGGCCGGCGGCGTCCGGTCGTGCGTTGAGAAGCTCAACAAGCGGCACGTCCGGAGACAGCGTGACGGCCGTCGGCTGCGCTTGGTCGGGCAGGTTGGCGATGAGGCTGGGCACGGCGCCGCTTGGACAACAAGAGCGAGAGCGACTGCGAGCAAGGGGCACGTGGCGAAGTCGGCGTCTGGGAAGAGCGACAGCCCTTGCTCTTCCGACGTCTTCACGCGGACCAAGCGCAGGAAGAAGACGCCGGCACCGTCGATGGAGAGGTTCCGTTTCTGGATCATCGATAGGTCAGATGCTCGCCCAAACAGGCACAAGAGACAGAGGAGGGCAGCATCTTGGTAGTCACTTTCCGAACATGCATAAGTATACAAATATACTATCATTTTTTCAAGTCTACTTTTGTGCATGGTGGAGCCTTCGATACAAAACCACCGCCATCGCGTTTCAGACAAAAATTATCGAGGGTTTTCCCCATTTTGAGCAGACGCGATTCTAGCGACGCTCTGTGCTGACGAAATTGGTCAAGAAGCCAGATTTTAGCTTGGCGATAGTACTGCATTGCAGTGTTTCGAGCTAGCACTTTACCCTTCTTGCCCTCGCTAAATGCAAGATACATCCCAAACTTATCCATGACACACACAAAACTCTTACCGCTCTCGTCTGTCTCAATACATTTTCTTACATACTCCTCATCAACTTCCTCACCCTTAAGAAACTTCGAGAACGCTGCAACTGCAGTCGCCTTGGCACGTAATGTATTGCCAGGCTGTAGTTCTTCCAAGCCCATGACGGCGGTCCGGTAAAGAGAAGTATGAAAGTGATACGCCTAACACTTGGTATTTGAATTGGCATACACATATTTTACGAATTTATCGGACTTGATACGTCCGATCGAATGGTTTAGGTGACTCACCTACCCCTAGATGATGTTATTGGTCAAAACCTAGATTAGTAGCCATAGTGATTGGGTAAAAAAATCACTCGCGTCTGATTGGCCTAAATCCACCATACAAACTATAAGTATGGTCCGATAAAACATGATATTCATCCATACCGTCAAAATCCCAACGGGGTTGGACTGCTTCCAACCAAAACCGATCTAGCAACGGTATTAGGTTTTTTGTTCAGCTGATATTTAACCTCACGACCGCCGATTGGATTCTCGGCCAACAGTCCAGAAGCTTCCAGGTTAGTGCTGCGAGTCGTGCAACGCTGCTTGTGCTACCTGTGCTGCCTGTGCTGCTGTTGTCTCTGCGTGTACACAGGCGCTGCTGGCCGCTGGGTCGTGTGTGCTGCTGGGCCGCTTGGTGCTGGGCCGTCTGCGCTGCGAGGCTGCGTGTGCTGCTGGGCCGTGTGTGCTGCTGGGCCATCTGTGCTGCTGGGCCGTCTGTGCTGCTGGGCCGTGTGTGTGCTGCTGAGCCGTGTGTGCTGCTGGGCCGTGTGTGCTGCTGGGCCGTGTGTGTTGCTGGGCCGTGTGTGTGCTGCTGGGCCGTGTGTGCTACTGAAACCGGGCCATTTGCTGCTGGGCTATGTGCGCTGCTGGGACGTGTGTTGGGTTGCGCCTGTGCGCTCTCGTGGCGTGTGGCTCAAGTGGCCGAGGGCTTGGACGAGTATGATGCTGTTGATGGATGCGACTTACCCGCGTCCATGGAGCTCGTGAGGTTGAGCGCCAGGCCTTCGGGCCTGGAGGATCGGGTTCAAACCCCGACATGGGCATCAAGTATTATGTGTTTTTGCTTTCTTTTTGGACAGGTCGGCTAAGAGAGTGCGTGCTACTCCTGTTGTACGTATTGTGTATCTTATTGACTGTTTAGTGTGCTGCGTGTGCATTTAGGTGAAGCGCAGGAATGGCGGAAGGGCAGAATTGGGTGTCGGGTCGACGACTACGCCTTCATAGTAGCGCTCGCGAAACTGGTCAAGGAGGACGGAAAGGTGGCCTACTTTGTGAAGCGCACGAGCCAACGGCTACAGCCTGTGAGCCTTGCGCAGCCAAGTATTCAAGCGTCTTCTTCTCGGCTTCGACTCCAACAGTGTGGACCTCCGCCTTGTATGCTGGCGAGGCCGGATCCAGCTTGAACCCAGAAGGTAAGCAGAGCATCATAAATGCAACTGCGTGTCGTGACTCGTGAAGGATGGCTTTGCTAACTGTTGTTGATTCGTACATGCGTGGTACAGCAGTGAACCACTCGAACCACACTGTCGATAGCGCTTTGGAGGCACGTTTGCGCGCGCGCTTTGGCTGCGACTGCTCAACGTCTTCGTGCTGCTGCTCGGTAGTGTTTTTTTCTTGTCAATAGATTCTGCGTTCGCCCCCAAAACAACCAGCCTTTCCTCTACGCGTGTTTGGCGGAGCAATAGCTCGTCGAGCTGCTGCTACAGCTTTTCGAGAACACGGATCATGTTTTGAGAGGACTCGGCCGCTGTTTCTTGTTTCTCTTCTGCAGGTGGATTGAATGCAGCTCGGAGGGTGATCGACCATGCCAACAGCTCGGAGGCCTG
The DNA here is from genome assembly GCF_000149755.1 of Phytophthora sojae. NCBI lineage: Eukaryota > Oomycota > Peronosporomycetes > Peronosporales > Peronosporaceae > Phytophthora > Phytophthora sojae. Next base: position 1,696,674 of record NW_009258117.1, read on the forward strand.
TATGTTGAGTACACCAAGGGCTTCATGAATGCGACGGACGTACGGGCTATCCAAGCGATGGCGTTCCATCTCGGGGAAGTGAAGGATCAAGGTCGCCATCAACACTTCGAGCACCTGAGGATTTAAGTTCCAAGACACTGTCGGGAAACCAGTGACAGCAGCGAAGAGGAGATCCTGCAGCTTCTCCACGCGCGCTCGGGCGACTCCGTCCAGAGCGGTAAGGTCTGGAAGTCGGGCGCCCGCTTGCGGGTTCCACCCGCTCAATTGGCGCGCAACTTGTTGATCTTCGTGTGTTGTGTTCGGCATGTAGGAAAACGCCTTGCTCACGCGCGACATATTCCAGCCCCCGTGTTCAACAACCCAGTTCGGGCTAATGCGACTGTCAGCGTTGGCGTGCATGGCCCCACCTCTTCTGAAGGAGTGCGAGGTAAGTCCCTTCGTGAGTCCACTCTCCTTTGCGGCTGGCAGTCCACTAACCGTGACTAATAGTCTATTGATATAAGTTTGGGCACCAGGGGCCGAGTTGGCTCGACGTGGCCGTGGAGTCTTGCATGTAGGTGCTTCCGCAAGCTCGCGGTCTAGCTGCGCAATCAGCCCCAGCTCGCCATCGTCGTCTTGGTCGTCGGACGCGGACAGTGCAGGTACGGCAGCAAATTGCGGGAAGGTGCGAGTTCCTGGAGCGGGTTGAAGGGCGAGAGCGACAGCTAGCACGTGTAACGGGCACGTGAAGGGATCGTTAGGATCCTTAAACAGGGAGGTTCCCTGTTGCGAAGCAGTCTTCACACGCTTAAAGCGGAGAAATATCATACCGCCTAGCATATACGCACAGAATTGTCAGCATAATTCGTGGGGTTAATTAATACAAAAATTCAAAATCCTGCACGATTCGTACCGGGGTATACACACAGCTGGGCTTTCTCCAATTGCTCAGCCTCAGAACCACGAATGTAGAGGTACCACATCAACGCCACTAGCGCCGCATCCAGGTAGTCGGAGTTGGCGGAAGCGTGCATGTAGAGAGCCGAGATGATAGTCTTTAGATCTTTCTTAGTACATGGTGGCGCTTGTTTCGTGACACCTTGCTCCGGCCTCTTTTCACAGTACCGATCTAGAGTTGATAGCATCTTTTGCAGCTTCTTAGCTACACATTGGCTCTGTTGCGGGTACAGATCCGCCAGCCAGTTCTTAACATCGCCAAAATAAGATAGCACAGTGTTCTTGGACAGAGCTACTCCTTGCCTTCCTATTTGTTTCACTAAGAACCACCCATACTTATCCAGAATGACAAACAAACTCTTACCTGTGCTGTCCTTAGAAATACGATCATGCACTTCTGTGAGCGTCACCTCCTTCCTCGCAAGGAAGTCTTCGAAAGACTTCACAGCCGTCGCTCTGCTTCTCTGGCTGTTCACAGGAACTAGCGATGCCACCGGCAGAATGGAGTCGGAGATGAGCTGGTAGGGGTTGGAAACCTATGAATATTTATTCTATTTGTAGTTCTCTTGATATTTGTATGGCATACTCGATATCAAATCGCGTTTCCAACCAGATATTGTTGGAATGTTCAGATCAGCGGTTGGCAGTCATTCCCTCGATTTAATTGGTCGAAATTTTAAGCAACGGTAGTGTTTATTGGTTGTAAATGCTAAGAATCGCAGATGACACACTCCTATTGGTCAGAAGCACCATACAAACTTTAAGGTATTTTTCAGGGGTTAGAATCGCAGCGATATGCTACCATACAAACCCTCGTTGAAACGAATTCTGCGGGCGGTTGAAGTCTGGGTGTCCGGTGCTAAGGGTCGGGGCATTGAGAGATGGCAGTCCGCTTCTGTCCTGTAGACGAACGATGGCGGCGAGGGCGCTGCTCTTGCTCCTGCCGCTGCTTTCTCTGAGCCCCGCGCAATGCGCCGACGTGCTGCAGCTGCGCACACTTGCACCCTCCACCTCGCAGCAGTTCCGCGTCACCGCGGCGTCCTTCGGCGCCGCTCTGCCGCGCGTGTCGTGGCCGTCGTCCTCGTACTCGCGCGCCTCGGGGCATCTCGTGGTTAATGAAGCTTCCGCCACGCCGGACCAGTCGCTGAGGCTGGTGCAGGCCCAGATGACGGCCGACTGCGCGCGCGTCAAGCCCGCGGACGACGACGTGGTCGCTCTACCGAAGAGCGCGGCGTTGCTGCTCACGCGCAGCGTCACGTGCTCGGTGGAGCAGCAGGCTGCAGCGGCGGAGGCGGCGGACGCCTCATTGGTCATCATTAGAGACTCGATCGCTGGTGCATTCGCTGCTACAAGTCTGGAGCTGCGGGACGGCGCGTACTACGACTGCGCCCTTGGGGAGGAGACGGTCACGACCAACAGCTCCCTGTTCCCGGAGCTGGCAGACCCGTTCTCGGCCTGGACGTGCTCGTCCAAGCCGGCCTGTGTTACTAGCACCTGTGTGCTGACGGGCAAGATGGATGCCATTGCGGCGGACCATTTCCAAGCGTGCTGCTTTACCAGCAACTGGCTGCAGATGCAGCCGCAGAAAGACGCGGAGGTGACAGAGGCGGTGGAGAAGATGTCGATCCCTGTACTGCTGGTTGCGTTTCAAGACGGCAATAGGATCGACGACGCGGCGAGTTTGATTGGGGATACGGACGTGCTGGTGTGGGCGTTCAACACGGAGGAATCGCCCTGGAACGTGTCGATGGCGTTCACGTGGCTGTTTGGCGTGCTGACAGTCATGGGCGCGGCCTATTATTCCTGCAGTGAGGAGAGGAAGCTGTCGTACGAGAAGGTGGCTCGTATTCTGGCTGGGAGAAATGATCGCAGCCCGTCCAGTAGCTCGATCTCCACGACTGTAGAGTCGACAGCAGCAGCGAACGAGTACGTGAGCATGGAGGATGACAGACTGGAGCTCAGCAGCAAACACGCTATTTACTTCCTGGTGGGGGCGTCTTGCGTGCTGGTGCTGCTGTACTACGTGCACCTGGCTCTCATGCTCAGCGTAATGTTTGCGGTCGGCGCAAGTGCAGCGCTGGCACACGTATTCACGTTACCGCTTGTGGCGCGGATGGCGTCTCCGAGCAGTAGCAACGTCCAAGCTGCTCTGCTGTTGCTTGTGACGCTGTCAGCTCCAGCATTGGGTTTGTATTGGTTCCTGGCACGTACTCAGCCGTGGGTTTGGCCGATCCAGGATTTAATGGCGCTGACCGTCTGCGTCGTCTTCGTCGACGTCGTGCGATTGCCGAATCTCCGTGTAGCCACGAGCTTGCTCACTGCAGCGTTTATCTACGACGTGTTTTTCGTCTACTTCTCCCCGATGATCTTCGGCTCCAACGTTATGGTGGATGTGGCGTCTGGGGGTGGGAGTACGCAACTAGAGAGCGAACCTGGAGCTGGCCCCGCTGATGGGAGTGAGGTCACCATTCAACCGACACCCATGGTGTTGAGTGTTCCGTTGGCGTTCTCGGTGTATGGAGGCGAAGCTCTGCTTGGGTTGGGAGATATCATCATTCCAGGTTTGCTGGTTGCGTTTTGCATTCGCTACGACTACTGCTGCGGCCAGCCACTCTCGCGCGGGTACTTTTGTGCAGCCACAAGCGCCTACGCAGCTGGTTTGATGGTCGCAAACATTATGGCTATCGAGCTTCGGCATGTCGTTGCGGGACAGCCAGCTCTGATGTACGTAGTCCCAACTATGCTGGTCACCGTGTTGACCCTTGCCAAGCTTAATGGCGAGCTCGGGATCATGTGGGATGATCCGATATGTTTCCGAGGAGCCAGTCGATGCCACGCCACGGCGGTCGAAGCAGCAGAACTGGAGGCTCAGCGACAAGAAGAGCAACGACCGCTTCTTGCAGACGAGTTATAGTTGAAGAAACTGAAAACATGTATTTCAAGTTGCTCATTTTTGATGCTGGTTAAAGATTTGGACTGCTTTTCCACTTGAGCACCAGATCACTCTTCCGACTTAAAGGGCCATGCTTTCTCGAGCCACTCGGGAAAGTTGGTGTCACTCATGGGAACGAAAGACTCGCCGAAGCTTTTTGGGTCGTTGAGCGCTGCACGAGCTGCGCCCGTGAGTTGCTCCCACATGATAAGGTCCTGGGAGCTGCCGAGAGCAAACTCGATGGACTTCATCTCAAAATCGCTGAACGAGGCGGCATCCAGCTGCAGGTACGGGGTCGTGGCGTTCGGGAGCGAAACAGGAGCAAGGTGGTTGTACTTAGTGTCGGACTTCGACAACGATAAGCCCAGAGCCTTTGGCGTTTCCAGCGCCGGGTTGTCGATCCACACGACAGCGCTGGCCCAGTTGTGGCGACGGTCGGCGTCCCAGAAGCCCTTGGGGAAGTACCAGGCGTACATGATGGCCCAGACGTCCTTGAACCATCGAGCGCGGCCATAGACCTGCGAGCCCAAAGGCGCACTTGTACACCCTTTGTTGTAGTTGGTTCCTTTCAGCCCACCGCTGGTCTCCCCAGCAGAGTTCACGGCTGGGAATGTGACACAACTAAACTTGTGAACAGCGAGGAGCGGCTTAAACTTGACTGCGGCCTTCTCCGAGATGGTAACAGGGTCAGCCTGGGGAATGGCTGCACTTTGTCGTGGTCGATGGAGACGGCCTCGACAGCGAAGAGTGCAGCAGCAAGCACGACAAAGAATCGCCCGATGTTCATCTTCAAACCTTGAGCAGTGGGACGACTTGTGACCGAAGGAAAGAATCCAAGAATGACCTGCCGACGATGGCACAGTAGGGTCGTCTTTCAACTGGTTTGCTACTCTCGCAGGATGCGATCAGTGCTCGTGTAGCAAACGTGAGTGCATCGGACCCCAGAAGCTGGGTCCATGGATAACGGTTTCAGTGATCACGTTGCCGTATGATACTGGGATAACGTGCAGGATAGGTAGGACTCAAGCGATTACTGCAGTTATCTTACCAAGTTAACTTGTCGTTCATCGAGGGCTGTCGTCCGACTCCGAACTGGATCATCTGGAGGAATCCACAGCAGTTACATAGGTTATAGACTGCTCGCTTCGCGCAAGGAGCTCCACCGAAGCGATCAGTTTCCTGTAAACGATCTAGTATGCACTTCATTCCCAATGATAAAATATTTAGTATATAAGCGTAGGACGACACACATGAAAAGCCGCACACTCATGCGCTCCCTTTGCCCGTTCAGGACTTCAGCAAGAGTTTCTCCCTTTCTGAATAGAGTCTGCGCACATGCAAAACAACAGGAAGAGGGGTCAGCATATTTAAACAAAAGTTGCTGAAGTGCAAGTCTCACCGTTGAAACTCGTCGTCTGAAATGGACAGCATCGATCCATCCATTACCATAATGAACTCGATCGCACTGCGCAGATTGACGAAGCAATACCCAGCCCTATGTCAAAACAGAAAGCACCAGTGAGATGAGCACCCAAACAATTCATTTGTACTTTGCTCGGACGCACTTTGACATCAGATCAGCTTGGTTCCGATATGCTGAAATGTACTCGCAGTTGGAGTGCAGTCGAGGAATCTGCGAGTGCAGCACGATGTAGATGAAGACTGGAAGAAAATCGTCTGCACCCGGTCGACTGCCCGAATCTCCCCGAGACAAGTTGAGAACGCTGAAAATGACGCTGCAGCATCGGACAATGCAATTAATCTTGTCTCCTGGCGAACGGAACGAGTTGATACGACGCAATTCATCCTCAGCCATCGACCAGACAACTTCGTTGCGCATGCAAGGCTTGATGTCCAACATCGCGGGTGTGATGAACTACAAATATCAGAGGGTAGTCAGTACCACGGCAACTGCCCGCACTATTCATCCCTTCATCCAGTGCTTGCTTACGTACCGATAAAAGCTGCATGCGACGAAGAAGGGCTTCATCTTCTTTCATCCACTGTTGGCACTCCTTCAGCTGATTGAATGCGATGTCAGATACCTTGTCCATGACGTACTTTTCAATACCGTCGCGCGCCTTGGCCAGTTTGCCTTCGGACGCATGGCGCCACGCCGGGTGGTTCAGCAAGATCTCCTCCATGGTCTCAAAAAAGCGGTTGCACCGGCGACGGAACTCGTGCTTCCCGTAGAAGTCGTACTCAACATAGTCCGTGGATCGGGGCGGTCGTCCGTCACCACGAGGTCCCAAAATCGACCCAACAAACATGCGAATCTTGTCCAAGATGTCTCTGGAGGCAGGCAGACTGATCCGCTGCAGGAACTCGCCGTAGGTTAAGCTGTCCTCGTCAGCTTTATCTCCACCAACTGGATCGGAATTTTTCTGTTTGGACTTGGCTTTAAGCGCCTCATCAATATCGGCAAAGAGGTTTCGCTGGCTCCGGCTTCTGGTCGACACCGTCGAGCTGCCACTATCCGCGAACCCGAGACAGTCGTCCTGGTCAATGCTAAAAGGCGCTACTTCAGAGGCTTGGTTACTCTCGAGATCTTCGTCGTCATCGTTGTGAAGGAGGCCAAGGTCGCTCACACTCAGCCGCCCGGACATGGTGCGGTTGGACTTGCGCAGGAAGCCCGCCGATCTCGCAAATACCTCCTCTGTAGGGCTGTTGTCGTGGCGTTCGAGCGACGGTCGCCGCTTGACAATCGAAACCGGACTCCTTGGAGAACTCCAGGACCGCGGTGGCTTTGACACAGGCTCGCCCACATCCCCAAACAGTGACGACGACGATGACGCGGTCGCCGTGCTGCTCGAACTGTACACGCTGGCCGTGGCACTAAAGTTGTTCGAGCTACTAGCAACTCGTGGCGTGTACGGCAGCTGGCCCAAATCGATATTCGCAACGTTTTCACTCAGTTTTTCCAGCTCCGTGGGCAGGTCCTCTCTGAGCGACTCGACCGCCTTCTCCACGCTGTCACCCTGGAACCCCATCGAGTCGAGGCGAGCTTCCAGCATCTTCTGCGCAGGCTCCGCCATCCCCACCGCACCCGGGTAGCTCTTCATGGAGCTGAACGTCGAACTCTGTTCATTCTGCTTCGACCCACTACTAAGTTTATCCTTAGAAGGCGCAAACCCACTCAGTGTACTCCCTGCTGCAGGCTCTGACAGCTCTCTGTCCGCTTCATTAGCCGCTGTAGCAGCGTAAATCTTAGCAATCACCTCGTCCTGCTGCTCCACCGCAGTGCTGAGGAACTGGCAGCGCTCGCGCAGCCCCGCGAGCTCCAGGTCGCGCGCCAGCAACGCGCTGGTCAAGTCCGCCACCTCCCGTCTCAGATGCTCATTGCTGCGCCGCAGCTGCTCCACATCGTCGCGACTCACGGCGCCGCCCTCCTCGCTCTGGTTGCTCATGCCGTTGGCGCTCTCCTCCGAGGCCGTGGACGACAGCTGCTCCTGCCGCAGTAACGCGCTGTCGATCTTGCACACAGAGTCCAGCAGCTCCTCTTGCCCCTCCTCTGCTGATGAAGAACTTGACGCCGGGGACTGCGGTATTAAATCTGCAGTATCTTCTGTAATAAAACGTAAAAAAAATTACACAAATAAATATGAGTGCATGTCCCTGTTGAACCCAACCAGCTATTAACTCCCTAACGGTTGCCCCCCCAGCAGCTCGTAAGCTGCAGTGGCGCTTAGAGCGTTAGAGCGTTAGCGCACCTGGTGTGGACACGGCGGCGTCGCGCATGACCTTCGCCCTTGCAAAGTCCCCCGCTCCGAGTGCGCTCTGCTCTGGGCCGCAAGTCGGCGAGTGGCTCCAGAGCGGGCGAGTTGTTCTTTACAGTTAGGACGGCGCCTGTTCTTTGGTACATGTAGATCCACCAGTCCCATCTCCCAAAGTACACTCGGGCGTTTTAGACCATGCTACTGTGACCGACTATATCTTTAGGGGATGCGCTAATCGTTTTCCGGCTTTGACGTGCATCACCCCTAATAAGATACCGGAGACCAGACCATGCGGGGCTTGGTGCTGGGGCTGCTGCTCTGGGGCTGCTGGCTGCTGCGATTGGAGGGGTTGGAGCTCGATGTGCGCGCGTCGTCGGCGCTGCAGGTGAACCACGTGCTCAGTACGCTGTACGCCAAGGGCGACATGGTGCAGCTCAAGGAGATCGCGCAGCTGGTGGTCAAGGAGAACAACACACAGGGCAAGTGCAGTACTTTACAGTGTTTTGTAGCGTCTGGAGTGCTATAATTGACTGTTGCATTGCAGTGCTGAGGGACTTGAGCGTCCCCAGTGTGTTCCAGTACCTGGGGGTGGCGCAGTACGCGCTGGGGGATCTGGAGGACGCGACGAAGACCTTTGAGCTGGCCGTGCAAGTGAATACCGACGATGTGCAGAGTTGGGTGCACTTGGGGAACTGCTATCTGTACCAGAAGCGACTACCTGAGGCGGTGGAAGCTCTGGAGGTGGCTGTGGAGCAGAAGGGGTCCGTGGAGAACACGTACGCGCTCGTGAAGGCGCGGAACTGGATGGCGAGCTGGAAGGGCCGAGACGACTCGGTGGCTCAAGTGCAGCAGTCGCTGGAGAGGGCCCTTAGAGAGGGGAAGGTGCCTGATGTGAATGCGTTTGATGTTGCTGACCTGCCGCCGAAGACGCTGGTGGAGCTGCGTCAACGAGCGTACGAGGAGTTTGACGCGGAGACGGAGCGACTTTGCTGTGACGAAGAGACGGACTTGAGACTGAGGGCCCCGGAGCTTCGGGTTGGATTCGTGTCTTCGGATTTTGGTGTGCACCCGGTCTCTTCGCTATTGCGAGGATTGCTAGCGTTGCTTTCAAGTCCGAAGCACCAGACAAAGGTGTACTGCTTCTCGCTGTCGGATGCGGCGTCTTGGTGGAGTCGCAACATTTCGCGGACGGTGGACTACATGATCTCTCTGAAGGGGAAGAACTCGCTGGATGCAGCGAAACTCATCCAGTCTCACGAAATTCACGTGCTCGTGGATCTCAACGGCCACACACTGCACTCTGGCATCAGCATCTTCACTCACCGCCCAGCCCCCGTTCAAGTGGCGTATCTCGGCTACCCGATGACGACTGGTAACCCGTCAATTGACTTTGTTGTGAGCGATTGTGTGGCAACTCCTGCCGAAACGAGCGCAGGAAGCTTCTCAGAGAAGCTGCTGCTTCTGCCGATGCACTACATCGTCAACGACCACCTCCAAATGCTTGGCCATACACTGGAAGGAGAAAGACCGACGCTTTTTGCGCTTACTGGACGAAGGGAAAACGCGTTTGTCTTCGCTACGTTCAGCAACTGGCAGGTAATGCTCTCTCAGCGTCGATTTATTATTTCCTTTTCTCTAATTTTTCGTGTGTGAATCGCAGAAAATGGACCCATCGGTGTTCAGCGCCTGGATGGAAATTCTCTCTCGCGTGCCGTCTAGCGTAATGTGGTTTATCGAGTACTTTGGACGTGAAGGGGCTATCGCGAACCTTCGAGCTGAAGCGAAAGCCCACGGCATCAATGGTGACCGGCTGATCTTCTCCCCGATGGACCCGTGGATCGACCACACGTACAGGAAACGCGCTGCAGACCTCATTCTAGACACATCGTTGAAAAATGGCCACACCACCATCCTCGACGCACTCTGTGCCGGTGTACCCGTCATTTCGCTGGAGGGGGATCGCATGAGCAACCGCGCGACGAGCTCCGCACTGAATTCGCTGGATTTGCACGACTTGACCGTGAACTCACTCAAGGAATACGTCGAGGTGGCGGTGTATCTAGCAACACACAAGTACGTGCTTCACAAACTCCGTCAAAAAGTCGAAGACCATCGCCTACACTACCCTCTATTCGACACGGCAAAGTACGCAACTAAGTTTGAGGAATCGATCAAGGTCGCGTGGCAGGTGAGGAAGTCGAAAATTCAGGCCGGCGGACCGACTCGAGACATGCACATCTTCCCGTCGTTGCAGTCGTCCGTCGTAACCCCGCGATATTTTCCCATGCTATCAGCCAAAGACGACACCAACACTGAAGACGAGTACGTGGTTCGAGTTCAAAGCGCGTTGGTGGCTCAAGACCCGATCCGACTGCACATCGGCGGCCACGTCAAGAGCCCCGACTGGTGGATCGTGGACGCGAACGACGGCGACATCGTGGACTTCGTCATGCGCATGGAAAATCTCTACGCGTTCCCGGACAGCTCAGTGGACGTAATCTACGGCTCGCACGTGCTCGAGCACTGCACGCACGGCGTCGGCCGCGAGCTGCAGAATACGCTGCGTGAGTGGCACCGCGTGCTGCGTCCCGGCGGGCAGTTGCTCGTGTCTGTGCCCAACCTCTTCGTGCTCGCCGCGCTCTTCATCGACGAGAGCATCCCGCACGACGACCGCCTGTGGTTCATGACCATCATCTTCGGGGGCCAGACCGACGCCTACGACGTGCACAAGGTCGGGTTCGACGAGGCTATACTACTGGCCTACCTCCGACAAGCGGGCTTCTGCGACTTCACAAGGCACGACGACTTCGGGCTCTTCAGTGACTCGAGCGTGCTCGTCGTGTACGGCAAACCCATCAGCATCAACGTGCAAGCCCACGCCTGCAAGTAAGTAAACGCAAAATAAAAATGATTACGATGGGCTCTTCAACTTCAACTTCATCATATATTCTACGTCCTTAACACCATAAACCTCTCATCCTGCCTAAAATATTCCGTTCCATAGAAAGGGGAAAATCTTGTGCTGAGCTGAGCAGTCAGTCGGCAGTTGAGCTCGTCCGAAAGTTGCGGAGAGGACACGCGCGCCTTCGCACAGGTATCTCTCGCTCTTGCAGCGCTCCATCGCCGTCGCTAGCTGGCTCACCCACTAACGCCGCGTCTTGTGCCTTATCCTCCCGCTTTTCCCGCCCCGATCCGCCCCCGCAGTCGCCCAAACGAGCCCCTCAAGTTAACTTCCGATACCCCTCGCCATGAGCGCGCGCTCGAGCCAGCGCTCGAGCTTCAACGGCTCGCCGCGCCACCTGACGGTGGAGGAGATGAACCAGCTGTCCATCCGCAGCCTGGAGGAGCTCAACCAGCTCTCGCAGGCCACGCGCGAGTTCGGGGAAGTGTACATGGGCAGCCCCGACGCCTCGCGGCGCAGCCCCAAGTTCCTGCAGCGGCTCTTCGACCCGCTCGAGAGCAAGAGCGACGCCGAGTGCCTCTTCCGCGTGCGCATCTCGGGCATCCAGTGCCGCAACCTGCAGGGCCGGCGCTTCAGCGGCAAGAGCGACCCCTTTGTGGAGTTCTACTGGGACGACCCGGACGAGAAGGCCCCGTACGCCACGCCCGTGATCAAGGCCGACCTGAACCCGAACTACAAGGGCGTGCTCATCGCCTTCGAGTACAAGGCGCCGCTGAACGCGCTGACCAAGAGGTTCCTGTCGGTCAAAGTGTTCTCGAACAGGAAGTTCCACGCCAAGAGTGTCATTGGACACACCAAGGTGGACTTGTGGAGCGTCGCGACGGGCCCCGTGCATCATGATCATCATCTGATTGGATGTGACAATGGCCGCGTGGTGTTTAACTGCTACATGGAGCAGTGCAGCGAGTGGAACATCTCGGTGAGTGACGTGGGCGTGATGATGCCCGCTATTGCCAATGAACTGGATCGACCGGAGGGACACGATTTCCAGGAGGACGCATCCTTGCCCCTGAAGAAGTTTGGAGTGAGCTACAAGTGCACGATCGGAACGAACGAGAAGTTTTACATGGGCAACAAGCTCAAGCACGCGATCAAGAGGGAGATTGGAGACATTCATGAAGTGAGCTTCCAGTCGCTGGCGCGTCTGGCGGTGCTGTCGTCGCGAGTGTCACGACCGAACACCCAGCCGAAGGGAGAGGCTGGCGCGGAGGACGAGGCGGCGGCGGATACGCTTGTGGCGCAGGACCCCATGGGGGTGGAGTGGGCAACTTCGTCGGACTATTTGCCGCCAATTACGCGGTACAGCACGTTTGATGAACTCATGTCGGCGACGCTGACGCTGGAGGTGAGTGGAATACTCACACAAGTGGTGGTGTTATTAATTGTCTCACGCTGCGGTTTGTTTTTTAATTCTTATTTTTTTAGGTTCGTCAATTGCTGGTTGGTCGTGGTCAAATGTCGACGGACCCCGACGGTGGCTTTTTGAACTTGCTGGAAAAATACAAGAAAGACACGTTGGTACGTCTTGCCTAGCTATTCCCGAATGAAGCCCGAGCTGGGCTAACAACGGCATTTTTTAATTTTGTTGTAGGCAACTCCGAACACGGACGTCCAGTTTGATGACGAGATCAAAAACACGATTCTGTTCGGCCAGACGTGGTTATCTCTGGAAAAGATTTTCGAAGACGCCCTGCAGGAACGGATGAAAAAGAAATACGACGCCGATCCGAATCAAGGCATGAATGGACTCGGCTTTTCCGAGCAGTTTGTCACGAGCAAATTTGAGCAGAGCTTGACACTGAAGGGACACCAGGTTGGAGTGATTTATGGCACGATTCTCTTCAAGCGTATTCCCGATGTTCGACAGCTTCGATGTGGTGTGAACAGCGAGAATGGCATTTCGTCTTCGAGTTCTGTGATCGTGGGGGCTGTGGCGGCAGGGTCTAAGAAGGCTCTTCGCAAGTCGAAGGTGGTGATCCCTGTCGAGGCTCAGCGCGTGTTGGAGAAGATGCAGGACCTCGTTGAACTAATGGCTAATCGACAAAAGGATGACAAAGAAGGCAAAGTGCGGAAGGCGACCAAAATCCTAAAAATGCTCCAGGTCTCGCACAAGGCATCGATGCTGTCGTGGGTTTACGTGTCGGCTGAAGCGCTGGAAGAAACGAAAAACATCCTACTGAGGTTATGGCAGTTCCTGCTTGAAAATATCCGCGTCCGGCACTACACGCTACGAAATGTTTTCTATGAGCTGCTCTTCTATTTAGTCAAGCGTGCGGAGCTGAGTGACTTGCCGCTGCTTGGATTCGACTCGACAGTGGCAACTACCGTGCTTGGGACGAAGCATACGCATAAAGTGTCGAAAAAGGATTTGGAATTCGGTCTGAAGCTGCGGGCGATGCTGGTGGAAACCAAGTTCTGCGTCCTTCAGACGGTCTCTGTGCGTGGTGTGATGAACAACAACCTCATGTTCTTCGTAGCGAGAATGCTGTCGGTGTTGTGTTTCCGATTACCAAGTTTCGGCGTGGAGCTGTATCAGCTGTGGTCGGAGTCTTACAACGAGCCCGTACCTGAGCTCGCTGCTGAGTTCCGCATGAATGCTGACGCAGACTTGTTTGCCATGGATGGTCTGGAGGCTCATTTGGACTGGCGGCGCTTCCACAAGGCGATCTTTGATGAGTACGGAGAGAAGGCTCTTCGACACCAAGAAGAAGAAGCCGAGGATAAGTACGAAGTAACATCAGAGGCTTGGAAGTCGCGATTCCGTCGTCTTAACGGGGAAGCGAACACACTCAACATCTTGCTGGTGGATCAGTGGCTGTGGTATGTGTTGGATACCTTGGCTGTTTTGAACCAGAAGATCGGTTGGGTACATCTGCCTGGCTACACCCAAGTACTTATGGTGTTCTTCTTAGAGTTGAAGACCCAGAAGTCAGGTTGGCTCCCCCCGACCCTGTACAAGCTGTCCTGTACAATGCTGTCGAATTCGAGCTTGATTAACCCCATGACCAAGTTTCTTCTTAGCAGCACCAGTGTACATGACGTCACTGCGGTCATCGGTGCTGTGGAGCTTCTCGGCGTGTGGATGTACATGATTCGAAGTTGGCGCGTTCGCTTGAGCTCGTACCGACTGTCGCATCTAGAGAATAACGATCGTTGGAACTTCCACCAAGACGATCAGTACTCGATTCCAGCAGGGGACGAGGTGTCGCTGCTGCCCCCGTCGTTCGACTTCCGGTTCCTGTGTGCGGCACTGCGCATTCTGCTGGATTCGGAGCACACGCAGGTGGTTTTGACAACTCTGGAGTTCCTCTACAACTGTTGGGATTGCTTCCCAGAGAGGCATGCAGACAAACTGCGTTTCGAGCTTCTCCGCTCTTTCATCCGGCTGTTCCTCCACTGGCATCGTGAAGTGCGTAGCTTCTTCCAGACGCTGATCGCCTTCCGCGCCATGAAGCCCCACGGATGGACTCAAAAGGGAGCGTCGTTTGTGAACACCCCTCCTCACAGCCGGCGTCAGATTGATGCTGTGGCTGCAGACTTCAACTCGTCCCTTGGAACGGAGGGACACACTGACGGTGGGCGACGCTCTCGATCTTACAGCGCGAGCAACCTGATGGACTCAGTACATAAACGACTAAGTTCATCGTCTCCACGCTCGTCTCCGCGAACATCGCCGTCACCGTCTCCACGGAATTCCGGTTCGAGCTTGTCGTTGACAATATCGTCGCCGAATAACCGCGGGTTTGGAAGTGGGCATAGCACTCCTACGTCGGATTACAAGAGTGGCGACAGTTTCCACTTGGATAGAACTAAAACGCGCAGCATCTCCGAGGACTACATGAAGCACCCGCTCCAGCCGCAGCCGAAGATGGACGCCAACATCCAGACCAAGTTCAATCGACTGCTGGAGTCAATCTACATCGCAGCGAAGAAATACATTGATCGTCAGAGCGAGAACGGAAACCTTCTTCGAAGACAGACCATGAAGGCGACGTGGAAGAAGAAGGGTATGCTGCTCAAGCAGGGCTTCATCTACAAAAACACTTGGAAAAACAAGTACTTTTCTCTCCAGAACAATAAGTTAGGGTACGCAGACTCTGAGCATGGCCCCATCAAGCGCGAGATCAACGTAATTGGCAGCGTGGTATCGGAGATGTCAAACCAGCTGGATCACTCACAGGGGACGCGCGTGGTGCTCTTCAACTGCTTCTCAGTCGATAGCGGCTACCAGAAGTTTGTGCTGTGCGCGCCTACGTTCGAGGATCAGCGCGAGTGGATAGAAGTGCTGACCCAGAACGCGACGGCGGAGACTGCCGAGCGAAAAGACAACGAGACGCTGTCCCAGTTGGATCTGGCGGAGGTCGCGGGTCAGTTGGAGTCGCTAGCAGGGAAAAACTCGACCGCGGACGAAGTCCCCGAGAACTTCTTGCCATACTCGGTGCTGGCCGTCAAAGAGTAAGTTCATGCTCCTCCACCTGCTTCCATGAGTTATGTACATATTTATCTAACACATTTGTTGTTGTTGTTATGTTTTCAGGTGGCTGAACTTGCGCGTGACTGCGATGGAGATCGAAGGCAAAATTGCTGCAGGGCAACCGTTCCAGATGCCGGTACTGCTGTCCAAGTCGTCTCTGTACGCGGATGACGATTAGATGGTCGAATGAAGGCACATCAGCTTCGTGTGGAAGATTGAGGTCTGAAGGGGAGCGCCAAACGATTCCTGACTGCTCTCTGGTGGGGGCCCCCACCACTCCCAACTTTTCTTTCTTCTCGTTAGTTAATACCAACCATACACCAATTCAACAGCGTACCAGTTCGAAACTCCGTGAGCTTTCTATCGATAGGATGCTGACGGGCGTGATCCAGGAGTATGGTGTACTGTGCGGCTTCCTCAGTTTGACTGACACTTGAAGCATGATCACTAAAACCGTTATTCCCATCGTGAACTCATCCTAGGCTAGGATTCCAAGCGCACTTGAGCACGCAAAACCCGATGACCGCCTTGCCAATCTTTCGGCTGGATTAATCTGGCGCCTTTAGTTCGCGTCGCCGCACTAGCTTCAGCGATGAACATCGGCCGATTCCTCATCGTCTTCGCCTCCGCGCTCTTCTGCGTCAACGCAGTGAGCATTGACCACAATATAGTGCAGCCGCTCGCCCAGCCAGAGCCCGCCACCGTCTCCGAGGAGGAGCCGAGAAGGCTGCGCTCAAGTTCAAGCCCCGACTGCGGATGCCTTTCATTCCCGGCTGTGAACGCAGCTGGAGAGACCAGCGAAGGACTGAAGGGGAACTGGGGCAGTGAAGGGTGTGAGTCTGCTCCGTTGGGGTCGCGGGTCTATGGCCGCGCTACCTGGCACAACGACGTCTGGGCCATCATGTACGCCTGGTACTTCCCCAAGGGCTTGTGGGACGGCGATACGTACTGGAGCGACGACTGGGGCAGCACCGTCGTGTGGATCGACAATCCCGCGGTCGACTCACCGAAGATCATGGGGCTCTACCACTTTCGACAAGGAGCTCTCTGTTTCCTTTGCTAACGGAACAACCCCAACTCTTTCTCGCGTGCTCCCGGGGCCCACCAGGACAAGGCTCCAGCTCAACGATGAGGCCCCTTTCGGTGACTTCCAAGACCTCATCACGTGGACGCAACTCACGGATGCAGCGCGAGAGGCGCTCAACAACCCGGAGAACTTTGGCCGCGCTGACGTCCCCATCAGCGACGCCAATTTTCCAGAGTGGCGTGGCCGTTTGAGGCTGAGCTGATAGTTCCATGGACGGTAAATTGTTGGGGTTCTTTGAAATTTACAACAGCGTCTACAGTAGAATAATCAATCCCAAACGTCTTGGTACGAACTACTGTAAAATGTAGCAACATTGAATACACTTCGGTAGGGCCTACTACCTTAGAGCGGCCACGCTTTCTCCAGCCACGTGGGGAAGTTGTTGTCGCTGAAGGGAACGTCAGCGCGACCAAAGTTCTCCGCGTTGTTTAGAGCCTCCCGTGCCACGTCCGTGAGTTGTTCCCACATGATGAGATCCTGGAAATCTCCACCAGGCTTATCGATGGTTATCAACGCCGCACTGCTCATTCCAGGGAGGTACCGCAGCAGGAATGGGGCCGTGCCGTTGACGAACGAAGCCGGCGCTCGGTTCTTGTATGAGTCCTTGGAAGTCGACAGCGAGAGCCTCACAACCTTCGGAGCTTCCAACGCCGGGTTGTCGATCCACACGACGGCGCTGGCCCAGTCGTGGCGCCAGAACGCAGAGCCGTCCCAGAAGCCCTGGGGAAGTACCAGGCGTACATGATGGCCCAGACGTCGTTGTGCCACGAAGATCGGCCGTAGACCTGCGCCCCCAATGGAGCAACCTCGCAGCCGTCGTTGCCGCCATTCCCCTTGAGCCCACCGCCAGTCTCGCCTGCAGCGTTCACGACGAGGAACGGAACGCATGAAACCTCGTCGGCGATAAGCAGTCGTGGTTTGAATTTGACCGCGGCCTTCTCGGAAACGGTGACCGGGCTTGGTTGAGGGAACGGCTCCACCTTGTCGTAGTCGATGGAGACGGCCTCGGCGGAGGAGGTGGCTGCAGCAGCGACGAGAAGTACTCGGACGAGGTTCATCGGTTTGGTGCGGCGAATTCGGGGGTGCGTTGCGAACCAAAAGCAGCTCGAACCGCTTCTCCGCGTGCTTCAAGGCTGGGATAACGTTTTTGGGGTCACTCTGCAGTGTGAAGCATCATCCTCTGGGGCCGAGAGTCGTGTCCGTGTCACCACAGCAAACGCACATCTGGAAGTAAACGGGCATACATGTATGATCATCCGAAGATAACCGTGCCGAATTCCTTTTGTCGAGGCATACAGCCTGATTCGGTGATATAGGCGGCGATTTTCGTGTCCTGGTTAACTGAGTCGGCACAACGCCGCGTCCCTCGCGAGCTGGAACGGCGTCGCACGTCACGTGGATTTTGCCATGCAGCATTATCCTAAAGGTCTCAGCACAGGGGCACTGAAGGAATTTAGGGCCGCTGAAACCAAGAGATTCCTAGACTTCACTCTGTTCGGGAAGGTGGACAAGAAGAATCCTGCCGGACTGCTCCGACCGATGGAAGGTGTTGATCCCTCCAAGGTTGCTCCGAAACTGGAATCCCTGGTGGGTCGCGAAAACCAAGTGCTTGACGAAGTGGAGGGTGTCGGGCGTAGGGTGGTATGCAATGTGGTCATGAGGCCCGAGAGCGAAGGTGGCGGCATTCTCCTGATTTCGAGCTCAAAACTTGACAAGCAAGACTTTATTCTGCCCAAGGGGGGCGTGGAACAAGGTGAAAGAGGCCGTGATGCGGCGGTGCGTGATGTCCTGGAAGAAGGAGGGGTACGGTTTAGTTAGGGGTGCGGATTAAAATCTAGTGTGAAAAGGCTGAAGTCCTAGTGCGGACCTTCAAACAGTGGTGTTTTTTATGAAGAGGGATGACTTGCTTAGTGTTTTTTACGTGTATTTTATTGAACGCGTAGTGATGAAGCCAAAATGGGCCTTGGGGCACGCGAAATGCAAGCGAGTGTCATGGCATTTTCTTCTGATAAGCCCATTTCCTTCTCAGAAGAGCTAATAGCCTTTTCCTCTAGCTGGTTTTAGCGTTTAGCTCGATAATTACGTCCTACGAGATTCCACAGGTGAAAGCCTGCTAGGGGAGGCCACCACCGTGATAAATGGGTTCGGTGGAACCCCTGCGAGTTACAATGAAGTTTTACACAAGGGGCGAGCCTAATATCTCCCAAAGCCTTCGTAGCTAAATGCCTCAGTGAGCACAGCTTGCTCCCACACGAGACATTCATCCTTTGCTTGATTTGCACTAGGTTCCCATCCGTTTTTGTATCATACACGGTCGTCATCCCTTTTACACTAGCTTTTAATTTAGTTAGGACAGTTCTTTTTATTTTTTAGTGGTCAGTATTAACGCTTGCGATGGCTCTGCAGGTTCATGTCAAGCACTTCGAGACCCTGGGGAACCGGATTGTGGGAGAAAAGTCTTATAGGTCCTAATTGATGGAGAGTACAAACATGTACAAGCAGTGGTCGGAGAGCAGACGCTTGCGCGTCTGGGTACGTGACTATCAATGCGAACGAGGTTACAGGGAGGACGCAGCTAACACTATGATCGTTGTATGATTGCTCTATTAGTCTTCCTGGGATGATGCCATCCTATTGCTCAAAGCCAACGGGCACCACGAAATGGCCGAGATTGTAAAACAAGCTCGCGCGGCTGCTGCTGCTAAAGCGGCGTAATTTGTTTTCTCGCCGCTGCACTCCGCTAGAAGACATAATTACATTTTGTGCCGGATGCTGTATGATCTGTATATATTTTTGTCGATCGAGCATGATCCGCTCTCGTTGTGCCCGTTTTGCATTGCTTGTGGATATGCTTCAAGGTTTACAGTTCTGGCAGGAGTTACACTTTTCGGAACCCCCACAGAAATCCTATTGATATGTAGAACCACAGGCTGTATGGACAAAAATTTCAAAGCCAGCCGCGTACGTAGCTGACTCAAATACTGTAAAAACTGCACACCTGTATCGATCATTATACGGTCTTAGTACAGTTCACAGGGACCAATCGCACCACTCGTGCCGGTCCATATCAATGTGGGTGTGCTTCATCATCAAACTCCGTTTGAGACCCCCACGGATGCATTGATTCACTATCTGGCTATCCGTGATATCCGTAATGCATTCCAAGTTTTACGGGTCGGTCTACAGAAAGCTTCCGGATCCTGCCGAGCGATAACATTCTGGACCGCAAGTTGAAAGTGAAGCGCTTACCTTTCTTGCTGCCCATCAAAACTAACGAGTTCATTCCCCACGAGACTGGGAGATGGAAGAAATCTGTAGAACGCGAACAAGCACCAAGAATGAAGTGTAAACAAGTTGAGATATATAATAATTGAAGAATAGAATCGAGCTCCCACAACTACCAATTTCCAAAGATGCCCTGAGTATCATACTTTTATGAGGATGTCTCGTTATACGGCTTATATCGATATGCATTCCTGTGGTGGTCTCGATCCGACACTTGCCGTGGTCGTTTACGGGGTTGCCGTGGACGCTGGCACAACGGATGAGGGCAGTGAATGCCGCCTCCAATTCTTCAAACGACACTTCAGCTGACTCCGTCGTGTTCGGAGTTGTGCTCGCCGCCTTCGTAGCTGCATCTCTCGGGAAATCTTGGCCACCAAACAAATTTTGCATATAAAGAATACCAATACTTTTTTTTCATTTTGTACTAAAAGTCACTCGTATGAAAAAAGGGTTTTGCATTTTGTGAAAACGAAAACTGCGGACAAACGACAGGTTGAAATGGAGGCCGCGGTGCGAACACCGCCAGTAGTACAAGAACTGCAGCAGCAGCTCCAGGATCAGCAAGGGGAAGCCGCCGCTCAACCGAGAGAAATCCAAGAACTGAAGCGCCTTGAGCAAAGCCAAAAGCAAACCAAGGCACATTTGTGGAACGTTCGAGCCGCGAGCTACAACGCGCGTTGTGTCTCGGTATCCCTGGAATCTGAGCCTCCTTTTCGACCCTTTCAAAAGGCCAACGCGGGACTTGGGACGCCTCTGCCCAACGCGCCGCTGCCTCGTCAAGAACTCCCTGAGCTCGAAGTCGGAGAGGTGATTCCGGCAGAGTTCTTCCCTGAGAACCAGACCGCGTTGATGGGGTGGAGCCATGAACAAATCAACGCGCTTAGTATCCTCGCGAACGATGATTTTAGCATCATTACGAGCGATCGAGTTCTTCAACGCCGGTTGAAAGTGGAGCGTTACCTGACCGGCTATCCCATTCACGTAGACTACTGAGTCTGCTCACGGGAACTTGGGGGATGTGGAGAGCGAAATCAACTTGAGGATCAAGGCTTGGACGAAGAATAAGTCGCTGAAGGTGGGTCAAGTCGGTTCTACGAGCTCCCACTATTCGCAAAGGAGAACTGCCACCGGTGCTGCTAAGAATAATACCGTAGTAAGTTAAACCACGAAATGGTGCTGACTGCGCGTAATGACATTCCCCCTGTCAGTTGAATGTGCTCGAAACTTGTGCTCACCCAACACAGGGCCTTCTGAAGCGTTTTCTTCTTTTTTTTTAATCAAAAGTTGATGCGCGCAGCTTTGAACCAATTCGACTCCTCGACTGCTGTCTTAAACCAACTTATTGTGGTCACATCAACCGACAATTCTCGGTCTGACGGGCCTGGTTGAGGGTACGACTCCACCTTACCGTGGGGCATTGAGTACTACATGCAGTCAATGAAAGCAGCGTCGCTCGCAATTGATCCCAAACTCATCGTTCAGGAGGATACTGAGCGCGCAACGACAACTGTTCAACTAGGTTCTCAAAAAAGAACTTCAACGGAATCAAATCACCGACTGGAAGGTCTTCACAAGACAGCGGCGCGAGATCCGCGTTGGCCGTTTTGAAGGGTGGAAAAAGGAGGTTCCTGCTTCACCCGTTGTAGTTCGCAGCTACACTACTTTGCTCGATGTTCAGGCTGTCCGTGTCAGAGCTTGCACGGCAATATCTGAGAAATTACCATTAGGGGATCGTCAGGGCCAACGACAGAAAGTGATTCAACAGTTGTGAGAATTTCCGTGATAGCTTTGTTGTAGTTTCTGAATTGCGCGCTCCCGCGCACACAGGGGCCGTGGTCTATCCTGCAGAACCTTTCCACTCAAGGTATGGGGATTGGGAGTATATTCCCGGTGGTTCTAGAACTCGCCTGGAACGCGAGCTAAGTCAACGGGTGGAGCTTGAAGCCGCGACACGCAAGAGGAAAATACAAGAACTGCAACAGCAACTCCAGGAGCAGCAGAACCAATTGATGGAACAAATCCGAAAGGAAGCTGCAGTTCAACACCGCGAACTCGTATGTTTGGCGCTGTGTGCCGAACGCCTCGAGCGGAGACAGAAGCAAATTGATTCGCACTTGTGGAACATCCGAGCTGCGAACTACAACGCGCATTGCGAGTCGGTCTCGGTGCCGCCAGTGTCAGAGCCCCCACTCCACCCCTTCAAGAAGAGCAAGAGGGGATTCGGGACGCCTCTGCCCAATACCCCGCAGCCTCGCCACGCAATCCATGGGATCGACGTCGGAGATGTGATTCCGTCAGAGTTCTTCTCTGAGAACCTCACGGCGTTGATGAAGTGGGCCCACGAACAAATCAACGCGCTCAACATCCTCCTGAACTTACCATCTACCCCATCCGTCAAAACTAATGAGTGCATTTCCCAAGAAATCGGGGGGAGGGGGGGGGGATGTGAGAAATTTGGTGAAAGGGAGAAAATTGAAGTGTTGAAACGAGCTACTAGTACAAGCTCCCAGAACTACCAACTCTCAAAGTTGTCCGCTGTTGCCAAGATGGATTCAGAACGAGAAAGCTATCATGGATTTCCTAAATGAAGTTTTGTTTTCATTATGCGATTTATACCTTTCCTGTGGTGGCCTCAGCTCGACACTTATCGTGATAGTAATCTACTGGGTTGCATTGTACGCTGGCACAGCGGTAGCGCTCTCCGCTGGGATGAGAGCGGTGGCTCCTTTCTCCAAGTCTTCATACGAAACCTCAGCTGACTCGGTCGAATTAGCAGTCGACGTTTCGTTGTACTCGGCGTCTTCGTAGCTGCATCTCTCGGTGCTGCCCTTGCCAAAGTCCTGCGTCCAGTAGTGACGGTACCTGCTGCCGCTGTTGTAGGCGTACGCGGTGCCGAACATGGTGTAGTCCCCCAAGATGTTGGCCCGGTGGCCCGCCGAATTCATCCACGACGTCATGACGGAGCTGATGGTCGTCTGGCCGGCCGCGACGTTCTCCGCTGCCCTGGTCCACATGTACCCAGCATCATCGATCCTGGACGACATCGTGGATCCGTCGGAGCCCGTGTGGCTCATGAAGTTGTAGGCAGCCATGTCCTTCGAGTGGCGCATTGCAGCGGCCATGAGCTTGGTGTTCAAGCAGAGAGGCGAGAGACCATAAGCAGCTCGTTGCGCGTTCACGAGCGACAGCATTCCAGAGGCGTACTGACTCGTCATAGTGTAGGTTGCTGCAAGTTGACGCGATTCGTGACGAAGGTTGTCCGCGTCCGAAGAAACCGTGGCAGTAGCGAAGAGTAGAAGTGCTAGCGAAGCCTTGGAGAAGGTCAGCATTGTTTTTGGTCTTGGTTTGGTTGGGTTGAGTTGAGCTGGGTGGAGCTCAGGAAGTTGAGGAGTGAAGAATGTTGACAACCAACCTAGCACTTCAGCAGATCCATCGCGAGATGGCGAGAACTGGGAGAGAAACTCACTCAATCGCATCTGTACGTTGTAGTTGTATGCCGTCGTCTACATTTTTAGACAAGGCTTTCAAAGAGGTTAAGAGGCGTGTCAACGGATAGCTTCCTTCAGAATCTTCCTGCGACTGGCAAACTGAAGTTATCTACTGAATTCTTCAACGTGCACCTGAGTCCTGATCTCTGTTCAACTTCAACTTGTAAAAGTAGACGTAGACGACAGTAGCGCGCCTCGAGTCCTCTGTCGAGGGCCCTTCGCGCACGAGATCTTTCAGCCTACTAAAAACTAAACAAGTGCAAACAGAAAAAAAACTTTTTAGATTTTCTTGAAACTCACATTGATCTCACTTAAGTTATCGAACATGCAAAGAAGCGGGCTGGAGTTGCTACTGCGAATACGCCGCATGCAAGTCACGCATGGCTGCTCGAATTTTGCTGCAGAGCGCTTGAAAATCCTCGTGTGGAATGCTAATCGCATTAGTTCCAGTGTAGTCGTGGCATAGCTGGTTCCGCTGCTGCGAGAAGTTGTAGATGTCTGCGTCGAGCTCGATACCTCGGGCATTTTGAATTCTCTTCATCATGTTCACCGTAAAAACGCGCTGCTTGAATCTTGAGGAAATGTCATCTACAAGTGTGTTAATGACATAGAGTAGACGTAGAAGTCGTGAGCAATGATCTGAAGGTAAATAGATGTGTGTCTTACCGTGAGGAGGGACTGCAAAACGTTTTGCAAAAAGCTCGATGTCGTGCTCCGCCGCCGCTCCTGCTACGTAGGACGCTAGGCGTAACTTCAGCTCGGTGATTGCGTTCCGAAAATCAGCTGCCTCACGAAGCGCTTCCTCCAGCGCGGCCTGTGCAGCTCTCTTGACCTCCTGCTCGACAGCGAATCTCTGTTTCCACCCGTCACTGTTAGGCGCGTATCCATTACTCTTCTTCTGTTCTTCAAGACACTGAACGAGCCGCTGTAGCTCTTTCTGAATAGCGGATTGTTCCTGCTTCCACGCGTCGTTCAGGTCTTGCTGTTGCTGCATGGCGTCTCGGCAGCGCCGCTCTTGCTTGCGCTTTTCGTTAGTCTCGTCTTCCAGGCGCCGGCGATCTTCCTCCAGCTTTTGAACGCCGGCGATCTTCCTCCAGCTTTTGAACTTGACGTCGAAAATCATTCACGTTTTCGTCATGGCAGGCCGATTGAGCTGCAACCTCGTCTTCTTTCCGTTTGAGCTCCTCCTCTTTGTCGTGTAGATGCTCTTCACGAGCGTTGATAGCTGGTGCACGAAGTTCCAGTTCTTGGGCACTTCGGGGCGAGCCAACGCCTTGCTTGAGGGTGCGGATCTCTTCCTCGAGCTGGGATACGCGCGACGATCCTCCGCAAGCTTCCGAGCACTGGTAAGCATATCCACACAGCTCGCCGTATACACTTCGATGTCAGCAATTTGCTGATGATGAAGACTTTGGAGTCTTGCAAACTCCTCCTGCCATTGTGTCACAGTGGTTGGTCGTCCCACGGACGCAAATCGACGCTCCTCCTCTGGCGCCGCGTGTAGCTCAGAAACGATAAAAGGCTCCATGGCCTCTAAGATAGCTTCGTTTCCAGCAAAGGTTGTGAAGTGACAGCTCTTTGACATGCGCAGGTAGTCGACTGGCCTTCCGTCACTGCGAGCCGATCTGTAACTAGTACTTTCTGGTGATCGGATAGTCGATACTTGTCCATTTTCGTGCGTTTTCCGTATTGGCGCTTGCCACCCTTAGCACACTTGAGCGTCGAATGGAGCGCCTCGCAAGCTTCAGCAAGCTCCGTCGAGGTGAAACCGTCGGGATGAGGGTCGCCCATTGCTTGCACTGCTGGCCCCGTTGGCTCACCATGCATCCGTAGAGAAGATGGCGGTGCTGGCGTCGGCTCTGCATTGCGCCCTGAGCCTCCGGACGTTCTGCGTCGCTTCGTCGTCGCAGTGGGGCTGATGCCGGTTGCGCTTGCTAGCGCCACGTGTTTCCGCTTCGCCATGACGGCAGCTCGACGGCCACAGCACGGATGAGCTGCTGCGGGTGCTGGAAGAAATGAACTTGAAGCGAGTAAAAATAAACCGATAGAGAATGGATACATCACTTGTAGAGGGTTCTGTAAAGTTAGTGTTCATGAATAATAATTCGATAGAGGATCGATATATCACTTTCAGAAGGTTTATGCGTCCCGGAATAAAATGCTGGATGAAGGCCCTAAAATGGATATCACATGGGTTCAGCGAGTTAAGGAGGATTTGGTATGCGAATAAGTGAATTGTGTAGAAGGTATTGCCGCTTGCAAATACTTTGCCCTCTAAAATAGACCTCTAAAATAGACCACGCCTGTCTCTTAATATGAGTGGACACGAGATAGGCGAGGGATGACTTAGCTTTATGCTTTGGTGGGGGCCGCTTTTAGGCCTAGAAACTCGGTTTGGCCCGTCTAGAATGGCATTTCTGCGTTTCCAAGTCGTAGCAAAGCGTGAAACAGACCCCAACCTACCTGTACTGGCGAGATATATAAATCAGACCTAGGTCTCAATTAAGAGCTTGCTAGACTAAAATCGAGATTATTAACGAGATAATAAGCATGTGTTGGCCAAAATATCTGCAAACGGCAATATGTGTAGGATCAGAGCCGACTTTAAAGTTATGAAGCGATATTCCATCAAGTCGTTGCGTGAGGCCGCAGTCTCTGCTGCATCTTCGCGCGTCCGCGCCGCAGCCAGTATCCGAAGCCGTCACTATCGTCCAAGCCGGACCCAGATCCCGAAGTCTCTGCTGCACTCTGCGCGCGCGAGCCGCAGCCAGTGCACGAAGCCGTCGCTGTTGTCAGCCGGTGCCCGACGTGCCGTTACCGTCCGAGGTGCTGCCTGCGACCGACGTTGCTGGTGCCATCCGAGCTGCAGCGAATTCCCGAAGTTGCCGCAGCCGCCCAAGCCGCGGCTAGTGCCCTCCGTTCGCCTGCAGCCGCCACGAGTGGCCGAAGTCGCAGTCCCCTCCGCGCACACGAGCCGCAGCCAGTGCCAGAAGTTGCTGCTTCTCTCCGCGCGACCGAGTCACAGCCTGTGCCTGAAGTCGTCGCTGCCGCAAGTAGTGCCCCAGTTCGCGTGAAGCCGCTGGCAGTGATTGAAGTTGTCGCTGTCTTACGTGCGCCTGACGTTGAGACTAGGACCGTGTCGAAGCTCCCCCTTCAGGTGGAGACGACGCCACAGAAGGTGGTGCGTAGAGCTCTATCTGATCCGACTCTCTCCTATCTTACTGTTTGTTTAACCTACTATTCTTCTTGTTCCCATGTGTGCAGAAGACTAAGCTGCCGACGAAGGAAGAGTATGGCATCAACGGAGCTGAAGCGGATGCCCTACGAGCGCGCCATACAATGGCGGAACGCGGCATTGGGTATTGTTGATGACTTTACGGGGGGAACGTGGGGTCATGATAAGTGCATGGTGGTGTTACGTGGATTGCCTGGGTGTGGTAAGAGCACGTTCGGGGACATTCTCGCGAGGGAATTCCGGGAGGAATTTCATTTTTCGGCCAACTCAGATATGAATGACCGCAAGGTGCGAGTGTGTTCGGGCGCGCTACATCAGATTCAAGAAGGCCGTGACGATCCGCATGCTGGAAGCCTTTTCCAGCAAGACGTGGCAAATTCACTGCGGATGTCAGATGTAGTGATTGTTGACGATCTGAATGTGGCGATGGATGCGTGCGAATAGCTGGCACAAGAAGCAGAAAGGTTTTGGAGAAGTGCAAGTCGCTATGGCAAGATTTACACCGTTACCTTTGCGTGCAGAAATCTGGGTCATGCTGTAGCGTTGAACGGTCGAACATGGCGTCCATTGTCTGCCGATACCATTTGTGATCTGTATCGAACGTTCGAGGCTCTTGAAGTCCAAGCAGCCGCCCTACCAAACTGCGTAGTGATTGATTCTAATATTTAGGAAGTTAAAGGTGACGATAAATCAAGTAAACGCGTTGAATGAAAACAGTTAGTTCATTTGGGTATGTTGTACTTGTAGTAACGATATTCTGTGGTGTTTGGCAGGTGTAGTAAGGATGTACATGGGTGAAACGTGGCCATCTGCACATTGCTGCTTTTAGTTTAATGCGGTGACAGGATCGTACTGCGTAGTAGTTGTTAGGGTAGGATCGAGTTGATGTTAAACATCGTGGGGCATAATTTCGCTCTGTCGTGGACTCTCCTCTTCATAGGAAAGTTGAAGTGGAACGAACCCAAACTGTAAAGCATGCTCAAAACACACAAATAAATTCTTGAAGTAAAACAAAGTAAAAACGGATATATATATATATGATAACCCCTCATGAGGATTTTTTTAATATGTAATTACTTGTGAAGTGCAAAAACGATCAGGATAATCATTGCGGCAGCAATGTGAGTTAATGGTGAGATACTGTATGGTGTTTTGAAAGAGCGTACCATGGATTAAAATCGTGATGTTACTAAAGTATGAGAAATAACGTGTGTCTTCATGTGAAGAGACAACAACGCATACCGCCTCCTTCTCATTGGTCCTATGGGTGCTAGTTTCTCTTCCACGCTCTAAACTCAGCGATATGTGCCTCGGATGCGTAAGGCGGAAACCGCACGAGATCAATAAGACGCAACATTTCATCGACAGTCTCTTCACCTGGAACAAAGTTTAGTAGGTACGAGCGAGTGATCTTTTCCGTAAGTGTCAGGCCAGCTAAGCTTGTTGCTCTCGATAATGCCGCATAACATGACTGCGTGGGACATCCCCTGGAGCGGACGAGGGGCGTGACAACAACTCCATCATGACAAGTTTGGCCCTGCAATTTTTCGGTAGTGCAAAAGCCGGTACCACAGCGAATTGATCGACAGTGATGCTAGATTGCGACAAGTTCGGAATGTGTTTAAGTCGGAGACTTGCGTGGAGCGGCGGCAATCCAATCACTCCCTCCGGGAAGTCAGTGACGAATGTTTCGGTAGAACCGAGAAGTTTAATTAGAAGTAGATCTGGTTGCTGTTGTAGTCGGTGGATGAGGGATCCCTCAACGGTATATCTCGTGGATTCAAGCTGGGCGAGCGGGGGAAACGCACCTACGATTGACCCGATAACCCCATTTGCAATTATGTCGGATTGAAGAAGTGCAGGATGTTTCCAAGTGACCATCACAGGCATTCCTACGTAAAATAATAGTTTCATCGGGACTCGGTTGGTCATGTCATCATTAGCGTTGGCGAGGTTGTCAACAATAGTTTATGACCTTGACGACGGTCGAGTCAGGCATTCATAAACCGCGACGTTGTGTTTTGCTTCGACCTTGAGAAGCATCAGGTGGTTTATAGCGCATCTAAGTTTGTTGGTAGATACAACAATAGGCCGGTAAAATGTGTTGCTAAGTTGTGGCCTCGACACTTCGACTTCGTTCACTGGCTGCACGCGAGAGTTTAATAAATCAAGTTGCTCATCCGATAGTCTGCCCGAGCGAAGATTATCCAAAATATCAGCGTATACAGGATCGGACCGCGCGCGCATGTTTTCGGTTAAGAAGACGACAAAGTTGATAGCGGCGTATAGAGCGTAGCCTGCGTGACACGCGTGACACATACGATTGGCTGTAGGAGATGGTGTGTTGAAACCTATGAATTCGTTAATTCAGTAAGTCATAAGACCCTTTGTGTACTAGATAAAAAGAAAAAAACTTACAAGGATGACCTTCAACTGGAGGTAGCTGGAGGAAGTCACCTATAAGCAGTACGTGCCTGCCCCCCATGAATTTATCGGGCGTGCGTGACATCGATCGCGAGACAGTGTCTGTGCCACCTAACAGCGCTTGGTAGGTGATCGAAATCTCATCAATGATGACTAGAACCACTCGACCGAATCGTGCCTTCATCTCTGCTGATGGGGCTGAATTTGGTTCAGCTCCGTTAATCTTAAGATTACGAGCGCTATGCATCGTTTTCCCGTGAATATTGATTGCAGCAGATCCAGTGAAAGCTAGGGTCTCGACACTTCCTTTGCGGCCCCAATATTTAGCCATTGCCAACAGTGCCTCGACGACAGTTGATTTTCCTGTTCCAGCCTCACCACCGAGGTAAGCGATCATCTGCGGCTTAATGTCATAAGGATCAGGTCTGCCCAAGTTGACGTCGTCAACTGTATCTTCAATATCGCGACTGTAAGCGTAGAGAAGATGGCGAGTGGAAAACACAAAAATGACGTGCTGCCAGAAATTTAGTTTGAACGCCTGGGAAATCCTGGTAATTGTCGGAAAAGGAGGCAGCGTAGCTAGCGTCCACTGCGGCTCCATTGGTGGGGGCTGATACGGCACGGGTCCAAAACACTCTTGTAAACGTTCAAGCCGGGTGCGACTTGTGGTAAACGTTTCAATGAACTCTTGAGTACCAAACCGCACGCCTCCGTCAAATGGCTTAACTAATCGAGTTGCGTACGAAGAAATCGTAAAATCAGGTGGCAAAGAAACTCCACCAGAAGCACTGTACTGTTTGCTGGCCGCTGATAAAGCTGTAGCGATGTTACCAAAAGCGCTCACGGTGGACATAGCATCTTCAACGAGTTTCGTTGTTGATGAATTGTGTGTAATTGTATGCGCGACATCAATGAAGTCATCAGGGATAGGATCGAGGGAAAGATCATCTTCGGTGCTTCGATTATCCATATCTTCGTTTTCGGTCGGCATCCAGGATGATGTAGCAGGAGGCCTAGTCCTTAGCATCAGCTCTTCAGGGGTCTCCTCTGTGTCGTCTGCAGTTCGTTGCGAGTGATAGTAGTCTTGCCACTGCATTTCGTAATTGCGTAGCATCTGCACGTTTTCTTCGTCACCGGTTTCCAGAAACGAGCGATAGCTTTGTAGCAACGTCTGGTTGTTCGCCAGGAGCGTTGAATGTCGATGAGGTTTAAACAGAGTCAAAAGTGCTGTATAGTAGTACTCGTGATATTCAGTGTCGAGGTGAGAAGAGATGTCTGGAATCTCGTTCCCACACAGAACAAACACTTTCCGATAACTATGTTTCACATATTGGCACTGAGTTCTGGTGGAGGCCGATTGAGCTTGTTGGCTGCCGGTGTACTCGTAGCGCTCGCAAATTTCCATAAACGAAATATTTTCAAGAGTTGCATCGCGCTTCCAGTATCGCTCCAAAGCGTTCTCGCGGGAAACGCTAGACTCATCTGACTGACCATCTCGAGTATCATTCTGCGAAATTGTGACTTCCACAAAATCAGTGGTCTTCCGTAGCATCATTCGTAGATTTATATGAACGAATTCGTGTGAGAACGACATGGGTAAATGCAGCGATCTCATTCTGCAAGGCTCCCGCGCGGCGCTGGTTAATCTGATCCACCATGACTCCGAATACCCAGTCTATTGCGAAAACCAAAACTAGCAGTGAATGATACCAAGAGACTAACGATAGCTATTGACAAGTACAATGTGAAAGCAACAGACAACTAGGTCCGCCACGTCGTTGTGTATTACACATAAACAGTCGCCGCAGTCGAGACAGATTGGCGATCGGCGCAGAGCGCTGGCACAGTGCATTGTTAAATAGAAATATTATGGACAGTGTACAGCTAATACAGCTCTTACACTGTTTTACGTGGGTAGCTACATCTTCACACAGCCATACACTACGAGCGTGCTGCACCAAGCACTACCCAGCCGCCTCTACAGCGGGTGACCACTATGTTATGTGTAATACACAACAGTGATGTGGCCCACCTTAGAAAGGCTTTAGATTTTAGAAACCTACCGGTAAGGTTCAATTGAAGTTGAAGATAACGGTTGAAGTTCATACAAAACTCATACTGAACTCAAGTGACTCGAGCGACCCCGCAACCGCAAGTTGAGCTGCAAGCGCTGCAAAGGCCCCCGTAAATGGACCTCTGACTCCATTGGCGCAAAAGGCGCATGGTGTCAACTTGAACAGACGCACAGTGGATACTTCGCGACCCTTCGCGAAAAATCGCAGTACCGTCACTTTGCGTGTATTTTCATTTCTAATAGCTTCTTGACACAATATTGTTTCAGCCCTAAACTTACTCGAGAGAAATACCGTGGATTGCTGGAAAATTATACCTAAGTTAATGGCTACACATGAGGAATTAACTGAGATCTGGGAGGCTAAATTTGGCCACATTCACAAACCCGACGCTGTCCCTTGTGAGTTTTACGGACCTGTTCCGCCGAGCCCCTTCTTACAAAACCCAAATGAGCTGTACACCAACTACACATAATACGGTGTAGCCACTACCCGTTTTGTTGATAAACGTTTTAATGACCAAAAAAACTCTAAATATACGTTTCTACAGCCCGGAAAAGCGCTTGTGCTTTCAGCTTAAGGCTGAAAGAACACTCCAGCCGTGAGCTGTTTCCACTCGATCTTGGAGAGATAATCGTGGCACTATGATAGACGCATCGATGACCGCCTGCGAGGCGCCTCCAGAGATTCGACCAGTATTCTCTGATTCTGCTTCAGCTCGTTGGCGTCACCGTTGTCCGAGCCGAGATTGCTGCTTCGAGGCCAATTGCGAACAAAACCAGCGCTGTTATCAGGGAGATACAGACGCTCATGGCGAATTTTAGAACCTTAAGAGCGAGTTTATAGTACCAGTGATCAAAACCCGATTCTGAAAGTCTCAGGCAAAGTGCGCGATGATAGTTTTCGTGTTCTTCTCGCACCAATACAAGTCTCTACAGTGAAAAACAAGACAAAAATCGTAAGGCCCAACACTGAAAAGGAATCGGATCCATGAATTCTCACTTGGAACCCACCGCGATGCCGTCGAGCCTCGTCATTGAAGGTCACGTCACGATCCGGCGGATGTTTAAGGTCAGATCAACAATCGATGCATCATCGGGTAGAACACTGGCCTTTTGGCGCACTGCCATCGTCTTGTCAGCCCAACCAAGAAAATGCGGCCAGTCTTTTTCGGTGAAGAAGAGCGTTTGCATGACACAATCGACGGCCAAACCGCGAGGAGACCTCAGGCCTCTCATAGCCATTCGAAAAGGCGGTGGGGAGACGACCGACGTGTTTGACGGAGGCAGTTCGAGCTTGGAGATGATTCTCTTGGACTCAGCGACAATTTGTCAGTTGTTTAACTCCAGCCCCTACACGCTCCAAGACCCGAGCTGCAGCACTTCGAGGATGGAAAAGAGCGGCGGTTGTTGACGTTTCGCCACTACAGTCGAGCTATTTATCACATGAATAACTTAGCGTCAGAACGATCCCCTGGAGCGGATAGCACTCGTCTGCGAGGAAATCGACCGAGCGGTGAAGGCGTATTATGAGCCTGCTGACTCCCGACATTCGCCCGAGGACTTGAACGTGTACGTGATTTGAGTAAAGAGTGCTTCATTCACTTTGGGTTGCTGTCGATTATCGAGCTGACTTTCGTGTGTTGGTATTTATTGCGCTTTTCAGAACGACTGAGGATCTGTGCGCGCTACTAAGTTTTATCCTCATATCGGCACCGTCTTCATGTTTACACGTATTCACGCAGTTTGGGCTGTTGGGCAGCTTTATCTCACCGTCGAATGCCAACGGACGGGAAGGGTTTGCTCTGGCTGCCTACAGTACAGCACCTCATGCAGCTGCGGTGACTAAATTTGAAGTGCGATTCAAAAGAGTTTAGTTGACTACGGAAGCCTATCCACTACTGTAGTAGTTCTCTATATACGTACCCAATATCGGGCCAAATGGCAACGAAAGCAAAGGTTACTTCAAGTAGATTAGCAGCCCGAAGATTGCACGGGTAGAAATGATTAGAAACCAAATGAACTGGATTATCGTACACTCCGCTGGCTTCAAGCAACCACTAGGTTGTTACAATTCACGTATTTTTATTTTTTAATTCAGTTGAGCGGATGCTTGAAATTTTGCGTCAGTGCGCTTGGCTAGACTTGCGTGGAAGATGCGCATTTTTTCATTCAGCGACATCCCGTCCGTCCAAAAGTCTTTAAAAGTGTCTTCTTCACGCTGAATCCATTTTCTGTCGATCGCTCGCATTCGCGCTAGGTGGGCGTGCAGGTTTAAGCAGCGGTTGTAGGGACGCTCAAGAACCTAGAAGTGCAGTGATCGACCGTCGATATCTCCGAAGGTAGTCTGGATATCAAAGTTCCATTCCGGTGCCTATTCACTTTGGAGTAGAAGTTCCTGCTGCTCCTCGTCTAGTTTGTCGAATAACCGCTGTACCAGCAGCGATTTATCGAAAACTTTCAAGTGGAGCTGGCCAGTGCTCTCGCGGTAGATAAAGCTAACTTTACGCTGCTCAAACGCATCCTTCAGAGGCTTAAACAGCAGCAGTCCATTCAGGACATCGTCAATGTCGTCGATATCGACCACGCTCTCAGCAAGGTGCTCCACGCTTCGAGGAAACAAGTGAACCGCCAAGCCGGCAATGCAACGTTCAGCAGCATACACCGCAGCATCCCGTCTTCCTCGCCGCACTTGTATGTCCTCACCAGACTCGTCTTAAATTGTCTATCCTCCTCAGGTGGCGATGAAGTCCGACAGTGCCACAGCTCGCGCAAGACGTCGCCCACATACCTCTCCAATAGAATATCGTCAAGTGATCGCTTTGGGAAATCCACCAAGGCGTGGATTTGATCCCAAGTTGGAGCTAGCTCCCCGATCATACCTAAAGACGTGAGCCACTCGCCAATGGGGGCGACGCCATCCAGCTCCAGATCTTCCTTCAGCATTTCTTCGACTTCAGGCGTTCTTTCCCCATTTTCCAGTAGCTTCACTAGTTCGTCATTAGCTCCCAGCCAGCGTCCGTTCTTGATGGCGGGATAGATTCGCAGCTCGTCGGCTCCCGCCAAGATAACGTCGGGCTTGCCTTCCTTGAGTGCATTCTTCACATCACCCCCCAGCCAGCTAAATGGTATTGAAACTACAATGGGCTCGGATTTGACCCCGAGGAGCATGCATGCGAGAAATGGCATGTCGTCTGCCGCGACCTGTCTAGTTGTTCAAAAGGATACTGCTGACTAGCTAAGAAATAAGCATTGAGATTGATGTACTCAGACAAAGGAGGAATGAATTCAACATGATAGGCATTGCAGCGAGCTTCGTTCCAGCCGAAGATGTTACATCGGCTTGCACACGTGATAGACTCTTCGAATTATGCAGTGGTTAAAGCCACGAGATTGGCCGTACCGGTAGCTCGGCGCTGCGGAACAAAGGGTACCGGTCGTGATATTAATAATCCCCCAACAGGTTGAAGGTCTAGCAACTGTTATTTCTGTACATGTACTAAAAATTAGGGTCACTTATCCTACGTACTTAAC
Source organism: Phytophthora sojae (assembly GCF_000149755.1). Classification (NCBI taxonomy): domain Eukaryota; phylum Oomycota; class Peronosporomycetes; order Peronosporales; family Peronosporaceae; genus Phytophthora; species Phytophthora sojae. The sequence continues at coordinate 1,730,818 of NW_009258117.1, forward strand.
GATTTGATCATTTGATTACAATATTTGGTCATTTGCTCCACTCGGATCAAAGTATGATAATCACAGCTTTAGTCCACTAGGATCAAAATTTGACCTCCTCAATTTTAGTCCGGTGCTCACCATTCCGGACCAATTTCCGCATCATGGCGCTCGCCGATGACGATGAGCGCGGCGTCGCGTCCTTCTCGCTGCCCGCGAGCCCCACAGGCTCCGAGCCCATGTCCATGTGGGTAGAGGACGCGGACGGCGAGCCGCGCGTGCACCTGTCGCCTTCGTCATCTCCTTCCTCGCCCCCCGCCGTCTCCAGCCACGCGCCCGACTTCCCGCTCGTGCTCTGGGGCAGCCATGACCATCACTCTGAGCTGCCGCGCACGTCGTCGGCCATCGTCCCGTTCCAGAAGCTGCGGCTGGACACGAACCTGAACCAGACGACGCTCCCGTTTAGGCTGCAGGACGGCTCTCCGCGCTCCGGGACGAGCTCGGCCAGTCTAGGATCGCCAGGATCCTCCGCAGGCTCGGAGAGTCCCGGCTCGTCCTCCAGGAAGTCGGCGACGCAGCAGTTGGCCAGCGGATTTCTAGGCCTGGAGACGGACTCGCAGGCCAGGACGGCGCAGATGTCGCAGGACTTCATGAACGCGCTCAGGCTCGGAGACCTCACGCAGCAGGACGAGCCGCAGCTGTCCGTCCGCCTGCGCGGCAGTCGCGTGGAGCTGGCGTCGGCCTCTGAAGAGGAGCAGGTGGATTTTTTAGGCCCCGCGGAGAACATCAAAAGGCTGTTCAAGCTGCCGTACTCGCAGTCCAGAGTGTCTTTGGCGGTGCATCGTGTGGGCAGCACGCTGGTGGTGGATGGGGAGCTGGACGAGAACGACCTGCCCGCGGGCTTCGAGGACATGCCTCAGGACACGCTGCAGCTGGCGCAGCAGTCCGAGGAGACGACGCAGAGATTATTGTACGAGAAGTTCATCTATGAGAGCACGGTGAACAGCCAGCTGCCGCCCTCGGAGAGTGAAGCTGTGGGGGAGAAGGAGGAGGAGGTGGTGGAGCGGAGGACGGAGGCGAAGAAACAGGGAAAGAATGCCAAGAAGGCGAAGAAAGCGAAGCAGAAGAAAGCAGCAGCGAAGAAGGCGGGCGATAAGATGGAGTTACTGCCAGCAGCCGAGCGGAAGGAGGTTCGTGAGGATGTTGGGGTGCCACCGTCGATTGTTGGTCTGGATTCGACGTGGACGACAGTTGCGGGATCTAACACTGGGGAAGTGAAGGAGGGCGCTGAGGTTGCAGCTGCTCAGGAAAGAAGTGATCATTCGAGTGATACGTCGTCGAGCAGCCAGCAGAAACCTGCGCCCTCGTTCGTCCCGACCGAAACCAATTGGTTTACCTCTACTGCGCAGCACCCTCCAGCATATGGAGGAGACTCACAAACATTCCAGCGTATTCTGAAATGGAAGTTTAATGACCTCAAAATGGTACGTGCAGCCTGCCCGAGTTGAATATTGGCCCTGCAAGCTAACAGTAACTAATTATGCTGCTTCCAGATTCTAGGCAGTCAAGTCCTTTTGTTTAGCAACCAGGAACACCCCGCTGTTTCGCTCAAGCTTCACGATATGGACAAGGAGTTGTCTCTGTGTACTGTGCTCGACTATTACTTAGACAATGTTATCGCCAACATCCCGGAGCTGGCAATCTGTATGCATTCAAAGGGACTCGTCCGTGGGTACAAGCTTGTGGAAACCCGGCAAATCCCGTACATGTCTGGCACGGGTCGACCATTGTTTGATGTCCAAGATGTTAGCATGAACGCGTCGATGCTGCTGAAGTTCCTGCAAGAGAATTGTTCCAGACCCAATGGCACGTATTGGCTTCATCGAAAGGAAGGCGAAAGTTCTCTGCGGCTCTACGATGTGGATGTTCTATCGCAAGGAAATCAACTCAAGTGGAAGTATATGATGGCGATGCTGTGCTATCGGTTCGCAGCTCGAGCATCGAGACTGGCGAACTCTCTCGCAGCAGGGACGCCGCACCTGCAACAGCAGTTGCAGCAACGTCAGCGTGAGCTGTTGCGCACGTGCATGAATTTACTTGGAGAAATTGCTCAAAAGGGTGGAACGGCGCATAGCTCCATCTGTTCTTCGGTCAGCGAGCAGCTCGCAGACACGTATCTTCGCGAGTGCAACCAATTTCACTCCACCGACTCAGGGTCTGGGGATTCAAATCGAGAAGCAGCCATCGAATCTCTGGAGAAGGCTAAACAGTATTTGCAGGCAAGCATTCGACTGTTCGAGGAGTGCATACCGAAGGAGTCGGCTGCAGTATTGACCCATAGTGACGATGGCAACAACGACGCAATCGAAGGGGAAGGAGAGCTAGCCCCAGGGGATGAAGAAGATGATGGCGAAATGGGCAGCTTCATGGACGAAGAATTAAACCGGCTGCAGCTGAAGTTTAGTTCTGCGTGCCTTGAACTGGGACAGCTTTATGCTGGTAGCCAGAAATGGGTTGATGCTGTGAAGTGCATTTTGGAGGCATGCCAATTCTTGCCTCTGAGCTCGACTCCCGACGACGTACAGCCACTTGATTTATCTTCCTCGAAGCAGGACTCACCGGTTGACGCTTTACTTGGAAAGTTGGACTTTGATGGCGTTGGACGGGGAGGATTTTCACAAGGCAAGATTCCAATTTGCGTTTCAGGAGCAGAACTTCGTTGCTCGTTACTGGGTCTGATCGGCGATATTTGCGCCCAGAAACCTCTGGAAGTGTACGGAGCGTTGACAGCTCTGTACGACATCATTTCGGGTGTAAAGAGGGATCTGCTGTCTAGCTTATCGGGCAACGAATCCGACATCTTGGAGACATTGAGAGATAATGACGAACGTTTGGACCCTGAGGCGATTACTAGCAGAGGGGAAGGCCTAATGACGCTGTCCTTCCTGGCTTATTTGCGGGCGCTGTCGCCACCAGCGGATTCCGAGCTCTACTTGTACGTACTTCATCGCCCATCTGCTACGTAAAATGGTGTGGACTAACGGTATGATTTGTTATGCTTTGTGTAGCCTGCTGATGAAAAAGCTTGGTAATGCAAGCAACGAGCTGGGGAAATATTTCCTTGCGGCAAAGAGGGACTATCAAGAAGCCTTTAGATGGTTTGACCGCGGCTGCAAAATCTTTAGCGATATCGAAGGTACAGCAGTTGAGTGTTATCCAGGCGGATTTTCTTTAGCCGCGGCTTTAATGCTTCCAACCTTTTTTGTCTGTGATGCAGATACAGTGAATGTGGCGCTTCTTCGAGCGAATCTGGCGCACCTTCACAAAATTTTCGCACAAGGCAAACCTGCTGACTCAAGAGAAGAGCACTACAAAACAGCTATCCAGCTTTGTACAGACGCTCTGCAACTTCTCAAGCAAAATAAAGCGGACGTGGACCTGCGCAGAAAAGTGAAAGGTGAATTGGCCCTGACCTATCTGGTGTGGGCGGTGGATATGGCAAGCCACATATCGTCCAAGAACCCAGCGAAGTATTCCTCTTCGAAGACTCAGGAAAACGAAGCACTGAAGATTTTCAACAAGGCGCTGACGCTGTACGCAGAGCTGGGTGACCAGAAACAGGTTGCTTCGACCCACTACCAGATTGCTTCGTTCTACAGTCGCATGATCTCGAATACGCTGCAAGCCCGTGCAGAGAGTTCGTCTGCGAACGAGGTTGATGGGTCCTCGACGACGCTGGCAAACCGAATGGAGATTGCGAGGCGTCACTATGAAAAAGCTTTGGACTATTTCGCTGCGTTGGAGCTGGGCAAAACGTTCGTGCTGATCCACCAAGAGCTGGCAGATCTGCACATCCTTGGGGGTCGCGTGGAAGGTGTCGAACATGCGCTGCTGATCTTGTTGAGCACATACGAGGCGTTCAATCACGCATCTGCCAGGGACTCGAAGCTCGAGAAGGAGGAGATGGCGGCTTTAGCTCGCGAAATTGTGTCCAAGGTCAAGACGGTGCTGCACCAACTGATCAGACTGAGCTCTGGTGGACGCTCCAACAACGTGCACACCAAGACCAAGAAGCTGGAGATGTTCAAGAAGATGTACAAAGAGGTGATCTACTACGATGGCTACAGCGCGGGCAGTATTGTTCCGATCTTAGGCACTCTCAGGGGTATGTATATATAACAAAGATGCGATTTACTGGGATAGGCTAGTGCTGCTATCGCAGCTCTAAATTGAATAGGGTAAAGATCGACTGGGTGACGTAACCCCCCCTAGTGGTAAGCAGGTATGCTTCAAAACGGTGTTGATCCACATCAGGTAGATATCATACGGCATTTTCTCTTGTTGATTCAATTTCGAGAATAGAGCGGCGTGCTTTTTGATAACCTTCGTATCGTCGCGTGAAAACGTAAAAACTTTAGCCAGGGATTGCCCAGTTGACTCTCTCTTCGCTGTCCTCATCGACGGTTCGAAGCAGTCTCGAGCCTTCAGGTATCGCTGCATCGGCCGACTGCGCCGCCGCGAGATGGGAGATTTTCGTCTGGTAAAAGCCTGTCGCCGTGGCACCACCCCCGCAGGCTAGAAGAGCGACAACAGCCACAAATAAAACGCTCGATAGACGCATTCTTGGTTTTCTTGTTGCAGAGCAGCCTTGAATAACGGAGAACTGAGGACTGCGTGCAGAAATGGCAAATTACACGCGTGATCGCCGACGCTGTCTGGCTCACCATCCATAGATTGTTAGGCAGTGCTCTATTAACGTTTCAGGTACCGTAATCCGAAATATGCAATCGAAGGGGAAGGAGAGCTAGCCTCAGGGGATGCAGACGATGAAGGCGAAAGGAGCAGCTTGACGGTCGAAGGCCTAAACGGTTTAGGCCAGCTGCAGACGGTTGAGACTAAACCGTCTGCAGCTGAAGTTTAGCTCTACCTTATGTGGCGAAGCGTCGTAATTTCTAGATGCCATTTTTCTAGGATATTTCTAAGAATCACATTTTAGGATTCAAATACTGTATGCTCCAAAATTTCGCTGAGTGCTATTATGGCGAGATAATACAAAAAAGCAATGCAATGAATGCTTCACGCCAGGGACTGAGTCGACGCCTTTCTTGATGGCCTTGGCTAGTGTAGCAGCATGGCCGTGGATGGAGTAGTAGATGATAGCGACGTTCGTCATGGCCCTGGTGTTTTGCCGAATGGAGCGAAATTGCTGAGTGAGCGTGGCGTCACTGGACAAGTTTGGAATGCCTACGTGGCTTACGCTTGCTGTCATTTTACGGATCACTGTTTCCGTCGTGTAGATTATGGGAATTCCAAGTTGACGTTGCAACACCTGGCAGCATACATTTTTTTAAATTAAATCGCGGACTCCGGTTTCGGTACTGTACCAAACACGTTTTTTTTTGTTTGCGCCCATGTGACTCTGGTCTCTAAACTGTATTCGTATTTGTTTGCGCCCATGTGACTGTAGCAATGTGTATCCTATAGTGCGCCCCTACCGACGTTAGAGTCCTCTGTGGCCGTGTACACCAGAGTCTACGTGATCGGAGAGCTGGAGAAGACCTTTTCTTCGAACCACCTCATTCTTCAAGCCTTTAAGACCAACAAACCCACCAAGCAACTCAAGTCTATCAACATGACCGCCAACGTCGCCATCGTCTACTACTCCACCTACGGCCACACGGCCACGCTAGCGGAGTCGATCAAGGAGGGTGTCGAGGCTGTACCTGGTGTGACGGCCACGATCTACCAGATCGCCGAGGCGCTGTCGGACGAGATTCTGGCCAAGATGCACGCGCCGTCCAACAGGGACAACCCGGTTGCCACCCCCGCAACGCTCAAGGAGGCCGACGGCATCCTCGTCGGCTTCCCCACGCGTTTTGGCGTGTTCCCTCAGCAGGCGAAGGCTCTGATAGACGCGACCGGCCAGCTGTGGTTTGGCGGTGCGTTGGTGGGCAAGCCCGCCGGCACCTTCTTCAGCACGTCGCTGCTGGGCGCTGGCCAGGAAACGACGGCCCTGTCGGCGGTGACCTTCATGGTCTCGCATGGTATGACGTACGTCCCGCTCGGATACCGCGCGAAGGAGCTTTTCAACGTGGAGGAGATCCACGGCGGCTTTCCCTGGGGTGCTGGCGCGATCGCCGGTCCTCAGAGCGACCGTCAGGTGTCGAAGCTTGAGAAGGACATCGCGGTGACTCAGGGCAAGTCGTTCGCCGAGGTGGTGAAGAAGATGTCGGCTTAGACTCGTGGAGTGGAAACCGTGATGACATTGACCTCGCTCTGAGAGATAGTAGATAATGACAATAGATCGGCCATGCATTAATCACAGTAACACAGCTGTGAGAAATCTGTAGGTAAGAGGGACCTGGGTTGGCCAGCTCCTCCGCTGCGGTACTCGAACCTGATCCACACCAATGATGGCAAATAGGCGTCGTTTGTCAACAGCTACTAAACTTTGCACCAAATACTACAACGAGTGCAATTCGTTATCCCAAACGTACACGACACATGTCGAACGCCTTCATCAATACTATGTTTAGGACTTTGAAAGTGTACTCTGTCTTGCAAGAGCATGCCCTTTAGGGTGTGCAACGCCAACATTCGGCATGGATACAATCGGAGATCTGAATTGGCGGCGGTTCAGTCAGTCAGCGGTGATGAAACTTACGTCTGGTCGACCGAGGTTGCCATGCTTAAGCTCCATGTACCGAGTGCCCGAGGTCTTACTAACGTGGTTGACATTGCAGTCCCGTTCGAACGGTAGAACGCGGCGTAACATGTCGTACAGTACTTGCTAGCAGCGGGAAGGCGGAGTAGCCCGTCATAGTGCCGTTATTTAACACAGATGCGTAAGGCGCCAAGCTTCGTACTCGTTCGTGCACAGTGCAGTGAGTGCTCGTGCAGTAGGGGCGCGACCCATTCTCGAAGAGTTGACCCTTTCTAGATTGTTTCTAGAACCATGGTAGGAGTCAGAATCTGTATGATCCAAATTCTCGCTGCGCGTTCGCCCCTTCTATTCGACAACATTCCAGACGGCCCGTCCATCACCGCTTAAGTTGAAGTGGAAGATCGCCAGGCGCCAACTGCCAGCCAACGACCATCGGCCGGCGCAGTTCACGCCCCCAACAGGACACTCACTTACAAATTTGCCAACGCGCACACACGCACAACCCAAGGCCACAACACACAACCAAGCCAAACCATGTTCAGCTCGTGGGACCTCGTCCGACCGCGCTTCTGGTACCCCATGTCGTCGCTGGAGCAGTCCATGATGGAGCTAGAGCATATGGCCGACGTCATGACGCGCTCGCGCTTCCCCTTCGATGCGGGCAGCGAGATGCTGGCGGCGCCCAGCAACCTGGACGACGACGACTTCTTCCGAGACCTGCCCGTGCTGGCGCGCGAGCAGCGGCCGGCGACGCAGCACCGCCGAGTCGCAGCAGCGCAGCCACAGACGCAGGCACAGACGCAGACGCAGCCCAAGACCCAGTCCGATACGACGTCTGCCCGTGACAACGACCCCAATAAGGCCAACAGCGCCAAGCCCACGGTCGATGTGAAGACCACGCCCAGCAGCTCAGCCCGCGGTGCCAGCGGTGAACAACAGGCACAGCACGCGACGGAGCGCGCCGGCAGCAACGACGCAGACAACCAGCAGCACCACCACCACCACCAACGCGCCTTCTCGTCCTACTCGTTCAGCAACTCGTCCATCGTGGACGACAAAGGCCGGCGTGTGACGAGCACGCGCCGCCGCTACGAAGACTCGACGGGGCGTCTCAAAGCCGTGCACGAGCGCCAGATCGAAGGCAACAAGCTGCGCACCACGTGGAACCGCATGGGCCCGGACGACGACGGCCGCACCGAGGCCGTGTGCTCGACCGGCACGCCCGAGGAGTTCGAGGCGCTCTGGCAGCAGACCCCGTTCGGCGAGGCGCAGAAGAAGACCATCAAGCAGCAGCAGCAGCACCAGCACCAGCAGCTGGAACAAGGACAGCAAAAGCAGGAGCACGCGCCCCAGGCCAATTCCAAGTCGAAGGCCGATGCTGAGGCCGAGCCGACGCCGACGCCGATGGAGGAGTAAGGGGAACAGTCCAACAGGCCTGTGCAGCCGAAGCGATTGCGAACCAAACTGACAACGGGCACACAGTTCGGTGTGCAAACCTCGTCAACTACGAGTCGAAGTCAAGGTGGAGTTTGATGTTGCTATCCACAGCAGTAGGTTGTATGTAGATCCAGGCCGGCCGGCACCACTCTATCGTAAGAAGCTACTAAAATAATACCAACTACAGTTTATGTTGAAAGTGTCCTCTGTCTTGCAAGAGCATGTCCTTTAGGGTGTGCAACGCCAACATTCGGCATGGATACAATCGGAGATCTGAATTGGCGGCGGTTCAGTCAGTCAGCGGTGATGAAACTTACGTCTGGTCGACCGAGGTTGTCATGCTTAAGCTCCATGTACCGAGTGCCCGAAGTTTTGTTAACGTCATCGCTGTTGTTTGGCGTTCGAACAGTACTATGCGGTGACAGGGCGTAGCATGTCGTATATGCTCAGGATAAACAAATGCAAACATTGGACACATCAGCCTTTGATGTAAGGTTATGCGCTAGTGTTAAAAGATTTCTCTTACCCATAGGTGGTGTGCGTCAGGTGCGAGTTTTCGCGACGATGGAGCTGCACATGCAGCTCTGCTTGCGTGGTAAGTGCATGGCCCATCTATTGTCGTTATCTACTATCTCTCAGAGCGAGGTCAATGTCATCACGGTTTCCACTCCACGAGTCTAAGCCGTCATCTTCTTCACCACCTCGGCGAACGACTTGCCCTGAGTCACCGCGATGTCCTTCTCAAGCTTCGACACCTGACGGTCGCTCTGAGGACCGGCGATCGCGCCAGCACCCCAGGGAAAGCCGCCGTGGATCTCCTCCACGTTGAAAAGCTCCTTCGCGCGGTATCCGAGCGGGACGTACGTCATACCATGCGAGGCCATGAAGGTCACCGCCGACAGGGCCGTCGTTTCCTGGCCAGCGCCCAGCAGCGACGTGCTGAAGAAGGTGCCGGCGGGCTTGCCCACCAACGCACCGCCAAACCACAGCTGGCCGGTCGCGTCTATCAGAGCCTTCGCCTGCTGAGGGAACACGCCAAAACGCGTGGGGAAGCCGACGAGGATGCCGTCGGCCTCCTTGAGCGTTGCGGGGGTGGCAACCGGGTTGTCCCTGTTGGACGGCGCGTGCATCTTGGCCAGAATCTCGTCCGACAGCGCCTCGGCGATCTGGTAGATCGTGGCCGTCACACCAGGTACAGCCTCGACACCCTCCTTGATCGACTCCGCTAGCGTGGCCGTGTGGCCGTAGGTGGAGTAGTAGACGATGGCGACGTTGGCGTTCATGTTGATATGCTTGAGTTGCTTGGTGGGTTTGTTGGTCTCGAGGGCAATTGAAGAATGAGACCAACTGAAGTGAAGGTCTTGGCCAGCTCTCCGACCTTGTAAACGCTGGTGTACGTGGTCAGGGGCGTACTACCTGTACATGTATGTACCTTCACACGTAAACGAACCCGATTATGGAGACCAGTACCCGGTGCTGCCGCGTAAACTTGCAATCCCCATCACCTTTCTTTGATAGTATGCAGCACACGGGAGCGGAACCGTAATACGACGGCAACCGTAAGCCACTTACGTATTCTTTAGCTAATAGACCAGTGACGCCACTCTCACTCAGCAATTTCACTCCATTCGGCAAAATACCAGGGCCGTGACGAACGTCGCTATCATCTACTACTCCATCCACGGCCATGCTGCTACACTAGCCAAGGCCATCAAGAAAGGCGTCGACTCAGTCCCCGGCGTGAAGGGCACCATTTACCAGGTCGCCGAAACTCTGAGTGAGGACATCCTCGCCAAGATGCACGCGCCGCCCAAACTGGACCACCCCATCGCCACGCCTCAGACACTCAAAGAGGCTGACGGAATTTTGTTCGGATACCCCACGCGCTTTGGCGACTTCCCCGCTCAGGCCAAGACTCTTTTCGACTCGACCGGCCAGCTTTGGGCTGCCGGAGACCTCATCGGCAAGCTCGGAGGCGCCTTTGTCAGCACGTCGCTCCTAGGAGCTGGTCAGGAGACCACGCAGCTCATGACAATGGCCTTCATGGTCTCACACGGAATGACCTTTGTCCCGCCCGGCTACCGTGCCAAGCAGCTTTTCAACGTGGACGAGGTCCACGGTGGATCTCCGTGGGGCGCGGGCACTATTGCAGGGCCCGACAACTCTCGCCAGGTGTCGGCGCTCGAGAAGGAGGTTGCTGTGGAGCAGGGCAAGTCGTTCGCTGAGGTCACGAAGAAACTGTCAGCTTAAGAGTTTACTCTCAACAAGTGAGGACAGCACAATATTACGTTACATTTCCATCTTGCTGCGTGCCCCGAATTGGAAATCGTTGTATTATGTCGGGCCGATGGGTCATGCTGCTAGGCGGGTTAATTCGCGCCTCGGTAACTGAAGCCGGTAACTGAGGCCGGTATCCGTGGTCCCGTGTCACTATCTGTCTTTCTCTTGGTGACCCGGTTACTGATGCTGGTAACTGAGGCATTATCACCGTTGCGCCCGTGATGAACTGAGCATGACTTCCGCATTTCGAATTCGGCCTACCCGCTCAGATGGGTGATGCCGTACCTACCTATCTACACGCTTCCTGCCTCGCGAGCTACAACGATTGCCGTAATAGCACCACCAAGGCCCCCTGGCGACTAGGACAGCGCAAATGTTGCTGCAAACCTTTTCCTGTCTCCTTGCCAAGATATGAACTGCTGCACGTGCGAAACTAATGCATTGAAAGATAAGTGCGGACAAGTTTTTTTTTTACTGAAAAGTGTAAATGCAGCTATAAGATAGAAGCGACACTCAATCTATGTAGTATTGTGCGTTTCATGCATTGGCGGAGACGACTTATATAATATATATCGTCGATATATATATAATATATTGACGATTTAGAGGACGACATGTACGGGATTACGTTTCAGTGATATGAAAGAAGAATTGCCAGAAGCGCAACGAGCTAATGGTGAAAAGCAACGAATGAATGGTTGGTTGAATCATCCACCATACGTTTTCGCAACTCGCCAAACTGCAAGTTACTTGTTAGATAGTTTCTCAAAGCAGTATTTGTATACAGCAACGGAAAAATCATGTGCTATGAACCGTACTATGGGGAATAGTTTCCTCTCGAAGCGCCAAGTACTTGTAAGTACAGCAGAATGCTAAAGACACTCTGCTGTTTCTTCAACCCATGGCATTAATGCAATGATCTCAAACCAAATTCGTGGAGACTGACTGTTCTACACATTAGAATATCCCCCAACCAGCGAGGCGTTCATAGTGTCCCTCTGTGGCGTAGATCAGCACTTTGACGTGGTAAGTTCTGGCCGTGACAACTAATTTGTGCTTTGCCACCGGAACGACTGGCGAGGACGAGATGACGCTCGAATCCTATGGCTAATGGTGCTGACACAAAAAGGCAGCCGCACGGCTAGCGCGGCAACATCAACTCCAGCACGCAAGACCACTCTAACGCCACGACCGCTGCGAACGACTAGTTTTCAAGTTGGTAGGAGTGTCTGTGACGCGCGTCTCGTCGACTAGAAGACGTGGCCACGCTACCAAGTGTAGCATATCGACGTAAGTATGTAGGATATCAACATATTGACAGATATGATAGCAGTGTTGCACATCTTGCGACGCCAACAACTTCAGGGCCCGAAAATGACAAGACATGCTAAAATGCTGCATTTACTAAGAACTTATATAATCCGCCAGAATTTTCATAAAGGTATCACTCACGAAGCCGTCTGGGTTCATAGCGCTTCTTATCACTTGCTAGGCATCACTTGCTAGGCAAACGAAGCGGTGGATAGTTAAACTTCCAGCGATCGTAGTAGCGGTCGGATTCCTCTTTGATTGTCGTGATTTGCCCCCGGATGTTGGCGAAGTATGTCGTTGGTAGTCGTGAGACGAAACCAATTTGATCAGACTACCGTGCCCCTCCAGATAGAGCATACTATTTGGTGCCAAAAACCTTGGTTGCTCCCGTAAAATTGCTATCCCAGCCTAAGCGTAGCCCTAGTCTCTAAAATGTTGAAGCCTCAACCTCAACCTAACTCTTAGTTGATCCCGAAAAGCTTCATCACCCACTGGCGGAATTTCCAATACGCTCTCTTGACGCTCTCTGGTATCTTGGGCGGGTTTCTGAAGCGAAATGGCTGGCTCTCGGCGCTGGTGCCTGGTGATCCGTAAGCGTGAGTTGTTCCCGATACCCCTCCTCGTCTCCCTCTTTCCTCTTCTGAAGCTACGATGTCAGATAGTTTCCGTTGCTCAAGCTTGGTAATATCCGTCGTAATTATCGTAGACGTGTCATTAGCAACGACATTGGTGGCGGCCGCGTCCGAGACACAAATTGCTACCAGAGCGAGCATTATGGCCAACACGAAGAGGCCCTGGCGCATCGTTTCTTGGTTCCAGCTGGAGAGGTGAGATAAGTTATTGGGTGCAAATTACGAAGTGATGAGACGATTACACGGAGGCTGATGATCAAAAGTTTGCTGCGGCCAAATACCAAAGGCACTGAGTCAGCATCCACCACCCAGTGCACAAGACACTGTAACCATTTGGTTTCTAATCATTCATACCCGTGCAATCTTCTGGCCTGTAATCTACTTGAAGTAACTGTTGTTGTCGTTGCCATTTGGCTCGTATTGAGAGTACCAAGATGCACATTCACTTAATGGTTAAGGGATTATGGATCGGCTATCGTAGTCAACTAAACTCTTTTGAATCGCACTTCAAATTTAGTCACCGCAGCTGCATGAGGTGCTGCACTGCAGTCGTGCAGGCAGCCAGAGCAAACCCTTCCCGTCCGTTGGCATTCGACGGTGAGATAAAGCTGCCCAGCAGCGCTAACTGCGTGAATACGTGTAAACATGACGACGGTGCCGATACCAAGATAAAACTTAGTAGCGCGCACAGATCCTCAGTCGTTCTGACAAGCGTAATACATATCAATGCATGAACGTCAGCTCGATAATTCACAGCAACACAAAGTGAATGAAGCACTCTTTACACAATCCACGTACATGTTCAATTCCTTGGGCGAAGGTCGGGAGTCAACAGGTTGTAGTTTGTAGTACGCCTTCACAGCTCGGTCAACTTCCTCGCAAACGAGCGCTACCCGCTCCAGCTTGGTGATCGGGGATCGTTCGGACGCTAAGTTGCTCATGTGGTAAATGGCGGCATTGTAGTGGCGCAACGTCAACAACCGCCGCTCGTTTCCATCCGCTAGTCGATCTTGCTGCTGCCAACTCCCATCAAGTCGGAACACGGGCTTCACCTCGAAGTACTCGAGTGCATTTGTGCGGCATAATTCAGCGACGTCCTCCACTAGCGCGTCTTCTCGCTGGAAAGAGGCGACGTACAGACCATGAAGTGCCGGCTGCAGCGCATCAAAGAGCGCGGCGAGAACGCTCTTCTGAACGACCTTGCGTTGCATCTCCCCGGGCTGCACGAATGGGTACTTGAACATAACAACCTGCGCCAGAATCGCCGCAAACTGGGTCACGTCCGCGGCCACCAGAGGCAACGCGCACGTGACTCTGTCCACCGAGACCCCTGCGCGCACTCCGGACCCCTGCCCTCCGTACTGCAGCAAGCCCGCATAACAGCCTCGGAAAATGTTGGCGAAGGCCTGCAGCAAGTGCCGGAGCGAGTGGTGCACGGGCGTCTTGGCCACCGTCTGGCCGTTGCGCTGCGGCGCAGTCAGCACCAAGATGCCGTGCAGGTGGCGCTGGATCGCCGCGTCTCTCTCGCCCTCCCGCGGGCCCGTCAAGTACTTCATCTGCTCCTCGAACTGCTCGTCGGCCGCGCGACTCAAATAGTCCCGCTCCTGCACCGGCAGCTCCTCCAGCAGCCTCGTCCACTGGACGCTGGCGTCGACCCCAAGTTGAAGTTGCCGCGCGCTCTGCTCCACCACAAACTGCAGCTTGGTCGTCATCTGAGACGTGGCAATAAGCTCTCCCGCTCTTCGTCTACAACTTCAGCTTCGGCTTCGTCAGCATTGACACTCTGCTGTTGTTGCTGCTGCTGTTGTTGTTGCAGCTGCTCGAACTGCAGCACCAAGGCGTCGAGACTGTAAGCGACTGCGGCTTGTCTGGCGGCCGTGAGCTCCCTCACCAGGGCGTTGCGTCTCTCCAGCCGCGCGTCTTCCTCTGCTAGGAACTGCAGCTGCTCGGGGCTCAGCAGCTCCTCGTCGCTGCTGCTGGAGAGCGGTCTTGGTGCCGCTGGGATCTGATTCTGCTGCTGCTGATTCTGCTCTCGCTTCAACGTGAGACTCTGTGTCGCCTGGGCCAGCAACTGCTCCGCCACTTGCAGCGTCAATTGGTCGGTGGGCGACGGGGCTGTGGAGAGACTCAGAGACCGTCGGGAGGGCGTGTCAGAGGCGCTGGGCGGCAGGTAGGCGAGCTCATCAAGTCCACGAGCTTCTCCTCCAGGTCCATGGCGAAAGGTGATTGGAGGAGGCAGAATTAACCCTGACCTGTCAAAAAGTCGGCTACAGCAACAGGGAGAAGGGTTAAAGCGAAATGGCGGCGAGCTTGAAGCCCCGCGGGCGCCCGCCTGCGGACGGCAACTTCATCGCGTGGACGGAGCCACTGACGGCGAGTTTGCTGCGGCTGCGCTTCGAGAAGTACGCGGAGGCGATGGCGGCCGCGACCGGCACCAAGGCGCTCCGAGTGGCGTGGGCCGAGTTGGCAGCGGAGCTCACGCAGCAGAACGGCGGGGAAGTCATCAAGGTGGAGCAGTGCCGCAACAAGGTGGGGATGTAGTAGCCATTCTAGCTATTGCCGTGTGTTGGTAGTGCGAGTCGTCAAAGAGAAGTTAACCTCTCTTTCGTTATGGTTAACCTGGCATTCGAGAGCAGCTCAAGGCCCTGAGGAACAAGTGGCTCGCGTATCATGCGGGGCTGGCGTCGGAGCCTGTTTGTCTCGCTCTGATGGACAGCTTATGGGCGAGTGAGAAGAAAGAGATAGCGGCGAACAAGTCGCCTGGCCAGTCGAGACCGAGTTTGGAGGGGAGAAGGCAAGCCAAGCGGGCGAGACTGGCGTCGACGTCTTCAGGTTCAGCGGCAGAAGTGAAGATGGACGGAAATTCACTGGCCCTCATTGCTCCAGCCTCAGCAGCAGTTGCGTCAAGCTCTTTATCACCAGAAACGACGATGACAAACCAAGCTGGCACTGCTGCGTCATTGGCGACCCCAGCCCAACTATTTGATGTGGGAATGCAGGCCATCTCCCAGGGTTTCGCCGATGTTGCATCTGCTGCAGTGGAGGCTGCGAGGCCCAAAACTAGCAGCCAGTCGGTGAGTGGTAGCGATTCAACAAAGCTGGAGAAACTCATCGACGACCGCTTCGCTAAGGTGCTGGAGGCTCAAGAGAAGCAATTGCGGCTCACTGAGGTTCAGAACCAACTCTTGGCGCAGCTACTTGCGACGATGCAACGGAATCAGCACGACCAACCAAACAGTAGCGAATAAGCTTTGACTTTGAGCGCGGGCTGTTGTTCGCAGCTCAAGCCAGCAGTCCGCTACTTTGCTGTCGGTTTAATTCATTGTCAACGGGTCCGCCCCGTCAGACCACGACTCCTACATGTAAGAGAACGTTAATGGTGACAATAACGAGGCGTCCACCCTTAACAGCCCGTTAAGTTGCAGGCACAATAAACTTGCGTTAAAAAAGTTGAATCATCTCCGAAGTACTGCTGCATACTACTGTAGAATTTGCCGCACCGCTCAGCATTCTGGGTAGTGGGCATCGATCCACTGTTCTACATGACGGTACAAATGGCGTTTCTTACCCAACGAACGGGAAAGTTCCGACCGCAGGTCACCTAGAAATTGCTCGGTGAACACGTAACAGTAGCGCTGCTGAAGAAGCAGCAGCATTTCGAACGTATTCAAGGTATCCTCCATGTAGTCCGCTGACACGTGTGGAACATTCCCCCTCTGGCCGCTACGAATCTTGTACTCAGGAAAGCGCGAATGCAACCAATACACAGTGTGGGAAGTGACCAAATTTCATCGCTGCATCGATTGCCATGCCGGTGCGCGAGTCTGGAATGTTCCCGTACAGCCACTTGACCACCTCGAAATGGCCATTCGCGGCTGCCCAGCGCATTGCAATCTCCCCGCAACCCCCAGAGCGATTAGCGTGCAGCCATTGCACCACTTCCAGGTGGCCACGGCGCGCGGCGTCAATCATGGCGTCCTTTGTACAGCCCTAGGACCGATTCAGGTGAAGCCACTTGACTACATCCACGTGTCCTTCGCTCGCGGCGACATTCATTGCGTCCCCCCCCAGTTTTGCCAGGGTAAATCTCCCCCAGTAGCGGCGGCCTCAAGGGATCTCGAGAACTGCCAATGGTGGTAGTACCGGTCCGACCGCAAGAAGTTGGTCAAAGACCACCAGGGTGTCCTGTCAGCAACGCTAGTGCAGCAAGCACTCCAGATCCAGTCGAGCAATGCAATGGATCCAAACTGTCACGCTTCGTGAAGCGGCAGGTTCGGTGGAGGTCCCAAAAAGCTGGAAATGGCGTTGGTACTCTGCTCCAGCGCCTCTACAGCAGGGGTGAGGCGAAGAACGAGGTCCAGGGTCGTAAGCATGGTTTGCAGCGAGGAGAAAGAACGAGTGTGGAGAGGAAGAATGAGGAAACTCAACGCCCGTCCCAGAACTTGACGGAAAGACCAACTGGCACGTTGGGGAAGGCATTCACTAACGCCGTGCACGCTAGCGTTTCTCAAACAAATTCCTCAACTTATCCGCTCTTGCCTGTGGAAGGTCGCGATCGTTTGGATCCGAGCAATGTCAATGAGCGCTGTACGCAGGATCCGGTCGTGGAGGGTGCTGGACATCATCGCGTGGTGCCTGCTGCTGTGTGACGTGGCGCTCAGTGTAAGAACCAGTGTGTATAGCATCGCACTCCCGCTTACTTAATCTCTGACATGGTTGTTCATGTCCATCCAGACGACGACTTCCACGGTGTATTTCCACCAGCAGAGCGGTGGGTCGATCTTCGCTATCGACGGAAGAGATGGCAGCCAGACCGAACTCGAAGGCTCCAGCGACTACGCGCGCTTTGTGGGCATGGCCATCCACCGACGCAACGACCTCATCTTCTGGAGCGATGGGAGGGCTGTCAAGAGTGCAAGTGCCTTGGATGGATCGAATGAAAAGGTGGTGGTCGGAGCCCTCGTGCGAGCTGTGTGGGTGGGCACCAACTTCGGCCAGACACGAGCTGATCTGATGGAGCTCACAGTGAAAGGAACGCGATGCGTTAGTATCGTTTCCTGGTCATCCGAGCGCGTCGAATGCCTCGTCGGGCTCCCGCTACGCTACTCGCAACAGCAGACTCCGTTCGTAAGCCCAGAAGACTGCAGCATTCAGACCACCCAGGGATCCATGACAGGTTACATGCCGAGCTACAACGAGATGGTGGCTTCAGGTACCTCTGCGCCCATCGTCGAGAGGATTGACATCGATTCAAGCTACGTCCTCCCGCACGCGTTGACTATTGACGATCGTGTGGGTGAGGATTGGCTCTATTGGTCCAACTCGGTGGACGGCGCCATCTACCGCAGCAGTTTGCGGTCCACTGCCATTGAAGTACTTCAGCGCGGGTGTTGGAGCGTGCGGGGGCTGGCGTTAAACTTCCCCCAGGACGCGTCGACGGACAAATTGTCGCTCTTCTTCTCGCTTGAGTCCAAGGGCACCATCTCCAAGCTTAAACTGCCTCCTTCAAACACGTCGGTCGTCTCCGCACCGCCTGCTCGAGTGGTTTTAAGAGGCCTGAGGTCTCCGCGTGGTTTGGTCGTCGACTCTACCATGCAAATGCTCTTCTTCACCGAAAAGACTGGCCGGATTTACCTGGTTGAGCTGGACAAGACGATGACAGCGCGTCAAAAGGCCAGTGTTCTACCCGACGATGCGTCAATTGATGCGCTAGGGGTAAATGTCCGCCGGGTCGTGACGCAACCATCAATGACGAGGCTCGACGGCATTGCAGTCGACACCAAGTGAGGATTTTGTCATTGCTCATCACCTCTGCTACTGTCGAGTCTGACGATTTCTTTGTATTTCACTGTAGATACTTGTACTGGTGTGAGACGAACACGAACGTCGTCGCGCGCGCTTCGCGTCGAGATTTTCAGCGCCAGGTTTTGGTCGGTGGCACTGCGAACTCGCTCCTCAGGTGAATTGGTTCGTCCTCAGGCCCTGTCTTCCCTCTCTAATGGTCATGGCTTTGTTTGTAGCTGGCCCCGCAGCATCGTTCTCGGCTCGGACGACGGCGACGTCAACGAGCAGACACAGAGCAACTACTACTCAGAGTATACGGGTCGGATCTCCAGAGGCGCTTCGCAGTCGGTCGTTGTCAATGCACTGAGCGCACCATCAATGCACTATCTCGACAACCTAGTGCAGCAATCCACTCTCCAAGGTGGAGACAACCACATCTACTTCTACGCGCTGGAGTAGAACAGAGCTCAGAACTCAAGTGTGTGTGGAAGTTGGTGGACGGCTTCAATTAGCAGCTAATTATTAGCTAGACGCAGGCAAGATCCTGAAGAAAGTTATCCGTTGACACGTCTCTAAACCTGTTCGTGTTTTCAAAGCAATGTATGCCGCATTTAACCACAGCGCATGCATGCGATCCTGCTCCTCCTGATCGCATGATGGATCAACCTTGCTGCCAAAGCCTGTCAATCAGTGTTCACTTTTCAATTTGCAAACATCCCAACTCATCCAGACCAAACCCAACCCAAGCAAGATGCTGACCGTCTCCAAGGCTTCGCTGGCGCTTTTGCTTGTTGCTGCTGCCACGGTTTCTTCGGACGCGGACAACCTTCGACACGACTCGCGGCAACTCGCGGCGACCTATTCAACGACGAGCCAGTATGCGTCTGGAATGCTGGCGCTGGTGAACGCGCAACGAGCTGCTTATGGTCTCTCGCCTCTCTGCTTGAACACCAAGCTTATGGCCGCTGCAATGCGCCACTCGAAGGACATGGCTGCCTACAACTTCATGAGCCACACGGGCTCCGACGGATCCACGATGTCGTCCAGGATCGATGATGCTGGGTACATGTGGACCAGGGCAGCGGAGAACGTCGCGGCCGGCCAGACGACCATCAGCTCCGTCATGACGTCGTGGATGAATTCGGCGGGCCACCGCGCTAACATTTTGGGGGACTACACCATGTTCGGTACCGCGTACGCCTACAACAGCGGCAGCAGGTACCGTCACTACTGGACGCAGGACTTTGGCAAGGGCAGCACCGAGAGATGCAGCCACGAGGACGCCGAGTACAACGAAACTTCGACAGCGAATATGACCGAGTCAGCTGAAGTCTCGTTCGAAGACGTGAAGCAAGGATCCACCGCTCTCATCCCAGCGGAGAGCGCTACCGCTGTGCCAGCGAACAACGCAACCCTATAAAACGCTACGACCAAGTCAATGAAAGGGTATCTACTGTACATTGATCTTCCAAACCTCGTTCTGTATCTGCATACGCTAGATCCAGAAGCACCAGCATCCGGTGCAAGTGACGACTCTCACCGTTATCTCCTTTTCATCTCTACGCCGGTGGTGGCCCATTTCAGGTTCACTCCACGAATCTTCCTCAGTTGACTCGGGACTGAAGTCGTGCCCCGTACTCGTCCACGGGATGTCGTTGTCGTCGTCGATGTCGTCGTTGCCCCCGCGCCCGAAAACTTGCGTCCACGAGTGCTTGTACTTGCTGGCGCGGTTGTACGCGTACGCTGCGCCGAACACCGTGTAGTTGCCCAGAATGTTGCGGCGGTGGCCTGGAGACTTCATCCAGGAATCTACGACAGCGTTCACGTTCTTCTGCCCCGCAGCCACGTTCTCAGCGACAGCACCACCCGTGAATCCAGCTTCAGCAGCGCGTTGGGCCATCCTGGACCCATCGGAGCCTTGGTGGCCCATGAAATTGTTCGCAGCCATGTCGTCCGCCTGGCGCTGGGCTGCCGCTTGTAACTTGCTGTGCATACGCAGAGGCGGGAGGTTCTTCGTTGCGCGCTCTTGGTTCACGCGCTCCAGCATGGAAGCGAGGTAGTCCTTGGGCTGCATTCTTGGATGAAATAGGCTGGTACGTACACTAACTGGATCGTTATCTGGTTAACAGCGGAAATGCGCGAATAAAAGCTAGCAAGTACAACGACTAGGGGCCTTCTGCTCTAAGCGTGGGCGGAATGGCTTTGGGTGGCGCGAGAAGTAATGTCACACACACGCTTCATCTCCGAACTGTTCGGCACGCTTTTGAGCCCCGGCAAGGGGGTCTTTTAGGCGGATCGGCTCAGTCTTCCGCTGCCCACGATCACCGCAGAAATGCTTCGGTGCAGCAGTACAGGTCGGATCTGCCAATACCGTAATGCCTAGGTCGAAGATACGCGCATTACAGACGTGATATCTGCCTCGAACATGGCTCCACCCCGATACAAACCTTTGATCTGTGACCACTACGCTGGGGGTGCTCATAGTTCTGGAGATGCTGTACACAGGAGCAGCAAAGGAAAGGAAAAGAAGTCTCAGGACAGGCATACCGTCATTATTCCCGGGATCTGGGGCGCCGACAGCCTGGCCGAAAGCGACAGACAGCAACACACGAACACCAGTCTGAGTGACAGAGACCCGGGGCTTTCCTCGCACCGAGAGCTCACCGTCATCCTCTCAAATATTGCCATGCAAAATTGCGCCTCCATTCTTCTCCACTCGTTACGCCTTTCCCCTGCTCTGCCGTTGGCGCTCGACCTCCTGCGCCTCGAAGCGCTCCTTGACGTCCGGCTGCATGACTGACTTGATCCCCTCCATTAGCGACTTGTTCTTGTCCAGCTCCGCCTGCACACACATATTCACACAATACCCCCAGTCAGGCCCTTCGTCCATCACTGCCGACACCATCCACTGTCGTGACGCACCATGTAGCAGCGCGTGTAGGCCTCGTACTCCTTCTGGCAGCCCACTTTGCCGTGCGCCTTCTGCTGGAGGAAGACGTCCGTGTACCACTTGTCGAAGCACTGCTCGTAGGCCGCCTTCTTGCGCCAGCAGCCGGGCTCCTCCTCCTCCTTGTCCGCCATGGCGTCTCAATCGAAGGAGCAGCTCTGTTTGTTGTATTTGCGGCAATCAATCGGCGCCAATTGACTGGGACAAGGTATTACAATCCTTCAATCGGAATTAAGGCTCTGCTGCTACACTTTGAACTGGAGGACCCATGGGATACCAATACACACACACGTCGCATGAAATGCCCCGCCCGCCATCTACCGGGCGTGCTGGAACTGCATTTGATACTGCTGCGACGTCTGGAACGGGTGCTGCTCGTGCTGGAGCTGTGCCGGCAGCGACTGATTGGAGCTAGCGATGGACGGCGTGCTTGTCTGACCAGGCACCGCGATGTGGTGGCCGCTCAGGAAGCACTGGTCGCACACGCGCTGCGGCTCGGACAGCGCGAACTTGGGCAGCGACACGCGGTTGGTCGAGTGCTGGTTGCACACGCTCTGGCCGCAGTTGCGGCAGTGGTGGCGCCGCTTCACCAGCGTGAAGCCGCACGCGCACACGTGGCACATGCGCGACTGCTTCCAGCGCGGCGGGAACGCCGTCTTGCTGCGGGTGCCGCCTCCCAGACTCCGCGAGCTCATATTGACGTTGTTGGTGCGCGTGGCCTTGACGTCTTCCTGCTGCGCCTTGAAATTGGACATGAGCGACATATCCGGCGGGCCCTTGGACGGGTCGAACAGGCCCAGCGGGATCGAGTCGTCCGCTGTCCCGATGGAGATCAGGTCGTTCTCGCGCTCGCGGAGACGCTGCTCCGTCAGCAGCGACTTGACGTGCGGGTCGCTCCTGGACAGGCTGTCGATGCGGTTGCGGTCGGGGCCTAGACTGAAGCCTCCGTACATGCTGCCACCGCCGCCGTAGTTGCCCTGCGGTTGGCCGTAGTACGGGTCGTGGTCCGACACGCTTCGCTCGAGTTTGGCCTGGCGCGTCGGCTGCGGCTGCGACTGCTGGAAGGGCTGCATCTGGTAGTGTCGGTGGTGCTGCTGGTACTCGAGCTCGTCCTCGTCCACGTCGTCGTCCATGTCTCCGTAGTACATGCGGTTGTAGTCCGAGCCGTCGCGGATGTCGTCGTCGTGCAGGATGGTGTGGTTGTTGTACGGGAGCTGGTAGTCGATGGTCTCGGTGGCGGGCTCGCCGTCGTCCTTGCCCATGAGGTCGTGCTGGTGCAGCTCGCCGTCCGTCTCGTCGTCGTCGTCCTCGCCGGGCCGGCGGCTGCCGTGCGCGGCGGCGCGCAGCACCTCGAGGATGCGCTCGCCGCACTCGGCCTGCACGGCCAGGTCGATGGGCAGGTGGCCCGCGTCGTTGCGCATGTGCACGGCGTACGGGTTGGCGAAGACCACCTTGACCACGATGTCCGTGGGCGCGTCCTGGTGCAGGCAGACCCAGTGCAGCACCGTCATGCCGCTGGCGTCGGTGCGCTGCGCCACCTGGCGGTTCTCGCGCATGACCGTGAGCAGCGAGTCCCAGTCGCCGTTGATCGCGTGCAGGAAGTCGCCGTCCATGGTGGGGGAATGCTGTCCTTCACGTAGGGAGGAGGAGAGGGGGTGGTGTTCTGTAAGGCGTAGAGCGCCTTCGCTTCCGGACGCCCCGCGCTGCGCTCTGTGACGTTAGGGCCGCGAGTGCCTTTGACCGGCGGCGGCGGGCAGCGACGTTGACGGACTGTCTCGGAGCTGCTCGACCGGCGATGTGGCGATTTCGGCACTTCTGCGCGCGAATGGCAGAAAAGGGGTGAGTGCACCTTTTCAGCCAATGAGTAATGCGCGGGATAGCCCTCCACTCATTAACTTAGCCTCGCACTCACTAACTTTGTCTAAAGTGTAGCCACACAACCTAATGTCCTGCAGAATATGACTTTATATCCACGAATTCGCTATTACGGGTCATGAGCATTGCTGTATAGAGATGTATTCAATTCGCAAACTGTGAAAGGTGATCAGCATCTCGGGCGATCTCGGACAAGGTACACGTTGCGCCGATCTTGCCGCGCGTTGTGTCGGTCCGCCTCGGACTCGGCTCCAGCGTGGAGCTTAGCGCCCGGCCACGGCTCCCGCTCTTTGGGGACGAAGCTCCATCAAGCCAAGAGAGCAGATCCCCTCCAGGAAGGAGGGACTTCACTCTTGGGCGCGGCGGATAGGGTGCTTGCCTCCGTACACCGGCTGATAACGTTACAGCATGCGTTCGCCTCCCCGAAAACCCCTTCGACCCAAGTCCGCATAACAGAGGACATCGACGCAAAAGAGAGCTTGCGGACGACAGAGGGGTCTGTCCGTAAGCCTGTTGAGCAGCAACGCACCTGGAGGATGGCAATAAGCAATCTTTGTGAGCTTGCAGACGGTGTCTCCAGGTGGCTCTACAACACGATGTTGCATCAACTCCCGTACCGCAAAATCAGAATAAAACAGCGCCAAAACAGCAGCAAAGGAATCAAAAACCGAGACGTTGGAGCCAACCACTGCCAAACCTTCCTCCGCAGAGAGCCCGACTGCACCGAGCGCCGGAGCCACGCCATTTCAATCACGCCTTTGGGGCAGGCCTATCCACCTCAAGCTCATTTTCACCAATCCGCACTTCATGGTACAGTCGGTGGCTCACTCCACCCAAATGCACCATGCCGTTTGTGGCTCTAGCCACTTGGCTTGAAATGAGGTGGCTCACACCAGCAGCAGCTGACGTGGCGTGGCGTACACAACTTTCGCCAGCACCAGCATGGTGATGTTGGGGCCGCCAGCCCCAACATCTCCGACATTTGCACCCGAACTCCGACAATCTCCGCCGCCGGCGGAAGCACGTGGAAGGCTGTCAGGACACTATCAGACTGTAATTTGACGTAGTTAGGAGTATCTGCACAAATGTATTACTTGCGAGGTATCGTGAACGCAGAGTAGGCTTGGATGTTCAGGTTCATTGGTATCTCCGACGACCTGAACGATGGGAGCGAGCGGCGTATACGTCCAGGCCCTTTGCCTAGTAGTATTCACCTGTAGTAGGAATGAAGTCCGCGCTATCCGATGATCTACATGCAAACAAGGAGACATATACATGTATGAATCATACATATTATGTGAACGCAAAGCGACTGCTGCGTGATAGCGCTAGTTGCACGTCCTCTAGGCCCGCTACGCAATGCATTCTTCAGTAGTACATAGTAGCAATAGAGGAAAGAGCACGAATGCATCCTCCTGACACTAAATTGAAGCCGTAGGCCCTCGCAACAGAGCCCTTAACGCAGTTATTCACTGTATTGAAGATGCACTATGTAAGGGTGACTCCCACACTAAAGTAGGGTTTCTAAACTACATACCATGCTCCGTGTAGATCGAGCGCGCCCTACGAAGGTTGTCAAGAAGCTTTGAGCCGCCCAAAGCGTGCTACAGCAGCTTCACGGTGTTGAAGGGGACACATTCGGTGGCAAACGGTCACATTAGGTCCGATCCGGTGCAAATCGGTGGTACGACATCCCCTAGCATTTATAATACCCCCCCCTCCCAAGCATGGCGTCCGACGTCAGCGCCCGCGTGCATCTCGACGCCGAGAAACTCACGCAGAAGAGTGCGGACGCGCAGCGCAAGGGCAACGAGAACGCCGCGCGCGCCCTGGCCACGTCCGTGGCCGACCTGCGCGAGGCCGTGGCGCTTCTGGCCGAGCAGCGGTACATCTACTGGCGCGTCGCCGCGGCGAGGACGACGACGACGACGCCGAGGCACGTCTGGCGCGCATGGAGACTGTGCTGGGGCAGAAAGTTGGGATGGCATGAAGCTCCGGAGCAACAGGGTGGCGCGGCGGTGCTGCTACAATTGTGGATACTGTCGTTGTTCAGACGAAGAAGGGGGCCAGATGACCTTCAAATATATTTGGCCAGAACGATGGGGGCTTGGTCGATGAAGGCAGACGAGATCGTGGAAGGCGATGCGAATCAATCCCACGCATTGCAAAAGGTGCTGGATGAGGACGAGGAGCTGGAGGGACCAGTCAAGTCTGCGGATGAACTGCACACTCCGATCTAGGAAGACCAGCAATTTCTTGTTCTACTACATCGGAGGATGATGCAGTGCTTAATGCTCTTATTGAGCTGGACACGGGTGACGTTGAAGACGCAGGTAGCGGCATTGAGCATGTCCGGTTGCTGCAAGTCATTGTGTATGGTACATCGTCGATATGGGAAAGGTCCCAAGATTATATTTTGCTGAAGAATCATCAAGAAGCATTCTTCCTTCTTCATCCTCCTGTCGCCTTCGCGTTCTCCCCTGCTGCCCAACGTCTCCGATTTCTCCTGGCTCCAAGTCGAAGTTTCATCCTGTAAAGGTCAATGAGTGGTGAGGAGTGGAGAAAGATTATCATGAAGGGCGATCTCAAAGAGGTTGTCCGCTTCTACGAAGACAATCGCGAGGATTGCCCGATGTGGGCGGTGAATTGGGCCGCTTGCCAGGGTAATCTAAAGGTCGTGGAGTTCCTCTGCGATAAATCGGCCCCTTACTCAACAGATGCGATGGACTTAGCTGCGGAACAAGGCAAGCTAGAGGTCGTCCAATATCTGCATGGTCGGGAGAAGCATCGGAGAGACGAGGACAAGGTGGGGTGCACAACGGATGCTATGGACGAAGCTGCTGCCAACGGCCACTACAAGGTTGTGAAGTTTCTTCAAGAAGAGCGCACCGAAGGATGCACCTCAAGGGCTCTGGACAGAGCTGCTGCTAATGGTCATTATGATGTGGTGGACTATCTTGTTCAAGTTGGAAAGCCGTGTACGACAGATGCGGTGGATGATGCTGCCGCCGAGGGTCATCTGCGCATCGTGGAATATCTTCTTCATCGCGAAAAACCATACACGCAAGCTGCTCTAGATTGGTCTGCCGCCATCGGTCATCGGTTAGTGGCGAAGTTGGTTTTGGATCGAGGATTGCAGTACTCGCAAGATGCGATCGACAGAGCTGCCATTTTTGGTAGGGCGGGCATTGTGCAAGATTTTCTTTCGCAAGGTCTACGCTGTACGCAGTATGCAATTGACAAAGCTGCCGCCCACGGCCATGAGGAGGTAGTCAGAGCTCTTCATCGGAAAAATGCAAGTTTTTCGCCTGAAGCGATGGACAAAGCTGCCACCAGAGGTCATGTTGGAGTAGTGAAATTTCTTCTTCGCCACAAGCAACCTTGCACTGAGAAGGCGATAGACGAAGCTGCTGCTAATGGTTGCGTGGAGGTGGTGAGGTGGAGAATAAACCACATACGCAGTCTGCGGTTGACAGAGTGGCCGCTGATGGTTACAAGGTGTGGATGATGTTTACGAAGCGAGAAAAACGAATTTCAAAGGAAGCGCTGGAGCTAGCAGCTGCAAACGGCAAAAAGGTGGTGGTGAAACATCTTTTATGCTGCGGAGTCGAATGCACTACCGACGCGATGAATAATGCTGCTGCCAATGGACGTCTGAGTATAGTGAAGCTTCTTAACTAAAAAGGAAAACCCTGCTCTTTTCAAGCTGTGAGTCGGGCTGCGTCCAATGAACACTCCGCTACAGTGCGATTTCGGATGAAGAACCGCAGCGAGGGATTTACACGCGATGCTTTGGATGTCGCTGCAGCGAAAGGATACCTTGATATTGCGAAGTTCTTGTACAACCATTCATCCAACAATGTGAACAATTATGGAGACTCCACGCTCAACAACCAAGCATCCAACAAAAAAATAATATTTTCTCAGGACGCAATGGATTATGCTGCTGCGAACGGAGTGCTGGATGTTATGAAGTGGCTGTTGGAGCACGATGTAGGCTGCATCTGCACCAACAAAACCATGGCAAATGCTGCTCAGACAGGCAAACTCCACGTTGTGAAGTGGCTCGTCGAGAACAACAAGCCCTGTGGACGATCCGCAATGGTCAAGGCTGCTGAAAATGGGCACATCGAAGTTGTGCAGTATCTCGTTGAGCAGGGGAAAGAGTACACGACGGATGCAATGGATTACGCCGCTGGAAATGGTATGCTGGGAACTATACAGTGGTTTCACAAGATGGGGATGTCGTGTACAACCAAGGCGTTGGATAAGGCCGCGGAGTGCAATCATCTGAACGTCATTGAATGGCTCGTTGGCGGCAAAGGCATTAAGGGAACGAGTGCCGCGCTTGGAATCGCCCGCGACAATAGTTGGTATGCGGTTGAAGAGTGGCTGACGATTCACCCAGAACACAAAGTTGTCGAAGAGATAGAAAGCTCGGACTCCAAGGAAGATGAAGGCAGTGGCGGTGATGATGCTGAGGATGGGGGTGACGCTGACGAGGATCGGTACCGGTACGAGAGAAAATTTATATTGGCGGAAAATTCTGTTTTTTATCCCAAAGGATACGTATCGGCTCCTGAAGACACCACTGGAGCTGTCACAGACGATGAAGGTGATCCCCCTGACACTGCTATGCCGTTTGCTGAAGTGATTACTGGGCGTCATGGGGAAGACGCTAGTACAATTGTAGCCGACTGGGATACCGAGCGCAACGAAGCTGTTAATTCTACCTGTGCCATTTACGCGGCGGAAGTCGATGACAATGCGTCTTGTGGTAGCGATGGCACTAGCGCTGGCGATTATAATGCGTCTTCTGTTCCGGTTGGCGGTGGCAGTGGCGCTGGAGATGACCATGGTGGTAGCGATGACGATGGCAATGGCAATACTTCTCCTGTTAGCAGTGGCGCTGCCGATGGCAATGTTTCGTCTGGTGATCGTGATGATAGCAGCCGTGGTGGCGACGATATCACCGATAGCAATGGCGGAAGCGCTCGAAGTGGACGATGTAATGATGAAGGCTGGGGTCACGACTTTAATGATGAGAACACGGAAGATTCTACTGCCAACGAACCGGTTACTGAGCCAGCTCCTGAGAACACCGTGGGGGATGTTGATATGGAGGAAGTTGGAGAAAATATGGCACACATGAGTCTCGACCCCAAGGACGACCAGCTTGAAGAGAATGGGGCGGATGGGGACAAGAGCGCGCACATGAGTCTCGACCCCAACATAGACCAGCTTGAAGAAAATGGAGCGGTTGGTGACAATAGGGAACCCATGCGTCTCGACTACAACGACGACCAACTTGAAGAAAATGAAGCGTATGCGCGTATCGACGAGGAGCAGGATGCTGGTGTTGCGGAAGTTATGCAAGTATGTATGTCTAGAAGGCTTGAAGAAGGTTCTGCATACGTCGTGCGCTGCGCGTCAAGAAGAATCAAGGAAACGACAGCGTGAGGCGGATGAACGTGTAGCTGAGGCTCGACACGAGGCTCAAGCCCAACGACTTTGTCACGAGGCGTCAAACCAGAGGTTGAAACAGACCATTATCAAATGCGCCGCGGAAATACTCAATGCTGCTCAAGAGATGTTAGTGGCTCGAAGGCAGTAGGTAAGGTGATTTCGTGATACCATTCCATTCTGTTACCGGTATGATCAACATCGTTCAATTTATGTACAATCGGTGGCTCATTCATTCGGCTCGTGACGCTAGCCTGCTGACGTGGCGTGGCGCACACAACTTCCGCCAGATCAATTGCGCACTCGCATCAGCATGGCGGCCGACGTCAGCGCCCGCGTGCATCTCGTCGCCGAGAAGCTCGCGCAGAAGAGCGCGGACGCGCAGCGCAAGGGCAACGAGAACGCCGCGCGCGCCCTGGCCATGTCCGTGGCCGATCTTCGCGAGGCCATGGCGCTTCTAGCCGAGCAGCGGCATCTACTGGCGCGTCGCCGCGGCGAGGGCGACGAGGAGGACGACGACGCCGACGCGCACGTGCAGGAGCTGGCGACGCGGCTGGCGCGCGTGGAGGCCATGCTGGGCAAGAAGTCGGAGGACATGAAGCTCAAGGGGAACAAGGGCGCGGCCGCGTCGCTGCAGCAGTCGGCGGGCGACGTGGACAAGGGCCGCGCGCTGCTTCTGGAGCAGCAGCAGACGATCTTCGGGCTGCTGGGCCGCTGGGAGACGCTGGAGGACGTTGTGGACGGCAAGAAGAGGCGGCGAACCAGCGACGGGGAGGAGGAGAAGAAGGAGAACGAGAAGGAGACGCCCCACGGCCGCCTGATGGGTCAAGTGCAGCGCCTCGTAGAGCTGAAGGGCGTGCTGGCCGAGGCTTTCCCGGAGTGTAAAGACGCGGAGGAGGTGAAGGACGAGGTGGAGAGACTGAGACGAGAGGTGGAGAATGCCAAGGAGGAGACGGCTGAGGTGAATGAGATGCTGAAGCAGGAGAGCTTGGCGCTGGAGGAAGCCAAGAAGGAGGTGGAGAGGGTGAAGCAGAGGGAGATCCAGAGACAGGAGGAAGACACAGCGTTGCTGGAACAACAGCGAGAAGCCTGTCTGGCCATGGAGGAATTGGTGCGGGAAAGTGACCAGGAGATCCAGAAGATGACGCAGGCTGCGGCTGCGCGGGCGGAGGAATTGCAGTCGCTGAGAGTGGAAATGGAGAGCTTGGCCTCGGAGAAGGAGAGGCTGGTGAGGGCTCATGCAGATGAAGTTAATGAGCTGCAAGCGCAGTTGGCGAGTGCGATGGATGCTCTGACGACGAAGGCGGACGAGAGCGCGGAAATTGAAGCGGAGGAATTCCAAGCGCTGCAAGCGAAGCTGGATGAGTCAATCTCGGAGAAGGAGGAGCTGATCAAGTTACACGCGGCTGAGATGGAAGAGCTCCGTCAACAACTTGAAAGCGTAAGTGCATCTCTCTCTGCCAAGTCGGAGGAAAATGCAGCATCTGATGTCGATGAACTGGAGTCGTTACAGACTCAGGTCGAGAAGTTGACCTCGGAGAAAGAGGACCTGGTCCTGTTGCACGCAAGTGAGCTGGAGGAACTTCACAAGGCACACACAGTCGAGCTTGAAGAGCTTCGTCAACAACTAGAGCGGGCAACAGGGTCGCTTGTTGCCACACCGGGTGATGCAGTTCTGGATGCGGATACAATGGAATTGTTGCAGAACCAGGTAGATAGCCTGACCAAGGAGAAGATGGACCTGATCAAGGCTCACTCGGATGAAGTTGAAGAGCTCAACGAGTCTCACGCAACCGAGATTGAAGAGCTTCGTCAACAACTGCAAAGCGCAGAAGTATCGTTTACTGGTAAATCCGAGAATGATGCAGCGCTCAGCGCTGATGAAGTGGAGTCGTTGCAAGCCCAAGTCGACAGTCTGGCCTCGGAGAAGGAGGGCCTGGTCAGGGCGCATTTGGATGAAGTTGAAGAGCTGCGCCAAGCGCACGCCATTGAAATTGAAGAGCTTCGTCAGCAACTCGAGAGCGCAACAGCGTCGCTTGCTGCTAAGGTGGAAGACCATGCAGATAATGCCGCTTTCAATGCTGATGAACTGGAATCGTTGCAACAGCGTGTAGATACCCTGGCCTCAGAGAAGGAAGAGCTGGTTAAGGCTCATGCGGGTGAAGTTGAAGAACTGCAGAAATCGCATGCAGTCGAGATTGAGGAGCTCCGACAACAATTGGAGAGCACAGAAGCGTCTGATGCACTAGAATCTTTGCAAAAGCAGCTGGATACCCTGACCTCAGAGAAGGAAGAGCTGGTCACGACTCATGAGTATGAGGTTGAAGAACTGCAGAAGTCGCATGCAGTCGAGATTGAGGAGATACGGCAACAACTGGAGAGCGCAACAGCTTCCCTTGCTGCTAAGACGGAAGCTATTGCAGCGTCTGATACCGATGAGCTTGAATCCTTGCAGACCCAAGTGGATAATCTGGTCTCAGAGCAAGAGAACCTCATCAAGTCTCATGCGGATGAAGTTGAAGAGCTACGCCAAGCTCACGCAGATGAAATTCAAGAGCTACGTCAACAACTAGAGGGTGCAACAGAATGTCTTGCTGCTAAAGACGAGGACAATGCGGCATTTGATGCCGACGAGCTGGAATCGTTACAGAATCATGTCGATGGTTTGACCTCGGAAAAGGAGGGCCTGATTAAGTCGCATGCAGATGAAATCGGAGAACTCCAGAAGTCGCACAAGGTCGAGATTGAAGCGATTCGTCAACAACTCGATGACGCGATAAACGCTCTGGAAACGAAGACAGAAGAGATGGCTTCGCTGGATGCTGAAGAAGTGCAGTGCTTGCAAGCTAAGGTGAACGGCTTGATGATGGAGAAGGAGGATATTTTACAATCACACGCAGGCGAAACTGAAGAGCTGCGCCGCCAGCTTCAGGATGCTACGAATTCTCTTGCTTCTCAGGCTGAAAAGAGCGCTGCGACCGATGATGACGAGTTACAGTCCTTGAAGGAAGAGATATCTACGTTGGTCACGGAAAAGAGGAACCTTGCAGGTATCCACGCAAGCGAGCTTGACAAACTTCGTGCGACGCATCAAGATGAGATCGAGGAACTTCGTGAGCAGCTTGATAATGCCACCGCTGCCCTTTCAGCGAATCGAGAAGAGCAGATCGTGTCGAATGCTGATGAGCTACAACAGTTGCGAGCCGAAGTGGGTGCCCTGACCATTGAGAAGGACCACCTCGTAAAAGAGCAGGCTGATAAAATTGAAAAGCTTAAGCATCAAGCGGAAGACGCGGCATCCGACGAAGTGAGCGTCTGCGATGATGATGTGAAAGAGGAAGATCGTGATGACAACGAGGCGGCTGGAGATGTACCAGTGTTAGAGCTAGATGAAGACGAGTCACAGTCAACAGTTTTTGCTGCTGAAGATGAGGTTGAAGCAAGCTCAAGCGGTGGCGATGTTGGTGGTGATGAAAAGAAGACAGCGGAGTGCAGGCCGCCCTTGATGATCTACACGCCCAACTCGCTGGATATGACGAACGCTCGCAAGTTCAGCAAGATACTATCTCGACGCTGGAGCGGGAACAAGAAGAACTTCAGCGACAAATTGAGCTTCTTGCGAATGAGAAAACACAAGCAGCTGAGGCAGCTGCTGAACTGCAGCGTACACACGATGCGGAAGTGTCGACAATGCAGACTGACCTAGACACAATTCAAACCCAAGTCGACGAATACGAGGAGCGCCACCAAGCGTTGCAGAACACTATCTCGACACTGGAGCGGGAACAAAAAACGCTTCAGGAGCAGATTGAACTTCTTACGAATGAGAAAACCCAAGCAGGTGAGGCAGCTGCTGAACTACAGCGTACACACGATGCGGAAGTGTCGACAATGCAGACTAACCTCGACACTCTTCAAGCACAAATTACTGAATACGAGGATCGTCACCAAATGTTGCAAAATACTATTTCGACGCTTGAAACGGATCAAACCGAGCTTCAGGAGCGAATTGGTCAACTTCGTAGCGAGAAGGACGAAGCTGTGGACGCATTACAAAATACGCATGGAGAGGAGACGACACGTTTGGCTCAACGCGTTGCTGATAGTGAAGGTGTGATTGAGTCACTGTCTTCGCAACTCTCGGAGATGAATGATGCATTATCAGCCAAACTAGCAGAACTGAACGAAACTGCAGGTGCGTTAGAGCGATGTGAGGCGGAGCTTCGTACGTGCCGCTCTGAACTGGACGCCCAGATTCACGAATGCAGTCAAGTGAAGAGTGACTTGGAGGCCGTGCAAGATGCGGAGAGTACGAAGAGCGACGAGACCAACAAACGCTTGTCGCAACTTGTTGCTGACCTGGGTGAGTTGGCGACTTGTTTAGCTAGTACTGACAAGGTTGATGTCGAGCCAGTAAAGGCTTTCACAGGAAAAGTGTGGGAATCCCCTGAAGTGACAGAAGTTTGCAGCAGAGTAGCATCTCTGCTGACAGATCTGATTTCGGCTCAAGACCGACTTCGTACGACAGAGGAACAGCAGGAGTCGCTGCGTAAGAAGTGTGGCACTCTGAAGCTGCTTCTTGACCAGTTTGTTAAACAAGCCGATTGGCGCTTGTTCGCCAAGGAAGGAGAGAACGAAGAGGATGTCGTGGGATCTCTGAAGTCTGTCAAGATTGTAAGTGAGCGTCTGAATACCGCGAAGACAAACGCTACGCGATGGCTTGACGAGCTTCAACAGCTGCGAGACCGCATTCAGTCTGACACAACGAAGCTCAATGACCTGGAGGAAGAGAAACTGCGGGAACAAGAACGCTTGCTGGCACTGGAAGAATCGAAGCGTGGTTTCGATTCGCTGGTGGAATCCCTGAAAGAGCAGTTGGCAGCTGTGCGCAGTGAGAAGGAGGACGTGATGAAAACGGCTGAAAAGCTGAAGGCTCAGAATCAGTCCGCCAGTGTGCAGGAACAGCAACAGCAGGTCGCTCAGCAAGAAGAGGTGGCTGAACTACAGCAGCAACTGGCTTCTGTTCGTAGTGATTTCGAGCGATACCGTGTCCGATCACACACTGCTCTTAAGAAGATGGAGAAGCGCGCAGAGCTTCTGAATGGGATGAGGAAGGAGAACGAAGTGCTGCTGAAACAAGTTCAGGAGAGTGACCAGCAACGTGAGCAGGCTGAAGCTACCCGTCAGGAGAGCGAGGCCCGCCTGCAGGAGGTGTTACGTACGCAGGAGATGATGCAGGCGGACTTTGATCAGATTGCAGCCGAAAAGGCGAGAGTAATTGCTGAGCTGGAGGAAGAGGGAGAGCGGTTGGTATCGGAGCGTGAGCAAACAGACAAGCAAATTCAAGATTTGACCCTCAAAATTCAGGAACTGGAGAAGGAGAAAACGCAGATTGAAGAAGAGAGCGAGCGCATCAAGGAAGCGGAACACGAAGCTTTCCAAGCGCGTTTGGCCACTGCAACTGCCGCGGTGCAAACCGCGAAGCAAGACTTGCAAATGGTGCATGATGCCCTGGAAGCTAGCA
The DNA here is from genome assembly GCF_000149755.1 of Phytophthora sojae. Taxonomy (NCBI): domain Eukaryota; phylum Oomycota; class Peronosporomycetes; order Peronosporales; family Peronosporaceae; genus Phytophthora; species Phytophthora sojae. Next base: position 1,764,714 of record NW_009258117.1, read on the forward strand.
AAGCGGAAAACGACAAGCGACAGAAACGTATCGAGTCTCTGGAATTGGAGCTCGAGCAACAACGAGCAAGCATCTCATCGACCATTGTTACAAACAGCTCGTCGCCGGATATTCCATTCCCCGCTGCATCTGCACCACCCCTCTCCTCATCTTCAGCGGATGTAAACCGGAATGTGGCTGGGCTTGAAAAGGAATTGTCAACTTTCAGAGCTTCGGAGACTTCTTTGAGAAAACAGCTTGATGACGCCCGCGCGGAGTTAATTGCTCTTCAGGAGCGTTTTGCTACGACTAAAGCAGCAAACGCTGAAAAGGTCTTCGCGTTGGAAGAGCAAAGCAATCACTGGAAGATTGAATTGGCAGCTGCGACCGAAGAAGTCCGCCGGCTGAATGCCATGATCGAAGAGCAGAAGCTTTCGGCGAACCAGTCGGCGCTGTCGAACGGTACACCCTCGGCGCCGTCCCCAGTGAACCAGCAGTCGCAAGAGAAGCATTCAGGGGATGGTGAACTTAAGACGGAGCTAGCGGATGCCAACACGGAAATCACATTACTCACGAGGGCGTCGGATGCGTGTCGAGAGGAGTTGCAGAGTGCTCGGGATCAGATCGACCTGCTTACTCCGTCATCATCCGAGCCGGAAAGCGGTGAGGACCCAAGTGGAGCCGCTAAGGCATCTGTAGTGCTAGCTGCCAAGGACGAAGCTTTCAAGAAGCTACGCGTACAGGTTCTCGAGTTGCAGGAAGAAATGCAAACGCTCCGTGACGAGAAGGCAGCGCTTGAGTTGGAGCTGGAGAAGGAAGAGCTGGACGAGCTGCAAGCTAGTCGTAAGAATTTGCAGTCCGAGAAGGAGCGCGCTATGCAGCTACAGAGGCGGCAGACGCTGGTATCAGGCTTCGAAAAGCAAGTGACGACGCTTGTTAATGAACTGCAGCAGCGGCTGGAAGACCACTCGAGTGCGTTCCGTGAAGTTTGCGACTTCCGTGACGAACATCGCGCGGCACTTTTTGCCAACGGTGGTGGGATTGACAGAGCTACGGGGCGTGCTGGTGAACCTGAGTTTGAAGAGTGTCTTGTGATGCGCAGCGGAGTAGTGATCAAGGCTGGCGCGAGCTTCCAGCTGCCGGTGATCTGTGAAAAGCGTGGTTGGCGTGTGGTGTGGAGCTTCTCAGTGAAGGAGGATTCGGCGGATGTATCGTTCAAGTTGGCTGCGACCGTAGCGGACGCGACCTCAACAGAGGTTGAAGTGGTGTCGCCCGAGCGAATGAACGAGAAGTCAGGTGTGTTCCAGGTGCAGAATGACAACACGACGCTCGTGTTCGAGTGGGATAACTCGTTCTCCTGGCTGAATGAGAAGACCCTGGACTACCATGTCTCCATCCAGGAGCCGCTGACCCCGCAGGCGCAGAAGGTCCGACGTAGTGAGCGTGACCTGCAGGCCAAGGCGAAGCTGCTAGATAACGGCTTGGCGCTGATCCAGGCCGAGGCCCAACGGCGCTCGGAGCTGTCGGCCACACTGGAGCGGCTCAGTGAACGCGAGTCTGCCAAGAACAAGCACCTCGAGGAGTTTGGGGCCCGTAAGGCTGAGGTGTTGGAGCAGAAGACCAGCTTCCAGGAAGAAATGGAGGCGCAGAAGGCTGCCTTCTCGGCCATGCTCAGAGAGCAGGATGAGCTGGAGGACGTCGAGCGCAGCATCATGCGAGCATGGGAGGCTGCGGTGGCCGAGCGCGAGGACGTCGAGATGACGCTGCAGCTTGCTGGCAATGGTGCGCAGTTGGAGACGTTAGCCCAAGAGATGAAGAAGCAGGCTGAGAGTGTGGCCGAGCAACTGAAGAATCCTATCCGTCCCGAGGAGAAGGAAGAAAGCAGTCCAAGCGAGGAGCAGCAGGTAGAGAAGGGTGATAACGAGCTCGTAGATGGTCACGCTGACGGTGAAGCTTCCGCGCAACAGGAAGACGAGGAAGCCACGGCGGTGGAGTAAGCCCACTGGCTCACTCGTAGCGTTGATATCCGTGTACAGGACGTGTGAGGGAGGGCAAAGCCACCTTGTAGCAAGTGAACTAACTAACCCCAAATGTCAAGAACCCACTAGACCAGACAATTGCTGTCGATAACATGGTTAAAACATCAGAAGCCAGCGGGACGACGCTCAGTCTTCCTTGACCGCGTCGAAGGCCTTGATGATGTGGTCCGGGGCCTGCACGAGCTCGATGAGCACGCCCTCTCCGGACAGCGGGGCCGCCTCGTTGCCCTTGGGGTGGATGAAGGCCACGTCGAAGCCCGCGGCGCCCTTGCGGATGCCGCCGGGCGTGAAGCGCACGCCCTTGTGCGTGAGCGCGTCCACGCACGCGGGCAGGTCGTCGACCCAGAGCCCGATGTGGTTGAGCGGCGGCACGTGCACCTTGGGCGCCTTGGCCGCGTCGATGGGCTGCATAATGTCCACCTCGACGGCGAACGGCCCGCGGCCGCACTGCAGAATGTCCTCGTCCACGTTCTCGCGCTCGCTGCGGAAGGACCCCTTCTTGGCCAGCCCGAACGTGTCCACCCACAGCCGGCTCAGCGCGCTCTTGCTGGGACCCCCCACGGCCACCTGCTGCAGCCCCAGCACGCGGAACGTCGAGCTCTGCGGCGAGCAAAAGCAGCAACGTCAGCCAGCACAACGAGAGCGAGAGAGATGGAGACTGACAGGCTACGGTGTCGTACGTTGGCGATATGCTGGTGGCGCGCCGCGGCGGCGCGCAGCAGGCGAGGCGTCTTGGTCGTCCACATAGCGGCGCAGGAAGCGGATGCAGACGCAATCTTTGAATTGTCAACTGCGACTTCAACATCGCGTCGTTCTTTGCATTAGTCGAATATCGTCCAATCAGCGCTGCCCGACACATTTCCATATAAAGACTTTCTACCCAAACGGACGATCGCCCCTCCCCAGATGGTGTCTTCTCCTTCGTCCTCGCACGTGCACGCCGGCGCCAACAGCAGCAGCAGCAGCAGCAGCGGGGCGACCGGCCGCTCGTCAGCAAGCAGAGACGCAGACGCCAGCTCCAGCTCCGCCACCGCTTCCGCCTCAGGCAGCGGCGCCAAGCGACAGCTGCCCGAGCCCGAGGTCATCGCGCTGAACGAGCTGCTGGACACGTTCCCTAACGAGATGGGCGACGCGCAGCACGAGGGCGGAGGCGCCGACGCCCAGAAGCGCCGCAAGTTACGCGCCGGGGCCGGCGCGGAGGCGGCCGCCTCCTACCAGCGCTACCAGCTGCGCCGCGAGAGCCCCAAGACGCAGCAGAACGAGGACGACGACACGGAGTCCGACAGCGAGAGGGGCAACAGCAAGCACAGCAGCAACAACAATGAAGACGACGAGGACGACGAGGGGGGCAACGACAAGGAGCCCAAGGACAAGGCGCTAGCCGTGCGCAGCGGCAGCGGGCCGGGCTCCAACTCGGGCTCGGCCGCCGGCAGACACACGAAGCTCACGGACCTGGAGCAGCACGTGCGCAGCCTGGAGAGAGACAACCTGCACCTCAAGCAGGCCTTGCTGCTGGGCAAGAACGCCGCCGGCCGCAACGCCGCGTTGGGCGGAGCCGCTGCGGCCTTGGGCAACCTCGGCAGTCTGGCCAGTCTTAGCAGTGTGGCTGGACTCAGAGGCATGGGCGCACTCGGCGCGCCTGTTGAGAACCGGGCCAATATTCAGAGGATGCTGGCCGAGAGGACCAAGGTCGTGACCGAGATGGTGGAGCAGCTCAACGCCGCGTACCTGAGTCTGGGAGACGCCTCCCGCGTGTGGCACGAAGACTGCCGCATTGGCGTCGGCGTGCGCGAGTGGGACGCGTTCGGCCGCCTGCAGACCATCAGCCTGTGGAACATGATCCGCTCCGTGTTCACGAGCATCGTCGTGGACATCGTGGAGCTGCGCCCGCACCTGCCCGACGGCGAGATGATCCTCACCAAGTGGCGCATTCAGGGCGAGATCGCCTCCGCGCAGCACCTGGAGCGTGTGTGCGCGTCCGAGGACTGCCCTGCCACCATGCGCGTGGCGCTCATGGCCATCAAGTCGTCGGACTTGACGTTCACGGTCACGACGTACGTCGTCTTCCAGGAACTGCGGATCGCCGAGCAGCACCACTGCTGGGACCAAGTCGGCGTGTTCAAGCGGCTCTTTGGCGGCGAGATCCCGCCCACGGTGCAGAACATGCTGGCCATCGACGAAGAGACTGCCGCTGGCCGCAAACAACCGCTCGAAGTGTGAATGAGCTTGTATTTATCTCTTGAAGTTGTTGCTCCCATTCGCCCAGCGTAGGTTGATAGTCTCACTACAGGTTTTGACTTGAAATGAAAGCCGCGTTACTCCTTTGTTGTGACAACCTTCGAAGTAGAAGGAGTGTCATGCGTGCGTCATGCTTCATCATGCCTTACGCGTGGATTGGCATTTGGCAATGAACTCACGAGGGATAATGCTCACTGCACAAATGATGATTTCTTTCAGTTGATAGTGTATTTGGCTTTTCATAGGAACTTTTATCTACATCTCGACGAGGGTGAACAGTATTCACGGCACTGCGTAAGGTATCAGTTGTGCGTTTGGGTTGGGTGGACTGCGGATCGTCCAGCCATCCTGTCACTGGTAGTGGATGCCCTCGCCGATGACGTCGAGCTTGTGCTTCTTGTACTGCTTCATCTGCTTGTCCCACATGCTGCGCGTGAGCGGCACGCTGCGGCCGGACACGCGGCTGGTCACGAGGTTCTTCTTGCGGAGCTCGGCCGGGATCTCCACGGGGGACTGGGCCACGACGTGGCGCATGCGGCTCATGCTGAAGCGCAGCAGCGGCTGCGGGTGGGCCTGCAGGATGTGCGTCTTGAGCTTCTGGGCCTCCAGCGGCAGCGGCGTCGCAACGAGCGGGTCCTCCTCGGGCCGCTTGTGCGCGCTCGAGCGCTGCTTGAAGAGCAGGTTGGACTTCTTGCGCGGGGGCAGCAGTCCCATCGCGGGTTGTTTGTTAAAGGGGGTGGAGGTGGAGGTGGTGGCGGGCCAGGCAGCCAGACAGCTAGGAAGGCAGGCGACTTGGGCTCAGCGTAGCCAATTCAATTGTGAGGCCGGCCCCGCCGTCGGCGTCGCGGTCTCCGTCGCCGTTCGTCCGCCACCACAAGGAAAAGTGGCTCCGTCTCTAGGTGTCATCCAAACATTCTTGCTGATGTCAAGCGGGCAAACATGGCGAAAGGCGTGCAACGCAATGGACACATCCAATCGCCTCCAGCTGATGAGCTCGGTCGATGATCAGGGGTCTCACTCTCGAGTCGACTCGCGCGTGCCGGTGCAGTGGCGCATCCCCCTCATGGGCCCTCCCTTGCTATGGAGATGCACCATGTGGAGGCCGAGTTTGGGAGGTGTTCTGGGATAACTTGGTCGCATTTTGAGAGGAAGGCTGTGAAGTAGCCGACCGTGGCGTCGATGAATGGAGTCGAAGGAGCTTCGTTTGGGCACGTTAAATGACGCTGCAGGAAGGAAGGCAGGAGGGGGGCGGACGTCGGCGAGGCAGCTCCGGCCTTTTTCGTCTACAGCACGACGGCTCCGACTCGAAGCTCGAGACACCAAGCCCTCTGAATCTGAAGAAGCGGCACGGAGATCTGCACTTGTCTGTTGGCGTGGAGGATATGTTTATGGTTGCTGCTGTGGCTGGTGGGGGGCGCTAGGCTGTTGCTGTTGCTTGCTGTGAGGAAGTGGCGTCTGCTACAGGTATTGGCGTGGTTAAACACTGGCTGCATCGGAACGACGACTTGGCCGAGTGGATACTGAATAAATACTGTATTGCATTGCATTGCGTCGCGTTCAAGCCCAAGCTTCCTGGCACTCTATCAAGTCTGAACGAGCTGGTTGCGCGTAGAAACTAGTTTTGGCGGGGCGGCTGAAAGGTTCTCGGCGCTGTACTCGTCGTCTCCGAAGGACGGCGGCGAGGGGGAGGGATATCTGACTGGAACGAAGGCGAGGCGAGGCGAGTGTCGGCCATCACCGGTACGTCACGTACTCGTCGATCATGTCCAGGTGCTTGGCTCTCCGCTTGCAGTTCGCCCACATGCCCATCGTCAGCGGGACGCTGTGGCCGGCCACGAGCGTGCGCACGGCGCGGCGGTCGTTGAGCGAGTCCGGAATGAGCACGGGCGGGATGGCCTTGTGCCGCATGTGGCTCAGGCTGAAGCGCGTGAGCTTGGCCGGGTGCGAGGCGAGGATCTTCTGCTTGAGCGTGCGCACGTCCTCGGGCAGCTCGATGGGCTCGGCGGACGACTGGCGGCGGAAGCTCGCGCGCTTCGAGAGGCCGCGCGGGGACTTGGCGGCGCGCGGCTGCGAGCGCTGGAGGCGCAGTGGCAGGATCTCCGGTCGCACTCCCATGGCTGCGGTGCAGGCGAGTTTGCTGGCTGGCTGGCTGGCTGGCTGGCTGGCTGGCTGGCGGATTCGAGGCAAGTTGGTGAATGCCAAGCTGCCGGGGCCGGAAAAAAGTGACGAGGCAGACCGGTTGAACCGATGGCCGGGCGAAGTTCCGAGCTCGGCTCTGCAAGCGTGCGCCAGCGGTCAGAACCGACCCGCGGACGGTGCCGGTGCAGCGCTACACTTGCCGAGAGTATGGGGGCGGGATCTGCCTGCTTGAATCTGTCCGTATTCCGCGTGGCCTTGGGGCGTGGCAGCGTGCGAGGCCTTGATTGGATGCCGGCGCATGGCTATGTCATTCTGAAGCGGCGATCGCTGCCGCAGCGCACGCGCGGTTTCACGGTGAATTCATCGCCCAGAAACCAGCCCAGCGCCGCCGCCTGGCTCCTTGGATGCTCGCCGTCGGCGTCGACGCGGCAACTGAACGCGCAGGCAGCGGAGCTTGGAGCTTCCGAGCTGAGCACCACGTCACGTTAGCCTGCAGTCTCTAACGTGAGTTGCGCCAGCGGAGACTTGTGTTAAACCAGCGCCTCGGAATCTGTCCGCATCTGTTGCCGGCAGCGAGCTCGCCGAGAATCTCGAGATCCGAGAGAGCGCTGCGCACGCGAGGCATTCGTTCGAATGGCTTCCGGCAGTGCGCTATCCTCTCCTGAATCTTTGCGTTACAAGACTCGCTCGCGCGCGCACAGGCACGCCAGCCAGCAGGACTCGGCCGCGATGGCGCCTTCATGGCGAGCGTCCGGCGACTCCATTCGTCTACGCCCGTTTCTATCTCTAGGGCTCGGGCTGCCTCGTCACATTGCTTCGTCGCATGTGGCGACCACGATGCTCCGGCATCGATGCCGGCCCAGCCGCGCGGGCCAATCCGAGGCCGATCCAGCATGGGCGCCGTCCTTTGCCGCGTTGAACCTGGCTGCTTGGGTTCGTCCGCCCGACGCGCGACGTGAGCGAGCGATTTGGCGCGCTTTGCGTCGCGCATTCCTGAAGATCCGTCGCCACGACGGCAGCAGTACGGGGCCGTCTGTCTGCCTGCCTGCCTGCCTGCCTGCCTGCCTGCCTGCCGCGGCGCCGCCGTAGACGCATCGCGGATAAGACGGGAGCTCGGTGTTGTGGCGCCACTACGCTCGATGCTTTCCCGCTGGGACGTTTTGCCTGGTGCGGCGTCGCGTGTGCTTGAACATCCACCACGAGGACCACCAAAACCGCCGAGAAATGCTGGATACGGCCTGAAAAAAATGAGGTCTCGGGCCTAGAACATCAAAGATACAACCGCCCGGTAGGGCGTCAACTGCAAGCAGAATCGAACTGCAGGGTCCGCCAAAAAGGCTTACGATGAATTATCTCCCTCGCGGGTTACTGCACTGTAGCTCTACGACTCGCAGACTGTTGGTTCTGTGAGGGCGCCGAGTCTCACGTAGCAAGAGTGCACGGGGCGTACCAAGCGAACCAACACTGCATCTCAGCAAACGAGCGCGCGGGGGGGGCTCGCCACCCTCACGCACTCGTGTGCTGAATTACGGTATTGGTACGCTTGGTAGGCTACGCGAACTCTCGCGCCAGTGGGCAGTCGCTGCGATTCATCTTCGAGTCGAGTGCGTATAGTACTTCATCGTTGCTTGGTCGAGAATCGATGCTCTTCTTCGTGGACCTTGGGATGCCTGACTCAGGCGGCGTGACGGGCTTCTGGTGTTGACTTCATGACGGCAAGTCCTGAAGTGAGGTTAGTCTGAATCATTCGCTTGGGTGGCTGATGGCAGGCACGGCTCATCCTATCACCGAGTTTACCAACCAGGTGGTGTACATCCAAACACGGTGATTGCCACTGTGCATGCTTTCCGTTGACCTGCTTTGCGCAACATGCTGGCCGAAAACCTAGGACGGCCAAGACCAGCGTAGCGCGCTAGGACCTGGTCCAGGTCGAAGCTTCGAGCAATCCAAAGGCTCGCAGCTTGAAGCTGCAAGGGCAACTTTCACAAAATACATGTGCGTCATTTTGCGCCGGAATGGTGCAACTGCAACGGCAAGCACCGGACTGCTTTTCGAAGCAGCAACACGCGCCACCGAGAATGGCTTCGGAGTGGCTTGAGGCCATCCTACGAACTTCAGCTGCGGTAATGACCGGTAACGTCAGCTACTGTACCAGTACCAGTACATGACGGGCAACATGAACGCTTGAAAACGCCCAGCCGATCAGTTAACTAATAACTCGGATACAATGGATCGGATTGCTGTGAAGCTTTTCTTGGTATTGTGGTTAAATATTGTATATACGGCCGGCGGCGGAACCGCTGCCGTGGGGGGTTGCTAGTCTATAGGCTGTGTCGCTCTGTGGATGTGTTGCTGCTTGCTTGCTTGTGTTGCTGGTTAGGCAGCTCGCGGACTGCCGCGAGTCTCACCGGAAGAGCGTGCAGTGCAGCGGGTAGGACTCGGAGATCTGCTCCATGTGGTGCGTCTTGCGCTTGGTGTTGTCCCACATGCAGCGCGTAAGCGGCACGCTGCGACCGGCGACGGTCGTGCACAGCGCGCGCTGGCTGTTCATCTCGCGCGGGATCTCGACGGGCGGCACCACGCGCTTGCGCATGTGGCTCAGGCTGAAGCGCGTGAGCTTGACCTTGTTGGTGCGCAGGATCTTCTCCTTGAGCTGCTGGGCCTCGGCCGGCAGCTCCACGACGGCCACGGGCTGCTCGTGGTGGCGGTGCCAGCGCGAGACGTGCTTGCCGACGGGCGAGCCCTGGCGCGGCTTGGTCACCTGCTCCTGCACGTGCGGCAGGTTGAGCTGAGGCTGCACTCCCATGGTGGCGGTGGGGTGGGGTAGCTGGGTAGCTGTGGGGCTTGCTGTGGTGCTGGGATGTTGCGGAATGGCCCCTCGCCGCCGAAAAGTGACGGGGCTTGAAGCCGAAGCGCGCGCGGCCAGTGTTGCCTTGACTGGCGGGCGGGCCAAGTGCAAGCGTGCCGCATAGACGTGCGAGGCGCCACGCACCACTGCGGTTTAGTATGCCGCGGGAATCCCAGGGGATTCGGGCCCTTGCGATCGTCTTGCGATACAGACAGCCCACCCCTCTCATACGCAGGATTGGAGCCGAGGGCCCAAATCTCACGATTTCCAGACCGCGCCTCGGCTTTGGGCGCGTGCGTAGTGCTCCGGAGCCGGGCGCCGGGGCTCGGCGAAGCGGGGCGAGCGTCGGCGACGTCGACGGCCAGCGCTCGGGCCGCAGAGCCGGCCGACTGTCGCACGCAGCCTTCCAATCAAGCCGACCGAAGACGCGCGCTGGCCGATGGCCAAACAGCTCAGCGGAGGGCGGCGAGCGTTCTCGTGGCCTGCGCACCAGCACGGCAGCACATCGCACCGGAACCAGCCAAACCTACCGTAACGTCAGCGCGGGCCGAGAAGAAGAAAAAGAGAAGTCATCGCAACAGCTTTTCCCGCATCACCGCTGCCGGCACCACCGATGCCAATGCACTGGCATGAATCATGGGCATGCTGCAGTTGCCTCGACTAACAGGGAGTGGAATCGACGTGGTGCTGGGCCAACGCTGCCGGGGAGGAAACGCAGGAGCTTTCCTCCTTGTCCGAAGCAAGCTGCGTTGCACAGCGTAACTCGTCCATCCGCCTAGAGGCAGACAGCGTGGGCGGCATGCTGGAGCATGACCACCAGGGTCGACACCTATGGCATTCCTAGCAGGCCCCTTCCCCCCACCCCCCGTAGATCTCTCTCCATGGGGCTGTATAATTGCCGAAGTAGACGCTAGTCTTCAACGGCTGCGGTGCTCCACGGCATGGCCGCCATGTGAGACCAGCTCCGAGCGGTCCATGCCCATGAGGCGTCACGAAAAGTACTCGCTAATTTCCCGCCTTATTCGTACTTATCCACTTGTTGGTAAAAAAAGAGGGTAGTACCAACCCGATAATCGGGCAGATTCACAACCAGGATGCAGATGTCGGCCGCTACGACGACGGACTTCTCGCCTGCTCCACATCCTGCACGTACCCCATGGGGCCCGGGCGTGGGTGTAGGCGGCGCGCTCTCCGCCACCTTTGCGCTGAGCTTCACCGAGAGCTGCCTCGAGGTTGAGCGGCGCCCGATCCCTCTGCGGTTCGCGTTGCGCTTCGCCGCTGCCAACGTACTGCCCAGCGCTGTGTGGAGCTCCGTCCCAGCACGTCACGTGGCCGCCGCGTCAGGCGTGCCATTGTCCACTCTTATCAGCGAAGCGGAGGTCTCGGGCCCGCGCTCTGTAGCTGTAGGCAAGCGCCTGGTGCTCATTAAGTCGGTGCGCGCGCTGCGGATGGCCGTGGGCAGCTACGGACTCGCTTGGAGTCTATGGCGCGTGCATGCGCACAGTGCTGATGGCAGTAATAATACTACAACGCACGTCGGGGAGAGCGTGGTGCGTCTCGCGCCCGTGAATTCGACGCTGTCCCGAACTTCGAGGCGTACGCACGGGGAGCAGCATTTCGTGACGGTCCCGGTGACGAAAGAAAGCTGGAAGCGGCAGGCGGTGAACGGGGCACTGGAGAGTGTGGACTGGGAGAAGGTCGGCATTGAGGCGCAAGTGGGCGATGAGGACGCGGAGAGGCTCAAGGTGAAGGTGATTGAGGTTGAGCTCAGTGATGCAGAGGCGACGATGGCGCTGGCTGGCAAGCTGAAGGCCAAGGCTGCGAAAGACGACGGCAGCTCGTTGTGCTCCGTGGCGGTGTTGCCGCCGTGTGGTCCGTCGCTACCAGCATCGATCACAGATTCGTTCGACGTATGCTTCAACCCGTTGTCGGCGGTGTTGACGTTTATCGCTACAGTGTGCCGGGCTCGAGGCGTTAGTCGCGTGATCCTCGTTGCGGATGAACAGGAAGGGAGCGAGGCTGGTGATGAAGTTTGCTCGCTTCATGTATCGACGTCGCAATTGGCGGCTGGACTGCTGTACCGGCATGGGATTTCCGCGAGTGTTTTAAAGCCGCAGCAGGCGGATCCGGTCGGCGAGCAAGTGGAAGGTCAGGAGGCAGCGGATTATCAAGAGGACAGTGAGTCGGCAGCAGTCTTCTTCGTCTCTGACCGCCTGACAACGGGACGCTCCACAGCACGAAGGCTGGCCGAGCAGGGTAAGTGTTGTTTGCTGGAGCTGCAGGGCGTAAGGCGGAGGTCTAAACCACTTTTGAACGTGTTTTACAGGCCTTCTCACACAGCAAAATGCCTGTTTCATTGTCGAAGAGAGCTTCTGTGGACAAAACGTACCAAATAACGATGTTCAAGCTCAATCTGCGCTACTACAGCGGGCTGTTTCAATGGAGGATGAGGGGTGCGATGCCGCGGAAGAGCAAGGAGAGATTGAAGTGATTGAGCAGGTGCCTACGGCAACGTACTTATCCATTGCCGATGTCAGCGACCAGACACTTCAAGGGATCCGCATGCTACTGCGACAAGATCAGAAGCCCGAGGCGATCCAGGCAGCATTGTATCAAGCGTACGGAACCCAGCGCGTGGTGGCGCCGCCCCGCTGCGATCAATTTTCAGACATGAACGTTTAGAGCTGTTTATTTAAACGCGAGCTTCTACTTGAAATCGACCCACTAGGAAATTGTGAACGGATAGATGTCTTGGTCTACTGTATTCCCGCCGCACCTGTATCTCATCACTTGGCTGGCAACGTGAATCGCCGGCGATGGCTCTGAAAATACAGTTGTGGTAAGTAGTACCAGTAAGTAGTTTGGTTGGCTGTGGGTTTTCAGCACTGAGACGCATCAAAATTTGTACTTGCACTGTCACCAACGTGCTATGGTGACAGTGCCCCGAAAGTTGGAGCTACCAAGAGCAAACGAAGTCTACTCACTCGATCGCCGGCACCACCAATCGAGTGAGTAAACTTGGTTTGCTCATGGTGCAAATGTTGGTTGATGCTACCACACTGGGGTCGTTGTACATGTAGTATAGCAGGCTTGGGCGATACGTTACTGTTTACCCGACGCTGCATTGTTGCCAACGTGAAGCAATAAAACCAGACACAAAAAAACGCTCCGTACTCACCCAAACAATACCGAAACACTCACTCGAAACGAAGAGGGACCGTAGCGACTGCCCACTGGCGCGAGAGTTCGCGTAGCCTACCAAGCGTACCAATACCGTAATTCAGCACACGAGTGCGTGAGGGTGGCGAGCCCCCCCCCCGCGCGCTCGTTTGCTGAGATGCAGTGTTGGTTCGCTTGGTACGCCCCGTGCACTCTTGCTACGTGAGACTCGGCGCCCTCACAGAACCAACAGTCTGCGAGTCGTAGAGCTACAGTGCAAGTAACCCGCGAGGGAGATAATTCATCGTAAGCCTTTTTGGCGGACCCTGCAGTTCGATTCTGCTTGCAGTTGACGCCCTACCGGGCGGTTGTATCTTTGATGTTCTAGGCCCGAGACCTCATTTTTTTCAGGCCGTATCCAGCATTTCTCGGCGGTTTTGGTGGTCCTCGTGGTGGATGTTCAAGCACACGCGACGCCGCACCAGGCAAAACGTCCCAGCGGGAAAGCATCGAGCGTAGTGGCGCCACAACACCGAGCTCCCGTCTTATCCGCGATGCGTCTACGGCGGCGCCGCGGCAGGCAGGCAGGCAGGCAGGCAGACAGACGGCCCCGTACTGCTGCCGTCGTGGCGACGGATCTTCAGGAATGCGCGACGCAAAGCGCGCCAAATCGCTCGCTCACGTCGCGCGTCGGGCGGACGAACCCAAGCAGCCAGGTTCAACGCGGCAAAGGACGGCGCCCATGCTGGATCGGCCTCGGATTGGCCCGCGCGGCTGGGCCGGCATCGATGCCGGAGCATCGTGGTCGCCACATGCGACGAAGCAATGTGACGAGGCAGCCCGAGCCCTAGAGATAGAAACGGGCGTAGACGAATGGAGTCGCCGGACGCTCGCCATGAAGGCGCCATCGCGGCCGAGTCCTGCTGGCTGGCGTGCCTGTGCGCGCGCGAGCGAGTCTTGTAACGCAAAGATTCAGGAGAGGATAGCGCACTGCCGGAAGCCATTCGAACGAATGCCTCGCGTGCGCAGCGCTCTCTCGGATCTCGAGATTCTCGGCGAGCTCGCTGCCGGCAACAGATGCGGACAGATTCCGAGGCGCTGGTTTAACACAAGTCTCCGCTGGCGCAACTCACGTTAGAGACTGCAGGCTAACGTGACGTGGTGCTCAGCTCGGAAGCTCCAAGCTCCGCTGCCTGCGCGTTCAGTTGCCGCGTCGACGCCGACGGCGAGCATCCAAGGAGCCAGGCGGCGGCGCTGGGCTGGTTTCTGGGCGATGAATTCACCGTGAAACCGCGCGTGCGCTGCGGCAGCGATCGCCGCTTCAGAATGACATAGCCATGCGCCGGCATCCAATCAAGGCCTCGCACGCTGCCACGCCCCAAGGCCACGCGGAATACGGACAGATTCAAGCAGGCAGATCCCGCCCCCATACTCTCGGCAAGTGTAGCGCTGCACCGGCACCGTCCGCGGGTCGGTTCTGACCGCTGGCGCACGCTTGCAGAGCCGAGCTCGGAACTTCGCCCGGCCATCGGTTCAACCGGTCTGCCTCGTCACTTTTTTCCGGCCCCGGCAGCTTGGCATTCACCAACTTGCCTCGAATCCGCCAGCCAGCCAGCCAGCCAGCCAGCCAGCCAGCCAGCAAACTCGCCTGCACCGCAGCCATGGGAGTGCGACCGGAGATCCTGCCACTGCGCCTCCAGCGCTCGCAGCCGCGCGCCGCCAAGTCCCCGCGCGGCCTTTCGAAGCGCGCGAGCTTCCGCCGCCAGTCGTCCGCCGAGCCCATCGAGCTGCCCGAGGACGTGCGCACGCTCAAGCAGAAGATCCTCGCCTCGCACCCGGCCAAGCTCACGCGCTTCAGCCTGAGCCACATGCGGCACAAGGCCATCCCGCCCGTGCTCATTCCGGACTCGCTCAACGACCGCCGCGCCGTGCGCACGCTCGTGGCCGGCCACAGCGTCCCGCTGACGATGGGCATGTGGGCGAACTGCAAGCGGAGAGCCAAGCACCTGGACATGATCGACGAGTACGTGACGTACCGGTGATGGCCGACACTCGCCTCGCCTCGCCTTCGTTCCAGTCAGATATCCCTCCCCCTCGCCGCCGTCCTTCGGAGACGACGAGTACAGCGCCGAGAACCTTTCAGCCGCCCCGCCAAAACTAGTTTCTACGCGCAACCAGCTCGTTCAGACTTGATAGAGTGCCAGGAAGCTTGGGCTTGAACGCGACGCAATGCAATGCAATACAGTATTTATTCAGTATCCACTCGGCCAAGTCGTCGTTCCGATGCAGCCAGTGTTTAACCACGCCAATACCTGTAGCAGACGCCACTTCCTCACAGCAAGCAACAGCAACAGCCTAGCGCCCCTCACCAGCCACAGCAGCAACCATAAACATATCCTCCACGCCAACAGACAAGTGCAGATCTCCGTGCCGCTTCTTCAGATTCAGAGGGCTTGGTGTCTCGAGCTTCGAGTCGGAGCCGTCGTGCTGTAGACGAAAAAGGCCGGAGCTGCCTCGCCGACGTCCGCCCCCCTCCTGCCTTCCTTCCTGCAGCGTCATTTAACGTGCCCAAACGAAGCTCCTTCGACTCCATTCATCGACGCCACGGTCGGCTACTTCACAGCCTTCCTCTCAAAATGCGACCAAGTTATCCCAGAACACCTCCCAAACTCGGCCTCCACATGGTGCATCTCCATAGCAAGGGAGGGCCCATGAGGGGGATGCGCCACTGCACCGGCACGCGCGAGTCGACTCGAGAGTGAGACCCCTGATCATCGACCGAGCTCATCAGCTGGAGGCGATTGGATGTGTCCATTGCGTTGCACGCCTTTCGCCATGTTTGCCCGCTTGACATCAGCAAGAATGTTTGGATGACACCTAGAGACGGAGCCACTTTTCCTTGTGGTGGCGGACGAACGGCGACGGAGACCGCGACGCCGACGGCGGGGCCGGCCTCACAATTGAATTGGCTACGCTGAGCCCAAGTCGCCTGCCTTCCTAGCTGTCTGGCTGCCTGGCCCGCCACCACCTCCACCTCCACCCCCTTTAACAAACAACCCGCGATGGGACTGCTGCCCCCGCGCAAGAAGTCCAACCTGCTCTTCAAGCAGCGCTCGAGCGCGCACAAGCGGCCCGAGGAGGACCCGCTCGTTGCGACGCCGCTGCCGCTGGAGGCCCAGAAGCTCAAGACGCACATCCTGCAGGCCCACCCGCAGCCGCTGCTGCGCTTCAGCATGAGCCGCATGCGCCACGTCGTGGCCCAGTCCCCCGTGGAGATCCCGGCCGAGCTCCGCAAGAAGAACCTCGTGACCAGCCGCGTGTCCGGCCGCAGCGTGCCGCTCACGCGCAGCATGTGGGACAAGCAGATGAAGCAGTACAAGAAGCACAAGCTCGACGTCATCGGCGAGGGCATCCACTACCAGTGACAGGATGGCTGGACGATCCGCAGTCCACCCAACCCAAACGCACAACTGATACCTTACGCAGTGCCGTGAATACTGTTCACCCTCGTCGAGATGTAGATTAATTAAAGTCCCTATGAAAAGCCAAATACACTACTTTATCCACTGAAAGCTATCACCCCTCGCCTGTGCAGTGAATTCATTCCGAAATGTCAACCCACGCGTAAGGCATGACCACGGGATTAAAGTGACTTTTTTTTAAACCAAGCGGCAATGCGACGCTAGCGTGAAGTGTTTGGGTAGTGTTCGTCCAACCAGGCCTGAACATGACAGATCAAGTGGTAATTCTCATCCTTCTCATAGCTGCGCAACGTTTCCCTGGAAGGCACATCACGGATGTTCTCCAGAAATTGCGGCGTGAACACATAGCTGCAGCGATCGTGGAGAAACAGCAGCGTCTCGAAGCTTTCCGCAGCGTCCTCGCTATCTAGGACGATGCCAATCTTGTGTCCAGGAAAGAGCGACTGCAGCCAGCACGCCACGTGGAATTGCTCACACTCCACAGCTCTATCGATTGCCACGACAGTGCAAGACTCCGGAATGTTTTTATACAGCCACTTGACAGTCTCCAGATGCCCATTCTCAGCTGCCAGGATCATCGCTTGGTCCGAGCACCCCTCGGAACGGTTGGAATGCAGCCACTTCACCACGGCCAGGTGACCAGAAGCCGCAGCTTTATCAATGGCGTCCTTCGTGCAATCATTCGGCCGGTTATGATGCAACCACTTCATGACATCCAGGCGGCCTCCGCTCGCAGCAGTGTCTATAGTACGAGCGTTGCCTTCCTGTCTGCAATTTTCTTGAAGCCACTTGAGTACGTTGAGATGGCCGCCTTCTGCAGACCAGCACATCAGCTTACCGGTACCAATATCCATAGGTTGACACCACTTCGCTCCTGCAGCCGGCGGCTTATCCAGCTCGTGGAAAAGCCTCAGGATCTCGACATACCCACTCTGGACAGTTGAATTGATTGCATTGGTCCATGCGTCGAGCCCGTACGAATGATGTTCCAGCAACCACTTGATCGAGCTTACTTGGCGTTTAGAGGTAAAAGCTGATAAAACTTCGTCCATAGCTCGACGAAATTGCTTCGCCCGAGACCAGATGAGTCCCTCATAGTGCCCTCCTTTGGCTGCAGCAGACAGGAGACAGTTGAATTCGCTTCCGTTCCTTATACGTTGGATTGCTTTATTGCCCAACGAGTGTGCCAGCAGCCACTGCAATACGGATAGATATCCATGTCGACATGCCTTCTTTAAAGCGCTGACCCAAGCTTTAACCCAGCACTTGTCCCTCTTTGGAAGAGGAGAATGCAGCTGCACAACGCTCTGCATGAGGTCCAGGCGTCCACTGTGGGCCAAGCTGCGCACCGTTAACGCAGCGCGGCGGCTATCAAATTGCAGACAATACCCGTGCTCCAGCATCTTCTCAGTCACTTTAGTATGCGGACAGTAATCAGCAAAGTCAAACATGCTTTGGCCAGTGGGTACTAGCCGCTCCGCGAGCTCAAGATTCCCAATACGCAGAGCGTGAGTGATGGCGGTCGCCTTCTCCAGTTGATTAAAGTGCATACCCGCGTCCAGACACTGAGTGAGTTGTCCATTCTCGCAGGCCCTCTCGATCGTCTTACCGTCCCACAAGGCGTCATCAGGATCAAAGCGCACTGAACATCCGACGTTCGAACCTGCGTCGTGACTTTTATCTCCACACCGATTTTCCCACAAGAATCGAAGCACGCACAAGTTTCCGTCCCATTTGGCTTCGTCGGCTACAGTAGCGGGAATCTCGCAACCCGAAAAATGCTCAAAGAGCCACTCCACCATCGGTAAATCCCCCCGACCAGCAGCTACTTCCAGCGACCTCGAGAACTGCCACCTGTGGTTGTGCGGGTTCGACCGTAAAAAGTTGCTCACGGACCACTCGACCGTTCTGTCAGCAGCGCGAGTAGCGCTATCACTCCAAATCCAGTCGAGTAGGACAGTAGACCCAAGCCGGCAGGCTTCATGGAATGAGAGGTGCCGAGGAGGCCCCAAGAAGCGAGTGATGACATTGGTGCTCTGCTCCAGCGCCATCATGGCTGGAGCGCATCGTAATACGAGGTACAGAGCAGTTAGCATAGCTCAAGTACGGGAAAGGGGGGAATGAATTGATAACCGTTGAAAGCCCGACAAGGATTGATCCAGTGGGTCAAGTTCAATCAATCCGATGAGATTCCTGAGAATTCTGGCGCTCTCCTCTCAAAACTCCCCTAATGGAGGAGATGGCCGCACCTGAGCCCGCAACCTGGGAGCACCACGACTCCATGGAGTTTCCAAAGGAGCTGCCAATGGAGCACAGCTACAAGAAGCAGTCGTTCTACGTGCGTCCGTGCTACCTCAAGTATTACGACATGGTCCTGGAGTTCCTAAGCAGAGATGCGGACGCAGTCACGATCACGGGGACAGCAGGTAAGTGGCCGATGATGTTTTCTTTAAATTGAACTCGATAGTACCTAACTAGGCTCTGCTCGTAGGCATTGGCAAGTCGGTCTTCTATGCGTACTTCTTCAAGCGCTACAGCTTCGAGAACAAGGACGCCACGGTCATCACCGCCTCGTTCGAGAAGGACAGGG
Source organism: Phytophthora sojae (assembly GCF_000149755.1). Taxonomy (NCBI): domain Eukaryota; phylum Oomycota; class Peronosporomycetes; order Peronosporales; family Peronosporaceae; genus Phytophthora; species Phytophthora sojae. The sequence continues at coordinate 1,783,188 of NW_009258117.1, forward strand.
GCAAGTCCAAGATGAAGTAGGTGGTGGTGTGGATCAATGGCCAAGTGGTGGCCCAGGCCTCGGGTGACAAAGCGCAGATGAAGGAGGTCATCCGACAAGCCGAGAAGGCGGCGAGTGAGGCCAAGACCAAAGTGATTCATTTGTACGACGGACCACCCACTTCGTGCCCTGCGGACGCTCCAATGGTGTGCTTTACGAACCCGGACGAGACGTGGTTCGCCAAGCTGGATATGTACCCCGACCGTCCGAAGCTGTTCATGCCGGTGTGGGATCGTGACGAGCTCCAAAATACCGTTGAGGAGCTGGAGCTTGAGATGGACCCTCCTGTCGCGGGGGTTGAGACCAAAGACGACGAAGAAGGACCCAAAGACGATGCTGTTATGATTGGCGAGCTACTCGACCAGCGTTTCCATCTCTTCGGCGGCGTGGCACGTGACTGTCTGTCCACGGACGCGAGCTTCGTCCAGGAGCGGGAGGCATGGCTGGAGAACACTATCGGGAGTCTGGTCGACGTGAGCGAGATGCTAGATCCCAACTTGCTGCGGCTCGGCCTCGTCCACTACATCCCGGACCCAAGCAACCCGAGAAAGTATACGACCGACAACGCGAGCTTGTTCGTGCGGCGCTCGATGGTGCAACACCTGGGGCAAATGTTTCACAATTGGAAGTAGATCTACTGCAAAGGATGAAGCCTCCACAGGCCTGGAGACGAGCGAGTTTTTTTCTTATCTTTTTTTATTTGGCGAACTAATGACAATGAAGTGGATGGCTGACTCGGTTTGTATCCTTCTCCCTCTATCTCGTGGTGGGAACGTTTATCTTTTTTTACGTGAATGCGATTATTTATCTTGCTTTCTTTTGCGCAAGAAACGCAATCAGGATTCAACATTATCTAGCGTGGCACATTCGGGTAGTGCTCGTCCAGCCAATTCTTCACATGGCCGATCAAGTGATAGTCCTTCCCCACCCAGCTTCGAAATCCCCCATCGGAAAGTTCCCTACGTAGGGTTTCCACAAACTGCGGCGTGAAGACGTAATTGCAGCACTCGTGAAGAAAGAGGATCCTCTCAAACAAACTCTCCGCAGGTCTGCGGAACATGCTCACAGAAGTGAGTCTTCCGTCACTGCTCACAACGCTGGTCTGAACCCTGTAGTCAGGAAACTTCCGCTGTAGCCAGCACGCCACACGAAAATGACCACCGCGCAGTGCCCTATCAATCGCATCGGACGTCCAAATCTCCAGCATGTTCACATACAACCACTGGACCATTCGGAGCTGACCTTCCTCAGCTGCCAAGCACATCGCGTCTTCCGAGCATCTCTCAGAGCAATTAGCGTACAGCCACTTTACCACCTCCAGGCGGCAACGAAGCTCTGCATTCTTCATTGCGTCCTTCGTGCTGCCCTCGGAGCGGTTCTGATGGAGCCACTTGACCACCTCCAGGTGGCCATTCGCTGCTGCTTCTCGAATGGCGTCCCCTGTGCAGCCCTCTGAGCGATTCTGGTGCAGCCACTTGACCACATCGAGGTGGCCTTCAGCAGCAGCAACATCCATAGCACTAGGCCCGCACTTTTGAATACGATTCGCTTGAAACCACCTGAGTACTTCGAGGTGCCCACCTTCCGCAGCCCAGTACATAAGATCCGAGCCCGGGTACGCCGGCCACGAATATGCTTCATTAATGCGTCTTCTCTTCGACTCCGCCCTCGTGTAAGGCGTCGACGAGTCCAGCTCATGTAAAAGCTTCAAAACCTCCAGGTGTCCATTCTGGACACTGGAAAAGATCGCGTGGTTCCATACTTCGAAGTCGTACATACTGTACGCATGGTGTTCCAACAACCATTTGATCGATCCCGCTTGGCCGTTGCTGATAGCAGTGTCCATAGGCTCCAGAAATTCAACGACGAGTCCTTGAGAGTACAGGAATTTCATCACGTCTGTGTTTCCTCCTTCAGCTGCAGCAGATAGAAGACAGACCCTCTCGTTCTTTATGCACTCACACACTTTCCACAACGGATGCCCTACGAGCAGCTGCACAACTGGAAGTTGTCCATGTCGACAAGCCATCTCCAAAGCGTCGATCCAGAGAGACACGCAGTACTCATGATGTCGTGGGAATCGAGAGTACAGCTTGGTAATGCTCTGCAGGAGGTCCAAGCGCCCCGCGCAAGCTAGAGGTGGCATCATTGACATAGCGAGACGTTTATCCCGCTGCAGATACCCACACTCGAGTAGCCACTCGATCACTTCAACGCGCGTGCAGCCAGAAACATAGTCAAATATGCTTCGATCTGGGGGTACAAGCTGCTGCGCCAACTCAAGTTTCCCAATATTCAGAGCGTGTTTGATAGCGACTTCCTCTTCTGCTGCCTTGAGACGCAAGCCTTCGTCCAGACACTGAGCGAGTTGCCCATTCTCGCATGCCATCCGGATCGTTTCATCCGTCCAACAGGAAGCACCGTCGTAGAAGCGTACAGAGCAACTTTGGCGATCAGTGTCTTGGCTTTCGGCTCCAGACTTGTGCTCCCGCAGGAAGCGCAGCACCCGCAAATATCCCTTCTTTTTGGCTCCGTCGGTGACGGTAGCGGGGGCCTCACAACCAGAGAAATGAGTAAAAAAACACTGCACCATGAGTAAATCTCCTCGATCAGCGGCTACTTGCAGCGATTTGGAGAACTGCCACTTGTGGTAGTGCGGGTCGAATCGTAAGAAGTTGGTCAAAGCCAATCCGGGTGTTCTGTCAACGGCGCGGGTACAACTGGCACTCCAGATCCAGTCAAGCAGCGCAATAGATCCGAACTGACAGGCTTTATGGAGTGGGAGGTTTGGCGGGGGTCCCAGGAACCGAGAGATGGCGTAGCTAGGGTCTCCATGGCCGCATTGAGACGTAGCACGAGGCGCACGATGGTGAGCATATTTCACGCCGGAGCTTCCTAACGACGGAGTAAGAGGTGAAGTGAAGAAAACCCTTTCCCGGAATTTGCTGGTTTTGAGTTTTGATCTAGCGGGAGTAATTTGATGTAAACTGCTGGTTAGAATCTGTTCAACTAATTGCCCAGCTATCCTAGAATTGATTCGTTCGGTCTTTGGGTAGTGTTCGTTCATCTAGTTTGTAGGCCGATGATCCTTTGGCTGAATGCCTTTCAGCAACAGCAACAAAACCGGTGGAAAACAAATAAAATAATACAAAAAACTGAAGAGGTGGGTGATCAGCACGTAACATCGATTGAGGCGCCTGGGAGATGGTTGATGGAGTACAGGCAGCCTTGGAGCACCAGACCAGCGCAGTCGGCAAACATGACACCGACCGTGTCGCCCACAGACACCGCTGCAAGTGCCAGCTCAACGTGACTCGGTGCGATCTCCTTCGACAGCAGCGTGTAGGCGTTCACGTAGACGCCGCCGCCGAGCAGTCCGATCACGAAACACACGACCAGCAACCCCCAGTTGTACCAAAAGTGCGTGGCCGCCACGAGAGTGAAGAACCCGAGCAGCAGCACCTGCAGCGCCGGCATGAGATACAGAATGGGCCGCGTAGCTTGGAACAGCACGCCGGAGGACCTCGAGAAGAACACTCCGGCTTGGTAGGCTAAGCCCGCGGCCGAGTAGAAGCTCGCGCGCGCGTCCTTGCTTTCAACAGGGAACCCGATGGCCGACCACACTCCCGTCTGCATGGTATACTCGGCCAAGTAGACTGTTGCCAGCGGGATAATGTATGGCCCCAGTGTCAAAATGAACTTCATCTTGGCTCGGAAGCTCATCGTGGACGCGTCCGTCAGCGTCGGCGTCGCCTGGTCCTCGGTCGCCACCTCCGCGTCCTTCCTCCTGAGCTTCAACTGGTCTTTCGTGGTGTCCAAGGCCACGGCCATGACCGTGACGGCCACGCCCGCGTCCTGCCCCGACGCCGCATCGGGGATCGGCATGTAGTGGCACGTCCTGGCCGGGGGCAGCCTGGACCTGTCCAGCACAAAGAGGAACACGAGCACATAGAGCAGCGGGAAGACGCAGGCGAGCTCGAGCGTGGCCTGGAAGCTGAGCCCGCCCCAGAGGTGCAGCAGCGCGACCCAGGCGTAACCGCCCACCCCGGCGAGCCCCGTGCCGCTGGACCAGCACGTGAGGCACTGCACGGGGCTGGCGTAGAAGGAGGTCATGGCCAGGAAGCTCGCCTCCATCATGCCGGACTGCAGCCCCGAGAAGGCCACGCCCAGCAGCTGCAGCCCCAGCGAGTGGCGGCCGCGCGCGACGACCAGGAAGCTCAGCAGCATCCACACGGCGCCCGCCACTGTGCGCTGGCGGTAGGACACAAGCTGGAACCAGTACGGGCCCGAGAGCTTGACCAGCAGCGCCGGGAAGATGTCGAACAGGTAGACGAGCCCCACGCCGCCCGCCGCGATCTCCTGCGCGCCCGCGATCATGACGACGTAGCCGAGGTTGTTGACGAAGCCCAGCACCCAGAACGCCACCAGGTTGCGCAGCGCCTCGCCGCCCTGGGGCTTCGCGTCGGCGGCCGCATCCATTTTCGACACACGACAACGTCCACTTCAACTGAGGTGTCGAATCGCAGGCTTTGACCAGCACACGCTGTCGATATCCGTGTATTACCTACCTTATTTAGTTATAATGGGGTTTTAGTTATAATGGGGAGCCAATCAGTGATCTTAATTCGTACAGCGCGATTGCCCCAACGCGATGTCGTGATTGAAGTACCGCATGTAATTTACGGCCACACCTCCCCCCGCACAAGTCAAAATGCCGAAAGGCAGAACGAGGATCACAGGCCCCGGGCGAAAACCGCCTAAGTCAGCCGTTCAAAATGAGAGCCCCAGATCGTGTATTGATGGCTCGGTGGATGAACGAGACGTGGAATGACATGGCAACGTCTACCATTTGCAACGGGTTCCGTAAAGCAGGGATTATTGACAAGCCCACGATTGATCGGCAGTGTGAGCTGCCTTCTCTACTAGAGGACGACGAGGGGGGAAGACGTGTTTGCATTGCTCCAGGCTGCAGGACTTCTCGATACGGAAGTTGGCATCATCGATCCAGACAATGACTTTGATCCGTAGGCAGAAATAAATTTCGTAATATATGTAGGTGAGTGAAAAGTTGGTAGTAATTTACTGGAGTGCCTGAGTTGTTGAACTTGGGTCGTCTGCTGCACACCTTCTACGAGCCCGAGCCCGTCAACTTCAAAAGTGGGCTCCCCCTAATACGAGAGCCAAAAGTCGCACAAAACGGGCTCCCTCATGATAAGTACGAGATCAAGGAGCCCTGGTTCGGGCTCTCCATCCAAATTTAGCTTCAAATCTATGACGGGCTCTTCATAGTAATATCTGATTGGCCAATTTTACCTAGACTTAAGGCGAGCAACTTCGCGTGATCGATGCGCCACGCTAGAAGATCGAGCTCAAAGATCACCACACTAGAAGATCTCGCGCCGCTCATATGTGTACAGCCGCTCCGAGGCCACCCCAGCGTCGCCGATCGTCCTTCCTTCCCCTCAAGGAGAAGCCCTCTTTCCTATGCCTTTTCAGGTTAGAACCTGGAGATACTTCAATGACGGCCAATCATCAGCGAGATATTTAACACAGGTGAGGGGGGAGCCCTTAACGAGGGCTCAAACAGTTCTGGAGGGCTCCTTTCACTTAACTTATTGAACTCAAGAGCCCAGGAGCCCGAGCTCGCGACTTTTTGGGTTCACCCAAGAGCCCAGGAGCCCGGCTCTCCCCAGGGCTCGTAGAAGGTGTGGTCTGCTGCAGGAAGCACTCACCCAAAATTGTACCACCCCCCATTATAACTAAATAAAGTCGGTAATAAATGGGGAAATTGCAATTTGGTCAGGAGTTTGACTTGGAATTTGCAATTTGGTCAGGCGTTTGCTAATCAGTCATGACTTCTGAAATTTAGAATTAAGACGGTCCTAAACATTAGATTTAGAATGTTTTAGATTGCTGATGAGCAATATGCTGGACTGCACCTGGTCTCGGCTAGCAAGCATTACAACATAAAGTAACTTTGGGTCTTACTCTCCATTACCCAGCATCTACCAAAATGGTAGGGCAGTAGGACGATCAGTGCTTGCTCGTGGGTCCTCAGAGAGACCCTGTAAATTGCAAGTAGCGACTCGTAGGCCACAAAGGCCGCCTGTCATTTGTCTCAGTATAGCTTAGCAGGAGGACTACCTCCTTGAGTCGGGAGATGGCTGGAGAGTCCTGAGCTAACAGCTCACGACACGAAACAACAGACGTACTAGCACATTATTGGAAGAATTGGTTCTAGTAGTGTATTCCAGATCTGGCGTGCCAATTCTAACTTTCAGAAGTCCTGACTGATTAGCAAACTCCTGACCAAATTGCAAATTCCAAGTCAAACTCCTGACCAAATTGCAATTTCCCCTTAATAAATCCGACGTCAACAAAAGTCTATTCTTGACAATTAGTGTGATCACCATACAAACATCAAGGTAACTCGCTATCAGCCAGGCCAGCATGAGCCGACACAGCAAGAATGGGACGGCCACGACGCACTTCACGTACCACGAGCGGGCGGCCGCGGGCCACGGCACGCTGAAGCGGCGCTTCGGGCGCGACGCGCAGCTGTCCTTCGGCGCGTGCTGCCTGTGCCTGGCCTCCACGCGCGGGCGCAGTCCGCTGGCGTCGCCCGCGGGCTTCGTCTACTGCAAGGAGTGCATCTACGCCAACCTGCTGGCGCAGAAGCGCGCCATCCAGGAGAACGCGGCGAACTACGTGCGCTTCGTGGAGGCGCAGGAGCGCAAGACGCAGGACGCGGCGCTGCAGCAGGAGCGCGACACGCTGCGCAAGGCGCTGGACGCGACCGAGGGCCACCACGCGACGACGGCTGTGTCCTCCTCCTCGCTAGAGCCGCAGGAGCGCGCCGCGCTGGCCACGCGCAAGCTGCAGGAGAAGGTGGACGCGGCCACGGACGACGAGCGGCGCGAGGCCATGAGGCGCACGAGCTTCTGGATCCCGGACTGCACGCCGTCGCAGGAGACGACGGTGGCCAAGCCCGACGCCAAGACGAGGGACCCCATGAGTCTCGACGAGATGAAGCTCAAGCACCTCCTGCCGCTCAAGTTCGAGTGGGACACATCTGACGACACGAAGGCCAAAGAGGCCCACGTGCTCTGCGCCGTGACCAAGAAGGAGGTCTCCCACCGCCGCGCCGTGCTGCTGAGACCGTCCGGCCAGGTGGTGCTGGAGAGCTGCCTCAAGGACATGGTGCTGCCAAGCATGACGTGCCCCGTCACGGGCCTCAAGCTGCGCAAGAAGGACATCGTGCACCTGCAGGCGGGCGGCACGGGCTACAGCGCGCACAGCACAGTGGAGGCCAAGAAGTACAGACCCACCATGACATAAAGATACAAATACGCTCGGGTTGGATGTAGTACGTGGTGGTCGGTTTGTTTGTTGGTTGGTTGGTGTTTCCCAAACGGTAACTCAATCGGAGGGGGAATTGTCGCTCGACTACGGTTCGTGTCCACGGTGGGGTTGCTCACGCTAGAGAATTTGGTTCGTGCCCACGTAGGGCGAGTGAACGCCCCCTAGAAGAAGTTGGCGGGTCCAGCGTGGGCAGCCAGGGATCGGAAAATAAAAATTGATATTGTAAAATTGTAATATTGTTGGGCAACAATATTGTATTGTAGCGATGTCATCAATATCCACTATTTATTGTCAATATTGTTCAGGAAGAAAAACTGCCCCTACCTTTTCTTACGATATTAAAGAGCACCATAAGCTAGTTGTCCTCTCCTTTTTCCGTGGCTGTTGCCTATTGAATACTTCTGGCAGCCTTAATAGCACTTCGCTGGTCATCAGACCCCAATCCATCGTCAGTACTTAATCGAGTCTCAGTTTTTTTCACGTTTCGCGTCGAGGGGTCGATGGCGCTGAACAACCGAATTAAGTATACGTAGACTTGCTCTCTTATCGAGCTATGGTTTTCTCCATGAGAATAGCCTTGAGGTCCGCAGGGCTGCACTTCTGTTTTCTTTACAGCCACGTAATGGCACCAACGTGTATACGTAATAAATTTGAGCAGATACTGCGACTACGTGCGAAAAGACTTCGTATGCGTGGGAGGGGAGACACTTAGACCTCAGAGCTGCAGCGTTACTGCGGTACCTACGTCGGTGATAATAACTTGGCTTGTGTCCTTGGCAACAGACGTCATGAAAGAGGGAGAGGTACCCCAACCGAGTCTCCAACATTGCTCGTCGATGCTTCTGTCTGGTCACTTTCGCTTTAGACACTAGGAAGACCGTCAATCATGTTCGGACACGTACAGTTAGAGGGTAAAGACTCGCTAACCATTGGGGATAAGTGCCATGACGATTCATGCTAACATTACTCAACGTACTCAAATACTCTAGTACAGTACAATATATCGCCATACTAAAGGTAAGTATGGCAATATATTGGGGCAAATATTGATATTGGTACAATATTGATTCATGCTCTTTCGTGAGACGATATTGGTTAGAGAGCATACCGTAAGACAAAGCGTCTTACGTTTTGCAATCAACGCATTTTGATTACATCTTGATTTTAGTATACCAGTGGCAACATTGTATTTTGTCACTCAAAACGTAAGACAGTTTGTCGGACACCAGTTTGCGCCATATTATTGGTCAAAAGCTCTACTTGACGTGCAGAGCTGCATGCACATGCTCGGGTCCACTCAACCACGACAGCGGTGCGGATGCAGGCTGTGTTGGTGCATCTTTGTTCGCCAAGACGACGCAGTTGCATGGCGCGTAGGTCCGTCAACAACAGGATGATATTATAGCTGCAGCCACGGCGGCCGCGCCAGGCCTTGCGTGAAGCCTTAGCGCTAAGGCTGTTGTGATCTGTTGCTCTTAAAATGCCACGCCCAGAGCTTTTCAGTGCCCGGATGGTAAGGAATTGTAAGGATTGCGCCGCACTCCTTGCGTTTTCGCAGCTTGCCACAGGCAAGCGAATCTCTCTTTGTGAACAAAATGCCTCCGTCCGAACGGAGAAGCTGGATGCGTTGACCGAACACTCGAATCTGATGCGGCCGGCACGGGATTACTCGCACCGCCGAAGTACAAGATTCAGAGGTGCGCTGTAGGCGCTCTAGATCTATTACTTGTAGTGTATGGGGCCCGAGATTCGACAGCAGAGCTCCTCTGCTGCCAGCCAGTCTCGCAGTGATAGCAGTCTTTACCTCTAAGTCTCAATCTCACTTTTCAATTTGCCTCGAACCCCAAGCATCACCTCAACGACACTACACTATACCAGCTTCGCCCCCTCAACTGCTTTCAACCTCCACCCTTCCTCGCCGCGCCGTGCCCAAACACAACAGGAATAGTGTCAGGAGGGAAATATTGTAGGAGTTTTCGTACTGTCAGGTTGCATTGTACGTATCATGATGCGGGCAAGCCCTCCTTCAATAACGGGGTTAGTTACGTAGCATAAGAGGCAACGATTCTGAAATCTAGAGCGCTTATAACCGCGCCAGTCTATTGCTGTCTGCTAAGCTTGAATCTACGTAGTGTTTCCGTTTCGGCTTTGTTGACAAGTTTCTAGAGAGTGCTCGAGCGTACATTCTACTCGTTTGCTATTCAATGTACGCTCAAGCACAATTCAGTTCTCCGTGTACCAACCGCGTCGTGTCCTCCGAAGGGCATCTCCCTACTTACGCTGACTACGCGGCTTCATGGAAGAGCTCCTCGGACCTCATAAAATATGTATAATACACACTTTCATTTGAAGGACCTGGCATTTAGTAGGTCGCTAGTTAGACCAAATAACTGTGATGCACTTCACATTACTACGAAATCGAAAACGAAACAAATACACGTTCATGCTGCCGATTCTGCTCGTCAGCACGGCTATCCGTTGCTGGTGCATGCCACGACGGCGACGCAGACGGCCGGCCAAGGGCATACACGGACAACACCACGCATAATATTAGCCAATCACACGGCTAAATTTGATTTGTCGTCAAACTGTCTTACGAATGCTCGACACAAGTGAATAACTTGAGCCAACAGAAAGAACCTGTGTTTGATGATTTTCGCTGAAAGGCTTTCGGTTCGATAGGGAGGGATAGTAATCTTCGAATGGTTGAAATACAGACTACTACTAATACAAATAATAATTAAATAACTACTACTCCGAGTAGTACTGTAAATCTAGGATTGATACTATACTTGTAGTGGAGCATCTCAGTCGCGTTGCTCCGTTGAGTTGCTTAGGTGGCCGACACCCTGCAGTGGAATCTCCACTGCAGGCCGACGTCCCCGCCCTCCTAATGGATCTAATGAAGTTATTGATTAATTGGGTCTAAGCCATTACGTGCAGATCGGTGCAGCTTCCGATCCGGCATCACATCTTCGATTAGGAACACTATTATCATAGAACTGCATGAAGAACTCGTCATTGCATGTAAGAAGTGCATTGCGAGCTTTACATGCTGGGGGTTGCACCCCCAGACCCCGCAATAGAAAACTAACTCCGAGTTGGGGCAACGGGTCCGTTCGCTGGAATGCTCGTCGCTGGCCCCCCCTACGCAAATACCGCGGCCCTGCTTCGCGGGCACCCCGCGCGGGTTTGCTGCGGCTACGCTCCTCGCAACCGCTCACTACCGCTTCTAGTACTGCAGTCAATGATGGGGCACGAGCTTGAAGCGAGAGTCTGTCCAATCTTATTTTCTTAAATAAACTGTAGGAGACTGAGTCTGACGCTCCCGTATATAAGCTTGCTGACCGTGTTCCCTCCACTCTAAATCAGGGTACGAACGTATGCGACGAGGCGTCTAGTCACATCATCAGAGCAAATAAAATATACAGTCACACCTCTATAAATGACACCCAGTTCGCTCGGTCTAATGCGCCGTTTCAGTTAAAGAATTGATCAGATAAAGAAAGGGCTACACTTCTAATGGGTACATTTTCATATATTAGGTGCACAGTACAAGGTCTTTCTTTACCTGGTACCCTTCCAGCATTTTCGTACTCTTGTTTTGTTTCGTCATCACACAGACAGAACTTTACCAATAACGGTAGGCGCGGTATTGTCTGTTCCTACTCCTTCTTCTCATTGGTATTAGCAGAATCGCATCCCCTCAGGTTGTACGTGAGTTTCAATACAGTGAGGTTATGGGAATATTTTTTGTCCCGATATCCTGCCACCATGCCTGCAGTTTTATCTTTTGCTTGGTATCTACTGCATAGCCCCTAGTTGTCTCGACATAATAATATTTTAGTTTTTCGTAATATATATATGTACGCTGCGCTGATTGTAAAATATTGTGACTAGCTTATTTATCAGTATTTACAAGCTTGCAGTTACTGCAAACTCTTTGTTCCAACTTAGCATCCCAAATACAATTTCTCTCTTCGCATGATTTCTTGTGGCGGGAGTAGTGGTAGCAATGGCATACATGGGAGGAGGCAGGCAAGTGATTGATAAAATATATGAGTTTGGATCTATTACTACGGCGACCATTGAGAGGGTTGAGGCGCCAACAATGGCGACCATTTAGAGAATAAAGAGGTTTTTGATCAGTTATTGAACACCTATAGTGAAATCCATATAATCCCGTTTGCAGTCGAGGAATCCTAACCAGATAGGGAACACATAGTCAGTTAGAGGGGTTCACTAGAGCTCAGCGCGCCGCTTCGCAGGCGCTTCGCCTGGGTATGAGGGGTTTAGGCAATGATAGGGCGACCCCGTTCCGCTCGCGGAGCTCGCTGCACTACTCGCAGCGTGGGGCCGAGTATTTGATACAGTCGGTCCCTGCGGTCCCTCCGAGATTCTAGTTGGGAGCGGGCCAAGATAATCACGCTCGCTCAAGTGCGATTTTTAGCGTGATTGCGGCTATTTTTGTAATTGAGACCTATAGTGTAGATAACTGCGTGTTGTGGCTCTCCTATATGCTCGTCAACCGCGTCAAAAGCTCAGAGAGCCAGAATACTCTGTAGAGCTGTAGAGTGTTGGTGCTCATGCACAGCGGTCGTATTCAGCGTGATAGTATACTCTATTTTGGGAGCCAACGATTTTCAGCGAGTGACTGGTGAGGTGAATACTAAGATTGAAGTGATCAAGGGTTGATCGCTTCCGATTCCAGAACCGAACGGTGGCTCTCTGATCTTTTGACGCGGTTGACGAACAAATAGGAGAGCCACAATACGCAGTTATCTACACTGTAGGTCTCCCTCCACGAAGCACATGCGTGAGGCCGGCACGCTTTCTGAATCGGAGCCTTCGCCAGTTTAGCAAGTGTACGCGATCGTTGAGCTCCAAACAGCAAACGACGTTTTCCTATTACGCCGCTGAAGACTTCACCGTGACGGTACAGTAAACTGTACTTGTGTTACCATATCTGTGCGCACACCGCGTCGATCCTTCTTCTTCCGCACACCGTGAAATTCACTATAAATAGTATCAATCCTAGATTTACAGTACTACTCGGAGTAGTAGTTATTTAATTATTTGTAGTAGTAGTCTGTATTTCAACCATTCGAAGATTACTATCCCTCCCTATCGAACCGAAAGCCTTTCAGCGAAAATCATCAAACACAGGTCCTTTCTGTTGGCTCAAGTTATTCATTATTGTATATCGGTCTAGTCTGCATCTTGAGATCGCACTCAATCTACGCAGTTACATATAGCTCTATGTGGTGGTGGTGGTTTGATAGTGGTGGGTTCCCTGCAACCGGGATCCGGACATGGAAGACGCTTAGAAGTTGGACTGGCAGTCCGCGGCCGGGGCCACAGTCGTCGGCGCGGGCGTCACAGGCGACTCCACCTGCTCCACGTTCTGGGTCGCGTCCTCCAGCGTCGTCTCCGCCTCACCCTGCACCTCCTCGCCGGTGGTCGGGGCCGGCGTGGACGGGATCTCCTGCTGCTCAGGCGTCGTCGGGGCCTCCGTGGCCGGGGCCACCGTCGTCGGCGCGGGCGTCACAACCGTCTCCTGCTTCGTCGGTGTGGCGCTGTCGCACTCCTCCGCGTCGCCCGAGCCGAAGTCCTGCGTCCAGTAGTGCTGGTACGTGCCGTCCTTGTTGAACGCGTACGCAGAGCCGAACATCGTGTAGTCGCCCATGATGTTCTCCAGGTGCTCCGGCGAGTTGATCCACGCCACCATCACGTCGGCCACGTCGATCTGGCCGGCGGCCACGTTCTCGGCCACACTCTCCCAGTCGTAGCCGGCCTGCGTGATGCGCTCCGACATGGTCGAGCCGTCCGAGCCGTCGTGGGCCATGAAGTCCTTGGCGGCCATGTCGTCCGAGTGGCGCTGCGCGGCGGCGTGCAGCTTCTTGTTGAGGCACAGGGGCTTGAGGCCGCCCGTGGCGCGCTGCTTGTTCACGGCCGCCAGCATGGCGGACGCGTAGTCGTCGTACGCCGTGTACGTCTTGACGTTGGTGGCAATGGTGGTGCCGCCCAGGTTGCGCGAGCGGAGGTTGGCGGCGTCTGCGAAGCCGTTGGACGCGGCCGCCACAACGAACAGAAGGGCAAGCGAGGACTGAGCGATGGCCATCAGTGTTGTTTGGGGTAGTTTATGTGTGGGTGTGGGTGGAAGATGGCAAGTTCGAAAGTGAGCGCTTGGTTAGCCGGCACGCCGTGTAAAGTCGAGCAAATCGAGCCCAAGAGTTTGGCCGCGCGTTGTGACCTGATGTCGTGTCGGAAGTTGCACGTAGTGCCCCTTGCTGCGATCGCATATTTGCGAAGCCAAGATTGCAACGCTGGCGACCGAGTTTGTTCGGTCGGCAAGGCATTTCAGCCACGAGACGGAGGCCATGTGCCGCTGCGGAAGATTGCAATGGGCCACCGCGCCGCCAGTAACTGGTCCAGTTGGCTCGGTGCGAAGATTGGTCGAACAGTTGTGTATCACTCAAAACGCGACCTCAACGATTGAGTCAATGACCCACGCGCGAGGACGCGAAATCGCCGTGTCGGACTTTACATTGCCCCCCCCCCCGAGGCAAACGTATTTTACATGTACAGTACATGTAGATGTTACCGCGCCACTGGTTGGTATTCGTCGATGATTGACCTCCGTGCATAATGATCGAGTCTTGTCAGGTTTTGATCGGAAGCCTCGTGCATTATGATGTGGCTTCGTGCAATGATGATCGAGCTCCGTGCAATGTGATCTCATTACGACGGTCTCCGTTGAATCAGAGACTCTCCGATACCGAGTTCGAAGATCTCGAATGTATCTACACTTCAAGTATTTATAGTATAGTTTCTGTCTCCTCCTCACGGCAATATCGAATGAAGTTTAGCTGGCAGAGCACGGTCGCCAGGGTCTTTCAGCCTATCATATATGTTGTATTCGCACCAACAGAGTTAAAGGCGAGCTTACAGCAGTCCTCACTCGACCGGTTGTCTCTTTTTGGTGCTGGCGCAACGATGGAAGTTGACAGGTGAGTTCAGGTACAGTGCGACTCTCGCAACCAATAAAGGTGTCGATCGATGTTTTATCAAGCGGGGTGGTATTAATACAAGACAACGAAACCCAGCCTCGACAAGCGATGCAGTTTCCGTCATGGCCGGACCTACGCTGAAGGCGCGCCCGGGCGTTCAGTACGGACGTGGTCCCCAGCGAACTTTCTCCTATGTCCTAAATCTACAAGACCAGCAAAACCTTTTGCTGCAGTACATGCAATAGCACTTGGTGTGCAGGCTGAGATTTCGCCATTGGAGGAAAGACGAGAGGAGGCTAGCTTGTCTCGTTGCAAGTTGCCTTTCACCCCGCGTCGTATCCGTGCCTGTTCAAGGCAGGTATAGTGTAATACTTGGCGGTGCTCGTAGTTCTTTTAACGAGGCTTCGTGCATCACGGTGTGCAAGATGCAAACAATGCAGTACAATATGCTTCCATACTACTTGTAGTGAAAGGCATGATGCAACCACTGCATTTGGACGATACCTTCACTAACAACTTCACACCCGCCGTTCACTCTTACATTAGATCAATGGTACGCAGTGGTCTTCGATTATCGACTTAGCTCACCTTGAGTCGCTGCGCGGCCACGCTTGGCTCAACCAGACAGCAATTGTGCTCTCTATCAGTCGCAGCAGACAACTGTTTTCACCGCCTACGGCGGAATACCACAAGGAGGCGCCCGACAAAGCACCACCGATAGAGTCCACAAGCTTCGCGCCAGACGGCACAACGTGCCACGAAGTCACGGGAGGGCTCTGTTACTTTGACCGTATGCGTGCCGCCATTACAGAGGGTACCCGTTGGGGTCTCGGAGTCGAACAATGAGGACAATCAGTTTTCGACGTCGACGCGCTCGTGTTTTACACCGCTAACCAAGCGCTCACTTTCGAACTTGCCATCTTCCACCCACACCCACACATAAACTACCCCAAACAACACTGATGGCCATCGCTCAGTCCTCGCTTGCCCTTCTGTTCGTTGTGGCGGCCGCGTCCAACGGCTTCGCAGACGCCGCCAACCTCCGCTCGCGCAACCTGGGCGGCACCACCATTGCCACCAACGTCAAGACGTACACGGCGTACGGCGACTACGCGTCCGCCATGCTGGCGGCCGTGAACAAGCAGCGCGCCACGGGCGGCCTCAAGCCCCTGTGCCTCAACAAGAAGCTGCACGCCGCCGCGCAGCGCCACTCGGACGACATGGCCGCCAAGGACTTCATGGCCCACGACGGCTCGGACGGCTCGACCATGTCGGAGCGCATCACGCAGGCCGGCTACGACTGGGAGAGTGTGGCCGAGAACGTGGCCGCCGGCCAGATCGACGTGGCCGACGTGATGGTGGCGTGGATCAACTCGCCGGAGCACCTGGAGAACATCATGGGCGACTACACGATGTTCGGCTCTGCGTACGCGTTCAACAAGGACGGCACGTACCAGCACTACTGGACGCAGGACTTCGGCTCGGGCGACGCGGAGGAGTGCGACAGCGCCACACCGACGAAGCAGGAGACGGTTGTGACGCCCGCGCCGACGACGGTGGCCCCGGCCACGGAGGCCCCGACGACGCCTGAGCAGCAGGAGATCCCGTCCACGCCGGCCCCGACCACCGGCGAGGAGGTGCAGGGTGAGGCGGAGACGACGCTGGAGGACGCGACCCAGAACGTGGAGCAGGTGGAGTCGCCTGTGACGCCCGCGCCGACGACTGTGGCCCCGGCCGCGGACTGCCAGTCCAACTTCTAAGCGTCTTCCATGTCCGGATCCCGGTTGCAGGGAACCCACCACTATCAAACCACCACCACCACATAGAGCTATATGTAACTGCGTAGATTGAGTGCGATCTCAAGATGCAGACTAGACCGATATACAATAATGAATAACTTGAGCCAACAGAAAGGACCTGTGTTTGATGATTTTCGCTGAAAGGCTTTCGGTTCGATAGGGAGGGATAGTAATCTTCGAATGGTTGAAATACAGACTACTACTACAAATAATTAAATAACTACTACTCCGAGTAGTACTGTAAATCTAGGATTGATACTATTTATAGTGAATTTCACGGTGTGCGGAAGAAGAAGGATCGACGCGGTGTGCGCACAGATATGGTAACACAAGTACAGTTTACTGTACCGTCACGGTGAAGTCTTCAGCGGCGTAATAGGAAAACGTCGTTTGCTGTTTGGAGCTCAACGATCGCGTACACTTGCTAAACTGGCGAAGGCTCCGATTCAGAAAGCGTGCCGGCCTCACGCATGTGCTTCGTGGAGGGAGACCTACAGTGTAGATAACTGCGTATTGTGGCTCTCCTATTTGTTCGTCAACCGCGTCAAAAGATCAGAGAGCCACCGTTCGGTTCTGGAATCGGAAGCGATCAACCCTTGATCACTTCAATCTTAGTATTCACCTCACCAGTCACTCGCTGAAAATCGTTGGCTCCCAAAATAGAGTATACTATCACGCTGAATACGACCGCTGTGCATGAGCACCAACACTCTACAGCTCTACAGCGTAGACTAAGCAATAAAAAAATACAAAGTATGTACATCGAAAGAGACTTGATCTTCTTGATTGAGTTCCTCTCGGCGTTTCACAGTATTTAGGCCGTAGTGTCACTATGGGCGAGCGCTTAATCTAGCCTGCGCTTTAAAAAGCGCAGTTCAGATTTTTTGTATTACTTGAAGTAAGAAATACTTGAAGTAAGAAAGATTGTCGATACTTTTTCTCGCCCGTTAGTATACAGTAGTCACCGCAAATTACGCGGCACCTGAAACCCTTCCTTTCCTATGATTGCGAGTTCTTGTGACAATATATGATACCGGTACTAAACTCTGCCTCGCCACTTAAGCATAGTGCTCAACTATGCATACGGTTGTCATTCCATCCAAAGGCACACACTCTATTACACTTGGTCTATGGGGTTTCAAATAGTGTGCAGCTTGCTAGAACTGAATTGAATTTTCCAGTCTATGAAGAAGTAGTCGGTGCTGCCGAACTCACTTTTTCAGCCTCTACATGTACTTCACGTAGCACTTGTCGGGCCACTGCCTCCCAGCTCTTGGCATGAGAAAACTTGTAGTGCAGCAGGTAGCTGAAGCCTCGCAGCAGCAAGGAGCAGCGGAAAGCCATAACGTACTCGTCTGGAATGTACTCGATACGGTCGATCCTGGTAAACGAAGGAAATACAACATAGAACGATTAGCGTGGCGTAACCAAACCAAGTCGACTGCACAGCTACGTTTGCCACTTACGTGTGTAAGTGCTCGACGAAAAGTTGAGCGTTCATGCCTTCCGTGACGGTTCGATCGTCGTTGTCGATCATCAATCGAGCCTGCTTTTCCAGGAAGTACGGGTCCATATTCGTCGTCCGGATGCGCATGTCCTTCGTCAGTACGTCGATAATATCATCGCGCGACCCACCCGCAAGTGCAACAACCAGCTTGGCCAGGTGAACTCGGTGCTCTCGCGAAATGTGCTTCACTTGGCCGTAATCGATGAGGCCGAGACGGCCGTCCTCGAGCAGCAGGATGTTGCCCGGATGGGGGTCTCCGTTAAACGATCCATCCACGAAAATCTCGTACCCGTGCACGTCCATAATGAGCTTCAAGATGTCTGGCAGGTTCAGCAACTGGTGCTGCTCGTCCTCCCGCGGCGCCCACTTCTTCGGCGCGATAAACCCCAGCGTGTAGTCGTAGGACGCCCTCCCGATGTGGCGCGCAAGGCGCTTCGCACCGAGCGTCAAGCCATACAAACGGAGCTGGAGCGACGTCGGGCCGGTCTCGATGTCCAGTCCTTGGGCCTCGCGCTCCTTGTCCTTGCGCTCCTGGTCCTGCTTCAGAAACTCCACGGTGACGCCCTTGTCCGCGGCGATGGCCTCGAAGTGGTCCTGGATCCCATCCAGCAGCTTGCGTCCTTTGAGGAACTCCATGACCAGCACTTCCTTGGTGCACAGCTCCATCTTTGGTTCCGGGATGGCCACCTTGGCGGCGTACGGGCTCTTGGAGATGTTGCTCCGCACCGTGGCCAGGTTCTTGGCCTCTTCCACGTAGTTGAACTCGGTCATGAACTGCTTCTCGACCTCCACGAGGTACGGCAGGTGCGCCGGCTGGAAGTACCGGCAGAAGTCCTGGATGGTCTTGATGTCCCAGCGGAAGAAGGTCTCCGCGTCCGGGTGCTGCACCTTGACGGCCACCTCCTGGCCGTCCAGCAGCTCGGCCCGGTGGGCTTGGCCGATGGAGGCCGCCCCGAGCGGCTTGGGGTCGATGGCCCGGAACACCTGGCCCACGGGTTTGCCGTAGCTCTGCTCGATGATGGCGCAGATCTCGCTCACGGGCTTGGACGGCGCGTCGTCCTGCAGCTGGGCTGCCCGGTCCAGGTACTGCTTGGGCAGCACGTCGGGCCGCGTGGAGCCCGTCTGGGCCAGCTTGACGTAGAAGCCCTTGAGCTCCAGCACGATGTCGAAGACCTCGGGCGCGTACTTGTCGTGTAGCTTCTCGTACTCGACGCTCTGCTCCTCGTCGCTCAGCTGCAGGTGCTCCATGTAGAGCTGCGCCGCGCGGTAGTGCAGGTAGATGGGGAAGGCCTTGCGCCAGAAGTACAGCGAGCGGTTGAAGCCCTCGTCCGAGTGCGCCGCGAGCGTCACGCCGCCCGCGCCCACGGCCGTCGAGCCCAGCAGCAGCCGCGCGCCATGGCGAAACACCAACTGCCACATCGACGTCAGAGCTAGGAATGTGGGGTCGGAACGGTTTTGTACGACATTTGTAGTATTGTAAAAATAACATTTTGATGTGTTAGTACTATAAATTCAGGTTATTAAATAGAAATACAGAAGGAAGTCGATGTCAATTTAATATTAAGCGGTAAATATATGTTAATATATTAGCATATGTTTGATACTATGCAGCAATAGACAAGTACATTTCCTAATAGAAATCCCCGCTAAACCCACCCAGTCTGCGTCGCGCACACAGCTGGCTGTTCGCTACATAGTAACGACGACCGCGGACCAAGGCGTTCATCCATCGAGCTCTCAACACTGAAGATCAGTGTTGTTGTTAATCAAAAGTAATATCTCAAAACTATTATCTATACTACTAACCTAGTATACTACCATACTAAGTTCAAATAGCATTATGATACCACGCACTGTAGTACTATTACCAGTGAATAATACTTACGTTTCCAACCCTGCTTGGTCATGAGCTCCGTCGTCGGCGCGAGCGTGCTGGCGCGTGTGGCGCAGGAGGTGAAGCAGAGCAAGGAGCGGCAGTTCACGGACGTGCACGGGGAGCTGCTGGCAACGCTGCCAGCCGACGACCTCCGCCTGCTGCAGGCGGCCAGCGAGTTGGTGGCGCGCGACCTGGTGGTCAAGGTCACGGCGACGCCCTCGCAGCGCTGCTTCTACCGCGTCGAGTCGCTCAACAAGTACCGGCGGCGCGACCGAGACGCCGACACGAGCCTGGACAGCGTCACACAGCCGTTCGACGAGTCCATGGTGAGCGGCGGGGGCGCCAACTACTACAACTGCTTCAGCCACTACTGCACGTGCGCCGCCTTCCACGAGACGACGGTGGCCACGAGCGCCACGGCCATGGTACATCGCGGTTGGCTAGGTGATAAATGTTGGGGGAGGATGCTGCAATGCGAGGCTAACGCTGTTGTTTGTGTGTGGTGTTGCGACTCTCATACAGTGCAAGCACATGGTTGCGCGGTTGCTGGCGGACGCCACCGGCCAGTTCCAGACCATGCAGGTCGAGGACGCCCACTTCGCGCAGATGCTCTGTCCCCCTCCGTCCACCGACGCAGACGCCATGCTCTTCTCACCCGGTCGGTGATACTAGGAACATGAAGGATAAGACTATAAAGCTAGAATGGCAATGATAGCTCTCCGTCGACCCACTTCAACTTCAGCTTTTGGGTTACGCCTCACGTGTACCCCAATACTGTACCCCCTGGTTATCAACATGAAGCCATTTCGAAAGTTGGCGCCAATAATGACCACGCAGGACGAAGGGCCGTCGCTGGCTGCGGCCTCGCAGAGCTGGAACTGGCTGGCGCTGTCGCAGAAGAATGGCGGGTCCAGTGGAGGCAGCGGCGCGTCGTCCGCGCGCTCGAGCTCGGCGCAGTCCAAGGCCCAGAGCAAGCGGCCGATGCTGCTGCACCGGACGCCAAGCAGCGCGCAGGTGGAGCCCAAGCCCAAGACGATCTCGACGGCGGAGGAACGAGCAAAACCTGTGAAAGTTAATGCCGAAGCGGTGGAAGAGTTTTCATGGTTGCGTATCGCCGAGAGGACCGTCCCGGCGGAGGCGCTGCGACAGGAGATGGAGGGCCGCAAGTTCATCAAGCTGCAGCAGATGGACCGGGTCCCCAAGGACACGTTCACCAACGGAGAGGTACGGTCTGTTAGAGATTTTTTTTAGTTTAGTTTTATTATTTCTCACGAGTTTTTTTTTGTTTCAGGTGGACTGGGTGACGATCGGTGTGCTGACCCGGAAGACGTTGTCCAAGCCAGCGGCCAATGGGTCGACGTTCATGGTCTGGGGGCTGTCGGATCTGGACGGGACTGAGCTGGGCGTCTTTCTCTTCGGAGACGCCTACGCGGCCCACTGGAAGGAGCTGACGGGGTCAATCGTTGCGGTGCTGAACGCCACGCTGCTGCCTGCCACGGAGAGGAACAAGTTCGCGTTCAAGGCGACGCAGCCGTCTGAGGTGGTGAAGCTCGGCAAGGCCGTGGACTTTGGGATCTGCAAGGGAACGACGTCGGGAGAAGCGCGGTGCCGTCTTGCAGTGAACACGTCCAAGGTGGGGTGTTGAAATTTTGTTGATTGAAGTTGCTACCAGAGTGCTAACGTTTGGTGTGTTTTTCCCATCCGGTGGTACAGTCGCAGTACTGCTTGCACCACATTGAGGCGAGCTTCATGCAGGCGGGACGTGGCCGACAGCAGCTCAACAACTCGACGGGTAGCTTGCGTAAGGCGTTGTTCGCTGGACTGGCGAAGCCGAAGAACCTATCAGCAGGTGTGTACACGTCTGCCCCATCGAAGTCCAGCAATTCAGGATGGAACCCGATCTTCAACAAGAAGCGCAAGCGGAATGATACCACAGCTGGAGTGTTGGGTGTGCCCACCGTGCTGGCCGCATCCGGCGCTGTTGTCCAGCGCGGTAGAACTGCACGCCCAACGCAGTCGACCATGGGTGGCAGCGCCCCAGGTGAAAAGCGGCGAGGCATGAGCCTCATGGATCAACTCCGGGAACCTGCCGCGTCGATGATTCCTGCGCCTAATCGAGGAGGGGGTGGATCAGCGAGTGCACCACACTTCTCCAGCCGCGCGCAAAAGATTGTGTACGTTGCCTGCTTGCGAGCTGTCTGTTATTGAGTGTCCTAATTCTTTGTTGTTGCTGCTGCTGTTGTTGTTTGCATGTTTGTCCTCAGGTCTGCGGTTCTCGCTGGAGACGGGAAGCCAATCAAGCGCCCAAAGACCAAGAAGGTGAACATGATTCACTTCATGAGCACGGGGTCGAAGGTGAAGAAATAGTACGGTAGCACGCTGTGTAGATCACGGTAACTCGTCGACTTTTTCATACTGTTGACGAAAAACCTTGTTTTATCCTTGTGTTGGATCTCATCTCTTTCGGGTTTCGTTTCGTTGTCGAGTAATTTTAGGGTGGCGCAGAACTTCTTTTTTTGCAACAGAGAGTGATGAAGGAGCTCGACCGAAGTGGAGAGCTCCTTGCGTTGTGCTACCGCGAGCAATGGGCGAAAGCCTCCAAGCTGCTAAGCGATGAGGACTTGACGGTGAGAAATATTCACCTTGCTGCAATCTGACGAAATACTTTGCTCAAAACGCTTTGCATTGCCCTTGTTAGGCTAGTACAGTCGCTTCAGCACTGCACCAAGCGGTTGTGGATTCGCGTGAGGTAGTTGAAAATCAGTGATCGACTACCACAGTGTAATCTCACCTATAATGCCTCACCTGTATAGGAGGTTTTGATGTTCCTGCTAAACACTGCGCGCCGCGACTTCCTGAAAATCAACACATCGGTGCAAAAGGTGACTGATCTCAGCTCTATATCGTATTGATAGTGCATTCTTCTAATCCATTTGTATCCTGAACTGAATTGCTCCGAGTAGGATGGAAAGACGTTGCTGCATCTTGCCCTCGAGAGCCACAACCTTGTCAGTGAACATTACTGTGTCAGTCCCGTTCGATGCTGCAACAACTGACGCAGCTCCTTGTACGATAATGTGTGAAACAGCGCTTTGTCCACGCGCTACTGAATGCCGGTGCAGATGTGTCCGTGGCGGACAAGAAGGGCGTGAGACCCATGGACCTCATGACTTGGACGGCGATCGTGCACCCCACTATTATGGTGCCTCTGCAGGACGACATCCTTCACCTCCAACAGCGGAATAAGCTGCAGCGCCAGCGTACTAGCGCGCTCAACGAGACCACCGCCTCGATGGAGCGTGACGAGCAAAACCTCATCGCACGCGCTCAAGAAATCCAAGAGGACGTGGCTGCAGCACGCGCTTTCCGAGCAGAGGTGGAGGAGCAAATTCGACGCGCCCAAGATACGGACAGGGAGTTGGCGACGCAAATTGAAGCGGAGGACGTCAAGCTCCAGTGGATCCGCGGGGAAGTTGCGCGGTTGCACACTCAAAACGGGTCTGCAGACATGGAAGTAGCTCGGATCAACGATGAGACCCAGCGACTGACTGCTGCCAGTGCAGCGCTGCGCGTGAAGCACCAGCGCCAGGAGCAGGGCAGGAGCAACGTGGCAGCACAACGCGCCATCAAGTGCGAGGCGATTGGTTTGCTTCGACAATTCCCAGGCAACGAGGCGTTACAGACTCGAGCCTTGCGGGCTTTGCTGGTGATGTGCAAAAAGCCTAGTGTTCGACGCCAATTGATGATCTATGGGCTTCAGGACGCGATAGTCGAAGTGCTGCAGCAGTTTCCTCGCCATGCAAGTGTTCATATCGGTGTGTGTGAGTTGGTTAAGCTGCTGTTAAGCAGTCCAAACGGCTCAGAGTTTGTGAGAACATGGCGAACAAAGGAGTTGGTGGAGGCTTTGCTGTCTGCTTGCACGTCGGTCGAAGCGGAGTCACCCACAATCTTGTCACAGGCTCACCGCTGTACTGCAGACGTCTTAACGCGGCTGAAGGCGACCCCACACGCTCATGATTGTGGTGGGAAGGGTAAGTGTAGTTTGCAGTTTGGTACCATGTTGCTAAATCTCGGTAACGTTTCCGCTCTTCGCTGTGATGTAGAACTTCACGAGATTCTGAACGATGCAACCCAAAAGGTTGCTAAAAACCAAATAACCTGTGAGGGCGTTGTGAAGAAAACGTAACCAAGATGATTATACTTCGCTGCTACGGCTCATTTGAAGCATAAACTTGAAAACAGTTATTAACCGCACTAAGCATTCTTCCGATGCATCCACCCAGGATTTGATAGGAAGAATCAAGTCGTAATTCTTGCGGGGTACCGGGGATCCTTCCTTCACAAATTCCGGGGTGAAGACATAACTGCAGCGCTCGTGAAGAAAGAGCAGCGTCTCGAAATTGCTGTCCGCACGGCCGTAGAATATGTAACCAGAGGCAGATTCGCCTATTCTGTGATCAGGAAAGCGTGGCTGAAGCCATCATACCACGTGAAAACGACCACGACTCACTGCTCGATCAATCGCCCGCGATGAACGAGACTCTGGAATGTTCGTATACAGCCACTTGACCATCTCTAGATGGCCATAGTGAGCTGCAAGGCACATTGCTTGGTCCGAGCGTCCCTCAGTACGATTAACGTGCAGCCATTGCACCACATCCAGATGACCGTGTGCTGCCGCCCTATCCATGGCGGCCATTGTACAGCCTTCTGGCCGGTTGTGGTGCAGCCACTTTACCTCATCCAGGTGCCCTTCCCTCGCTGCGATATCCATAATGTCAGTCCCCCATTGCTGTCGCACACAATTGACTTACTTCCACCACGAACCAGTTTGACAGTCCAATTTTCGCTGTGATCTTGACTCCTCGCGCAACCTCGACGTGTCCAGCTCGTGAAAAAGCTTAACGATCTCCAGATGCCCATTCTCGACACTTGTCTGTATCGCATAGACCCATATATTGACGTCAGCTCGCAGCCGTGGCCGACTCGTCACCAGTGTCGTTGTCAACACTAAAGCGCAAAGTCGCCGCGCGCATCGAAGGTCGATCTATTGAGCGCCAACGGCCCGGACCTGCCCCCATACTGCCTCCCGAGTGTGAAGCCGATCTAATGACATGGATCGCTGCAATGCAGCGTCGTCTGGTCCCCGTGCAGCCATGGGAAGTTCTCGAGGCTGCTAACGAGCTTCACCACATGATCCACGGGAATCTGCGCTCCGTCAAGGACCTTACTACTGGCTGGTATAACCGCTTCGTCGGCCGCCATCCCGAGCTGTCTTTGCGTCGAGCTCACGTGCGTAACGATCAAGCAACCACTTAACCGAGCTCGTCTGACCTTTCTTGATAGCGATTAGCATAGCGTGATAAACCTGGTCGGAGAGTTCATTGCAGTATAAAAATTCCATGACCTCTACATGTCCTCCTTCAGCTGCATCTGGGAGGAGGAAGGCGAGGTTTCTGCCATACTCTGTGCTTTCACACACTTCAGTCCACAATGGGTGCGCCATCAGCCACTGCAACATCGGTACATGCCCATTTCGACAAGCTGTCTCCGCGGCAATGACCCAATTGTCGACCCAACGCTTGTGATCCTTGGGAAGTGGGGAGTGCAGCTGAACAACGCTGCAGACGAGATCCATACGCCCCCAGTGAGCCGAAGCTGACAGTAATGGCGCCGCTCGATGGTCGTTAAACTGCAGATATCCACACTCGAGCATCTTTTCAATCACTTCAGCGCGTGGCCAAGCAACAGCATAGTCAAATACGCATCTGTCTGTCGATAGCAGCCACTCCGCAAGCTCAAGGTTACCGATGCTTAGAACGTGTGTGATGGCGCTCTCAACGTCTGATTCGGACAGACCCATACCTTCATCCAGACATTGAACAAGTTGCCCATTTTCGCAAGCCTTCCAGATTGTTTCAGGTGGCAAAATGATAGTTGCATCATCAAACCGCACCGAACATTCGCTTTTGGTAGGGCGTTTGCCATCTGCATCTTGCCGCCCATTTTCAGACTGGTGTTCCATCAAAAATCGCAATACGCTCAGGTTTCCCTATTTTTTGACTCCGGTTGCCACGCTGACCGGGGCCGGGGCCTCGCAACCCGAGAAATGCTCAAAGAGCCACTTCACCATCGGTAGATCGCCCCGATCAGCGGCGCCTTTAAGCGACTTCGAGAACTGCCAGTTGTGGTAGTGCGGATCCGACCGCAAAAAGTTGGTAAAATACAACCCGGGCGTTCTGTCAGCTGCGCTACTGCAGCTAGCACTCCAAATCCAATCGAGTAACGCGACTCGCAGGCTTCATGGAATAGGAGGCTCTGCGGAGGACCCAAGAAGTTAGAGATGGCGTTGGTAGTCTGCTCCAGCGCGGCAGTAGCTGGGGCGAGACGCAGTACAAACCCCACGATAGTTAGCATAGCTCGCAGTGCAAGTGTTGGAGAAAGAAATCAACTACGAGTAAACCATGTAAGCGCCACCTTTGGCTCTTTCTGTCAATCGTCCTGAAAATTGTCATGTGAATACAAAAAAGATTCGAGCATTGCAAAGATTTTAGAAAGTGCTGGTGCTGGGGAGAGTTTGGCAATTGCTACACAGAACACATCGAACGGCTAGCGCGCCATCGTGTTGCTTCGCCGGACTTGTGTGGTTTAAGCGAATCGCGTGCAAAACTGCACGCGTGAAACGAGGAAATGGCTGAAAGTCATATGCATCTGGATATGGCTGCATCGTATTGGCCCAGAAGCTTTCGGAAAGAGCCCACCAACCAATACAGTCAACTTCTGCGGCACAGTAAACAGTACATTGGATCATCAAGGGCACTGCCACTGCAATTGGTCTGCCAGGTTGCGAAGAAATGTCATGATCATGATTGTTTTTTTCTTCTTCTTTCTTCTACTAATACCTGAATCAAAAACTTGACATATTCACTCCTTTCGTGAAAATTGGTGGTGCACTAGCGTCAATTGTTCGGATAGTGTTCGTCCAGCCAAGCCGTGACTTGCGAGAAGTGGTTAAACTCTTTGCGAAGGCCTTTCAGAAACTCGGACGTGAAGACATAGTTGTGGTGCTCCCGAAGAAAGAGCAGACTCTCGAAACTGTCCGTGAAATTCTGCACCACGACGGATCCGCCAATTCTGTGGTCGGGAAAGCGCGACAGCAGCCATCGCACCACGCGGAAACGCCCATAACTCACAGCTCGATCGATTGCCGCGGGTGTGCGGGACTCTGGGATATTCGAGTACAGCCACTTGGCCATTTCTAGATGGCCATTCTGAGCAGCAAGGCACATCGCTCGGTCTGAAGACCCCTCGGAACGATTCGTGTGTAGCCATTGCGCCACGTCCAGATGGCCATTTGCCGCCGCGCTATCCATGGCGGCCATTGTACAGCCTTCTGGCCGGTTGTGGTACAGCCACTTTACCACATCCAGGTACCCTTCCCTCGCTGCGATATCCATTATGTCAGTCCCCCATTGCTGTCGCACACAATTGACTTGGAGCCATTCGAGAATATCGAGATTGCCGCCCTTAGCAGCCCAATACATAGGCTTACGAGCGTACTTCCACCACGAATCCGTTGAACAGTCCAAATGTCGCTGTGATCTCGACGCGTCCAGCTGGTGAAAAAGCTTAACGATCTCCAGATGCCCATCTTGATACTTGTTTGGATCGTTTCGACCCATAGCTCGCGCTTGTCGAATGAATCATGATCAAGGAACCACTTAACCGAGCTCGCATGGCCATTCTGAACTGCGGCCTTCATAGCATCACGACTATAAAATCCTGCGACGAGTTCATTGGAGTACAGGAATTCCATCACCTCTGCATGCCCTCGTTCAGCCGCATCCGGGAAAAGGCAAGTGATATCATAGATACCCCTCCACCATCAAGTACTTCCCCCACAATAGCTGAGCCACAAGCCACCGCATGTCCATTTCGACTCGCCATCGTCACAGCACTCCTCCAATTTTTGACCCAACGCTGGCGATCACTGCAATGCGCGGAATACAATTAGCGACGCTCTGAACGAGGTCCAAACGCCCAGAGCGAGCCGAAGCTGGCAGCATTGATGCAGCTCGATCATTGTCCAAGCGCAGATATCCACACCCCAGCATCTTCTCAATCACTTCAGCTCGTGAGTGGTTATCCGCACAGTCAAATATGCACCCGCCTCCGGGTACCAACGATAGCAACCACTCCGCAAGCTCGACGTTATTGATACTTAGAGCGTGTACGATGGCCGTCGCTATGTCTCGTCCGTAGAGAGCCATCCCTTCGTCCAGACATTGAACAAGCTGTCCATTCTCGCAGGCCTTCTTGACTGTGTCAGCTGGTAGAAACCTTGTAAGCGTACCAGAGCGCACTGCAGTGCAGGCAAGTACATACAGCCAACTCTAGCTAGCAGCAGCAGCAGCACAATGCTGGCTGGTCTCTGGCATTGAGCTGCGAGTAGCAAGCAGCTATCATATCGACAATGCTGTTGACACTGAATATCTGCATAACGACCACTAGGTTGACGCACACAGTATAACGACAATCGTGTTGACACGCATGGTGTCCACTCAAGTGCTTGGGGTGGCCCTGCCGCCTCCGCCCCCAGCCACTAGTAGACTTTAAGGATAGAGTCTCACTTTGCAATTTACCTTCCTTAATAAACTACGGCCAACTATCTGGGAGCATCGCCGGCTCCTCCCGCAGTGTCTTCGTTTCGTGACGACACCACACGCACCGAGCATTCGCTCCTCATGGCTTTTTGTCCGTTTGCCTCTTGACATCCACTCTCAGCCTCGTGTTCCATCAGAAACCGTAGGTGCGCTACATTATGAGGGGCCTCGCAGCCTGAAAAATGCGCGAACAACCATTCCACCAACGGTAACTCCCCCCGACCTGCGGCCACTTCCAGTGATTTCGAGAACTGCCACTTGTGGTAATGCGGGTCCGACCGCAGGAAGTTGTTCAAAGACCAACTGGGTGTTCTGTCAGCAGCGGTAGCGCAGCTAGCACTCCAGATCCAGTCGAGAAGCGTGACCGAGCCGAACTCGCAGGCTTTGTGGAATAGGAGGTTCGGCGGAGGACCCAGAAAATTAGAGATGACATTGGTAGTCTGCTCCAGCGCGGCATTAGCTGGAGCGACCTGTAGTACAAACCTCACGATAGTTAGCATGACCTGGAACGGTGTTGTTAGCGAACGGAGAGAAAAGACAAGTGAGAGAAATCTACAAGGAGAGGGAAAGGCCGCGATTTTCGTACTACAGCCTTAGACCACATCATACCCAGATAGATAGACAGACAGAAACACCAAACCAGGAGACTGACAGGATTTCTATAATCATTTGACCTGATCATACATTTCGGACGGTTCGAGTGTAACTGGTCGCTTGCTTGGAGGCGGCTTCAACTACGTACCAACAGGCGATACAACCGGGTTTGTGAGCGATTGTGCGGCAGCTTTCACCGTCGTCCTGCTAAAACTATTGCTTTACTGAGTACATGGTGTGCAGCACCATCACATCCGACTACACTAAAATGAAGTGGACGGGTAGTGTTGGACGAAATCCCGGCGCGGGAAATCAGCTACCTCGCACTCGCCACAGGCGCCCGCTGCCCCAAGCCATCCAGGTGAACGCGTTGGTTGACGTGGACGAGTTCCCGGCAAACTACGAAGTCCTGATGGGCTGGACGAACGAGATGATCAGCCGTCTCAGCATCCTGCTGAACGATGACTTCGGAATTCGCAGAGGTGATTCGGTGGTTCGCCGCCGACTACTCCTGCTAAATCATCTGACAAACTGACCGAGGCAGGCGGCTGAAGAAACGAACGAATTGACCGAGAGGCACATGAGCTACGACAACAACGACGGACCAGATTTAGACCAGGTTTATTCCGTGTGATCGGGCGAGATTACTTATGTAGCAAGTTAATAGCTTCATCGAGAAGCATACCGAGCCCAATCGCTATTTAACTTGAGCGATAGAGAACAATACAATCCCATGATAGTGCCCCGCATTGGCTGCTTCTCTTGTTCTTACGGACATCACTTGCTCGTCCCCGTGCCCCTCGTCAAATCTTCGTTCTCTCCTTTAATCGTCGACACGAAAGTTGCATCTTGTACCAGCTCCAGGGAGGTAGCGAACCCAATGCTCGGTCAAGTGAGGCGCTCAACCGATTCGTTCGATCGCCACTTGTGCGTGCGGCGCTAAGAAATGCATGTGCCAATGAAGGAAACAAAAGCAGAGTTGCTTATTTGCTTCACGCGACTACACGTAGACAGGATAATGTGCCTCCAGCCACTCAGCAAGATAGCGAAGTCTATCTCGCGTTGCCTTCGCTCGCTGCTCGCTCCTACCGGTAGCCAATCGCGAGCGAACGCAGCTCAGAAATTTCGAGGTGAAGACGTAGTCGTAGAATTCACGAAGACATAGCAGTGTCTCGAAAGTGTTCGCTGAGTCATTCGAGCTGTCCACAAAGAGCAGTGGTTGACCGCTTGTACTTCCAATCTTGTAATCAGGAAAGCGCGGCTGTAGCCAGCACGCCACACGAAAACGACGAAATAGCACAGCTCGATCCACTGCCGTTTCAGTGCGAGACTCGGGAATGTTCATATACAGCCACTTGACCATTTCGAGATCGCCATTCTCAGCTGCCCTGAGCATTGCGAGGTCCGAGCACCCCTCGGGGCGATTCGCGTGCAGCCATTTCACCACGTCCAGGCGGCCGCTTCCTGCTGCACTATCGAAGGCTTCTTCTGTGCAGCCCTCCGACCGATTCTGATGAAGCCACTTCACGACGTCCAGGTATCCGTTGCCCGCCGCAATGTCCATCGTGTCAGTTGTGCCTTTATGCACGGGGTTGGCTTGAAACCACTCGAGGATGTTGAGATGGCCCTCGCTGGCGGCGATGAACATCGGATTTTTTTACGTAGTGCCACCACGACTTTGTTTGACCAGCCCGTCTTCGCTTCACCCCCGACTGCGCATAAGGCGTCGACGCGTCCAGTTCATTGAAAAGCTCCAGGAGCTCCAGATACCCCTTCCCGACACTCGTATACATCGCTTTAACCCATAATTTACGAAGCTCGCTCTCGTCGAATGAATGGTGATCGAGCAACCATTTGGCCGAACTTGCTCGACCTTTCTTGATAGCAGCCTTCATAGCACGGCAATACTGTATGGCCAGCCCCTGGGAATACAGGAACTCCATCACCTCTACGTATCCTCCTTTAGCTGCAGCAGGTAGCAGGCAGTTGATATCGTCGTCGTTCCGTGCACGTTCGAGCGCTTCACGCCCCGATGGATGCCCAGCGAGCCACTGCAAGACCGCCAAATGTCCGTGTCGACATCCCATTTCCATAGCGTTGATCCAAGTAGCTACCCAATTTTCGTTTTCCTCCGAACCAGAACAAGCTAATTGAACAATGCACTCCACGAGATCCAAACGCCCACTGCGAGCCACAGTCGGTATCATTGACGCAGCGAGACGTATGTCGCGTTGCAAATACTCAATCTCCACCATCATCTCAATCACTTCGATCCGCGTGCATCCAGCTGCGTAGTCAAAAATGCTTTGGCCTGCGGGTACCAGTCGCTCCGCAAGCGCGAGGTTTCCAACGCGTAGAGCGTGCTTGATAGCGATTTCTGCGTCTGGTTCACTAAACTGCATACCTTCATCCAGACACTGCGCGAGTTGCCCATTCTCGCACGCCTTCTCAATGGTGGCGACCGTCCAAAACACATCACGAGGACCATAGCGAACCGAGCACGACGTCTGCATGACAGCGTGGGCATTGGTGCCTTGATCTTCAGTCTTGTGTCTCCACAGAAACAATAGCACGAGCAGGTATCCTTTCTTTTGGGCTTCATCAGCAACACTGGACGGGGCCTCACAACCCGAAAAATGCGCAAAGAGCCACTTCATCATGGGCAAATCACCCCGATCAGCGGCGACTTTGAGCGATCTCGAGAACTGCCACTTGTGGTAATGAGGGTCGGACCGCAGCGAGTTGCTCAGAAACCACCCAGGAGTTCTGTCACCAGCGCGAGTACAGCTAGCGCTCCACATCCAGTCAAGTAGCTCAATGGATCCAAACTTGCAGGCTTCATGGAACGGGAGGCTCTGTGGAGGTCCCAAGAACCAAGAGATCGCATTGATAGTTTGCTCCAGGACTTCGATAGCTGGTTGGAGATGTAGAACCAGGCGCACTGCAGTGAGCATCATACTTCACGCGGGTGTTCACCAACGACGGGGTAAGAAGAGAAGTGAAGAAGAAAGCTACTCGACCCATTTTCTCCGATTTTGCTGCCGATAGATTCTGACAAATGAAAGTGCCAACCAACCGTTTACCGTTGGAACCCCGGTACAGCACAAGAAAATCAAACGGAGTTCCATCGCGTGACCTGGGGAAGAGTATCCCGCGTCACTAAGAACCACTCCTAGTCTAGCTAATACCGCAGCAATTCAAGACACCGACCGACAAACAACCACCGCGTAACACATCCAACCAACTTCTGCGGCACAGTAATATATTGGAGCATCAACACACTGCAAGTACAAATTCACGCTTGCGTTGCGAAGAAAACTATGATTTTTTACTACTACCTCGACTATACAATTGGATGTTTACCCCTCTTGGTGAAAATTTGTGCACTAGCGTTCAATTACTACTTTTAAGTACTTTAACCCTTTCACTACCCAGCCCAGCCCGCACAAAATTCGAGTGACACACCTTCCCTGCACGAGCAGCAACTAGGACATCATCGCGGGCTACACGAACAGCAACTAACGACATGTTCATGAGCTGCATGAGCAGCAGCTACGACATGAACGGAAGCTACACGAGCGGTTTCTTGTACGACATCAACACAAATGGCACGAGCAGCTACTGCGATTTTCGACATCAACGCGCGCTGTACGAGCTTCTTCTACCACGTCATTAACGCCGGCCGCACGAGCTGCTCCTACGATTCAACCTACTGGAGCAGCGACTACGACAT
Source organism: Phytophthora sojae (assembly GCF_000149755.1). Classification (NCBI taxonomy): domain Eukaryota; phylum Oomycota; class Peronosporomycetes; order Peronosporales; family Peronosporaceae; genus Phytophthora; species Phytophthora sojae. The sequence continues at coordinate 1,815,771 of NW_009258117.1, forward strand.
CATCGCGAGCTGAACGAGCAGAGGATACGACATGAACGGCAGCAACAAAGACCTCGACTACGACATTGTCTGCTACGACTACGACGCCAGCAACGCCATCTCCGAAGACAGAACCACCAGAGACGCCGAAGGCACCGTCTGAACGCCAGAAGCGCCAACGTCATCGACAGCTAACCCGAACCGACTGCCTCCGACTCCAGGGTCATCTTTACGACGATTTGGATCTCCACCACGGCCACATCTCCAATGCGTTGAACTTTCAAATCTGCGCTCTATAGCTGCCCACCAGGGATCGGACAATATATATTGGATATTGATTGTCGGCGAGGCAGTCATCACAATCACTTGTGTCGAGCATTCGTAAGACAGTTTGACGACAAATCAAATTTAGCCATGTGATTGGCTAATATTATGCGTGGTGTTGTCCGTGTATGCCCTTGGCCGGCCGTCTGCGTCGCCGTCGTGGCATGCACCAGCAACGGATAGCCGTGCTGACGAGCAGAATCGGCAGCATGAACGTGTATTTGTTTCGTTTTCGATTTCGTAGTAATGTGAAGTGCATCACAGTTATTTGGTCTAACTAGCGACCTACTAAATGCCAGGTCCTTCAAATGAAAGTGTGTATTATACATATTTTATGAGGTCCGAGGAGCTCTTCCATGAAGCCGCGTAGTCAGCGTAAGTAGGGAGATGCCCTTCGGAGGACACGACGCGGTTGGTACACGGAGAACTGAATTGTGCTTGAGCGTACATTGAATAGCAAACGAGTAGAATGTACGCTCGAGCACTCTCTAGAAACTTGTCAACAAAGCCGAAACGGAAACACTACGTAGATTCAAGCTTAGCAGACAGCAATAGACTGGCGCGGTTATAAGCGCTCTAGATTTCAGAATCGTTGCCTCTTATGCTACGTAACTAACCCCGTTATTGAAGGAGGGCTTGCCCGCATCATGATACGTACAATGCAACCTGACAGTACGAAAACTCCTACAATATTTCCCTCCTGACACTATTCCTGTTGTGTTTGGGCACGGCGCGGCGAGGAAGGGTGGAGGTTGAAAGCAGTTGAGGGGGCGAAGCTGGTGTAGTGTAGTGTCGTTGAGGTGATGCTTGGGGTTCGAGGCAAATTGAAAAGTGAGATTGAGACTTAGAGGTAAAGACTGCTATCACTGCGAGACTGGCTGGCAGCAGAGGAGCTCTGCTGTCGAATCTCGGGCCCCATACACTACAAGTAATAGATCTAGAGCGCCTACAGCGCACCTCTGAATCTTGTACTTCGGCGGTGCGAGTAATCCCGTGCCGGCCGCATCAGATTCGAGTGTTCGGTCAACGCATCCAGCTTCTCCGTTCGGACGGAGGCATTTTGTTCACAAAGAGAGATTCGCTTGCCTGTGGCAAGCTGCGAAAACGCAAGGAGTGCGGCGCAATCCTTACAATTCCTTACCATCCGGGCACTGAAAAGCTCTGGGCGTGGCATTTTAAGAGCAACAGATCACAACAGCCTTAGCGCTAAGGCTTCACGCAAGGCCTGGCGCGGCCGCCGTGGCTGCAGCTATAATATCATCCTGTTGTTGACGGACCTACGCGCCATGCAACTGCGTCGTCTTGGCGAACAAAGGTGCACCAACACAGCCTGCATCCGCACCGCTGTCGTGGTTGAGTGGACCCGAGCATGTGCATGCAGCTCTGCACGTCAAGTAGAGCTTTTGACCAATAATATGGCGCAAACTGGTGTCCGACAAACTGTCTTATGTTTTGAGTGACAAAATACAATGTAGCCACTGGTATACTAAAATCAAGATGTAATCAAAATGCGTTGATTGCAAAACGTAAAACGCTTTGTCTTACGGTATGCTCTCTAGGGACCAGTATCGTCTTACGAAAGAGCATGAATCATTATTGTATACTTCTCTGGCCCACTTAAGAAACAACATTCGGCATTAAACCTCAATTTGATGTGGACCACATGTCACATATGATTGGGTATAATCAACTGCTTCAGCTTACTATTGGCCAAAATAAATGGGTCCGCGCATGTCGAGATAATCGCGAAGAAAAACCTCAAAACTGTAGCCCTTCTAACTCGTCTCCAACAGGCTACAACATCGACAACCGAACATAAGGGTAAAGCAGTCACTCGCGATTACGGTGATATTTTATTTTCTAATATCGCTAATTTTTGACGGCACTTCGCTAAAAAACCTAATGTTGCCTAAACCGGACTTCAGATAAAAGGCTGTTTCTCTTTTCTTTCTGCTGATAGATTTTTTTAAATCATAGCGTGAAACGGAGCAAATACGCAGCTTTCGGTTGAGGTGTTGCGAGTCGCCAAACGATTTTTTTGTAAATAGTTATGTCCAGAAAACCGAAGTGTTGTTTCTTATGTGGGCCAGAGAAGTATCGGTCTAGTCTCCATCTTGAGATCGCACTCAATCTACGCAGTTACATTTAGCTCTATGTGGTGGTGGTGGTTTGATAGTGGTGGGTTCCCTGCAACCGGGATCCGGACATGGAAGACGCTTAGAAATTGGACTGGCAGTCCGCGGCCGGGGCCACAGTCGTCGGCGCGGGCGTCACAGGCGACTCCACCTGTTCCACGTTCTGGGTCGCGTCCTCCAGCGTCGTCTCCGCCTCACCCTGCACCTCCTCGCCGGTGGTCGGGGCCGGCGTGGACGGGATCTCCTGCTGCTCAGGCGTCGTCGGGGCCTCGGTGGCCGGGGCCACCGTCGTCGGCGCGGGCGTCACAACCGTCTCCTGCTTCGTCGGCGTGGCGCTGTCGCACTGCTCTGCGTCGCCCGAGCCGAAGTCCTGCGTCCAGTAGTGCTGGTACGTGCCGTCCTTGTTGAACGCGTACGCAGAGCCGAACATCGTGTAGTCGCCCATGATGTTCTCCAGGTGCTCCGGCGAGTTGATCCACGCCACCATCACGTCGGCCACGTCGATCTGGCCGGCGGCCACGTTCTCGGCCACACTCTCCCAGTCGTAGCCGGCCTGCGTGATGCGCTCCGACATGGTCGAGCCGTCCGAGCCGTCGTGGGCCATGAAGTCCTTGGCGGCCATGTCGTCCGAGTGGCGCTGCGCGGCGGCGTGCAGCTTCTTGTTGAGGCACAGGGGCTTGAGGCCGCCCGTGGCGCGCTGCTTGTTCACGGCCGCCAGCATGGCGGACGCGTAGTCGCCGTACGCCGTGTACGTCTTGACGTTGGTGGCAATGGTGGTGCCGCCCAGGTTGCGGAGGTAAGAGGCATCGGAAAGGCCGTTGGAGGCGACCGCCACAACGAACAGAAGGGCAAGCGAGGACTGAGCGATGGCCATCAGTGTTGTTTGGGGTAGTTTATGTGTGGGTGTGGGTGGAAGATGGCAAGTTCGAAAGTGAGCGCTTGGTTAGCCGGCACGCCGTGTAAAGTCGAGCAAATCGAGCCCAAGAGTTTGGCCGCGCGTTATGACCTGATGTCGTGTCGGAAGTTGCACGTAGTGCCCCTTGCTGCGATCGCATATTTGCGAAGCTAAGATTGCAACGCTGGCGACCGAGTTTGTTCGGTCGGCAAGGCATTTCAGCCACGAGACAGAGGCCATGTGCCGCTGCGGAAGATTGCAATGGGCCACCGCGCCGCCAGTAACTGGTCCAGTTGGCTCGGTGCGAAGATTGGTCGAACAGTTGTGTATCACTCAAAACGCGACCTCAACGATTGAGTCAATGACCCACGCGCGAGGACGCGAAATCGCCGTGTCGGACTTTACATTGCCCCCCCCCCCCGAGGCAAACGTATTTTACATGTACAATACATGTAGATGTTACCGCGCCACTGGTTGGTATTCGTCGATGATTGACCTCCGTGCATAATGATCGAGTCTTGTCAGGTTTTGATCGGAAGCCTCGTGCATTATGATGTGGCTTCGTGCAATGATGATCGAGCTCCGTGCAATGTGATCTCATTACGACGGTCTCCGTTGAATCAGAGACTCTCCGATACCGAGTTCGAAGATCTCGAATGTATCTACACTTCAAAGTATTTATAGTATAGTTTCTGTCTCCTCCTCACGGCAATATCGAATGAAGTTTAGCTGGCAGAGCACGGTCGCCAGGGTCTTTTAGCCTATCATATATGTTGTATTCGCACCAACAGAGTTAAAGGCGAGCTTACAGCAGTCCTCACTCGGCCGGTTGTCTCTTTTTGGTGCTGGCGCAACGATGGAAGTTGACAGGTGAGTTCAGGTACAGTGCGACTCTCGCAACCAATAAAGGTGTCGATCGATGTTTTATCAAGCGGGGTGGTATTAATACAAGACAACGAAACCCAGCCTCGACAAGCGATGCAGTTTCCGTCATGGCCGGACCTACGCTGAAGGCGCGCCCGGGCGTTCAGTACGGACGTGGTCCCCAGCGAACTTTCTCCTATGTCCTAAATCTACAAGACCAGCAAAACCTTTTGCTGCAGTACATGCAATAGCACTTGGTGTGCAGGCTGAGATTTCGCCATTGGAGGAAAGACGAGAGGAGGCTAGCTTGTCTCGTTGCAAGTTGCCTTTCACCCCGCGTCGTATCCGTGCCTGTTCAAGGCAGGTATAGTGTAATACTTGGCGGTGCTCGTAGTTCTTTTAACGAGGCTTCGTGCATCACGGTGTGCCAGATGCAAACAATGCAGTACAATATGCTTCCATACTACTTGTAGTGAAAGGCATGATGCAACCACTGCATTTGGACGATACCTTCACTAACAACTTCACACCCGCCGTTCACTCTTACATTAGATCAATGGTACGCAGTGGTCTTCGATTATCGACTTAGCTCACCTTGAGTCGCTGCGTGGCCACGCTTGGCTCAACCAGACAGCAATTGTGCTCTCTATCAGTCGCAGCAGACAACTGTTTTCACCGCCTACGGCGGAATACCACAAGGAGGCGCCCGACAAAGCACCACCGATAGAGTCCACAAGCTTCGCGCCAGACGGCACAACGTGCCACGAAGTCACGGGAGGGCTCTGTTACTTTGACCGTATGCGTGCCGCCATTACAGAGGGTACCCGTTGGGGTCTCGGAGTCGAACAATGAGGACGATCAGTTTTCGACGTCGACGCGCTCGTGTTTTACACCGCTAACCAAGCGCTCACTTTCGAACTTGCCATCTTCCACCCACACCCACACATAAACTACCCCAAACAACACTGATGGCCATCGCTCAGTCCTCGCTTGCCCTTCTGTTCGTTGTGGCGGCCGCGTCCAACGGCTTCGCAGACGCCGCCAACCTCCGCTCGCGCAACCTGGGCGGCACCACCATTGCCACCAACGTCAAGACGTACACGGCGTACGGCGACTACGCGTCCGCCATGCTGGCGGCCGTGAACAAGCAGCGCGCCACGGGCGGCCTCAAGCCCCTGTGCCTCAACAAGAAGCTGCACGCCGCCGCGCAGCGCCACTCGGACGACATGGCCGCCAAGGACTTCATGGCCCACGACGGCTCGGACGGCTCGACCATGTCGGAGCGCATCACGCAGGCCGGCTACGACTGGGAGAGTGTGGCCGAGAACGTGGCCGCCGGCCAGATCGACGTGGCCGACGTGATGGTGGCGTGGATCAACTCGCCGGAGCACCTGGAGAACATCATGGGCGACTACACGATGTTCGGCTCTGCGTACGCGTTCAACAAGGACGGCACGTACCAGCACTACTGGACGCAGGACTTCGGCTCGGGCGACGCGGAGGAGTGCGACAGCGCCACACCGACGAAGCAGGAGACGGTTGTGACGCCCGCGCCGACGACGGAGGCCCCTACGTCGGCCCCGACGACGCCTGAGCAGCAGGAGATCCCGTCCACGCCGGCCCCGACCACCGGCGAGGAGGTGCAGGGTGAGGCGGAGACGACGCTGGAGGACGCGACCCAGAACGTGGAGCAGGTGGAGTCGCCTGTGACGCCCGCGCCGACGACTGTGGCCCCGGCCGCGGACTGCCAGTCCAATTTCTAAGCGTCTTCCATGTCCGGATCCCGGTTGCAGGGAACCCACCACTATCAAACCACCACCACCACATAGAGCTATATGTAACTGCGTAGATTGAGTGCGATCTCAAGATGCAGACTAGACCGATATACAATAATGAATAACTTGAGCCAACAGAAAGAACCTGTGTTTGATGCTTTTCGCTGAAAGGCTTTTTAAACCTTCCCTGTGTACACGTTTGGGGCAAGAGGCAACGTCCTTAGATTACCGAAGGCATGCCTCGCAGCGGGTTCGCATTGAATCCGTGCGAGGCAGCCCCGGGAGTGGTGTGGTGGGTCTTATAGTCGGTCAGCTACTGTAGTTGGCCTGCATGCAAGCTAGGTAGCTGAGGAACGCCGCCCCCTAAAACTAAAACTAAGCTGCCTACAGGTACACTGCTGGCCAGGCAAAGCCTAGTGCAAAGCCGTGGTCTGTTGTGGTGTCGAGTTCGGGCTTGAAAACGTGGCTCACTTCTTCTCTCGAAAAATGGGTTTCCAGTGGAGACGAGTACAAGCGTAGCGGTGGACCACCGAAACAACATTTCTATCTGGCCGCCATAAAAAAATCAAAAAATATCAGTTGGGGGTGAACAATACCTAAAAAAAAGGTGAGATTCGGTGTTTTCGCGTCAGCTCATTGGCTGCTTGAAAACAGCAGGATTCAAGGAAACAGAGCAAGTTTTGTAAACCCGGATTTGGGTATCATTAGGGTTTTTTGCGTAATGGCTACAAATTTTAGCGATTTTCAAAATGATAGGTATCATTGGGTAGATCACTTAACTGCCGATGCGGAGAACCATCGTAGAGTATGATAGCGCTCCTGTGGGCGTCGTGGTGCTCGTATATATTTTGAGGTTTTACTAAGCGATTTCGTCGATTTGCCGTCCAGTCGAACTTTATGTCCAATCATTTGGCTTAAGTAGAGAACAAAGTACTACATAGCAATATAGTAACACCAGTAGTATTGGGGGGGGGGGGGTTCGCACCGGCAAATCTTCAGTAGGCTACTCAAGATTATTTTTGAGTTTTCTCTCAAGATCGTCGTCAAAATGTTGAGATAGATTCCCACTGGTAAACGCGACCTTTCGGATTGGTCGAACGCGTGACGTATTCCTTCGTATACGCGGCTTCGCTGCGGTTCCGTTCTGATGGCGAGCAAGAGCGAGCTTGTGCTTCCTGTGCTGCTGCCGCCGCAGCTCCGTCGTTATGGCCTCGCCGATCTTGAGTTGCCTACTGAAGACTTTTGCAGTAGCGATTTTGCTACTGCAACTTTGCCATATTTAGCGTCTAAAATGGGGCAAAATAACTGCAAAGCACAATAATAGATTTTATGCTAATAAATCTGCGAGGGAAGTTAACTTTACTGAGAGAAGAGATCAATGTGTAAGTATTGATCAATTTGCGAACAACGCAGTGCCCGGTAACCACATACTGCTGCGCCGATCATATAATACTTCGGAAGTACGCTTTACAAGTTGTCACATCGAGTACAACGACGTATCGGGCTCCACGGATGTCATGACGGAAAGGCTTTTGTTCGATAGGGAGGGATAGTAATCTTCATAAAGTGGTAGAAATATCTGTAGTATAGTACTACTAGTTCAGCGCAATGATAAGACTTGTACTGCTATGTGATAATAGATACTTAATACTGCAACTCCTCGAGTAGTAACTTAGTGTAAGTGAATTTCGCTGATTCTGTTTTATTGTGAAGCTCACTAAGAAGAGAGAGAGCATATGTGACTCGTTCACAGCTGCGGTGAGCGCTCAGGTACCAAAATACTTCGGAGGTACACTATTGCATTGCCAAAAGTTTGTTACATCGAGTACAGCGACGTATCGTGCTCTACGGATGTCTTGACGCGAAGCATAGACTGTGACTCGGACAGAAATGCGCAATAATCTACGCCTCCGTGCTTCGTCTCCTTCGCCAATTGGCGGAAGTACGAGAGGAAGTTGACTTGGATGCCCAAAACTCGCTGCAATGTCGCCTTCCATTCCAGCTTCGTGATGCACCCACGTCTCGCCGGGTCGCACTGCCTGAAAGAAAACATCAATGCGTGTTGGTTTTCGCAGATGATCTTCAACAGCGACAGCAGAGTCCGCTGCTCCAAATGGCGAGCTTTCTCCCGCCACTCGTTCCTCCCAGCGGCCTTCAGTGTCTGGAGTGGTTGTGATGAAAACTGCATCACCCGTGGCTGAATCTCGTTGTCTTCGCCCCTTTCTAGCAGCACATAGGCCCCCTTGTTGATTTGAGAACCACAGTAGCTTGATGCTGAAAATACCGTCAGGAGGAGGCCGTCATGAACTATGTCATAGCCTTCCTGTCGGCACTCGTGCGACCGGATAATCAAACTGATTCCGTTTCTCTTGCAGAATGCTTTCGTGATGTCAGGACCAAACTCCACTCCAGCCCCTCGGCTGGATGGCTGCCAGCCGTCTTCACCACAAGGGTCACTCCACAAGAGATGCATCAGCAGCTCGTCTGCGCGGCTTGTTCCCTGTGTTGGTTCGCCCCGATGATCTAACTGGAGCAGCTCCTCAATCATTACGTTCTCGTGGTTGCTTAACCCTCCGTGAACAACAAAGACCCGCCTGTTAACCAGTGCAAAGATCGGGAACAAGTCAAAGACAGCCTCGAACAACTGAAAGAGCTTCGTCGCGGAGTAATTGGCTGATGTACTCAGCCCACTCCACCCGCCACTGGCATCGCTTTCGCTGCCGTACTTCGAGTACACTTCTACTTTGAACCCGAAGATCTCGTTGATCATGCGCTCTTCATGGTTGCCACGGTTCAGGAATACAAAGTCGGGATACAGCAGCTTGAAAGCAAGCAGCAACAGCATGATTTCAACTCCGTGAGCGCCGCGGTCCACGAAATCGCCGTTGAAAAGGTACCAAGTCTTGCTGCTGGGCACTCTGCAGTCTTCCATAATCATCAGTAGATCTTCTAACTGTCCATGGAGGTCCCCCATGACAACAAGTTTCACACTGGAGGGAGCTGAATCGAATTCATCGGAGATCTGTGCGTACTGCGAAACAGTTTCTCGGATTCATCCAAAATTCGACGCACGAAGACGGGATGCAGCAGAATTCCGTTGCGGAATTGGTTGATCAATCTTTTTACTGTGTTTAGTCGCAACGGGAACAGCACGCGGACGCCTCGGTAGTGAGCAAGAGAGGCTTTAATGTGTTCCTTCTCTGGGAGGGCGCTGTAGGGAACTTGCATCGAGTTAAATGAGCTGAGCAACGGAACCATGGAGGGCAAGTCGTTGATACTTGTCGACTGCTTGACGAAGCGCATCATCATTATCGTTCGCTGCTCCTGCAGCGCTTCCAGCAAGTTCCACGTGTTGAAATTCAGTCGTGCTCGGAACACGGAGTATGAAAGGTGCCGGCGAATGGTGTTCTTGATGCGGTTCGCTGATAAAACTGCGTCAGAGAAGAGCTCCACATACTCCAGAGCAAACTCCTGGAGCAAGTTGAACTTGGTCAGTTCCACTTTGACGGTCGTTCTTCCATCCCCCGAGTCTTGATCAGTTGGAATTTGCACCACGCGGCCGACTACAATGCCGTACACTAACACGCTAGTACCCGGCTTCAGCGATGAAACTTGGATTTTTATCGGTAGACAGTCTCGGCAGATACGCACTTCGTCATAATAGCCTTGTAAAGGCAGTCGCGGCGCGAACAATGAACACTCATCACACATGCAAGTCCGCACTTGCTAAATAGCAGAAAAACCATAACAGCGTGTTAGTGAGGCTGGTATTCCACGTCATACGTCTTCACAACGTACCGGCAGTGGTGTGGCCGAGTGAAAAAGCTGAAGTCAGTTTTGCAGACCATGCAATGCGTCGAGTTTTGCACCCAGACTGGCCGCAGGGCAAGACGAAGCGCACGTTCCCACTTTAGATACACGACATCCTTGCTGGCCCGTAATTTCCACGACAGTAGCTGTCCTGCGGGTGAGTATCCCGTTAGTTGCAGCTCAAGTTTCTTGCGATTGAACACGAGGCCACGCCTGAGGAGGTCGGCCTCGTATTCTTCTTCATTCCGGGCGGTGTTCTTGGCGTTTATCGATACCGTGAGCATCATGACGCCGCGCAGATGCTTGGGCGTAAGGTGGATTTTCCGTACTCCTTCCGCTGTCACGGCGGGCACTGGCAGTTCGTAGTAACAAAAGCGACCATTGCGAAAGAGCTGGAAGTACCGGTAGTGTGCGTAGTCCCCAAGCTTTATGAGCGTACCCTCCATGAGTTTCTGCCCCCCCATAATAGTTGTTCTCGATCTCCCCGTCACTCGGAGTCCAGCCTGTATGTGCCGCGAATCCATCGCTGCCCATGGGCCGGAGAGCGCAGCAAAGCCTTCCGAACATTTTCCTTTGGCCAGGTGAATCAGCGAGTAATACAACGTATAAGATTGCTTGTTGTTGGAGGCCTTAGGCCTAATATAGTCAGGTCATGCAGTGAGATGCTATTCAGCGTCGTCATCTTATCGAGGAGCGAGTGACAAATGGGCGCTCCCTTTGGTGCTTGACCACCTTTAGTATAAATTCCACGCGCCAGCGTGGAGTTGTTCATTTGGTTTTGCTGTTCGGGCGAATTTGAACTCATTATGTCTCCAGCCGCGTGGAACACCAACAACATCATTGGAAGAAGCGATCCATAGATTGACATTCTCGGGCCACCATCGTGGAATCCTCAGTGTTCATGAATACAATTTCTTCGACATAGCAATTTCTCTAGTTATTTCATTATTGTATATCGTTTAGTCTGCGCGTTGAAGGTGCAGCAACCTGCGCAGATCGTACTTTGAAGTATCGTTCTATGTGTGAGGTGGGTAGCTGTAGATTGACATCAATGGCAATCCTTGCGCTCAGCAGCTTAAAAGTTGGACTCGCAGTCCTTCTGGGCAGGGCTCTCCTCAGTCGGGGTCGTCGGGGCGGGGGTCACAACCTCCTGCTGCTGGGGGATCTCGGCCTCACCCTGCACCTCCTCGCCGGTGGTCGGGGCCGGCGTGGCCGGGATCTCCTGTTGCACAGGCGTCGTCGGGGCCGGCGTAGGGGCCTCCGTCGTCGGCGCGGGCGTCACAGGCGTCTTCTGCGCCACCGGGGCGCCGTCGCACTGCTCCGCGTCGCCCGAGCCGAAGTCCTGCGTCCAGTAGTGCTGGTACGTGCCGTCCTTGTTGAACGCGTACGCAGAGCCGAACATCGTGTAGTCGCCCATGATGTTCTCCAGGTGCTCCGGCGAGTTGATCCACGCCACCATCACGTCGGCCACGTCGATCTGGCCGGCGGCCACGTTCTCGGCCACACTCTCCCAGTCGTAGCCGGCCTGCGTGATGCGCTCCGACATGGTCGAGCCGTCCGAGCCGTCGTGGGCCATGAAGTCCTTGGCGGCCATGTCGTCCGAGTGGCGCTGCGCGGCGGCGTGCAGCTTCTTGTTGAGGCACAGGGGCTTGAGGCCGCCCGTGGCGCGCTGCTTGTTCACGGCCGCCAGCATGGCGGACGCGTAGTCGCCGTACGCCGTGTACGTCTTGACGTTGGTGGCGATGGTGGTGCCGCCCAGGTTGCGGAGGTAAGAGGCATCGGAAAGGCCGTTGGAGGCGGCCGCCACAATGAGCAGAAGAGCAAGCGAGGACTGAGAAATGGCCATTGTTCTACGGTAGTTGAGTGAGTTGAGCTGGTTACGCTGATGTCGGCCGAAGGAGTAAATTGAGAACTGGGCGCTGAGCAAAGAGGGTGTTAGCAGTCGATGCTTCGGTGACGAGCACTGCTCGTCGAGCAGAGCTCCGGACCAGCGTCGTGACCTGATGTTTGCTTGGAAGGGCGTCGCCGGGCCAAAGTGCCCCTTGCTTCGGTCGCACATTGCGACGCCAACATTGCACACCGACCCGACCGGTTTGTTCGGTCGACAAGGCATTGCGGCCACGAGACGGAGCCCAGGTGCCGCTGCGGAAGATTGCAACGGGCCACCCTCGGGCTCGGGCGGCGCAGATTGGGCGAACAGTTGGGCTCACACTCGGAAGGTGAGGTCAGCGACCTGAACGACTGTGCGCGAAGACGCGAAATCTCCGTGTCGGGTGTTGCATTGTTGTTTTGTGCCACCTGCTGGCCAGCGACGCGCGGTTCACAAATCTACAGCTGCTCCAGATCTGTGTCGCCTCACCAAATTGGGTCTTTCTGCGCCGCATCGGCATAAAAGGTCTGCCCAAAACACCCAACGCATTCTGATGCTACTTAAGTATGCTGTGGGTGGGTTGTTGCTCGTCGTTATCGTGGGGTGGCTTCTGAACAGGCACAAATTTTGGCCCTATGCATTTGGCTCGCATTACCAAATTACTCGACGATCTCCGGTACCGAATGTTCGGACACCGGACACTGCCAGTAACAAAAGGTATCAATACTGCTTGTTGGTTGCCGCCGACACCACCCAAACGATAGCGCGGGGAAAGTCTGCTTGCACGTGCCAGCGGCTGGCACGCACGAAGCGCTGAAGGCGCCGAGCTCCATCAGCGCGCGCACCGGATGTTGAACGCCCTCGGCTTTGTGCGTCGATCTTGATGGTCTCGAGTCACACAACTCGGCGATGCACTGGCGCCAAATCTCCGCCTCGGGCGCTTTGAGAGACGCGCTGCAAGGCGCAACGCGGCCACCGCGAGCGCGGTCTCTGTCCAATTCGATTGACGCGGGCGGCTGTTTTCAACACTGCGGCGGAATACCACATGGGGGCGTCCGACGAAGCACCGCCAATGCAGCCCACAAGCTCCTTGCCAGACGGAAGCAACGTGCCACGAAGCCGCGGGAGGGCTCTGTTAATACTGTATCCGTATGCGTGCCGCTACTGTACATGTATTGCAGAGGGTACCCGTGGGGGTTGCCCAGCCTTGCATTGGGGGCCAGTCCCGACGTCGAACTTCAGTACACGGCGTCAGACGCTCACTTTCGAACTTGCCATCTTCCACCCTGACATATAAACCACCAACCCCATAATCATGATGGCCATCGCTCAGTCTTCGCTTGCCCTTCTGTTCGTTGTGGCGGCCGCCTCCAACGGCCTTTCCGATGCCTCTTACCTCCGCAACCTGGGCGGCACCACCATCGCCACCAACGTCAAGACGTACACGGCGTACGGCGACTACGCGTCCGCCATGCTGGCGGCCGTGAACAAGCAGCGCGCCACGGGCGGCCTCAAGCCCCTGTGCCTCAACAAGAAGCTGCACGCCGCCGCGCAGCGCCACTCGGACGACATGGCCGCCAAGGACTTCATGGCCCACGACGGCTCGGACGGCTCGACCATGTCGGAGCGCATCACGCAGGCCAGCTACTACCATGTCAAGTACTCTCGAATCCCATCAAAAACGCAGGTTGCTCCAGTTTATTCATTATTGTATATCGGTCTAGTCTGCATCTTGAGATCGCACTCAATCTACGCAGTTACATATAGCTCTATGTGGTGGTGGTGGTTTGATAGTGGTGGGTTCCCTGCAACCGGGATCCGGACATGGAAGACGCTTAGAAATTGGACTGGCAGTCCGCGGCCGGGGTCACAGTCGTCGGGGCGGGGGTCACAACCTCCTGCTGCTGGGGGATCTCGGCCTCACCCTGCACCTCCTCGCCGGTGGTCGGGGCCGGCGTGGCCGGGATCTCCTGTTGCACAGGCGTCGTCGGGGCCGGCGTAGGGGCCTCCGTCGTCGGCGCGGGCGTCACAGGCGTCTTCTGCGCCACCGGGGCGCCGTCGCACTGCTCCGCGTCGCCCGAGCCGAAGTCCTGCGTCCAGTAGTGCTGGTACGTGCCGTCCTTGTTGAACGCGTACGCAGAGCCGAACATCGTGTAGTCGCCCATGATGTTCTCCAGGTGCTCCGGCGAGTTGATCCACGCCACCATCACGTCGGCCACGTCGATCTGGCCGGCGGCCACGTTCTCGGCCACACTCTCCCAGTCGTAGCTGGCCTGCGTGATGCGCTCCGACATGGTCGAGCCGTCCGAGCCGTCGTGGGCCATGAAGTCCTTGGCGGCCATGTCGTCCGAGTGGCGCTGCGCGGCGGCGTGCAGCTTCTTGTTGAGGCACAGGGGCTTGAGGCCGCCCGTGGCGCGCTGCTTGTTCACGGCCGCCAGCATGGCGGACGCGTAGTCGCCGTACGCCGTGTACGTCTTGACGTTGGTGGCGATGGTGGTGCCGCCCAGGTTGCGGAGGTAAGAGGCATCGGAAAGGCCGTTGGAGGCGGCCGCCACAACGAACAGAAGGGCAAGCGAAGACTGAGCGATGGCCATCATGATTATGGGGTTGGTGGTTTATATGTCAGGGTGGAAGATGGCAAGTTCGAAAGTGAGCGTCTGACGCCGTGTACTGAAGTTCGACGTCGGGACTGGCCCCCAATGCAAGGCTGGGCAACCCCCACGGGTACCCTCTGCAATACATGTACAGTAGCGGCACGCATACGGATACAGTATTAACAGAGCCCTCCCGCGGCTTCGTGGCACGTTGCTTCCGTCTGGCAAGGAGCTTGTGGGCTGCATTGGCGGTGCTTCGTCGGACGCCCCCATGTGGTATTCCGCCGCAGTGTTGAAAACAGCCGCCCGCGTCAATCGAATTGGACAGAGACCGCGCTCGCGGTGGCCGCGTTGCGCCTTGCAGCGCGTCTCTCAAAGCGCCCGAGGCGGAGATTTGGCGCCAGTGCATCGCCGAGTTGTGTGACTCGAGACCATCAAGATCGACGCACAAAGCCGAGGGCGTTCAACATCCGGTGCGCGCGCTGATGGAGCTCGGCGCCTTCAGCGCTTCGTGCGTGCCAGCCGCTGGCACGTGCAAGCAGACTTTCCCCGCGCTATCGTTTGGGTGGTGTCGGCGGCAACCAACAAGCAGTATTGATACCTTTTGTTACTGGCAGTGTCCGGTGTCCGAACATTCGGTACCGGAGATCGTCGAGTAATTTGGTAATGCGAGCCAAATGCATAGGGCCAAAATTTGTGCCTGTTCAGAAGCCACCCCACGATAACGACGAGCAACAACCCACCCACAGCATACTTAAGTAGCATCAGAATGCGTTGGGTGTTTTGGGCAGACCTTTTATGCCGATGCGGCGCAGAAAGACCCAATTTGGTGAGGCGACACAGATCTGGAGCAGCTGTAGATTTGTGAACCGCGCGTCGCTGGCCAGCAGGTGGCACAAAACAACAATGCAACACCCGACACGGAGATTTCGCGTCTTCGCGCACAGTCGTTCAGGTCGCTGACCTCACCTTCCGAGTGTGAGCCCAACTGTTCGCCCAATCTGCGCCGCCCGAGCCCGAGGGTGGCCCGTTGCAATCTTCCGCAGCGGCACCTGGGCTCCGTCTCGTGGCCGCAATGCCTTGTCGACCGAACAAACCGGTCGGGTCGGTGTGCAATGTTGGCGTCGCAATGTGCGACCGAAGCAAGGGGCACTTTGGCCCGGCGACGCCCTTCCAAGCAAACATCAGGTCACGACGCTGGTCCGGAGCTCTGCTCGACGAGCAGTGCTCGTCACCGAAGCATCGACTGCTAACACCCTCTTTGCTCAGCGCCCAGTTCTCAATTTACTCCTTCGGCCGACATCAGCGTAACCAGCTCAACTCACTCAACTACCGTAGAACAATGGCCATTTCTCAGTCCTCGCTTGCTCTTCTGCTCATTGTGGCGGCCGCCTCCAACGGCCTTTCCGATGCCTCTTACCTCCGCAACCTGGGCGGCACCACCATCGCCACCAACGTCAAGACGTACACGGCGTACGGCGACTACGCGTCCGCCATGCTGGCGGCCGTGAACAAGCAGCGCGCCACGGGCGGCCTCAAGCCCCTGTGCCTCAACAAGAAGCTGCACGCCGCCGCGCAGCGCCACTCGGACGACATGGCCGCCAAGGACTTCATGGCCCACGACGGCTCGGACGGCTCGACCATGTCGGAGCGCATCACGCAGGCCAGCTACGACTGGGAGAGTGTGGCCGAGAACGTGGCCGCCGGCCAGATCGACGTGGCCGACGTGATGGTGGCGTGGATCAACTCGCCGGAGCACCTGGAGAACATCATGGGCGACTACACGATGTTCGGCTCTGCGTACGCGTTCAACAAGGACGGCACGTACCAGCACTACTGGACGCAGGACTTCGGCTCGGGCGACGCGGAGCAGTGCGACGGCGCCCCGGTGGCGCAGAAGACGCCTGTGACGCCCGCGCCGACGACGGAGGCCCCTACGCCGGCCCCGACGACGCCTGTGCAACAGGAGATCCCGGCCACGCCGGCCCCGACCACCGGCGAGGAGGTGCAGGGTGAGGCCGAGATCCCCCAGCAGCAGGAGGTTGTGACCCCCGCCCCGACGACCCCGACTGAGGAGAGCCCTGCCCAGAAGGACTGCGAGTCCAACTTCTAAGTGGCTAAGGCGCGTTCTTAAGTTCCCGGGAGCTGGGACCGGGACGAACGGGACGATACCCCTCGTACGTCAAACTTGATAATTGTAAGCATTTTTTAAGCCCCTAACTCTCGGTAACTACCGCGAACTACGGTGAAAGAAGAACATGGTCAGATAGCCCTTTCGAAACGTAACAAAGTGGTGCACACTTGGCGCGCATTAGTGAAGAAATGAAGTAGCTAAGGTCTTCTGCCAGTTTCGTGCCGTCCTTCGAACTTGCGGACTTGCTGTGGCATAACTTTTCATTGAATTGTCCATTCTGAAATCTGATTGCACCCGCTAAATCTGCGCGATTGGGCTGAATTTATGACTTCACGCTGGTCCGTGTAAACTTTGCAGAACTTCTTGTTATTGTTTTGAAAAGCTTGTTGATTTGGAGTGAGCTGCCAGTTTCCTGCCTCTTTTTGATAGCATGTTTGTATGCTATGCAAATCCTAGAGGCTCATCACCGGAAATTGCATGTGACGCTGGAAAAATCTACCAATAGACTACGAGAGTTTAACAAGGAGAAGATGCTAATTGGCTAAAACAAGTAGGCACGGAACTGGTTGTAGGCACGCAACTGGCGCCTTACCTTAGGGCGAAAGTCCCACGTCCCGACCACGCGAAAATGATGCGGGACCGGGACAAAATGAGCTCGGAAATAAACCTAGCCCGCTTCTGAAAGCCAATCAAATCGCTCTATTTCGTCCCGGGACTTGGGACCGGGAACTTAAGAACGGCCCTAATCTACTTTCTGTAATTGAGCTAGCCCCATGCGGGTATATGAAGTAAATGGACAGGTGCTCAGCGGTACTAATACATAGGTGTGAAACCCAAATAGACGCTTTCATGAATAACCCACGTAACGGTGGCGTATCGCCCTCATCGTGACGACGTTCATGTCGATGTAGCATTCGCGCAGCGAAACATTGAGGCTTCTCCGATCGACGGGCGTCGCGCTCGATTTGGCGAGGTGGACCGTTAGGTATCTTGTCTTGCCATGTTCAAGCGTGCTGGTTAGCGCTACATTGCTCCACCAGCCTATCCATCCAATATTTATTGTGCGCTGGCAACGTCTTTCTGTTAGGCCACAGTGCTCTATACATGTAGCGCGCGAAAGGGTTCTGGTTTAGCGCTCCAGGAGCAAGAAGCAATCCCCACAGTTTGGGTTTACACCAGCGAGTGTGGCATGTATAATAGCGACCAGTTTCCCTTTCCATCCCACGATGGTGATCCCGTGCATTGCCATGCAAATTGAAGCAATTCCTCGCGCCAGAGCATCCTCTCGCCTTGAGGAGAGCAGGCCTCGTCCACAATCCGGACGGCGCTGGCAACGCGCTGCAATCCTGGTCCACAGTTCGCAATTTTTCCCCTTGGAAGCAGCAGTGCCCACTCCAGCCCGCCCACTTCAGCCGCTTGAAGATGCTTTCTGTGCCCCAGTACTCGCTCGCCCTCCTGTTGATCGCCGCCGCGGCCTCCAGCAGCATCTCCGAGGCGGCCCCCACCGGTGACTACTTTGCGGCCATGCTCGCTCGTGTCAACAAGGAGCGCGCGGCCAACGGAGTCTCGAAGCTCTGCATGAACAAGAAGCTGCAGGCCGCGGCTCAGCGCCACTCGAACGACATGGCCAAGAACAACTACATGGCTCACGACGGTGCGGACGGCTCTACGATGTCGCAACGCGTGACCCAGGCCGGCTACGAATGGGAGAGCGTCGCCGAGAACGTCGCGGCCGGCCAGGAGGACGTCGAGTCCGTCATGAACGAGTGGATGCAGTCTACGGGCCACCGAGAAAACATCTTGTGCGCCGACTACACCATGTTCGGCACGGCGTACGCGTACAGCAAGGACTCCACGTACGGCTACTACTGGACGCAGGACTTCGGCAGCGGTCCGACGGAGTCGTGCGATGGTGGCAACTCGAGCACTCCAGCGACTCCGGCCCCTGCGACAGAGGCGCCTGTGGTGACTCCGGCCCCGACGACCGTGGCTCCGGCCACTGAGGCACCGGTGACCCCCGCACCGACGACGGTGGCTCCGGCCACTGAGGCACCGGTGACCCCCGCACCGACGACGGTGGCTCCGGCGACTGAGGCCCCGGTGACCCCTGGACCGACCACGCCTGCTGCGGAGATTCCGGCCACCAAGGGCCCCGTTGTTACGACTCCTCCCGCTCCGATCGCTACGCCTGCCGTGACGACGCCGGCTCCGATTGCTACGCCCGCCGCGACGACGCCGGCTCCGGCCACGCCGTCGACTTCCCAGAAGGACTGCGAATCGAACTTCTAAAGGTCTTGATATTGTTCATAAGCAAACGACGCAGCGTGGGTTGGAATGAGGAGGCGATAGACAGCTTCCACAGTCAAACGCATCAGTCAATGCACAAGTAAAATCCGAGAAATGAAAAGCAGAGCATTAGATACTGCGATTTCCCTGCACATGTTTTGGTAACCAGATTTCTCGGTGCGGCATTAACATACTTTCATAGCGTCCGTTTGCGACGTTATGCTGTTCGTAGCGATTAAAGATTAAAGCGATCAGCGATCTCTAGGCTCTTCTGGCGCAATCTACGTGTGCATGTACATACCAACATACCAACGGGCGAAGTTTCTTCGACCAACATGTACGCGAGCTGAAGCTGTCCGGCCACATCGCTCGAGTCCAGCTAGCTGTCGCTACTACGCGAAGGCGCCAAGCGTTGTCGACAGGTAGTAACACCGAGAGGGAGCACTTGTTTGTGGGGGAACACGCTACTTTCGCTGATTTCGCCCCACCGAGCAGATCAAGTTACGGTCTGGAAAATGTTAGGAACACCCCGAGTTGGGTGCACTGCGGTGACTGCGGTGACGATCGTGCGGACAGGCCTTCGGTCTCAGTTTGCGTGGGTGGCCTGAAGCCCATCATGACTAGCCTGCAAGCAACCTCACCTCGCCTCGCGTTGCTTCACCTCACAACTCGATTCAGCGTCGGGTCCACAAGTGCAGTCCGCTCAGCTCAACCAAGAACCGGTACCTGCGTCATCGCGCCATGCTCGTCCTCCGACCTTCGATTGCAAGCCTTCTCGTTGTCGCCGCCGTCGCGGAGGCTGCCAACTTGCGGCAGGGCCAACGCAAGTTGCAGACGTACACGTCGTCCGACGACTATTTCTCTCTCATGCTTGACCGAGTCAACCAAGCACGAGCTTCCGAGGGTCTACCCGCGCTGTGCACCAACAAGAAGCTCCAAGCGGCAGCCCAACGGCACTCCGACGACCAAGCCGCCAACGACTACATGGACCACACGGGCACGGACGGGTCCAACATCGAGCAGCGTATCGCCGGTGAAGGCTTTGACTGGAGCGCTGTGGCCGAGAATGTTGCCGCGGGCCAACCCGACGTGGATGCTGTCATGGAGGCGTGGATGGCCTCTCCTGGTCACCGCGAAAACATCCTCGGCGACTACACCATGCTCGGCACTGCCTACGCGTACAACCCCGACACCACGTACCAGCACTATTGGACGCAGGACTTCGGAACGGGGGACGCGGAGGAGTGCGAAGGTGGCGACGTTGCTATCGACGCCGACACCATCGCGACTTCCATCGAGAGCACTGAGGCGGCTCAAACTCAGGGTGACCACGTGAAATACAACAGCAAGACCTACACCAAGCAAGGCGAAACCGAGGACAGTTGCTCCGGGTCGGAGGAGAAGGACACCGAGGCTCCCTGCACTGACGCCCCGATCGTGGTGGTGGACCCGCCTCCGACAACTGAGACTCCGTACGAAGACAGCAAAACCGAGGCCAGTTGCTCCGGCTCACACGAGAACGAGACCGAGGGTCCATACACAGACACCCCGATCGTGGTGGTGGACCCACCCGTGTACGAAGGCAGCAAAACTGAGGAAAGCTGTTCCGGTTCACAAGAGAAGGAGACCGAAGCTCCGTGCACGGACACCCCGATCGTGGTGGTGGACCCGCCTGTGTATGAAGACAGCAAAACCGAGGCCAGTTGCTCCGGCTCACACGAGAACGAGACCGAGGGTCCATACACGGACACCCCGATCGTGGTGGTGGACCCACCCGTGTACGAAGGCAGCAAAACTGAGGAAAGCTGTTCCGGTTCACAAGAGAAGGAGACCGAAGCTCCGTGCACGGACACCCCGATCGTGGTGGTGGACCCGCCTGTGTATGAAGGCAGCAACACCGTGGACAGTTGCTCCGGCTCGCAGGAGAACGAGACTGAGGCTCCTTGCACGGACGCTCCAATTGTCGTTGTCGACCCTCCTCCGAGCGACTACCCTTCACAGGAAACGGATGCGCCCGTTGTCGTGGTCGACCCGCCCATCGATACTATTACGGAGGGTACCAAGCAAACGACTCCGTACACCGAGGCTCCGACTACTGAGCTGCCGGAAGGGACCCCGGCAGCGAAGGTGGACTCTCCTGATGTAGACCTTCTCCGGCGCAGGCGTTACGATCTCGCTGCTGCCAACGACAAAGACGACTGCACGCCAGGCTGGTAGGCATCGAAACGAGGGGAGGTTGCAACCCCACATGCATATTTCTCTTTATACTTTAGCCGTCCACGTAAAATGAATGTCCAGCCTTCTCGATTTCATATCTAAATTGCCTCGTTAGCTGTCATTGAGCAGAAGCAGTAGCCGTGTGGTAGTCTCCTCGCACCATTGGTCTCGGTTGTGCCAGCTTGGTGGGGCTTCCAGCACCGCACGATTGTGTTGGTCGAGTGGGCACTTGTTCTCTCAATTCCGGGCGATAAGAAATGCCAACTGGCCGAAGCTGCATATGACCAGCGTTAACTCATGATAACTCTCGTAGCAGACCCCCAAGTTGTTTCGACTGGTAGGGGTGCTCTAGCATGTGAACGTGGGGGGGGGGGGGCACGAAAGGATCCGTGGGAGATACTCGCGTTATGAGGCGCTAGTCGCCACATCTGGAAGCGGCTTTTGTGGGCTTGCTCTCGTTGGGGCACCCCACGCTCCCGAAAACCAGACAAACGAATGCGAACGACGATCCCCATGTGGTCGACGCCTGTGTCCATACCAAGCCGCCGCTATACGCACTTGCACTACGCAGACTGACGGCCCCACCGTCAAAGTCACTCTTCAATTGTCCTCCTCCCACAACAACCTCCGCCTCCATAATGACAATCACACAAACTTCGCTCGCTCTCCTGGTCATTGCCGCTGCCGCTTCCAATGGCCTCTCCGACGCCGCAAACCTGCGCCAGGCGCAGCGCAACCTCGCCGCCACCTACAGACAGCCAAGCGACTACCTCCCCGCCATGGTGGCCCGAGTCAACAAGGAGCGAGCTGCTGTCGGTCTTCCTCCGGTCTGCGCGAACCTGAAGCTGCAGTCTTCCTCCCAGCGTCACTCGGACGACATGGCCGACCACGACTACATGGCCCACGGCGGAACGGACGGCTCCACGATGGAGAAGCGCGTGACGGACACTGGTTATGCTTGGGACAGGGTCGGAGAGAACGTTGCTGCTGGCCAGGAAGACGTCGATGCGGTCATGGACGCCTGGATGAGGTCGCCGGAGCACCGTGCCAACATCTTGGGCGACTACAACATGCTCGGCGCCTCGTACGCTTTCAACGAACGCGGCACGTACCAGCACTATTGGACGCAGGACTTCGGCAAGAGCAACCGCGAGTCGTGCAGCAATCCAGGCAGCATGGCCCCGAACTCGAGTCCTAACACTCCTGGCCGTGTCCCTCCAAGCAACAGCGTACCTCAAAACAACGGCGTACCTCAAAACAACGGTGGCGCCCCCAACAACCAGACCCCCAAGCAGCAGGACCAAGAGCAGGGCGAAGCTGACCCCGCAGTGCAGGAGAACATTATGCATTATCCTGAAGCCCGGAGCGCTCTGAGTGCGAAGGAGCTGGAGGCCGACCTGGGCGTTGCCGTCTCGCCGGTGCCAAAGACTGACGTGCACGTTGTGAACGCGAAGACTCCGTGCCCCGCGGGTGAGCGGTCAATCGAGGAGCCGGTCGTCCAATCCGACGCGGAGAAGGACTGCGATCCCAAGTTCTAAGACGATAGGAAAGAAGTGCTCTGTGTTCCTCAACGTATAATATAGCTGTTGTTCAACATACTCTACCTTGGCAATAGTACTTGCACCTCTAATCACTACCATGATGGCTGTCGTAGCCTACGAATCTACCGGTAGTTCGACTCGCAGGCAACGCAAGTCAAACTGCTTGCCGGACGATCGCAATTTGGCTGCAACTCAAAAAGTTATCTGACGCACTTATTAATATAATAATACATACTGTAAAACCTCTAATTGTGCCCCTGGGGTACTAAGTTAGTACCCCACCCACGCAAGGGGGGTGGGGCACTATTTGAGGGTAGTGCCCAGCTAAATGCCCCCACAAAGACCGAACACGCTGCTACTACATAAACTACACAGTAGGCAAATACTACTTTCTGTGCTATTTGGTGCAGTTTTGGGGATAGTCAATATATCCAGAGTAAACAAATCAGCGGCTGCTATCGCGCAGCTGCGTAAGATAAACTTACCTTCGGACTGGCTGGTAAGATAA
This sequence comes from Phytophthora sojae, assembly GCF_000149755.1. Classification (NCBI taxonomy): domain Eukaryota; phylum Oomycota; class Peronosporomycetes; order Peronosporales; family Peronosporaceae; genus Phytophthora; species Phytophthora sojae. Next base: position 1,838,703 of record NW_009258117.1, read on the forward strand.
ATTCGTTTTTAGAAAAAAAATCAGTGGCCTCCTGTCGCCAGTCCAAAACCCTCCCTCCTCCCCCGCAGGCCGCAAGCGATCAGGTCCTGACCCCGTGGCATGGTGCGTACGCGTGAGTTAGTTCATGTATTCCCTGCTTAAGGCTAACCTGTACGTATCCATACCCTATGTCAGGCCCCGGACGACGACATAGCTGCCGATGGAGCTCGCGATGTGAATCCAGAAGCTCCTCTCGAGATGGTCACTGTGAATGCAACACCCAGCCAAGCAAGCTCAGCCCAAGCTCCTCCCACCACCGATCCACCCCCACTCACGCCACTAGAAGAAGCAGAAGCAGAGCGGATACGGCTTCGGGCGAAGAAGCGACAGCAGCAAGAAAACACAGTGCCGAAGTCTAGACGCTCCCCCACGCTGCCAAACTGACGAGGATCGGCCCCGAAACGCTGAAGCGGACCCGGCAGACAGTCAATCCCGTGCCGACCAAGCTGAGCGTTGGGAGTCCCGCCTGGCCCGTCATCTGGCAGCTGACAACGAGGACGAAAGTGAAGGTGAAGCAGCGCTAGCGGAAGTATTGGCGCAGCTTGAGGAAGAGGATGAAGATGAGTCTCCGGACAACAGTGGCGATTCGGACTACAACGACGATCGACGAACACCTGAGGGCGATGACGATGGAGACTCCTGTGACGGTATTGGACGCGCTACTGACATCGATTCCGCTGCGAATAGTGTGCCGACACCGCACCAAACACCGAAGAAGCACCAAAACCCGAAGGCGAACCAAAAGTCTGTCCAGTGCGAGGACGAAGAATCGGAAAGTCAAGGTGGTGTGGAAGATGTACCAGTCGTCGGTGACTACTTGGAAGGATTTCCTATGTACTGGTCGTCGTGGAAAGTTTCTACGAAGCTTTCGACGAGCTCCAAGAGGCTACGTACCAGCGCTTCTCATCCCGCACAAGTACCTCAATTAAGTCCAGGAACAAGCAAATTGCTGCCGCGCAGAAAGAGGTCAAAAAGAAACAAAGTAAGCCGAAGACGAGAAAGGTTCGCGCCCACCGACAGAGCACAGGTGGCACACTATTGCCAGAGTCATGGGAGAAATACGGCAGGGACGTTCGTGTGCACTCATGCTATTCCGTACGAGAGTCGTGGAGAAGGCTTGCGGCAGCATGACGCCGTCCGTTTTGTGGCGTGTACTGCTCGTGTCAACGCACGGGTTTGTAGTCGACCGAGTGGTGTTGGATTTCATATCGTTGTGAATGCAACGGGAATGCACAGCCATTCTCTCACCGAACATCAGTGGTATAACTACGCTGAGAACAGACGCGTCTTGGGTCCGTCCTACGCCGCGATGTGGCAGTCATGAGCAAGGCGGGGGCCAAGCCACGAGGGATATTAGCGTATCTTCGAGCCAAAACAGGTTGGTGGTTTTGGTGTGTATTCTGTATATTGCACGAAACACTAATAAAATTTGGTTTGGTGTTCTATAAAGGCAAGCGAACGATTCTACGAGACGTGCACAACATGATCCAGGACGCTAAGAAGTGCTTTAATGGAGGTCGACCGGATGCGGAGCGCGCTGTCTCCGTGCTGGACGAATTCTGCGAGATGAACACTGGAAATGTGGCGGAGTTCGTCATTGACAAGGAGACCAACGTGGTGCAAGTGATAACGTTCCAGTCAGCGCGGCAGAAGCGTCTCTTTGCAGCCTTCCCCGAGGTTGTTCTGGTCGACTCGACTCATAACAGCAACGCGAACCGTTATAAGCTGTTTAGCTTCGCAGTCCACAACGTCTTCGGCCGGGTGGGTAAATGCTTTCAGGCTCTAACAAAAATGTACTGAACATTTGTATAATTTTCTGTGTGGTTTATTTTCTTAGGGTCAATTCGTGCAACACGCATTGGTGCGGACGGAAGAGAAACCGAACTTGGCTCTTGTTGTCGCAGCATTCAAAAGGCACAACCCTGAGTGGTCCAAGATCCGTGTTGTGATGTCGGATAAGGCACTGCATGAGAAGGAGGTGCTGTTGGAAGGATGGCCGAATGCGCGCCAGCTACTATGTCGTTGGCACGTCGAAACGTGGTTGAAGAAACAGTGCTCCAGACTGGGAGACGTCGGGCCTACAGAAACGAAGGAACTCAAGTCAATTATGAAAGGATTGGTGAATGCGGCATCTCAGGAGCACTATGACGACCTGAAGAAGGCTCTGCTCGAGACAGTCGGGAATAACGACGAAAACCTGCTCTACAAAAGTTTTATGAAGCACTGGGATACGACTGCTGACGAGTGGGTGATGTTCAAGCGTGGTGACGTCCCACACCTGATGAACAACACGAACAACCGTCTGGAATCGGAATGGGCCGCCTCAAATAGGTTATTGACGGTAGTTTCACTGTTGATGAGCTCCTCTCCATGCTGATAACAATGCAAGATTACACTGAAGAACGCTACCTGGCTGATTTCCATCGTGTCAGCAGTCGCCCTCCCATTGCTGAAGATCCAGAGTTAACTGCAGTGGCCATGCATCTCAGCAACTACGCCTTCGAGATGGTGGCCCATCAGTACACATTGGCTGTCGGACCTCAGGCCTGTTACGACATGGAGACGACACCAGATGGCAAGGCGAGAGTGACAAACCTAGCGACAGGCAATTCGCACGTTGTAGATGCTCGGGTGATATTTTGGTTCAATTTTGGTGGTTTGGTAAATTTTCGGGTGCTGTGACTAACGCTGGGTTTTGTTCTACCAACAGCTTGCTGCATGCGACTGTATATTCAGGCAGACCTGTTTGCTCCCGTGCCGCCATGTCATGTACGTCCGTGCCAAGTCTAACTACGAGACGGTAGTTCCGCCAATGGTTCGTTTCGCTACCCGTTGGATCGTCCAAAGTCCAGCTAACAACATCGATGAGGGGCCTGTACTGACGGGGGGATTAAACCGCATCAACTGCCCACCCCGCCGTGCCCCACGAGCACTATCCAGCGACGCGAAGTACAGCCAAGGCAAACATATTACAGAGAAGATCATCGATGTCCTCTCGATCCAGCCGTCTACCACACACAAACTGGCAATGCAGTGGCTTACGGGTTTCTACGACGCGCTACATACTGGCAAACTGGAGGAGTTCACTGGCCAAGATCTGTGTGCAACAAGCGGCTTCAACTCGCTGTCTCTAGTCTCTTCGGTTGCTGGTGTGACAGCATCGCAGCTTTCTTTTGCTGAGATGAGCAGCGCGCCCGAAGACGAGTCGAAGTGCGATGTGACGGCAGGGACGGACCTTGAAGAAAAAGCGCCCGTCCCAGTAGCCGCACCACCGGAATCGACTAATCACCAGACGACTATCACACCGTCTCAGCATGAGAATACTGTAGGTCGAAGTCCAGCGGATCCTATCACCTTAGCATCGCCACCGAAGCGTAAGGGATTGACGCGGCGTGCGGAGAAGCACGAAGCGTCGACCGGAGAGCTGCAAGTTGCAAACAAGATTCGGTTGCGCATCTCAGAAGGGAGAAAGGCGCGTGCCGTTAAGCTCTCGGACATGGCGATTCTTAAAGGCCCGTACAGCAGACGCACCACCATGTCGTTCATCGAAAGGTTGAGCTTGCCATCCGTGGAAGTGGCTGGGAAGCTCGACGTTCGTAGCTTCAACATTGGGCAGCCCGTCCCAGTGATTAAGGCGATTCCTCAACTGGAAAAGATCGAGGAGGCCATAGAAGCAATCGAAAACAAGAGCAACAAGGCGCTGCTTGCTCGGTGGGAGGACTATGGGTTTGCCACGTACGGGTAATTGACGCTCATGGCTCGAGTGATCAAGGCACGAAACAACTTCAAGTTAGTCGAAGATACGATGAAGTGGATTGACTCCTTGGCGTTTCGAGTTGCCAGTATTGTGTGCCGTTCAAAGACATGGAGGACGTGACTAAGGTAAGATTTCCTTGCACCGAAAGTATACCAAAAGTATACTAAATCACCAAACTTACTGATGTGCTTTGTGTTTAGGTGGACCATAAGCAAGCAGTAGACGAGCTGAACCTGGGGCGGTGGTACGTTGGCCGACATGAACAAAATGGCTGTGAATTCCTGGCTTTTCGAGAGAAGCTCTGGCTGCACTCGGGGTCTATCATCGGTGGTCTTTTGGCACTCCAATCCGAGTATTTGGATGTTGCCATTGTCAACCCTCGCTTTCACGACTTTGATGATGCTGATCAGAAGATGTGCACAGCAAAAGGATATGGCGCTGCGAATGCCAGGGCCAAGTTCGTGTAATGGGCCTACCTTAGCTCACTACTACGGCTTACACGTATGCCACGTGTATGAGGAAGCGTAGGTTTCTTTTACTTGAGTAAGTATACTCGAGATCCACGAGTATACTTTAAACAAGATAAAGACTCCAAGTAGCGAGTTTTGGTAAAAGATGAGAACTGCTATTTGTGTTTTATGTTTCTGACTTCCTCTAAATGTAATATTCTAAACTAGGAATCTGCCAACGGCTGGTTGGCAGGATTCTGCTAACATGCAAGTCACTCATTGGCTAAAAGATGCTGCTTTCAGCCAATAGGAATCCTAAATGTGTATGGACCACCCGTCGTGGTGGTTGTAAATGTATGTAGTCATTGGTGTACCTTACACCAAGGTCGAGGAAGTGTTCAAACCTCTAACAGACATCGCATCTGTTAGAGTAACAAGTGACTGTAGCCACTTGTGCGTGTAACCCCGTTACAGTTCGTCATCAGCGTGATTAACTTGGGGCACCACGGGGGTGCATTTTTCGTGGAGACGGAGACGAAGATCTGCTACCTGTTTGACCCCATGCAGCTGACTAGCAATTTGTCCGCGCTGAAGGAAGCAGTTCTCACTGTGGTTGAGAAGATGCTGGACATGACCGACCAACTGGACTACCACGTCATTGCCCACTACCAACAGAGGGATGGTACGTCGTGTGGCATTTGGTGCTTGGTGGTGTTGGAACTACTACTGTTTGGTGCAACTCCTGAAACCTGGTCTGACTACTGGAAGGACTCTCTGTACGAAGTGGTGGGCTACTTGAGGTTGCGCTACCTACGGAAGGTGATTAGCTTGCAGCTTCAGCAGCCCCAGCAGGTTTAGTAGGCACCCTAACTTCAATACATATCTTTGGTAGATGATTTTTGTGCCAGATCAAAACACCAAAGTCATACCGAAACTAAGGGACTTTGTTAGCGTTTGTGGTAGTTGAAAGTAGACGCCACTCCAAATTTTTGAATATTAATGTACCTTGTATTTTCCAATACTATAATTAAGTGCTCCTATAGGTACTCATCCTCATCTGTCACAGATGTTGCTGTGAAAGAGAGCATTGGCTAGGATGAATGACCACTATAACCTATGCTGATACAACGCACAGGAATACGTAAATTACTGGCTCCCCGTAATATATTCTTGTAGACGACAAGCCTCGCACCCATTATTTGAAGCTATCATTTAATAACACTTTCTGTAGCAGCAACACGATCCCACCTAAAATTGTCGATCAACAACTGGGTGCATCCTGAAATCACATTTTAGATTTGTGACGCACATTTGTCCAGGTTATGATACATTTACTACGTGATTATACTCGACGTTGCTGCCTCTACGGAGAAAAATAGTACTGAAAGTACCATTATTTTGAGGCTACTTGAGGGTATCCAATGGGTTTTTGTATAGGATGGTCACCCCTCTTGGCAACCCCTTTTGACAACCTCATTTTATTGTGCCTTTTGTTTAATTTGCCGACAGCAAAATCGGACTTCAAGTCCGATTTTCATTTACTAAAACAAGGGAGATAGTAATTCGTTATAGTATAGCTTCCCCGAATATCGGAGTTCGGTTTTCCGTGCTTTGCTCCTTCGGTTTTGCTCTCGTTTTCATTCGAGGTCCCGAATGGCGGTGATTTGTTCGCCATCTGGGACTTCGGCTCGAAAAGCGCTATCGCTTTCCCTCGCTTTCGATTGGAAAGCGGAGTCGGATCACCATCCCTCCGATTTTTCAAATCGGGGGTAGGTCCCCTTTATTTTAACTCGTAACCCTACCTCAATAGTAAAAGTGATAGTTTTTGAGGTCCGTTTAGCCAAAAAGATGAAAGGCACAATACGTCACAAATTTACTCCACTGCTTGTTTTCTTTCACTTTTGATACGAGACCAATTTGTGATTTCTGGATTTTTTTTAGCTGTAAGTGGGTGCATCCTTTTAACATTCCTTCCAAAATCAGTTTTCATCCCTGTTTTACATCCTAATCACTCATTACTTTAATTTAATTTAAGTTACATGTAGCTGTGCGGTATGAGTGAGAGCAACGATGGTAGCTGTAAGAATAGAAAAGTGTGGCATCCCAACAGACAACGCATACATCACCCTTCTCATGTTAGACAAGTATTTGAATTTGAATTTGTTGCGGTTTAATCGGCTACCTACTCCCGGAGACGCATCTCCGCGTACGGTGATCGTGTCGCTAGATCTCTAGGATATGAGCCCGCGGTAGGCGCCCAATATGTTAGACAAGCAACAAGAAACTTCACGCTGCCAATAATTCCAATACTAAGGTTGGGAGGGGTACTGTACTAAATTTTCAGTGGAGAGTGGGGTACTTTAAGAGGGTGGGGTACTATTAGAGGGTGGAGTATTACTTGTAAGTCCCCACCCAAAGTAATCAAAAATGAGAGGTGGGGTACTAATTGAGGGTGGGGCACAATTAGAGGTTTTACAGTATTTAGTCCAACATACCAAAAATGGTCCAGGATGGACAAATTTTCCTGTAGCCATCTGTTACTTTTGCTCAGACCATTCGTCCAACGCCGGTGATGGAGGTAGGGCGCCGCCGGGATTGAACTCACAACATACCTGTAGAACATAGCTCGTTAGACCGTTACACCATACAGGCGCCCCGGTCATCGTCTCTTCGGGCTGGGACTTGACACTGTCTGATTGCATATTCCAACACTCCCCCTCAATCGAGAGTGTCAGGACCTCCTGATTGCGACCTATCCTGCAGCTTGTTGGTCCGACTCCAACGCCGTTGCTGCAATGACCTCCCTGGGTTTAAGGCCACCCGTGTCTCCCCCTGGAAACACATTCCGTTCACAGACACCTCGTGTTGTGACACGAACCACACAACCATCACTACGATCCACATTCCAGCAACCATTGACCATCTGCGTTCTACGCGCTTGGGAAACGTATTCCTTCTCCATGTTGTAGGTCGGCTAGCCGTGCACGTTTTGCAGAGTGTGGAAGACACTCCGCTTGGTCGAAATGTGCCGCAGGACCATTTTTCTGGCATCTACTGCACCCATTCGCACTCCTCGTCCAGCACAACGTTCGTTTTGCGTACGCTGCGGTTCATTACCGTCCTCGCGAACCCGATTTACGCCGAGTCCTCTACGATGCGCTTAGTCAACATTTGCCACACGGCCTTCTTCGTTACGAGGATCGACGATAGCGATCTCCGCTAGGATGACGATGACGCACAAGTGGCGCCAAGTTTGAAAGTGCAACTTGAAGTTGCGCCTCGTCACAGGGTCTTGATTTGTGAGTGACCATCACTCTGTGGATCTTCGATGTTTGGTGTTATAGCGAAACGGCGCAGTGCAAAATGGCGCCAAGTTTGAAAGTGCAACTTGAAGTTACGTCTCGTCACAGGGTATTGATTGGTTTGAGTCGCGGGAGACCATCACTCAGAACACGCATTAGCCCCGGTGCTCCATGTTGCACTTCACTTAAAGCGACAGGGGAATGGGCGATACCGCGTTTGGAGGCGTTTGGTACCGAAGCCGCCTAGCACAGGTGGGTCTCATTCCGCAATTTGCAAGATACCGGGTAAGCGCAAGAAGCCCCCCCCCCCCCGCCGACTCAACCCCCGTCTACACGTATCAAAGCGTCAAGATGAAGTTCAATCAGCTCTGCGACCTCGACTTCCTGACCGCCGAGATCCGCACGATGGCATCGGAGCTCAAGCTGGTCGGCTTGCTGGGATGGAAGATTGCTGGCAAGCACGTCCTGCGGTGTCTACAAGAGGGCGCTTCCCTGCCGGCCCTCGACTCCAACTTCTTCTACCAGGATGAAACGGAGAAGAGGACGAGGAACAGCCCAGAGTATCCGGACCTCCACCCGACCTTCGTGAGATACTGGGAGCTGTGCGAACGACTTCCCGAATACCTCCCCCCAAGCAGCGTCAATTCGGGTCCCATGAGGCGCGCGATGGCCGATACGATGGAGACGAACACCATCAACATGCTGGGTCTTCACTTTCGAAGGAGGCTTCACCAGTACATCCGGTTCCGCTACGCGACGACGGGCAAGCTCCAACTCGGCTATAAGGCGACGCGGAAGCTCGTTGCTGGCTGATATCGTGTCAAGGAAGTCCCCCACCTCGATGTCGACGGCGTGGACACCGGCAACGTGGTCTATGTATGGGACGAACCAAGATCCACTGCGGAGCGTGAGCTCCACGACTGGCTTGGCTTCGTGCCCTGGGAGTGGCGCATTCGCCAAAACCCGACCCACTTTTTCGTGAAGCTATACGACATGCTCCAGTGGATGGAGGCATTTGTCGAGAAGCACCCAAAGACAAAGGGCGCGCGTCTCTACTCCCTGCCTCCTTACTCCAGCTCATTCATCCCCGCACACGTGACGCTAAACATTACGTCGCTGCATCAAGTGTTCTGCCGACTTTTCACGGACCCTGAGCGTCAGGCAGAAGTCAAGACGTATGTGAAGGACGAGCTTGGCGTGGAATGCGGATCTACAGAGCAAGTTCGCCGCCAGTTTAGCGAAAACAAGGATGCTGTTTTTCGGAAGATGTTTCGGCTAAATGGACTTGAGACCAGCACACGAGAGTTCGCGTACCAAATCACAACGGATGGCTATGCAGCTTCCGTTTTGCTGCGCCGCCAGACGCTTTGCCGCGAGGATGACGACAACGCGGACCAGCCTCGCAAGCGCCAAAAGAATAATAAAGGTGAAGTAGTCAAGGCTCCGGAAGCGGTCGAGGAAGACGCCCTCGAAGCGGCGATGAAGAAGTTGCCGCCCGGATATGCTCCTGACGTCATGATCGGCATCGACCCCGGCGTGAGGACTGTGTGCACCGCGGCATGTGAAGGTAGCCTTCCAACTCGGCAGTCGCGACGCCGACGGAATCGACAAGGGAAGCGAAAGCACAAGATCCGACGGGCGAAGCACAAGCGCAAGAACCGACACAGGCAGCGGACCGTCGCCATCAACACCCGCGAGTACTACCACATGTCCAAGGCTGGCAAGCATCGCTTCTGGAACAACGGTCTGCGGGAGAAGGAGGCTTCCTACGCCAAGATCCTTGACGGTATGCCGACGTTCAAGACAGCAAGATATCAAGTCTACTTGGATGAACTGCGGTATTTTGTGAAGCACGCAAAGTACCTGGTGCTGTTCTCGGCACGGCACTTCTTCCGGAAGTGGCGCTTTTTACTGTACTGCATGAAAATGAAGGCAATCGACACTCTGGCCAAGCGGCTTGTGCCGACACCAAGTCCACAGGTGTGCGTCGCATTCGGGGGCTGGAGCTGCCAAGACGGACTCCGGGGCAACCCTCGCGATCCGGTGAAGGCGTTCAGGAAGGCGCTGGAGCGGCGCGCTACTGTGCTGCCGATGGACGAGTTTCGGAACAGTAAGCTGTGCTCCTGCTGCCACCAGAGTCTTCGCAGAGCCCGACTGCTGACCAAGGTCAAGGACAAAGACACCAAGGAGGACAAGATCGTTTTGAAGGGCAACAGAAACGTCCTGCACTGTAAGAACAGTCGCTGCAGGGCCCACTTCTGGAACCGAGACGTCAACGCTGCCATCAACATTTTGGAGCTGCTCAAGTGCAGGCTGCTTGACCTGGCGAGGCTGGCAGCATTCCAGCGGTAATGACGACCAAGGTTTTTGAAATATGTGAGGATAGGCTGTTGTGTGGGCATGCGCTCTGCGCATTGTCAGCGCAATGGGGTTCCGTACCCGAGCAGACGGTGTGGAGGAGGGAAACTCCGATGACACAGAAGCCGGTACATTTTTTTAGTTTAAAGAAGGGATTTTTTTTTCCTTTTTTGGATAAATAAAAAGGAGGTGGAGACATAGAAAAAAAGCAAGCAATGGTGTACGACGTAACCGTAGACGAGTCCAGCGCGCAGCAGAACATGGCTGGAATGAAGTTTAGAAAAAGGAACTTGATAAACCGGTTTATCAACTTCGTCGGCGCGGGGTTTCAAAGTTTGAAGGCGGTATATCGGTATTTGCTGTTCAAACCAATACTCTTGCAAAACCAGGAAGTGTAACGGATCGCAAACGGCTCAGCTTCGCTTCCTGGAGCTCCTATTTGCTCCTCGCGCAGATATAATTGGCTTCGGATAAAGCCGCACCCTTTCAGTAAGGTCGTGGAGAAAAGGCAAAGGCACGTACATGTAGTTTCCTCACTCTTGGCACCTTTTCCCGGCAGCGTATCCAAGCCGCACTATCGTTCCAACGCAAGAAAGGCAAATGGCGACAGCTGCGTACGCCACCTGCAGCTTCTAGGACGCCGTGGCGCGTAGCAACCTCACCATCTTTGCTGGAGACGTCACATTTCAATTGTCCCTGTTTCGAGCACCCCTATCGTCTACCACTTCTCGTCTTCAACACTTCTCCCGGCCCCCAAGCTCCACAACTTCGTTGTCCCTGAATCACATCAACTCTTTGAGAGTTCGCCTTCGCTCCTCGTGCTTTTATCGGTAAGTGCTAAATGAATGCCGGAATCAGCTTTTCGCTATCTAGATTGCTCTCTCTCTCTACTAATATATGTAGCGGGCCGCGCCACAACGCGTGACTACGGCAAACGGGCGGTCAAATAACCCACTTCACTGTCGTCGCCAGAAGCGGTCGGGTTGCAAGTGACGATGGACCAACTCTCTTCCAGTCGTGATTTCAATGCTGAAGGACCAGCCTCCACTCGAGGTGCTCGAGGTGTTGATACAGCACCATCGTCTCCTGTCGAGTATGATTCTGAAGATTACTGTGATGACACTACTGAAGTGACGGCTACACGAGGCTACGCAAATGGCCAGCAGTCCCAAGTGGAATCTGCTGTTGCTGGAGCAAGAGGAGGGCCTGCCCAAAACGTCACTCACAACTCAGCATTTGCGCGACTTCCGTTATCAGAACAAGCAAGGACGTCAGCATCCCAACAGATACCCTTCACGCAATCAGCACCCCCAATAACTTCGAGTCTACCCTGCGGTGATTTCCGTCGGACGACTTCGAACTCCGTAGGACCCGGTGCTGGAGCTACGACACCAACGCCGCACCAGCCACCCGACGTTACTGGCCGTGACTTTTGTGAGTGGCCTCCCGAGCCGACGGCGCTGTATGATGCAGACGATATTGCTCGGATCCCAGCATGAATCCGTGAGGCGGTACTCCAGTTTAGGCCAAATTAAACGTGTACGCCGATGCCTCTGCCCCGAAGCCATCGGTCTATTACGTTCAAATATGGAGTCCGCGTGAAGTGCTGGTTCCGCGAATCCCTTGTTGTCGGGTGGTTGTGCATGGCAAGCGATGCGTGCCGTCGGGATATCACGTTCCTGCCCTTCCATGGAGAAAAACCACTAATGCTACAAAGCACTTGTGGGAGACGCACCAAATCCAGTCTGAAAAGACGACCCTACAGAATACGCGTAAGCGGGACCGCGCTGAAGGGGTCAACCGCATTCTAGCGTCCGCGTTATGCCGTGACGATGCGAAGCGTTTGTGTTTGTTGCTGGAGACGATTCGAATTGTCTACAACAACTTGCCATTCCGGTTTGGTGAGTACGAAGAGTCAGTCATTCTGAAGGAAGTCGTCACAAAAGATGAGTTCAAGACAACAGTGAACTCAAGAACGGTGACAAATTCACTTGTCGAGTTGTACGCATCCGGTCGCCAAGAGCTGATAGGGTTCATCAGAGACAATCGTTTGGGACTTATCAAGTGTTTGACGATGGTTGTTGACTTCTGGACCCCAAAGCATGGTGGCGAAAAGTATCTCGGTTTGCGCATCTACTTCGTCGACTCCCACTTCCGACTGCGTACTGTACTCGTCATTTCTTGCCCATGTATGGAGAACGCGACCAAGGGATTCGCGGCCCTTTTGAGCGGTGGATTTGCGGTATTCTGTTTGACTTTGGCCTGTCCCCGAGCGACTTCTTCGGCTCCACCACTGACAGCGGCCCCGACGTTAAATGGACGATGAACGAAGGGCTTCGATTGAAGTGGGAATGGTGCATCCCTCACAAGGTGAACGCTGCCACCAAGATGGCCTGCGGCTTGACGCGAAAATCGCACAATCCCGAGATGTCGGCGTTGCTAAACAAGCTATCTCAAACGGTGTACGACACCTCCACCAACTCGACGCTTGGCGATCTGCTTCCCATGCTGATGATAATGTTGGGGGAAGGCAATGGTACCCAACTAGTAGGCTACAAGCCGCATCGCTTCATGGGGATGGCAGCCACGATGGAGCGGGTTCTGGAGAAGTGGCCAGCTCTGGAGGCATGGTACGAGGCGCGTTCAGCTCAGCATGCACGGAAAAAGAAGCGAGCGCCACCAGGGTTTCACCTTGCCGGTTGTCAACAGCATTTGGTGCAGCTATTATCAATCCTTACACCGATTCTTCTCGTGACGAAGCGATCACAGGCGCAGGATACGAATCAAGTGCAAGTCCTGCTGTCCTTGTATACGATGTGCATGACTTCTCTCGCACTTGACAGCCCCATCAGGCGCTACGACACGGCTCCGTCGAACGCCGTCAATATTCACCCTTTTCAACTAACATCGCTGGTGGCGAGGACAAGGATGCTGCTACAGAAGGCGTTTTACCACAACTTCTTCCGCCGATATGTAGACATTGTATCCGGTTCCTACATTTTTGAGATGCAACTGGTGATGTATCCTTCGGTTAAGCACGTGGGGAGTCCGATGGACGAAGTGATTGCCGCCGTTGCACGTACTGAAGGGAGAATGCGGGATGATCTTGTTGCTGGTCATGTTGTCGCCGTTTGAGCTGCAATTATGAAGCGCTTGAAGTCGCTAATGCGCTTAGTAGCCAACAGTCAAGACCCAGCACCCGTTGATCCGATTGCTGCTCCAGCTGTGCAGGCCAATGTTTTCGATGACGACATTTTGGCAACCTTTGCAGTTCAACCCTTCCGAAGCACCGAACGACCTGCTCAACAACGTAACAAGCACGATACTCTCATCGCCGGTGAGCTGAAAAGGTGGCTAGAAGATTCGGATGGGCTGCAGATGATAACAGTTCCTGATCCAGCCAAGACGAGCGTCCGCAGACCGGAGAGTATCCTGGAATTTTGGCATCGGCAGCAGCAGTCCAAGCGCTATGTCTTGCTACCCATGGTTGCTCGCATCCTGTTTGCAGTCCCATCTTCGTCTGCTCAGATTGAAAGGGACTTCGGCAACAGTGGGCAAATGGTGACTGCCCTGCGAGCTTCTACAAGCACGGCTAATATCGACATGGCTTGCTTCCTTCATCAAAACCGGTCATTTGTCGATGTGTGCCAGTGCCCAAAGCTGAAAGCATCCGAAGTCGACGAACACATTCCAAGCAATGTCAAGATTAACCTGGAACCCGAGGTAGTGGAGCGAATGGAATGGAATCAGCTGGCACAAGCGTGCTTTTCGACATCAAGCGCAAGCGCATTTGCTTCTTACAACGAGGAGGAGACGAAAGACTCAAGCTGTTAGTTTAAACGAGTAGGAGGCGAAAGACTCCAGCTGGTAGTTTAACTGCTTCATATATTCAAATATATTCACCTAGCATATTCGAAGTGGCTTTAGTAGTCAATTCCATGAGTTTGTCAAGTCCAGCATGGGATAAACATTACGAATACTGCAGCGCTTTTACCTTCGCTTGGTGTGATTTCTCCAGCGCACTTGCACGTTCGGCAGCGCGTAATGCTGTTTCGAGTGTCAGTTCCGCGCGGATTTGGTCCAGTCTCGATAGATTGGCCACGGCTTGCGGCTTCGAGGTTTGAGCTGCGGTTGGTTTACGCCTCACTTTACCTGCTCCAGCTCTAAGAACGCCTTTGGGGTGCAATGCTGGCTGATCGTTGCTGTAGGAAGTCTTGCGACCTTGTCGACCTTGTCGACCTGGGGAACTAGCTGCTTCATGATCCGACTTTGCCTCGTGCAGCGATTTCATTGTTGCTTCGATCGAGTTCCTGAATGAAGTCATCGCTTGATTCACCTCTGCCTTTATTCGGGAATCCATAATATTCTCCTTGTCTTGAAGAATACTCTGGTTCGAGACAACATCTTGCTGATTGTGGCCCTGTGTAGCCATCTCCGCACGAAGTTTCACAAATTTACGCTCCTGCTTGCGCTGCAGCTTGTTTAGTTTTGCGTCAAAACGCAGCTCCACTATCAGCAACAAGTTTTTGAGATCCGCTGTCTAGATTCTGTCTTTCAGCGCGCAACTGGGCAGAAATCAAATCAGCCACGCTGGAGTCACGCTGTTGAAGACGTTCATCGACATAGGCTTTCATTACCGCTGTCGCTTTATTATTCACCGCTGTACTGCACGACTCCATCGCTATCTGAAAGAAGTGCTGCGTCCACGACTTCGTGTCCTCCACTTTGCAGTCCAGGTCACTCATATGCGCCTGCATCTCGGTTCGTATCCTCTCTTCTGAAGCCCCTTACTACACTGTCTCGCCTGCACAGCTAATTGGCGCTCGACTTCTGCAACGTGATGTTCTCGCTCTGCACGAAGGTGAGCTTGAATATCGTTCTGCAGGCTGCGTGTCTGAACTTGAAGCTCTTCATTAAGTCGGTGTGATGCTTGAATACCTTCTACCATCTGCTCGTTCATTCGGCGCTCACTTTCTTGGCGGGTCTGGCGCACCAGAGTTTGTTCTTCCGTCCTGCGTCTGGCCTCCTGCAGCTGAAGCTCCATGGCTTGACGCTCGATGCTTCCGTCCACCAGCACCAGATCTTCTTGTACGGATAGGTGTTTCTGCTGATCCTTGATGGAAATGCTTCGGTTGCGCCTCGCGTGTGGCGGGTTTCCGCTTTGCAGAGCTTGATCATCGTCGTGGAGCTCACTTGTGTACGATACAAGAGGCGCGTATGAGTGCTGCATACTGCCTCGACTGGTGAGCAAGATGCAATGGCGTTCACGGTGCAGGGAAAGATACCGTATTTCGCATGTAGAAAGCTGCACCGGCATATGAGATGCACTTTGATAACTACCATTCTTTTTTTTACTTGCTCAAAAGGATTTATCTCATTTTCTTTTTATTATTATTGTTTTTCTTTTTAGGCTGGTGGAACAGTGATCTTTCGCTAAGGTTCCTACATTTTCACTTTGGTCACCGCACGTCGCATGCAGAGCCCGGGATGACTTCAGCGGCCACTGGACCGCTGAAGTGCTGGTCTACGCTGCATCTATTAGGGTGGTGCTGCTGAAGGTGCCTCCCCATGCTACGTCTATTTGCCAGCCTGCAGACGTAGCATGGAATCATCCGTTCAAGACTTGGCTGCGCAGGTTTTGGCTCGAGGACATCCAGCGGCAACTGATGCAGCCGCGCGACGCGGAAGCCAAGTTTAAGCTGACTCCACCAGGCCGCGCCGGGATGTGCCATTGGATTCGCGCTAGTTGGGAGAGCCTGAGCTCCGACACCATCGCGAATGGATACAAGAAATGCGACTTACACCTCAACGAGGAGTGCCTCGCCGCCGCGTCGCTGGTGGCAGAGCTGCAGAACCTATCGCTAGTAGGGCCAGTGGCCAAGGCGGTCGACCAAACTCAAGACTTCGACCGCAATGTCATTCTTGACGAAGCTGTGGTGTAGCTTTCTTCTACAATACATATTTTGATGCACATCGTTTTTTAAAGGTATGTTTTCTGTTGTGAACATCATGTGCAGCTTTCTACATGCGAAATACGGTATGTGCTCTGGTAAGGCCGCGCACTTAACCGAGAAGTGCCCGACGTCTCACATCAAGGCTATCCAGCCAATGGGAGAAGCTAGGCATGAACTCGTCGTTTCGTTCTCTCGAATAAGTTAAACCTTCGTTCGCTTCCTCCCGCTTAAGTTTTCATGCGTTTGAACCTTAAAACCTCAGGAACTGCGGTTCCTGAGGTTAATGGATTCGTCAGTTCCGTGGCCAGCCATGCAGCAGAAGCTGCTGCGCGACGCGCAGTCGACGGACGAGATGGCGCGCCTGCTCAGCCAGGAGATCTCTCTGTTTCAGCGCAACATGTACAAAAACCACAGCCAGCACCGGCGCGCCTTCTTCTTCCAGAACCTGCAGCAGGTCAAGCGCCGTCTGCGCGATTTCAAGGTGGAGACCCTCACCGGCTGCTTTGCGGAGGCTGCGGGCGTCTTGAAGCAACTGGAGCTCGACGCAGGAGCGCACCACATTTCCTGGAAGCTGCTGGCCTCCGACCTCAAGGTCGGCACGGACGCCGTGCTGCGCAAGCTCGTGACGCTCACAAGGGCGGCCGCCGAGGTGATCCGAGCAGCTCAGAAGGCCTACAAAGGTGCGGAACTGTAGCGTTTATACTGGTGTGCTGTGTGTACTGAGCTGATTTGGTGGTGGTGTGCTTCTGTGTGCAGCTTTAATGGTGCAGTTCGCCATGACGTACTTCATGCCGTTCGCGCTCATGATGAACAGCGTCCTGGCGCGGTTGACGGTGCTGTTCAAGACAGTGATCGTGCGGGCGATCGAGCTGCACGGAGGCATCACGCTGCTGTATCTGAACGAGGTGACCAAGTCGAACCCGCTGCGAGCCAAGGTCACTGCCGTGCAGCTCCGCGGGTACCAGATTCCCAGTGACATTCTCCAGCTCGCCAATGCGTAGATTGGACAATAAGCATTAGGTACAGGCAGAAGCGAGGAGTAACACACGTCGTAAAATACATGATATAGACAGCAAGCCAGCATGAATCCAACATACTACAGGTATGCGGTCGCCTCGTGAGGTATCGGGAACGGGGACTGCAGACAAAATGGAGCAGCTTTGTTGCGCGGAAGACACTGGCGACTACTGCGCAGTCTCTAATCACGAGCTGTTCGGGGGAGTGGTGTAGCCAACGATCGTCTTGTGGAACTCCACGACACCCTGTGAGAGCAGTCAACTCCTCCAAGTCAATAGCCGATTCCGTCGAGACTATTTTCAATAAAACCACGCACCTGCACGCTGAGGTCCAGTACTCGTGTCGTCATGTCCTCATCCATTTCCACCTGCACACCAATAGTACGCATCGTGGGCGCTGCGCAACACAACTCCAGTCAGCAGCATACGCACCCCCAAATCCCAGTACGCTCCAATTCAAAGCTCCTCACCGCTACAGGTACACGACTTCTTGGAGAGACCACAGCGATTACACTTGTAGTTGGATGGCACGAGTGGACACACGTGGCCCTTCTTGGGCTCTCCACACTGCAGCCAGCCAGCCATACGCACAGCAAATTAGCTCCCAGCTCCACCCTACCAGCACCCGATATCTTCCTCCTTCGCACCTTGCTGCAGCGGTAGTTTCCTCGGTTCCGGTTCTGCTGCGTCTTGGTGCTCAGGTCCAGGTCGAAGCTGGCGGCGTCCAGCCCCGCCATGGCCTTGTTGCCGTCCTGCAGCTGGTCCATGAAGCCGCCCGTCGGGTCCGCCATCATGGGCATGGCCCCTATGCCGTAGTCCATCATCCCCACTACATGGGACCGAGCCCAAACCGTCAGTTCTGCACCCAAATCTTACATCAAGCCACGGTCATTATAGTACGCACTGCCATTCACGTCCATGGGCATGTTCCCGTTCATCTTGCACGCGCTCGGCTGACCGAAGCAAATGTGCGTCTTGCGTGCGGGATAAGGTTGACGAGCTGAGAAAAATTTCGGCCGCGTCACACCACGTTTACACCATCTACCTATTCAGCCACATACTACACGCCGCATGCCGTAGCATGGGAATTGAGCCATCCGCCCCAAGTCAGCGACTCCATCCAAAGACTCGAGCCATGTCCTTCAGCTTCGGCCAGACCAGCGGCGGCGGCAGCTCCGGCGGCTTCTCGTTCGGCGCCAGCAGCGCCGCGGCGCCGGCCTCGACGTCCACTGCGGCTCCGAGTGGCGGCTTCAGCTTCGGCTCCACGGCGTCCACGACGGCGTCCACTGCCGCAGCCCCGAGCGGCGGCGGCTTTTCCTTCGGCGCCGCCCCCGCGACGTCCACGGCGCCGTCCTCGGGCTTCAGCTTCGGCGCCGGCGCCAAGGCCACGAGCGCGGCGCCCAGCACCAGCAGCAGCGGAGGATTCAGCTTCGGAGCGACGTCGGCAGCCCCCGCGGAGGCCAAGAGCAGCGCAGCGCCGGCTCCTGCGGCGCCCACGGGCTTCTCCTTCGGCTCCAAGCCCGCTGCGACGTCCGCCGCACCTTCTAGCACTAGTTCGGGCTTCAGTTTCGGTGCTAAGGCACCGGCAGCGCCCGCAGCGGAGGCCAAGCCGGCGGCCAGCTCGGGCTTCAGCTTCGGGGCCACGTCTGCGGCGGCGGAGGCCAAGCCGACGGCTGCGCCTGCCACTTCGGGCTTCAGCTTTGGAGCATCGTCGACTGGCGCGGAGGCGAAGACGGCGACCACGACGTCTACGGCGCCGGCGACGGGCGGCTTCAGCTTTGGAGCGACCAGTGGAGCGTCGACGACGACGATGGACGCGGCCAAGCCGGCGGAGGCCAAGCCTGCTACTTCTGGCTTTTCGTTCGGAGCTACTGGAGCTAGCGCTGCTACGGGGTCCAGTGCTGCTGCCACGAGCTCGTCGACGACCGCGTCGACGGGCGGATTCAGCTTTGGAGGCGCCAAGCCCGCGACTTCTACGGCTGCGGAGAGCAAGACAGACACGACAACTGCACCGGCGTTCGGGTTCGGAACGTCTAGAGCGGCGTCGACTGCTGGTGCGTCGACTACGGCAGCCACTTCGACTGCGACCACCACGGCTATCACAGCAGCGGCGCCGACCGAGACGGACAAGCCCCCGGCTGAGTACATGGGCCGAACGATCGAGGTGAGACTGGTTGGCCATGTGGTGGACTTATCAAGCATATTACTGATGGTTTCTTTTCGTATGTGTCGAATTGCAGGATATTATTAATGCGTGGAGCGAGCAGCTCGAGCGTAATGCCGACACTTTTACTACAGAAGCCGTTAAAGGTACGACACCCTCTCCAGCCATCGGATGCTATTACGCTTGTTTCATGTAGTGATGCGTTTTGCTGATAAATTGGCAGTAAGCAAGTGGGACAGCGACCTCATGGACAGCCAACGGCAGCTGGGCGACATCGCCGGCGATGTCCGGCGCATCCAGGTGGCTCAGAACGAGCTGGACACGAACCTGGACACGATTTTTGCGTATCAAATGGAGCTGAAGTCAACGCTTGAGGTGCGAATGTGGATAGTAGTGATTAACTGCTTGGGTACTTCGATCTAACTGTTGTGGTGGTAATTGCGTGCATTTAGCAATTGGAGAAGAGCGTGGACAAGATGTACGAGTCTCAAGATCAGATGCCTGTCGCTGCTGATATTGAGCGCGAGCAGACTCTGCAGCTATCCGTGGATATCGACGATCAGTTGAACTCGATGACGACGACGCTGAAGGAGACGGTAGAGAAACTGAACAAGGCCCAGGTCGACGTGGCAGACGACAACAATCCGATGGTGCAGATCATGAAGGTGCTGAACGTGCACCACAACTCCCTCCAGTGGATCGAGGGCAGCGCCGGCAAGATCAACAGTGAAATTGCGCAGCTGTCGCGTAAACTGCAGGACTCGTCCATTTAAATGGCTCCGCACGAAGCACGCCGTGAGTTGCAAGTTGCAAGAAGAGCTGCTTTGTGCCCCGCAAGCTGAAGACGCACTTGAGATCTCGTGATATTGGTTGGATACTCGGGCGTCGATGAGGCATCGCTGGTGTGCCGAATAGATATCGTTTCGCATTATGCTGCGGTAGTATTGGATCCTTGACGTTGTGCCTTATAATGATCTTCTAACGGGGGCGGCTTGGTCTGTATGTTTCGGTGCAGCGCAGGCCTCATCCAAGCATAGTGAGGGGCCTTGTGCTTCAGATGTGGTAGACATCATGGAAGCTGCCAGATCAGTGAGCGTTGATCCAACGCTGGACGTCCGAGCTGGAGGCAGAATTGTGACTGGCAGCTCGATTCTGACGGGGGCGATCAGCATCGAGTACTCACAGACGAGAGCGACCGTGTACGAGCAGCTCAGGAAGCTACCCGTCGTCGATGGGAAGTGGACTTGATCGTCCAGGTTGAGTTGCACTGGGCATTCGAGCATATCGCCGTGCTTTGGTCCTGGACACTTGGCTTCTGCTACCGGCCGTGCGCAGGTGTCTTCATCTCCATTGGGATGGCGCAGCGTCACCTTCTGGATAAGCTGGACCCTGACCTGGTCAACACCAACGGACGCAGTGTGGTTGTTCACAAAGCACTCGACGATGGGGCTCTCGCCCAACGTGAACACATCTCGAGGCATGGACATCGCGAGGTGAGACGTTCCTCGACTTAAGCATCCGAACCACCGCAGCGCCTTCGACACAGTGCGCTCGACCGAATGGACTTCGACTGGCGGCTGTGGATTCGAACGAACCACGACGTCCGTGCTGGCTTCAAGGTCCGAGACGAAGCGGCCTTGCACTTTGATCGTCGCCGTGACAGTGTACTTGATAGTGGCGTGTAGCGCAGCTACGTCTCCGTCCAGCGGCTGCACGTTCAGAACTCCCGGTAAGTCGGCCGGCAGCGTGTAAGTGAGAGGGTAGATGTACTCGCCAATGTCGTACGGATTCGACAGGTCCTTATGCACCACCTAGGACAACATTCTCGCACTATTAGCCCACTAGCGACGCAAACCTCATAATTCAAGCCAACGCTTTACCTCTTGACGGAGGATCTGGTGACATCGCGAGTGGTGGTCGCCGCCGTCTTTCCACTGAGCGATCTCCTCGCCGACAATGGTGCACACCAACGCTGCAAGCATTAGCATCAACACCTAATGTTAGCAAACCTCCACGCACACAGCAATGCACCAATACAACCCACGACGCACCTCCGCATTGCAGTGGCTCGCTCACGAGGACTGTGATGCGGCCAGTGACCAAGTCTCCAGCTCGGTACTCGTCCTTGTCGACGCTGAGGTAGAGCTCGCCCTTGACGCCGATCTCGCCGCCGAAGTGCACGCCGCCCGCCTCCTGCTCGTCCATCGTCGTGCCCGGCACGGGCGTCGTGGTCTCGGAATACTCGGCCTCCAGCATCTGCGGGATCGACTCCTCATCGCTCGACGCCATACCGCTCGGATTAGCTGAGCCCGTCGAGTTCGGTGCGGTGCGGCGCCAAAGACAAAGTGCACGTAGGGTAACAGCAGTCGCTCGTACGCGATGGTGAAGGACTCGACGTCCGTCGTAGCGTCAAGAAGCGGTGGACCGCGACTGCTGTCGACATGACGTCGCTCGTGCGTGCAAGGAACGAGCCGCAGCTCGTTGAACATCGAGGGTGAGTCAAGCGATTTCGAGGGGGGCCACTAACCTATCGAGGGGCTGGCAACGCTTCAACGAAGCACCCCATGGCGGACACGGAGATCCCCGTCATCTCGCTGGACGACCCGAGCCAGGGCCAGAAGCTGGCTGACGCCTTCGCCCGCTTCGGGTGCTGCTACCTCACGGGCCACGGCATCTCGGACGCGCTCTCGAAGCGCATGATGCAGAGCGCCGAGTCGTTCTGCGCGCTGCCCGACGAGACCAAGGCTGCGATCCCAGTGGTGCAGGACAAGGGCTTCACGCGCGGGTACATTGGCGTGGGCAAGGAGAGCGGCAGCGCCGAGCGCGTGGAGGTCAAGGAGGCCTTTTCCTACGGCTACGAGTGGCCCGAGGGCAAGACGGAGCCCTTCGCGAATGGCCTGCAGGGCCCCAACGTCTGGCCCAAGGCCGAGGACTGGCCCGTGAGTAACCGCCAGGTGCTCAACGAGTTCTTCCAGAAGATGGCGATGGCCTCGCGCGCGGTGGCCCGCAGTTTGTCCAAGAGTTTGTATGGAGATGCCAAGTTCTTCGACGACTACTGCCACGAAGGAGAGACCATCTCGCTCATGCGCATGTTCCACTACTTCCCGTACGAGCGGTACGCCCGCTTGACCGGCGGCCAAGGCCGTCTGCCCGACAACTTCCAGGAGTTCATCGGCTCGAGTCCGCACACGGACTGGGGCTTCCTCACGCTCATCATGCAGGACCCCGTCGGAGGACTGCAGGTCTTCCACGACGACAAGTGGGTGGACGTGCCCTACGTGCCCGGCACGCTCGTAGCGAACGCCGGAGACTATTTGTCGCTAGTCACGGCCGGTAAATGCTTGTCCCCTGTGCACCGCGTGGTTGCGGACAAGCGTGAACGCTACTCGCTTGTCTTCTTCTACTACCCGGACTTTGACGCTGTGATCCCGTCAGTGAGCGACGTCAAGGATCTTCGCATCGGTGGTGACGCCCGTAGTGCGAGCTACAGCAAACCCTTCAACAACCTGCTCGATGGAACTGTGCGCAAAATCGACGGCTGCTTTGGCGAGTACATCATGGACAAGTGGGCGGGCGTGCAGCGCTAACTGTTATCAGTAGCGTTGAACGCGTTTTGAAAACTTACGGAGCGCGGGCGTTGTAGCTTTGTGTGACCGTCAACATCGCCGAATCGATAGTCGTTGATGAAAAAGTGGTGCACGAATGTATTGTTTTGCCCAAGATCGTTTAAGCTACATGTGTAAATCCTTCGTGCTGCTAGAAACTATAAACGCGAGAAAGCCTCCGGGGACGCGAGATTAGTGTTGCTTGCCTTGCATGGAGCTGCGCCCCAGAAGCTGCTTCCTGATTCAGGAAGCTCAGGAAGCCTGAACTACGCTTATTTCCATCACGCTGCTGCACAAGTCGTTGGTTCCACGAGGATGAACTGTTTCAGCCCCAGAACGTTTTGTGCCGCTTCAAGTACAGTAGATTCGAGAAGCACCGATCCAAATTTTGAACAGATCGGGATCGGGGCTTTTGAACTTCAAAAGCCCACTTCACTCAACAGAAGACCCCAACCATACAGGGATTCTGATGCGGTGGTGGGTCAAGATTACCCACGTGCCCACAATGCTCTTAGCGATCTTTTACCACTTTGTTTTCGGGATTCGTGATGCACGGAGTAGAATTTCATACTGAGTCTCTCGTTTTACGTCGGGCCGCATGTATCCAGTAGTAGTTAGGATAAACAAGGCGTTTGAGACGAGTGACTACATAGTGAACGACATCTTTATTATACGTTTAGGAACACAGAGCACTTCAACCTGCCGTCTTAGAACTTGGGGTCGCAGTCGTTCTCCGCGTCGGACTGGACAACGGGCTCCTCGATTGACCGCTCACCCGCAGGGCACGGAGTCTTCGCGTTCACAACATGCACGTCGGTCTTTCGCACAGGCGAAACAGCAACGCCCAGTTCAGCCTCCAGCTCCTTCGCACTCAGAGCACTCCGGGCTTCAGGATAGTGCATAATGCTCTCCTGTACTGCGGGGTCAGCTGCACGCTGCACTTGGTCCTGCTGCTTGGGGGTCTGGTTGTTGGGGGCGCCACCGTTGCTTTGAGGGACACTGCTGCTTTGAGGAACACCACCATTGCTTTGAGGGACACGGCCAGGAGTGCTAGGACTCGAGTTCGGGGCCATGCTGCCTGGATTGCTGCACGACTCGCGGTTGCTCTTGCCGAAGTCCTGCGTCCAATAGTGCTGGTACGTGCCGCGTCCGTTGAAAGCGTACGAGGCGCCGAGCATGTTGTAGTCGCCCAAAATGTTGGCACGGTGCTCCGGCGACCTCATCCAGGCGTCCATGACCGCATCGACGCCTTCCTGGCCAGCAGCAACGTTCTCTCCGGCCCTGTCCCAAGCATAACCAGTGTCCGTCACGCGCTTCTCCATCGTGGAGCCGTCCGTTCCGCCGTGGGCCATGTAGTCGTGGTCGGCCATGTCGTCCGAGTGACGCTGGGAGGAAGACTGCAGCTTCAGGTTCGCGCAGACCGGAGGAAGACCGACAGCAGCTCGCTCCTTGTTGACTCGGGCCACCATGGCGGGGAGGTAGTCGCTTGGCTGTCTGTAGGTGGCGGCGAGGTTGCGCTGCGCCTGGCGCAGGTTTGCGGCGTCGGAGAGGCCATTGGAAGCGGCAGCGGCAATGACCAGGAGAGCGAGCGAAGTTTGTGTGATTGTCATTATGGAGGCGGAGGTTGTTGTGGGAGGAGGACAATTGAAGAGTGACTTTGACGGTGGGGCCGTCAGTCTGCGTAGTGCAAGTGCGTATAGTGGCGGCTTGGTATGGACACAGGCGTCGACCACATGGGGATCGTCGTTCGCATTCGTTTGTCTGGTTTTCGGGAGCGTGGGGTGCCCCAACGAGAGCAAGCCCACAAAAGCCGCTTCCAGATGTGGCGACTAGCGCCTCATAACGCGAGTATCTCCCACGGATCCTTTCGTGCCCCCCCCCCCCCCCCCACGTTCACATGCTAGAGCACCCCTACCAGTCGAAACAACTTGGGGGTCTGCTACGAGAGTTATCATGAGTTAACGCTGGTCATATGCAGCTTCGGCCAGTTGGCATTTCTTATCGCCCAGAATTGAGAGAACAAGTGCCCACTCGACCAACACAATCGTGCGGTGCTGGAAGCCCCACCAAGCTGGCACAACCGAGACCAATGGTGCGAGGAGACTACCACACGGCTACTGCTTCTGCTCAATGACAGCTAACGAGGCAATTTAGATATGAAATCGAGAAGGCTGGACATTCATTTTACGTGGACGGCTAAAGTATAAAGAGAAATATGCATGTGGGGGTTGCAACCTCCCCTCGTTTCGATGCCTACCAGCCTGGCGTGCAGTCGTCTTTGTCGTTGGCAGCAGCGAGATCGTAACGCCTGCGCCGGAGAAGGTCTACATCAGGAGAGTCCACCTTCGCTGCCGGGGTCCCTTCCGGCAGCTCAGTAGTCGGAGCCTCGGTGTACGGAGTCGTTTGCTTGGTACCCTCCGTAATAGTATCGATGGGCGGGTCGACCACGACAACGGGCGCATCCGTTTCCTGTGAAGGGTAGTCGCTCGGAGGAGGGTCGACAACGACAATTGGAGCGTCCGTGCAAGGAGCCTCAGTCTCGTTCTCCTGCGAGCCGGAGCAACTGTCCACGGTGTTGCTGCCTTCATACACAGGCGGGTCCACCACCACGATCGGGGTGTCCGTGCACGGAGCTTCGGTCTCCTTCTCTTGTGAACCGGAACAGCTTTCCTCAGTTTTGCTGCCTTCGTACACGGGTGGGTCCACCACCACGATCGGGGTGTCCGTGTATGGACCCTCGGTCTCGTTCTCGTGTGAGCCGGAGCAACTGGCCTCGGTGTTGCTGCCTTCATACACAGGCGGGTCCACCACCACGATCGGGGTGTCCGTGCACGGAGCTTCGGTCTCCTTCTCTTGTGAACCGGAACAGCTTTCCTCAGTTTTGCTGCCTTCGTACACGGGTGGGTCCACCACCACGATCGGGGTGTCTGTGTATGGACCCTCGGTCTCGTTCTCGTGTGAGCCGGAGCAACTGGCCTCGGTTTTGCTGTCTTCGTACGGAGTCTCAGTTGTCGGAGGCGGGTCCACCACCACGATCGGGGCGTCAGTGCAGGGAGCCTCGGTGTCCTTCTCCTCCGACCCGGAGCAACTGTCCTCGGTTTCGCCTTGCTTGGTGTAGGTCTTGCTGTTGTATTTCACGTGGTCACCCTGAGTTTGAGCCGCCTCAGTGCTCTCGATGGAAGTCGCGATGGTGTCGGCGTCGATAGCAACGTCGCCACCTTCGCACTCCTCCGCGTCCCCCGTTCCGAAGTCCTGCGTCCAATAGTGCTGGTACGTGGTGTCGGGGTTGTACGCGTAGGCAGTGCCGAGCATGGTGTAGTCGCCGAGGATGTTTTCGCGGTGACCAGGAGAGGCCATCCACGCCTCCATGACAGCATCCACGTCGGGTTGGCCCGCGGCAACATTCTCGGCCACAGCGCTCCAGTCAAAGCCTTCACCGGCGATACGCTGCTCGATGTTGGACCCGTCCGTGCCCGTGTGGTCCATGTAGTCGTTGGCGGCTTGGTCGTCGGAGTGCCGTTGGGCTGCCGCTTGGAGCTTCTTGTTGGTGCACAGCGCGGGTAGACCCTCGGAAGCTCGTGCTTGGTTGACTCGGTCAAGCATGAGAGAGAAATAGTCGTCGGACGACGTGTACGTCTGCAACTTGCGTTGGCCCTGCCGCAAGTTGGCAGCCTCCGCGACGGCGGCGACAACAAGAAGGCTTGCAATCGAAGGTCGGAGGACGAGCATGGCGCGATGACGCAGGTACCGGTTCTTGGTTGAGCTGAGCGGACTGCACTTGTGGACCCGACGCTGAATCGAGTTGTGAGGTGAAGCAACGCGAGGCGAGGTGAGGTTGCTTGCAGGCTAGTCATGATGGGCTTCAGGCCACCCACGCAAACTGAGACCGAAGGCCTGTCCGCACGATCGTCACCGCAGTCACCGCAGTGCACCCAACTCGGGGTGTTCCTAACATTTTCCAGACCGTAGCTTGATCTGCTCGGTGGGGCGAAATCAGCGAAAGTAGCGTGTTCCCCCACAAACAAGTGCTCCCTCTCGGTGTTACTACCTGTCGACAACGCTTGGCGCCTTCGCGTAGTAGCGACAGCTAGCTGGACTCGAGCGATGTGGCCGGACAGCTTCGGTTCCCCCTATAGTTAAACGGCCCAGTGGCGGTGCAATACATCTCGAACAGCAAAAGCTTGCAAACCGACTTCTGTCTTGCACCACCGACAATGAAACCAAGTTCCCATACCATTGTTGGTGACTCATGCTGGTGCAATTTGACCCAGCTTTTCATTTCATCGACATCATAGTTGTTTGGCAAGTTTTTAGAAGTCCAAAATCTGATGTAAAGAGAACTCGTCCTTACAAGAAAAATCTCAAGTGCTCGTCCCAGCTAACGGAGAAGTTTTCTTCACATTCTGGATTTGAACGTCTCGAGAGCCCAAGACCCTACGATCAGAGGTCCGCCAATACAGTATCATATTGGATTGTACCTGACACGAAGCACTAATAAAAACTGCAATTTCTTAGCAAACAATAATAAAAATTCCCGCAATTTATATTGCAATTTATATGGTGCGCCTTGCAAGTCTACCCCTGCCACTGGTGCCGGTAGGAACCCCAATTGGAATCACCGCTCGGTAATCGACCGGCCAGCTTACACCAAGCTCAGCACGTTCAAACTCACTGATGAGATCATAATAAGCGGCACCTGCTGGATTAGTATTTTTTCGCGTAGATCGCGTCTACTGTGTAGAGATTGGGACCTTCGCCGAAGTCGGATGAGTTGTCTTCTAACGAAGACGTATCACTCTCGTCCACGGCTAGACGTGGACAGCACCATGGCGTCGACAGCGCTTCTTGTCGGAGAACTTCAAGAGGGGCTGGAACAGCTTGGTGGCGTGCCTGCCGGTCGCGTGCCCGCTCAGCTGCCGCGAGAGCGGCAATTTGCTTGAGCCTCTTGCCCTTCTTCGGCATCTTTGTTTTTCCCAAGTGCATAGCTAGCTAAGCCAAGAATCTAAGGTAGACGTGTGTTGAAATTGGCTAGCTATTGTAGGAGTATTTCAAGCAGTATAGTTTTACACTCATCAAAGGTATGTTGAAGATAAACAAGGATTGATCTATAATTATTTATTTCGGGCCGACTATATCTTTTTAGAGGGGGATACAGGTCAAGATAGGCATACGCTCGATATGAAATGCATCTTCTTCATCAATATGCCTCTGTCGAGGCTGGGAATACCTGCGTTGAAAAGCGGACATACTTGGTTACATAACTACGATTTTGACTTGGATTGAAAATACAGTGTTAGTGTCGTGGCATAATTTAAAAAAAATTCTAAAAATATGAGGAGTGTAAACTTCAATGTTAGGGATGGTCTTATTGAGTTATGTAGCTAGAACGCTCCCCACTATCAATGCCTCTGCTAGTTTTGCTACCCTGCTGCTTGATAACTCGGGCTACTGTGGAAACGTCCCACATGCCGCGGTTGACCCGGAGAAACGCCAGCTGCTCGAAGTTGGCCGGAAGCATAGATCGACGCTGCGGTGTCAATACCAGCTTGCACTGAGAGAAAAGCCGCTCGACCGTGTCTGACGTCGGAGGAACCATTTTCACGAGCGGTATGTAACGTGTGGTATTTGGGGCTTGTTTCCTCTTCTTTCCCTTGCCTTGGAGCAACATCGTCGCGTAGTCTTCTTCCCGCCCCTTGCGCTTCTTTCCTGTGGGTTGTGCCTGCTCGAACCGCTTCAAAGCTGCTGTCTCTGCGGACGATAGAGCCGTGCCAGAGATGACCTTGACAACACCCGATTCGAATGCAGGCGTATGGACGATCTTGGCGGTCGACTTCAGATGCTCTGACATGACAGGGTACTCCACGATGAGGGAGTCGAACATCAGGCGTACCTCTCCCATATCGGTGTCCTCGCGCTGAAGCCGCTTACAGACGCTCTCGAACTTCTTGAGGTGCTCAAACAGCGCGACCAACTTCCGGCGCTTCCCGCCGGTTGGGACCATTTTCTCCACGGCGTCGACCTTCTTGATCTCTGCGCGAATACGAATGTACCTCTCCACCATTGTAAACGTCGAGGACCAACGCGTGACGTTCCGCTTGATAGGGACGAGATCGGTGTACTTCTTCAGCTCGGCACGGTTGTTTTCATGACGTAGCTCCACCATAAGGTTGTTGACTTCGTCCAGTAAGTCGCCATACGGCTCCGTGAACTTGTTCACAGCCAGGTTGAAACGATGACTGGCGCAGCCGACGAGGGGGATACCCATCTTGGTTGCAATGGACTGGTTAGTTGCGCAGTTGTCCCCCACCAGAAACCCCACCATGTCGCTGGTCTTGTCGTACACATCCAGGATGTTCTTGAACGGCTTGATGTGGGCGTCTGCCGTCTGATCGCCGTCTTCAAGGGGAGACATACCAAGTAGCGGTATGCGCAGCTTACCAGCTGTCTCGTAGACGGCGTAGAGAGCAACAAAGTGAATGCCAGCGTGGGTCCAACCGTCAAACATCAGGGCGAAGAGCGTTCCCATCTCTTTCCCCAGCTTCTCGCCGACTTCAATTGCGATCCCATCCATGCACTTCTTGACGGCATTGGCGGTCACAGGTCGGAGCTTGCTGATGGCCCGAGTTAGTGCATCTTCGACTTCGTGGACGGGCATGTTGCGTTCGATGATCCAACGGACCCATTGGAAGAGATGGCTGGCTACCTCTGCGACGAAGCCGAACGCTTGAAGAGGTCGGTCCGAGCTGGCCTGGAGCGATGCGTACGTTGCCTCGTAGCCAGCGTGCTTCGATGCCACGTGTGCCACCAGATTGGAGTAACCTTACCCAGCCAACTGTTTGCGCACGCTGTTACATAAGTTGCAGCTGAAGAGGCCTTGGCCACGCGAGGTGTACAAGAAGGCGGCGAGTTGCTTGTTGGCGACCATTGCTATCCTGTGGAAATGGAGATATGAACTGCCAGTGGAGCCGTATTTGCAGGCTGCGGAGTTGGTTGGAGCACGTCTCCAAGCCAGTCATTTGCCTTGGGCGAAATGTGGTGTGGTTAACGCCGTTTTTGATGTCATCGGAGGCTGGAGATGACGCCATCAACAGGAAGCTCTGTACAAAAACTATAGGAGTCCAGCCAAGGCACTTTTATGGAAATTATTGTCAATGATTGGGCCAATATAATACTGTACGGGGACCACTGTAGCCCAATAATAAAAAATAATATTGAAAAAAACTGATTATTTATTGTATTGCACTATTTTTTCCGACCTCTGCCTACGATGTCACGCCACTGGACCCTCAAGAAGAGCGGCTCGAAGAAAGACGGCGACAAGAAAGACGGTGGAAAGACGAAAGTCAGCAGTGGGAAGAATAAGCGTGCGAAGAAGACGACGAAATCGAGCGTCGACTTGGATGGCGTTGTGCAGCCCTGCGTCCTAGTGCCCCTGAAGGACGTGCTATGCCAACTTGTTCGACGATATCGTGCCGATGGGGAAATCCCAAGACGACCCGCCGCTCATTTTCTGCTGGAAGAAGGTCGAGGCATTCGTTCGAGCAATCTCGGACGCCTACAGTCAAGCTGCTGATGGCGGCGCTGCCGTTCCACCTCCACCTTTTGCGATGCCGAACCCACTGACGACGGAATCATTCAAGAAAGCGCTAGTCGCTCACGTTCGCGAACGACCGCTTCAGCCCCTGGGCACTTCGTGTTTGCCGGGTGATATTGGTGAAACGGCTAGGGCTGTAAACAGACTCGTCCTTTGGAACTAGAGCCCGTGGGTTCTACATGTCGTCGCTGTTGGTGGTGGATGCTGCCTATTGGAGATCTGTACGTGTTCAGGCTTGGTACCAATAAGCTGGAGGTTGCACTCGTGCCAGCACCAAACGGAGTGTGGAACCGGCTGATGTGACTCCACCGCACTGAATTTTTCATTTTCAAGTGTCGTCCTTCCAATGATAACGAAATGTGTTATCATCCCCAATTGTACTTGCGATGCATCTAATCACGTAGCGCTCCACGTTGGGGTGGTGTTAAATTTATTGAGTTGTTGGCGTTCTAGTGGTGGCGACGACGAGAATTTTAAATCAATTATACGAAATGAACGGCCAAGCACAAGCGCACATGGGTCCGTGGAAGCCGCTTACTGGAATCGCGTCCGCTTCCATGCTGATGAACCGCTGCAATCCATGAGCTCTGGCACTTCGATGCCAATAGTGTCGCTCGCATTTGGGCTTGTCATGTCGTCCCATTCACTACTTGCGTCGGGGGATTCATTGTCACGCCGCCGTTTGACTCGCAACCCCCAACTTTGCCGCTGCTTCTCGATCTGCCTCGGGTGAGCCGGGAAATCCACACCGTAAAACTTGCCGCCACAGAGAATCTGCTGCACCTCCTTCTTGAACTGCTCGGGGTTTTGACGCAGCTGCTCGGCTGCAACAGGGTTGAGAATGTTATGATTGACAGGTTCCAGGAAGATTAACTAAGCCAAGACGAGAAACAGTAGCCATGCACAAAGTCGCTGAGTCAATCTCATCGCAAAAGTACCGCCGGAATGAATCCTACCTGCAATCCAAGCAAGACCGTGTTGATGCTGAGCACAGGGCGCCAGTCCGTGCCTAGGATTGGCATCATTACTTTGCCTGTTGCCATATCAATATTAGGATGCCACACCCTGCACAAAAGAATACGCAGACACACGCTTGTGAGTTGATAATGTCACTAACAAGCAGCCCACCATCAGTTCTCACCTTGTAAGACATTTCACACTAGGAGCTGCAACACACGTCCCAACCATAACAATACAGAAAAACATATCAGCGACACACATCATTACCACGCACCGCCAACATCCTTGCCCTAAGATCTTACGGTGGAAGGGGTACGTCTTGGGGATCTCCACGAAGAAGGTGAAGTCCCCGTTGGCGAACGGACCCGACACGTCGGCTATGGAGATCGTGAAGATCAGCCGCAACATGTTGTCAGCTCCATCGGGGAAATCCACGCGCGTCGTGGCCTGGTTGCACGTGAATTTGGCCTTGGAAAGCTGCAGCAACAAGTCAGCATCAGGTCAATTTACCTCAAGCTATAGACAAGCTGCAGCCAGAGCGCACCTCGTTCACATCTTTCCGCACTCGCAGCGCCGCCAAGTCCGAGCGCATGTACATGCTCGGTACACGAGGAGGCTGCTCTGCCAGCGTGACTGCAAGTAGTCCAGGGATGTCCCGGAACGTCTCTCTGCTGCGGAGTCTGTGCTTACTACCGGGTCTTCAGAGCGCGCGACCTGTGTGCTCTGCCTTCTGCGCGTGCTGTCACCACCGCTGCTGCTCGTACAGTCGTCCGACGGCCGCGTGAACTGGGCGCTGGCTGGCGGCTTGCCTTGAGCTGTTCCGACCGACTGTGCTGAAGTATGGCACCTCTCGGGCAAAACGCCAAAACCGCTCTGCGATTGGCTGATACAAGAGTCCGATTTCGACCAATGAAACGGTTTTAGAAGCGATCAGTGTTCAACTTCATACAAAAAGGCCTGGAGGGACGAGCAAGACCGCGCTCCCTTCATGCCGCCCAACGGGGGAGACGCGGCCGCCGTGCGCAGCCGCCCGCTTCTTCACTACAAGGACCTGGGGCTGGGCACGCAGAACCGCAAGGTGCGCTTCACCTGCGTGCACGCGTCCGAGAACTTCCTGGCCTGCGGGTGCGTACCGTATCCCCTATTCTACCGCGCACAAGAGTGATGGTCACCACTGCAACTACAGTACTGACTTACGTGATCACAATTGCGCACTCCGCATTGCAGAGCCAACAATGGCAGCGTGTATCTGTACGCGACGTCGGCGCTGAGCCGCGGCGAGGGCGACAGCCGTGCCGCCAAGTACCACCTGGTCAAGATGATCTCGCCGCCCAGCAACGACCGCGTGGCCGTCACGAGCCTCAGCATCTGCCCGCTGCAGAAGCGCCTCGTGGTGGGCACCATGCGCGGCGTCGTGTACGCGATCCAGCTCTCGGACTACCACAAGATCGGCGAGAAGGTCGAGTTCTCGCACGACTTCCACGCCGGCTTCCCCATCACCTGCTTCCTGTGGGACAAGCGCGGCACGAGACTCTTCTCGGCCTGCAATGCGGGACTCGTGTGCCAGACCGTGCTGCGCGCCGGCATGTCAGCGATCTTCGGCAGCACGGACACGGAGCTGCTGCTGAAGGAGGAGACGGGGATTGTGCAGGTACTGTACAGGCAGGAGACGCGTTTGCAGCTTGTTTTGGGACTTTTACGCTGATGCTGTGGCTTCTCTTTCTCTTTCTTTTACCGTATCCAGTTGGATCTTGCGAAGAGCGGGCGTTCGTACATTCTAATGGTGTCGTCGCAGCTGCGCGTTTTGCTGTTGAACCTTACGTCTGGAGACGGGAGTGCTGTGCAGATTGGCACGAAGGCGCGCCAGGGAGCGTACGGAGCTTGCTTTTTCACGAGTCTCAATGTCGAGTCGATAGACCCGGCGAAAAAGCGGGAGATTCGAGTGTTTTCGTCGCGACCGGGAAGACGTGTGTGGGTTGCCGACCCGCAGACTGGTACGGTTTCGTCGACGCTGAAATTCTCGCTGAGCAAGAATCCTTCGCAATTTCTTCAGAGCCCTGAGTGTGCAATGGAAGAAGGTAAGTTGCTTGACGCATTTGTAGAGTTGAGTCTGTTGCTTACTGATTGTTTTTATTTTCTGCAGGAATCCAGCCTCGAAATCTGACTATTAACAAGCTAGGGCGCTTTCAGTTTTTGCAAGATCCTCCCTATGCGCCCCAAGACGTGAAAGATGCAACCACACTGCTTGTGAGCTGGAGCGTCGGATCGAGTGTGTTGTTCTTTCTCGACCCTTTTGCTGTCGAAATTGTGGAGTGGCATCTGGACTTGGGTATTATCCACGATTTGAAGGTTTGTGTCTGCTACACGTTCTGCGTGTGTGAAAGATTGTTCTGATGCCATGCTGTTGCGTGTAGATCGTAAATGAAACAACGCTAGTAGTTCTGCATGGTGAAGCACCAAAGGTTTCTTTGATTCAGTCCTGCTCAGCTGACCAGTTCCTGCAGATTTATGGCTCAGATGATATGAAAAGAGCCGTTGAGGTAAGAGCTTCAGTGACTTTGCATATTACAGATCATGAACTGACATGATTGAATATTTGCCAATGCGATACAGCTTGCTATTGAGTTCAATCTAAATGATGCCATCGTTGTCGACTCGCTGCAAGCTCAATGGCTGGCCTATCTTGACAAAATTGGCGCCAAATCGGGGGATTATGTGGAGCTTACTGCATCGTTGAAGGCACTTGCGGACAAGACAAAGGCCCTGGAAGAGGAATACCGGGTGGCAGCAGAGACCGGTCTTCCAACTCCGACAGACTCGCAGCCATTGCAGGTTATTTTCAAGCAACGCCCGCAACAGGCAATGACAGCGGCCACTGCAGCTTCTTCTGATTTGTTTTCTAGTCAAGGGGACTCGACGGATACGGAAGTGACACTGGCGACTGGTAGCACCCTGCACAAGCCTATCGAGTACTTTGACGTGTTGGCGCCGTCAGATCAGTCGTACTCCAAGAGCATTTGTGCTCCAGATGGGTCTTTTATGGAAGCGAGGCTTATGGATATTCCAGAGCTGCCACGGGCGAACTCCGCCGTACTGCCCGACGACTTTCGTGAAAGTTACATGGAGGAGATCATGGAGGAGGTAAAGCGGTCCGAACAAATCCGGAATGAGGAAGGTGCTATGAACATGAATCTTCTACCAGCACTAAAGGATGGCTCAACGGCAGCAGCGAAAGCATTCTCGACGTTTATTCCAGGCAGCAGTATGCTCACGCACCTGATTGATGGGTCTATGATCACTGATCCCTTTGGTCGATCCGACGCGTCTGGCATTTTTAGTGACTTTCCTGAGTTTGATGACGATGAGCTGGTTATCGATCCAGACCCTCGTCTGTTTCAGCGGAAGTATACACACGGCCAGAGACTCAAAACGGATACAAATGAATGCTCTGTGCTGCGAATTGCGATGTCGACGATCGGAGAAGCAGACGAAAGTAATCTGGACACGGAAGTGCTCATGGAAGCGATTTCGATGGATATATGGGATTCCAATCTCAAGTACACGTCTAACTTACCGATTAGTGAACAGCTGAACCTCCCAGAGAGCACGTCGGAGGTACAAGAAAATGGAAACGTATACCCAGAGAGAAGAACTCAGGGAGTCGATGACGTTCGTGCTAGGAAGGGCGACGCAAAAATTACGGTACTGCACGATTCAAAACCAGCTTTGATCGAGAGATTGAAGGTCCAAACAACGATTTCAACAGCGTCGTCGTCTGAAGCATCCACCCCGGTTAACAAGTTTAGACAACGTCTTGTGCATCGGGCATCAATGTCTCCCGATACGGGGCGCGCTGCGCAGCGTGCAATTCAGAAGCATTTTGGGGCGACCCCAAGCTGTGAGATAAAGCTGAAATGCATGGTAGGCGGCCGAATTGCTGTCTCACCGGAGCTGGAGCCCACCGTCCGGCGTGATGTCAGCGAGCTAGTGTCAGAACTCCAGGCAGCTTCAGCCACCGCCGAGAAAACCAAGCAACTCACGCGAAGACTTTGGCCAGCATCTGGAATTACAAGAGTGTGTGCTTGCCTAACGAGCTTATACTTACTGCAGGGCGACATGAATCAAGTGCAGACGACGATTACAGCGTGGTTGAATTGCTTTGACCCAGCCGCACAGCACGAAGAGCCAGAAGGAAGCGATGGCTCCGTTGAAAATAAAAGCGAACTCACGAATGGTCCAACGACCACGGCTGGATTTGCTCGTGGCGAGGCACTGGTAGATGGCGACGGTCTTCCGCTAACGAGAGGTGATTGGAATTTGGTGCGGACACTTGTGTCGATATACTTCGCTGTTTGGGCAGCGGGGTCGAAGCTACACTTGCACCCTTTGAATCCGGAGGATCACGCGAATGGCAAGCTTCATAGATTGTATGAAAGCGAAATGGGGATTACCTTAACGCTGGAGCCGCGTTATCAGTGGAATGGCGAAGGTGACGATTCAGAGATCGAATCAGCTACAGCAGCTGAAGCCGAGGCATTTGTGGCCAAATATGGTGTGTATATTAATCCGGACCTTGCTGCTGAAGTGTGTAACCTTCGCCAATTTACTGGTGCATTGAAGATTGTGTTGGATGAAGTCGTATCCAGTGCTGATATGGAGGAGACGTACGATGACATTGTGAGCTGGATATCGGAGAAGAACAGTGGCAAAGCCTTCTCAACATTAAACGAGCGTGATTCGTTG
Source organism: Phytophthora sojae (assembly GCF_000149755.1). Lineage (NCBI taxonomy): Eukaryota > Oomycota > Peronosporomycetes > Peronosporales > Peronosporaceae > Phytophthora > Phytophthora sojae. The sequence continues at coordinate 1,874,644 of NW_009258117.1, forward strand.
TGCCTATTGTTGCACCTGCTGGACATATTGCTGAAAAAGTGCCCCGAGGAAGCCATTGAAATGTGTGTGAGTAAGTACCCAGTTTTATACCCGTGGAACGTCGAGCAGGCTCTCTTTGGGACCGAGCTCGACTGGGAGGCGATTGATGAAAGTGGGGATGGAGTCCGTGAAATTTTGAAGCCAAACACAGTGGACCAGACATCCAAGTATTTCAGATACCTGGTACGGCTTCTCGAAGAAAAGGGCAATGAAGCTGGCAGAGACAGGCAGGTTGTTAGTCGATGCTTGGAACTTTGCTTCGCTGGCAACGGTGTGGTGGGCGATTTGTTTGAGGAAGACGAAAGGTGCAGTCGCATTGCTTGGGTTGCGGCACTTGTTCGCCAACCCCACAGATTCATGTATGACCACGAGAAGTGCTGGAAAATGTTTGCAGAAAGCAAAGCGTTTCCCGCTCTCCTGGAGTTGGCAATGCTATCTTTGCAAGATGATGGCGGATCGGCTGCATTTGAGCGTGGCTTCAATGAGTTGTCGGAGCTGGTGACTCTTATCACGAAGAGCAATGAGTTGCTCGTTTTCGACACGCTATTTGCACGGGTTGCTGTCCTGCCGCAACGCTCTGAGGATTGCTTGTCCAAGATTCTAAGTCAAATCCAAGCGTCCGTGTCTATCGAGAATCGTAACGACCACCTATGCTCTGCGGTTATTCATGCTTTGCTGAACTCGGTGAACCTTACTTATGGCATGCGCCTGCTTGCACGGTTCCCATTGCTGTTTGCTGCCACACCGCTGCAAACGTACCACACGATTGTTGAAACGCATGTACTTACGGAGCGTCAGAAACATGAAATCGTTCAAATTTTGGAAATTGTGGATACCAACGTCTGGGCGTCGTACAAGGAAGACGTATCTGCAACGAGCTCAGTATCCTTTGCCCCGCAGCTTGCATCAATTCTACAGCTTGAAATGGGTGCACTTGTTCCAGCAATGAGCCGAGAGCAGTACGAGATGTGGGAAAACAAATGCAAGCAGTATGACGAGGAGACAACGACACGCCGGATAAGTAAGGTCGAGGGAGCTGGAGTGGATATTGGCCCTCTCTCCGGCCCGGTCAGTCCACAACGGAATAAAAGCAACAGAGGCTCAAGAATGTCAGTCGGCGCGGCTCCTGTTGCCTGTCGATCGTTTGAGTACCGGAACAGTGACTGGGGTGGTGAGGTACAATTGCACGATTCAACCTGCGGGACGTGCGATTTACCTGTGGTGATTATCAGTGACAGTAAGTATCGGCAGCAACAATGACTCTTGAGCTCAAACCCACCAGCTAACTGTTTTATGGATGTATACAGGCAACTCCAATCTGGATGTGGTATTGCTTCCTTGTGGCCACGCCTTCCACGAACAATGCTTGGAAGATAACTCGTGCCCAGTTTGTTTAGAGGAAAATCTGAGCACGCTGGATTACTTTTGATCGGATGAGTGAAGGATACGGTAGAACAGGTGTGCGTCTAGCTTTTTAGCATTGGTTGCTGCGGTGCTCTTATCATATTTGTTGTTACTTATTCAATTGAGTAAGGTGAATTTGTGCAGGCGATAACGTTTACTTCAAAGGATGCTGTTGCTGTTTATTGTTACTGGTGTCGAGCGAGTGACTGCTAATGTAGTGGACTTGTTTGTGGCTGCGCTGATGGCTTTTTGCCGCGTTTGCCGCGGTTCACAATAAGTCCCACCAATTTCTTGCGCATGTGCCGGTCGATAACCGTTTCGTCATCTCCTAAGTCTACTACGGTTGCTCCTCCGTTCGTGCCATCCTCGGCCTCGTCATTGTTGTGAGTGCCGCCGCCGCTAACAACATCGTGGACAGATGTGTGGTTAGCACGTCTAGTCGAAGAGATCTTGAGCTCTTCGGGAGGAGGGCCAAGAAACGAGGACCTAACAACACTGGAGCGTGACTTGGGCCGAACCCGAACGTTGGCTGGTGAAGCCGTAGTGGACGCCATGCGTAAAATGAAGTGCTCTTCCGTCTCGGATGGTGCAGGGGCGCGTACAGAGCTCTGGTGAACCCCAGGTTTGTCGTCGATGGTTGGAGCACCGCCCAAGAGAACTGATCCTGAACCAGACCCGTTGGAATTTGGAGTTGTCTCGGATCGGTGCAGTTCGCGCTCGGCCTTCTCGCGGTTGATGACATCCAGGACGCGATTAAGCTTCTGTTCCATGAGATGGAGCAGGTCGGGTGTTGGCGTTTCCATAGCCCGGCTGAGTTCGTGCTGGTCATCGTAATCCAACGAGCCGTGCACCGTGCTGAGCTTCGCAAGACATTTCAGCATGCACGCGCGAAACGCGTCCATGAGGACGTTGGCGCGGTTGCACTTATCCGCCAACAACGCAGCCTCCTTTTCAGTCTCCTTGAGGCGCTCCGATGTCTGATCCATTTCCTGGTAAATCGTTCGCGAGTTGGCTGCTGCGCTGCGCAGGTGACTCAGTGTTTCGTTCAGCTGCTTGTGTCGTTCACGAAGCTTCCTCATGCGCGCATCGCTAACTGTGTGCTCTTCTTTAAGTGCACGCAGAGTCTCCTCTCGGCCAACATACTTGGAAATAATCTTGTCGACATCATTCGTGCCAGCAGCCTCAATGATCTGCTTCAGCTCGGCCTCGACACGCATCAGCTTCCGGTCCGTGTCCGAAAGCTCTTCCTGGATTTCGGAGAAATGCGTCATCTGCGCAGACGATTCACGGCGCAGGCGGCGCGACTCCTTCTGTTTGAGCTGCCCCAGAGCTGCCTGTACATTCTTCTTACGTGATACCTCGCGTGCCTCGAGAATATCCGACTTCAGGCGGGTCTGCTCCACGGCGTGTTGAAGATCATCAAGCGCTCGGATGTTTGCCTGCTTTTTCTCCCACCACTCCGTATAGAGCTGCTTGTACGCACTCTCAGCCGCCGATTTTTCTTGTCGTACAGCCAGCAGCCCAGTCATGGCGCAAGTTAACTCCTGTCGTAGAGCTTGCAATGCCTTCTCCTTCGCCAGAGTTGCCTTCTTCGCTTCCAGTGCTTCTCGTGACAAGCGTTGAATCATGTGGTTGTACACTCCGCGATCCGTCAACTCTTCCTCGAGCTTGGACTCGTAAAGCTGCAGAAACACATCGCGACATAGCCTAAGTTCTTCAACCCACAACTAAAGATGAGCTGTAAGCAGCGTACCGCGGACTTGTTCTCGATGTTAGACATTTGTGACTTCGTTTGCGAGTTGTCGGCCATGCGGCCATGGAGAGTCATCGTCATATTCTCCACCTCCTCCTCAAGTTTCTGCGAGTCATACCACAAATGACTCTCGTTAGCTTTACATAGCAAAGCAAAGTGACACGAGTACTCCTTACCTTGATCTCCTTCTCCTTGCGCCAATTAGCATTCTTGACCGTGTCGTGCTCCTACACAACACGAAAACAGTTGAGCTAATGGTAACACATCGCCGCAATACAAGCGAACGATTCGTTCGTACCCGTCGCAGACTAGCAACCTCATCGACCTCCTTCTCCACAATGTGCGTTTCGTCCCCCACGGCGATGCCCAGAGACGACAAGTACGGCTGCACCGACGGCGCTGTCACCTTCCTACAATCGTCCCCATAGAACGCACACCGGTGAAAGGCCACGCTCACTCGCTCGCTCCCACAAAACAGTCACATCTTACATTTTATTAAGTCCTCGCCGCGGGGAGAGCATCGATTCCGTGGCCTTGGCGTCGGACGTCGCCTTTGACTCGACCCCCGTGGCCGACAGCCAGCGCTGCCTGCCGCCAAAGGTGCCTCGCGTCCTCTCGGTCTGCGAGCCATCGTGCGGCGGGATCTGGATGGTCAACTCATCTTCTTCTCGCCCGTCCATCGTGCCGTTCGCCGCTACCTTCCCTATCAAATGCAACGCTCAAGCACTTGCAGCGACAGAGAGCTCAGTCCCCTACTGCTACTGCATGAAACGCGGAGAGTATTTTTGCCTGGACAAGTTGAAGCGCTCGAAATAAATACTGTAGCCATTTCATTTGAACATGGCTACACCTGTCCAATTCGATACTTGTTTTTTTCAGCTACCAGCTCTCAATAGTCCAGCTTTAGACCGCCACCGCCACAATGCTGACCCCGAGCGACTGCCAGTGCGGCCATGCGCACGGCGACGACCACGACCACGAGGAGGACGAGAACGACGACGACGCAGAGGACGCGCAGCCGCCCACGTCTCTGGCCTGTCAACTGTGGCAGCCCTGGCGGCTCATCGTCATGAACCCGCTGCCTGTGCTCATCGTGTTTGTCATCTCCAACACGGTCTTCGTGACTGTGGGAGGCCTGCTGCGAGTGCTAGCCCAGCTGCTCACAGTGCCCGGACTGCTGGTGGCTCTAGTACTCGGCCTCCTATGGGCCGTGCACCGGGTTGCGTCGCTCATGGCGTACCCCGGTCAGTTGAAGTTGGTGATCCGCGAGGGGGAGGCCAACTTCGCTCGGCTGACCAAGCGCCGGCTCCAGATCTTCGCCGAGGCCGCCGCAGAGCTGGCGGCTGTGCTGGACCCCACGGCTAGCAGCAAACCCATGCGCCTGCGCTTCCTGCAGGTCCACCAGAACTTCACGTTCGCGCTGGAGACGCTCATGCTGCCGGTGCTGCAGTCGCTGGAGGTCGTGGAGCGCGACGGGAACCTCGGACCTAACGGGGTGAAGCTGCTGAGGGTGCTGAGAGAGATCGTCAAGGTGAACTCGCAGAAGCTGGCGGAGCCCTGCTCGAAGCTCTGCTCGGCGTCGGAGAAGACGTTCGAGACGCAGAGGCTCAAGATGTTCTCAGGTGACGACAAGGAGAAGGACAAGGGCAAGGCGAAGGCAGAGCCGACGTCCAATAAGGAACACTCGAGGATGAAGCTGTTCGGAGGTGCCTCGAAGCCGGTTCTGAAGCGCTCGACAACGGTTGACTCGGCGTCGCTGGAGGCGGAGGCAGCGGCCAAACCGAAACCGGCGGAAGCTGCACACCCGTTGGTGACGTTTGCAGTTGCGGTGCGACGACTTCAAGCTGCGATTCCGTTGATCGGACGACCGCAGACCGATGCGCCTGCGCGGAGGAATGTGACTTGGATTGCCAAGGAACTTTGCCGGGGATCGAGCCCCGAGGTCGACTACGTTGCGACGCTGGAAATGCTGCGCGCAGATATGACCGTGCGCTTTGTACGTTCATTATTTGACTATTGCGATTGTTATTTGGTGTGCTTTTTTACTAATCTGGATGGTTTTGCTGTCGTTGGTACTTGTAGAAAGCCGAACAGATCTGGATTCCGGGCTATGAGGGCCATCAAGTTGACGCCATGTTGATGCCACCCGCGTCAAGTGGCCGTGACGCAGTCGATCGCCCCGTGGTCATTCTGTGCAACCCGAACGGTGGTCTGTACGAGTTCCACCACCTTCAAATGGACTGGATCAAGTTCTATACGACAGATCTGGACTGCCACGTTCTTGTGTACAACTACCGCGGATACGGGCGCTGCAAAGGCTCGCCATCTCCTAAAATGCACAACCTGGATGGCCTCGCAATTGTAAATTATCTTACGAGCGAACGTGGCATCAAGAAGATCGCAGTCCACGGTGAATCCATAGGCGGGTTAGTGGCGACGTATTTGGCGCGCAAGTCTCCCCACGTAAGTGTGCTTATCGCAGACCGCACGTTCGCCACCGTACCAGCACTGGCTCAGCGAATGATTGCAAGGTGGGCTGGAACAGTGGTGGACTGGGTGATGCGCTGGGAGACTGACAACGTGCAGAACTACCTGGATGCAACATGCGCCAAGCTGTTGTGCTCCGATCCGAGCGACGATATTATCCTCGATGGTGCGTCACTAAAGTCTGGCGTCGCACTAAGCATCGAGTTGGGAGACAAGATTTTCAGTTTACCCCGCCAGCGCGAAGCTGATGGTTCACCGACTTCACCGGCATCTCCTTCGAATTGTGTACGCAAGGTGCGGACACGGCTGGGTCCACGCAGTACGCGTCGCGTCAGCGAAGCAGCGAGTCGACCGCAGTTAGGCCAGCCGCTGACGGAGACTATCGTCGCCCGCTTCAGCGAAGCCGTTTTGTCTGTTGGTAGGCGCGCATTGGAGTACACGAGGCGCCGCGATAAAGAGGAGGCTGAAGGCCATCAAAGCAAGAAATCCCTTGAAGAGGCGACAAGCTCCGGTGCGAAAGCTAGTTTAAGCCACGTCACCATTTCGGTAGAAGACGCGGAGGCCTCAGCTGCAACAGCAACGAGTGAAGACCCTTCTGTAGACACCGAGCAGAACCCAATGCTCGCAACAGACTCGCCGGAGCCCATCACGACGACCGCTGCATTTCCCGACGAGCTCATTGCTGTGGTCTGGATGCAGCTCGCTCGTATGGATGGGTACTGCGGACAGGTCCTTCTTCAGGCTGCTGAGAACGGAGGGTACGACAAGATCCGAGCCTGGACGGCTTCGCTGTTGACGTGGGGCGGTCGCGTAGCTCCTGACCGCCGCAGCGCGCGTTCTCTGGAGCCTTTCGATCGCGACGGCATCTTTATTGTGCCTATCACGGTCGCGGAGGCGCATGTCATGCTGCAGCACCTCGTGGAGCAGTACCCGCCTTTGAAGTTCGACTACGACATCGGCTTCGTGGTACTGATGATCGAGTACTTGAACGACTCGCTCCAGCGACGGTGGCGCCATCTAGACAGCGCCAAGACCGATGAGCCTAGTGAAGCCACCCAAGGCGACAAGAAGGGCGAGAAACCTGTAGCACCAGACCAGAGCAAGTCGGCAGTCCCGTTGGTGATTAACACTGGAGATCCCAAACTAGGCTGCCTACTGCCACTGCATTGCGGGCATAACAAGAACTACGAAGACGCAGAGAAGCAGGCGCTGATTGGTTTTCTGCGGCATGTAGGCTTCGTAGGACCCACTAAATAGACGACCACTGATTGATTTGAATCTGAACTGAAGTCCATCGAAAAGATACGCGATCTTTGAAGAGGCGTATCTTGTGATACGCTTGACAAGCTTCGCATCGCGCAGTAAGCCAAGAGAGACGAAACATGAGCAAGCTCTCAAGACTGCTATACAGCTTCTTAGGCGGCACAGCGGTTGCTGCCGCAACAAACATGCAACCTACTCTGCCCATAGGTAAGCTCAACCTAGACACACGACACGAAGAGATAGACCGTTGACTTCTTGACTGTGCTGAGATGAGCCAGGAGAATGCATCGTGAAGCTACCAACGAGTTCTGAGACTCAGGAGATGGATTCACGCACCGTCAAATGTCAGCTGGCAGCATTCGGAGCTTATCTGCCTGAGGAAAGGAGCGATCTGAAAGTGGTGCTACCACCTGGGGACGACATGATGGCGTGCTCTGCATTGGACGAGGGTCAAGAGCGATCCAGGTTTGAAGGCGCTGCAGTGGTCGTTCGTCGTGGGGGATGCTCGTTCCAGGAAAAACTGGCGCATGTGACTGCAGCAGGTGCGGCCGTGATGGTTCTCGTGAACTCGGAGGATGCTCTAATCCCCCTCAGCAGCCTCGAATATGAGCGTAGTGCTGCAATTGCGGTCTCTGTGATGAAAGGCGATGGCGAACAACTGATAAGATTTGTCCAGGATACGACTGGAGTTGAACTGAGGATGGTAGCTCCCGCGAGTCTGATAAAACAAGCGCATGCTAGGCTGCAGTTTTTGGTGGATATCAATACGCCTGTGGCAGTATACGAAGAGTATTGGGACGTCGTGGAGCAGTTGCAACCTGCTGTGGGGACTTTGGATGAGCTACTGGCAAAGATATTGTCCAGAGACTATGTTAGTGGCGAAATGTTGCATGATGTGGCAAAAGCAAAGGAATTTGTGGATTTCTTTTCGTGGACTGCCAAGCAGCTCTCCAAATGGGGGTTTAGTAGCCAAGCAGCACTTCACGCTTCCGTTGCTGCTGCTGTTCTGCAAATTGAGTCTTGGACACATCCTAAATCTAAGCTGAACAACAAGGATCGCCTACTACTTCAAACAGCGGCGCAGCGTTTAATGGAGGCTGGGTCGTACTCGCAGAGTATTATCCTGCTTCAGATGGTAGCAGATTCTTCAAACACTCGAGCTGGAGACGCAGTGAATTGCCAATTGGTATTTGTGAAGTTCCTTCGAGACAATTTAGCGGCAGTTCTATCGGAAACAACAAGATGCAGCACCTCAAAGCTTGACATCGGTGTTCAGAGCCTAGAGGTAGCAAAGAAAGCTTTCCTCCGACTGACTAAATTCAAGTCATCAGCGCACGACCGGGAGTGTGTGGAGGTTGCTGCGGGGTCAGTAAACGATTCGAATCTCGCCTTGTCATGTTGTAACTTGGAAGAGGACGCTCACGGATACGCTGGACCAGTATCGCGAAAGTTTAGTAGTGGATTCACAGAAGAGCTCTTTCACTCGCTGGTCATGCTCGGGGTTTTCTTGGACGAACTGGGGGCATTTAATGAGTCACTGCGGTTCTTCAGTTATGCTGCTAATTTGTGCGAAGGTGATCGAACTACTCTCGAGGTACGAATGCTAAATTGTAGCGTAGCCAAGGGCATGTGCACGATACTTACTGGAGATTCTTGTATTGCAGCTTCGGCAATCTCTAGCTGTACCAATCATTTATGCTTCTCAAGCTGAAGTGGACAAGTTCGTCGAAGATCTGAAGAGTAAATTACAACTACTGACAGAAGCAGCCGAGAAAAAGAAGATGATCGAAGAACGAGTAATCTCCGCGTTGGGAGATGCTGATAAATCGGTAGAAGTATCCTCTACCCAGGCGACTTCAGCTTTACGACCTGAAGCCGCGGCATATCTTCAGTACACGATAACCCCACCTACCATGTTTATCGGTTACCAGGTACGATGCCAGCAAATTCATCATGACAACAAGATGTCGTACTCACTAGCATTGCATCAATGCGTTTGAGTGCACAGGGTATCAACGTTCTCCCAATCCAGCGAGCTATAAACCAACTTCGATCTTCGCTCTATCCAAGTTTATCGTCTTCGTTCGATCGGCTCGCGTCCGATGATGGGACTCAGAAGCCTCGAAGTATTGGATTTATCTCCACTTGGTTTCGTGTTCATTCCGTGGGCAAACTGTTGCTTGGAATCGTTCAAAACCTGGATCGAAACAAGTTTCACGTGACCATTTATCGCTGCGTGCACTTCCTGTCCGACTCCGACGATGTTACAGAAAAGTTCAAGAGAGCTGCAGATGAATACGTCGAGCTACCTGATAGTCAAGATGCTGCTGTTACAATTCTTCGACAGGCAAAACTTGACGTTGCAATTTTCCCTGAGCTCGGAATGGACGAGTGGACAGTGCTGCTGTCTCACCACCGCGTAGCTCCAATTCAGTGCGTCTTCTGGGGGCACCCAATCACTACGGGGAATCCGAACATCGACTACTTTATTTCCTCGGAGCATTTTGTCTCCGACCACTTCGAAGACACAGCGGGCGACCTCAAGTTATCAGACTATCGCCGGTCGTCGTTCTCCGAGAAAATCGTCCTCTTTCGCGGCCTCAGCACGATATTTACCGAGCCCAAGCCGCTCACCGCGGAATCGAAAGATATAACCCGTTCGAGGCTGTTCCTCCCTGCCAACCGAAGGCTTTACGTTTGCCCTCAGGTACGTATCCGGTGCTTGCAAGATAAAACTCTGACGACGACTAACATCAATTTTTCGTACGCAGACTTTGATGAAGTTTCACCCAGCCTTCGACGAGGCTCTTGCTGGAATTCTAGAGCAAGATGGTAAAGCAACCATTGTGTTACTTGCCTCCGGGACCCAGATCGTCTGGATGGAACAGCTACGCAGGAGGTTTCGGCAGCGTTTTGGCAGAGTACGTCGTCATGGATATTATCATTTTACTTTGGGTGTAGCTCATGGCTCGTTTTGCTACTTCGTGTACACAGAACCATCGGCGAGTATTGTTCTTGCCAACTCTACCCTTTGCCGAGTTTCAAGCATTGGTGACACTCGCTGACGTTCTCCTGGACCCGTTCCCGTTCGGTGGAGGCGTCACCACGCTCGACGCACTTCATTTGGGCATGTAGGTGCACCCTTTTGTTTACAGCAAAGAGTGTCTATTGGTGTTGATCAGCGGCTAATCGATAAGTACTGCTCGTTCATGGTGTGTTGCAGCCCAGTAGTGACGTTGCCTTCCGCGCAGAGCGTCGTGCACCTGGCTGCAGGATTTCTGCGCTACATGAACGCATCGGACTGCATTGCAAGCTCGCTGGATGAGTACGTCGAGCTGGCGATTCGGATCGCTAAGGACCACGCAGATGTTCGACAGCGGCTGCTGGCACACCGGGGCGACATCTACCAAGACGTAAGCACAGTCGACGATTGGAACTCGTTCTTGAGCACCGTCACCCCAAAAGAGGAAGCCTCGACTGTATCTCAGTAGCCCTTAAGACTTAATTCATGGTTAAGGTTCCGACACAAACACTCTGTGGCACAGAGTCTGTGCACAATAAGCTTGACGTGGTGAAGTCCTGCCAGCGAGTGCAAGCTGGGCGGATTCGTCAACGCCCACCGAGATGACCCCGGCTTCAACGAGTCAAAGCCACGCAGGGCACGTCGGTTGAGTAAACGCCGTCCATCCGTTGGCGACGTGCAAGGCAACTTCAACGTGGCGAATCGTTAGTGTCACCCGACCTCGGACGAGCAAAGCTGAAGCTGGTAGAAGATCCCTCCTGACCAACTGCTCCATGTAATAAGGGTCGGGCTACATGCAAATGGACTCGAGTCCTGTGCGTCCAAGACCATGAACGCCTTGCTCAAACGGCCGAACCATGGCAGCACTGAGCAGCAGCCTTTCGTGTACTGACGCGCCTCGATGACGCGCTCGTTGTATACGTCAAATGAACGCATTTCTATCGCGCGACCCTTCCCAACGCGATAATCAGAAAATGCACAACAAAAGACAGTCAACAACATCAATCCAGCTATCTAAAGAATGCATCTCACCCAGCTCCCCAATATCAGGTTAAACGGTCTCCCAACACCGTCGGAATCCCGCCGGCACATCTCATTTCACCATGCCCAAAGTCTCCACTGACGTCGACACAATCCCCACCTCACTCTTCAATTTGCCGTGTTCCGAGCACTCCACTCCACCACCTTAAACTCCACTCACTCACTCACTCACTCACTCACACGATGGCGATGGAGCTCAAGGACCTGGCCCCTCTACTGCTCAAGACCGAGCGCGCCAATGGGGACATCGACCCCACCGTGCTCACCAACATCCTGCGCGGTGGCAAAGCCACCAACGACCGGCGCAAGGAGCTGCTGCAGGTCATCGAGCGCCACCCCGTGCTCTCGGACCGCGACATGATGTACCGCAACCACGACGAGCGCTACAACTTCGGCATCAAGAAGGCCTTCAACTACATCAAGCTGCTGCAAGAGGGCGGCTACACGGACTCCGCGGACCAGCAGATCCTGTACTCGGCCATGGGGGAGCCCACGGCCATCGAGGTGCACCGCTCCATGTTCGTGCCGACGCTGGAGAACCAGGGCGACGACGCGCAGCGCGCCAAGTGGCTACCGCTGGCCAAGAGCTACAAGATCCTCGGCGCCTACGCGCAGACAGAGCTCGGCCACGGCTCCAACGTGCAGGGCATCGAGACCGTCGCCACGTACGACAAGGCCACGCAGGAGTTCGTCATCGACTCGCCCACGCTCACGAGCCGCAAGTGGTGGCCCGGCGGTCTGGGCAAGACGGCCAACCACGCCATCGTGCACGCGCGGCTGTTCCTGGACGGGGAGGACGTGGGTGTGCAGGCGTTCCTGGTGCAGCTCCGGTCGCTGGAGGACCACCAGCCTCTGCCGGGCATTGAGGTCGGCGACATTGGGCCCAAGGTCGGCTTCCAGCCAATTGACAACGGCTACTGCGCGTTCCACAAGGTGCGCGTTCCGAGGGAGAACATGATGATGCGGTACGCCAAGGTTTTGCCTGATGGGACGTTCGTGAAGCCCAAGAGCGACAAGTTGGTGTACCTGACCATGGTGCAGATCCGCGCGTACTTGATCCGTTCACTTGGACAGGGTATGGGCATGGCTACGACTATCACGACGCGCTACAGTGCCGCGCGCGTGCAAGGTCGCAAGGCTCCGGGCGCTGCCAAGGGCGAGTTCCAGGTCTTGGACTACCAGAACCAGCAGCACGCACTGTTCCCGTACATCGCCATCTCGTACGCCGGGTTCTTCGCCGGCACGGGCCTCATCGGCATGCACGACTCGGCCCTGGCCATTGTGAAGAGTGGGGGCCCGTCGTTCGGCTCCAAGCTGGCGGACCTGCACGCCGTGTGCTCGGGACTGAAGGCGTGGTTGGCCAACCACGTGAGCGACGGCATTGAGAACTGCCGCCGTCTCTGCGGCGGACATGGCTTCACGCACTCGAGCAACCTGGGCCACCTATTCGCCGAGACTGTGGGCGCCTGCACGTACGAGGGCACGTTCGACGTACTTGTGAACCAGCACGGCCGCTACTTGTTGAAGGCGCTGCTCAGCGGCAACCACCTCCCGGACAGTCCTACGGCCTTCCTGGCTGATGCTAAGGCCCACGCCAACCCGAGTCTGCGATGCAAGGCCCAGTCGCCCCAAGACTTCGCCAACCTGGAGCTTCTACTCGAGGCCTTCCGTGTCCGTGCGAGCCGCGCGGTGTTGACCCTTGCGTCCGAGATGAAGGCCAACAAGAACGACGCCAACGCCTGCATGGTGCAGCTCACGCGCGCGTCGACGGCCCACGCTGAGCTCCTGCTGCTCGAGGCGTTCGTGAACGGTCTGAGCTCGATTCCGGCCGGTAAGGAGCGTCAGGCCGTGACGCACCTGTGCGAGCTCTTCGGAGCCTGGTTGATCACCAAGACGCTCGGCGACTTCCGTGAGGACGACTACATCTCGTCCAAGCAGGCCGCCATGGCTCGTCGCCAGCTCGTCAGTCTGCTGCCCGTTATCCGCAAGAACTGCGTGCTGTTGACGGACGCCTGGGACTTCACGGACTTTGAGCTCAACTCGACCATCGGCCGATACGACGGCGACGTCTACCGCGCGTTGGTGCGTCGTGCTCAGGATGAACCTCTGAACAAGACGCAGGTGCCCGAGTGCTACGAGCAGTTCCTCAAGCCGCTGTTGCAGTCGACCCTGTAGACAAAAGGTGGAGATGTGTAATGAGTGAAGTGTTCTAACAAACAATGAAATGCTTTCGAGAATAAAGGCTCAACAAACGCAACGACAGATTACATTTACACACATATACCTAGGTTGCACTACCTAGAAATCTCCTCAGCTTGGTTCTAGCCTCCGAGAGCAAGTCATGCCTAACAAACCAGGGTCATGGAGCACACCTCCAAGTTTACGGGTCGCAAGTCTCCTGGGCGCCCACTGCGAAGACCTGGACCCAGTGGTGCTTGTTGAACGTGTTGGTGTTGTACGCGTAGGCCGTGCCCACCATGTTGAAGTTGCCGAGGATGTTGGCGCGGCCCTCGCCCTTCATCCAGTTCTGGAAGACGGTCTCGACGTCAGGGGAGCCCTGGTCGATGTTCTCTTTGACGTTCGAGCACTTGAAGCCGGCGGCGGCGGCGCGCTGAGCGGGGGTCGAGTTGTCGGTGCCGGCGTCCGACATGAAGTCGGTCGACGACTGGTCCTTGACGTGGCGCTCGGCTGCCACCTTGAGCTTCTTGTTGGAGCACAGCGCCGGGAGTCCGTGCGAGGCGCGCTCCTTGTTGACACGGGCCAGCAGAGCGGCGCCGAGGTCAGAGTCACCGGTCATTTGGGCCAGCTCGCGTGTCTCCTGACGGAGGTTGGTGGCATCAGAGATACCGGCGGCAAGCACGAGAAGGAGAGCGATCGAAGTCTTGATGTACGCCATTGTGTGTGTTGGTTGGTATGGGATGTGGTCGGAGGATGGAAGATTGGAGAGTGACTAAGCTGGTGAGCTCTTAGATTCGGCCACCAAGAGAGCAGTTGACTACCGGTAGTCGCCTCTGCTGGTGATCCTGTACCAGGTCAACACAGTCACTCCTCTTCCCGCATGATGGAATAGGCACCAGCGTATGTTACGGATCCTTGTAGGCCACAGAGTGCAACAGATTCCATGGTCAAGTCCTCGAGTCAGGGACCAATTGTGGTGTTCGTGCAGCAGGTGGTGCCCGATTAAGCTCGTTCGTTCGATTTCACTCTATTACATGGTAGAGGTTGCCGTCTGGCGGGGGATTAACGTGGCTCGGCTTCAATAAACCAGCATAGAGCAGCACGCATGAGCAGGATGTATTTGGCTTCGCTCGATAATAAGACGTAGCCGAGTGGTAAACAAATCGGACATGGCGACTAAATAGATCGAGTGAAAGCCTTGGTGACCTTTGTCCTATCGGGTAGCAAAGGCCCCGTATGCCGACAGAGAGCTATCGGAAGCAGCACCTCGGGTTTGGTTGTGATACACGATGTCGTAGCTGCTCGAAGTGGTGGAAGGAACATTAAAACCTAGCGCTCCACAAGGGCAGCGCTTCGCATCGCTTGTTATTGATAAGGTTTCTTTAGGCGGCAGTTTGATGTTCACTTAAGATACTCAGCATGGAGAATCGTGTTGGCTCCCCTTCGGTTGCTGCAACAGCCGCAGACACGGTTGCCTACTACCGAACACAGACTGAAGCTCTCGCTGGGCCTACGCAATGGCCACGTCGAACGGCGTCGGGTTCCAATCCGGGAAAAACTTGGCCACCGTCTCCTTCACCTCCTCCTCCGTCCCCGGAATGAGGCGTCCATCCCCCATGCGCGTTAGAATGTACGCCATGGAGTCGGTGTCGTAGTTCTTCTTCCTCTTCTCGCAGTCCACCACCTTGAGCTCAATCGTCTTTCCCAGCTTCTTTTCAGCCATGGCAGCGATCTCCTTCGGGGACATGCGGTCGCTCTCGACTGAGAGCCCACTTCAACGAGCTCTTCGGTGCCGTGACCAGCGCGTGCGCGACGAAGCGACCGAAGTCAGCCCGCGACACGATGCCAAGCTTCGCGTTGCCATCGCCCACGACACTCATGGTTCCCTCTTTGAAGTTGAACCCCAGAACACTGCAATGACACCCAAGAAAAAAAGTTAGTTGGGGATAACACCGTTATCAGTGATATTGTATATCACGAATACTCACAACGGCAAGTACTCGCTCCAAAAGCCGCTAAGGAAGAGGGCCGTAAGGCAGATCAAGCTCCTTCAGCAAGCTGCGAGCGTTCTGCTTGGTGATGTTGGCTCCATCCTCGTCGGGCACGCCAAACTGTAGATACACCAAGTGTGTTTTTAAAGACTTCGAGGCATCGAACGAGCGACCACCCTACCTCAGTGGGCACAAATAGCTGGACGCCAGCCGCCTTCGCCGCTCGAGCGACCCCGTACTGGATGGAGTGGTGTTGCGCATCGACCGCACACACACTAGCGCAGATAATGGCCCTTAGTACACGCAGTCAATTTTCCGATATACAGTAGCATGACCTTACACAACTTCAGTGCCGGCCAGTGCTGTCTGTAGCGCCGTCTCGTCATGCCTTCACGAGGGACGCGTCTCGTTCCTTGAAGGGCTGAAGCTCAGACTTCATGAACAACATTTTCCGGTTATTACATTATACACCTCAATCAGCGCGTCTTGTACGATACCTGTCCCGAGTCAAAATCGTCACGGTAGTGTTGGCGTTAAGTAGACCATCAACGATGCTGTAGCCGACTCCGCCAGCACCGACGACCGTGAACTTGGTGAAGGTTGACATCCGTGATGATGGATCTTGGAACGGAGCTGGTGAGAGGAAATTGAATTGTGATTCACGCCTCGCTGTGAAGCCTGTATTGCACAGGGAAAAGAAGTTTCCCTCTAGGGGGGGCGCAACGGACGTAAGACCATGCCAGCCGGCTAAACGGAGCGAATGGGAGTCGATATTGCAGGTTTTCATCGCAGAGAAAGACAGCGCGTGGCAACCGATGGATCGAGAGAAGGCTGTTGCTTTGCTATGGAGGAGCTGATGCGAGAGGACCTGAAGCTACCGGCGACGAATTCCAGTCGCTTCGGCAAGATGCCTAGGAAAAGAGGCTCGAATGATGGCCACACGATTTTCGATCCGATGTCGAGAAGCGTCTTTGAAAGAGAAATATCAAAAAAGACTTGGTTACTTCAAGAACTACGTACATGGTGCCACTGCATCACTTTAAAACGCTTACAGATCCGACTGGATGAGCGGCTTCAAGTACTTCTCGTAACCCTCGGGGACCTGCGTCTTGTTCAGCGGCTCGTCCGCAGCACGGTTCACCAACGCGCGGTAGATGTCGCCGTCGTAGCGACCGATAGTCGAGCCCAACTCAAAGTCGCTGAAGTCCCAAGCATCGGTGAGCAGCACGCTGTTCTTGCGGATGCTCGGCAATAGACGCACGACCTGCTCGCGCACAAGGTCGGCCTGGCTCGAGGACAGGTAGTCGTGCTGGCGGAAGTCTCCGAGGGACTTGGTTATGAGCCAGGCTCCGAAGAGCGAGCACAGCTCAACAACAGCTCGCTGCTCCGGGCCAGCAGGAATTGTGCTTACCCCGTTGACAAGAGCCTCAAGCAGCATCAGTTCCGCGTGCGCGGTGGAGACGCGCGACATCAGCACCATGCACGCGTTGCCGTTGTTATTGGTGGCCTTCATCTGACGCGCTAGTGCTAGCAAGATGCGAGCGGCGCGCACCTCGAATGCCTCCACGAGCAGGTTCAGGTCTCCGAAGGCCTCCGGTGTTTGTCCAGAGAACCGCAGCTTGAGATCGGCCAGCACCTTGACCTTGGACAGGAAACGAGTGGCAGGCTCGCTCGCGTCGAGGGTCTTGGCTCCAGCCAAAGCCTTCAGCAAGTATCGAGCGTGTTGCTGCACCAGCACGTCGAAGGTGCCTTCGAACGTGTTGGCGCCCACAATCTCGTTGAACAGGTGCGCCAGGTTGCCGGACTGCGTGAACCCGTGGCCTCCGCAGAGCCGGCGGCAAGACTCCACTCCGTCACTGACCCTTTCAGCAAGCCAGGCCTTGAGACCCGAAGACACGGCGTGCAGCGCAGCCAACTTGGCGCCAAAGCCAGCGTCTCCGCTCTTGACGATCTCCACGGCTTCGTCGTGTCTTGCCATCATGTCCCGAGCCGCAAACTTGGCGGCGTACGAGATGGCGATGAACGGGAAGAGCTTGTGCTGCTGATTCTGGTAGTCCAGCACCTGGAACTCGCCCTTGTTGTCGGGCGTGCGGCCTTGAATCCGCGCGGAGCTGAAGCGCGTGGTAATCGCGGCCGCCTTGGCCATCGTCAGCGCGAAGCTTTCGACCAGGTTCGCGCGCACGTGCACCATAGTCAGGTACACCAACTTATCGCTCTTGGGCTTCACGAACGTCCCATCAGGCAAAACCTTGGCGTACCGCATCAGCATGTTCTCCCTCGGAACGCGCACCTTGTGGAACGCGCAGTAGCCGTTGTCGATGGCATTGAATCCAACCTTGGGCCCAATGTCGCCGACCTCAATGCCCGGCAGAGGCTGGTGGTCCTCCAGCGACCGGAGCTGCACCAGGAACGCCTGCACGCCCACGTCCTTCCCGTCCAGGAACAGCCGCGCGTGCACGATGGCGTGGTTGGCCGTCTTGCCCAGACCGCCGGGCCACCACTTGCGGCTCGTGAGCGTGGGCGAGTCGATGACGAACTCCTGCGTGGCCTTGTCGTACGTGGCGACGGTCTCGATGCCCTGCACGTTGGAGCCGTGGCCAAGCTCCGTCTGCGCGTAGGCGCCGAGGATCTTGTAGCTCTTGGCCAGCGGTAGCCACTTGGCGCGCTGCGCGTCGTCGCCCTGGTTCTCCAGCGTCGGCACGAACATGGAGTTGTGCACATCAATGCACAGAGGCTCCCCCAGAGCGCCGTACATGATGTTCTGCTCCGTCCGGTCCACGATCTGCTCGTCCTTGAGGAACTGCACAAAGTGCGCAACCTTCTTGAGCCCGAACGTGTAGCGCTGCGTGTGGTTGCGGAACATCATGTCGCGGTCCGAGAGCACGGGGTGGCGCTCCACCATCGCCACGAGCTGCTTGCGCCGGTCGTTGGCGGCTTTGCCGTCGCGCAGGACGTCGGTGAGCACGGTGGGATCGATGTCCCCATTGGCGCGCTCGGTCTTGAGCAGCAGCGGCGCCAGGTCCTTGAGCTCCATGATCAGTGACGCTTTGACGTGTGTGTGAGCGAGCAAATTGGATTGTGAGGTGTTCGAGCGGATATGCTGTTTTTGGTGTTGAGGTTTGAGATAGCTGATAATTTTAATTTGGAATTGGTTTGCTGGGAAATGTGTGTGCTGAGAAGTCATACAAGATGAGCTGAGATTCCTGATATTTGAAGATATAACATGTATCAAAAAGTATGGTAGTAATTAGAATGTCGAGGTAGTATCATGTTTGGAAGTTTTGTGCTGGTCAACGATTGTTTGACGTCATCCAAGTGGCGACTTCAACATGGTGTTTGACGTAGACGCTGGTTATAAAGCAAGTTATAAAGCATCGAGCACGGCAGCATCTTGCTTGATGTGAATGCAAGCATACAGCGGATCGACCACCGACGGTGGTGGTCGATCTCTAGGAATGAAATACTGCAGAATGCGTGACCCGTGTTCGCAATTTGCGAACGGTTCAAATGGCACGTTGGGGAATGCTGTGCGAATCTCACGACCCAAATCCGCATTCGTTCGTGTGCAGGAAACGTCGGTCGAATACAACGTCTATTGAGTTTTTTTAATTGCTATGACGTTCTGTGAGATCTCGATCTTCTACCATGACTATGACTCGCTTCCCTCACCTCGCTATCTCATTCTGCTGGTTCGATACTTCGGGCTTCACGGGGGGGGGGGGGGGGCACTTGCGACCGGATGGCTAGGCGGCTCGATGAGTAGCTCTCACACAGAAGCTGTTTGCTTCAGGGGACAGAGGATGTTAGTGCCAGGAGGTCCCCTCCAGTAACCATACACTCCCAACACGCGCATCATGTGCTGACCCCTGGTCTCTTTCACTTTCACGATCAACTTGCTCTACTGTACTCTTCGGGTCGATACACGGGGAAGACGAACTCGCTCAGGCTTGCCTAGACGCACCACTGGACGAAGAGGACGAAGAGTATCTGGCGTATGCTTACTGTACAATCGGTACTGGATCCCAACCGGGTCGCTTGGTGCTTCCGGGTTACAGTAGCATTGCCCATCGGGTCCAAAAGCATATTGGCATTGCTGTTCGCTTTGGATCCATCTGACGAGGTTGTCCCTGGGATTCTCTTGGTGCAGACAACCAAGTCCGGTGACTTAAGCAGCGGCAACCACCACACTTAACATGTCATTCTGTTTACATGGCGCTTCAACGCAGACAGATCGATTCTAAGTTAAAGACCCATAATCAAACAGTGATCGCCATATGAAAAAGTATCGCATCACTGCATAGGGCACGCTCTTCACTTTAGCCTCGCGATAAGACTCATGTGCCGTTCCACCACCCGGAAAAAAACGCTCATTGCGTGGGTCTGTAATGGCTCGCAGTAGCCCCACCTGGTTTGCCGCGTCGCATCGGAATCAGGCGCGCTCGCTCAATACTTCGAAGTATATTTTTACCGATCGTTGTCGTGCCCTCGCGCCTTCGATCCTGACCACATTCTCCAATTCGCCACCCTCCGCCCACAGCTAGAACACTAAACCATGGTGGCCTTCGCGCAGACTTCGATCGCTCTCCTGCTCGCTCTCACCGTAGGTGCATCCGACGCCACCAACCTTCGTCAGGATCAACGCGACTTGAGTGCTATGGCGCAGGCGAATCAAAATGCGGCAGCGCTGCTAGCGCGAGTCAACAAGGAGCGTGCAGCCCACGGACTCAAGCCAGTGTGCTCGAACAAGAAGCTGCAGGCAGCAGCCGAGCGCCACGTCAAGGACCAGTCCAAGACCGACTACATCTCCGACACCGGAACCGACGATTCGAATCCCGAGACGCGAGTCACCGATGCCGGCTACAAGTGGCAGAGCGTGAGTGAGGCCATCGATGCGGGCAATGCCAACGCGGACGCTGTGGTGGACTGGTGGATGAGGAATGAAGCTCGTGAGACCATCCTCGGCAAGTATACAATGGCGGGATCGGCGTACGCGTACAACCCCAACACGTACAGCAAGCACACGTGGGTGCAGGTCTTCGCCACTGGCAGCTCGGAGGCGTGCGATGCTTAAACAGCCTCTCCCTAAGGGCTTCTACTTAGAGATATATATCTTGAGAAATATGATAAAGATTTTTCTTTAGAGTTTTTATTTGCTTGGACCTTGAAATGACGTTCACATTTCCGCCAATGAATCTTTATCCTTTAGTCGATCGGCAGTGCCATTTTGACCAATCGCCTGATCGGGTCTCGTTTTGGTCGGGTGGTGGTCGTTACTTTGGCATTCTCGTTCGCTCCCCTCAACCAGACCCGATAGATTTTCTTCTCTCGCCAGCATGCGCGCGCGCAGGGTGGTGGATCAATCCGCCGCGGTGCAAGACAGTCGGTTCACGACCACGATATTCCTGGAGGGCTACCAGTACACAAGGTCCACCACGTCTGGACGCAAGACCGCGTACCGATGCAGCTACTACCGATCCGCTGGCTGCAGGGGGAAAGTGGACCTGATCACGCGCTCCAAGCTCTTCACCAACTTCGTCGAGCACACGTGTGAACGAGGCGATCATTTCGTGTCGGAAACTCCTGACCAGACCAACTCCGTGACCCCCGCTGCCACTGTTACCACTACATGTACCACCACCACGGGCCACCCTTACATGGTCCAAGCCCAAGGAGGATTCCAGCCCCCGCCCGTCAACCGAGTGGCTCGCGTCGCACCGGGTCAGGTCGATCTTAGCCACTTGGCGCAGATCGAGAGCCCTCCTCTTCTGTTCGTGCGCAACACCAAGTTGAACTTTTTCCAGTTCAACTGCATGAACGGATACGGACCCGACAATACCCCGAAGCGAGTCATCGGGTGGGCTCACCCTCACCTCGTTGAGCTGCTCAAGCACGCAGGCTCGACCATCTACGTGGATACCTCCCTCCGTCGCCTACCTCCAGGGTTCGAGCAGTGTCTCGCTCTGGTTGTGCACGACAAGCCGTCGGGGTTCTTCGTCCCAGTGTTCTACGTGCTGTGCACGCTCCGGTCGGTTGCTACTTACCGTAGCGCCCTCGGCTTTATCGCTGGCAGTACAGGACGAAAATTTAAGCCAGAGGAGGTCGTGTGCGACTTTGACGGCGACTTGTTGAGCGCACTGCGAGCGGAATTCCCGAACGCCGTCGTGAAGGGGGCGGTGCATCTCTTTAAGAAGGCATGCCGGACTCGAATGGAGCGACTGGAGATCTCGGAGGAAGCCACCAACATCGCGATGCAGAAGGGGGTGCTCGACATGCTGGTGTCGATTCCGCCGGATAGAGTTGCCACTGCTGGCATTGCGTGGGTGAAGCAGCAGATCATGATGAAGTGTGATGGAGCTGGGGTGCCGTACGCGCAGGAGAAATGGCGCTCGTTCTGGGTTTACTTCAGGCGCGTCTGGATCGCGCAGTTCCCGCCCGCCGTGTGGAGTCTCCACGGGCTGAGCGACAGCATCATCTCACGTACAAGCAACCCTCTCGAGCAGTTCCATAGAGAACTGGACGCAGCCTTCACGTTGCCAGACCCGGGCCTCCCGTTTTTCGTGGCAACCATCGAGAAGATGGCGCGCCGCCACGTCGCTGATCTTGCAGCGGAGACGACTACGCTTCCAAGGGCGGTTGAGGTTTTTAGCGACGAAGAGGATTCAAGCGACGAGGAGAGCACCGAGGACGACTTGGACGGAGATGACGACGACGATAGTGTCGAGTTTACTAAGCCCGAGTCGCCACGCGGACACGAAAGCGTCGACCGTAATGGCGATGCGGGAGCTGACTACTCGAGCTGAATTTACGTGAGAGCGGCAACAGAACGAATCACCGTGAGCTCCAATCCAATGATTCCATCGCTGCAGTACCTGCTTGCAGAAGCGATCAAACAAAAATGTTGCGGCAATTTGATCTTCGTAAACGGCATTTCGTGTATTTCAAGAAAAAAAATCAACGAACGACTTGATCGGAACTGTTGTCAGCTCTCGGATAGTTACAACACTATTTCTATAGCAAAATTGATTCAGATGCGCCTCGTTCTGCAGCATCATGTTGTTGTTGTCGTCAAGTTTGTAGCCGCCGATTGCGTGGTCTTGGTCTATGGATTGCGTATCGGAGCCAAGGGCTATTACGTGAACGCTTCACACCATGTGCACGGAAGCCCAGCACAGGGCTCAGCTCATGCTGAGCTAAGCCGAGCTCAGTCAGCAATCTGCTCCCAATTAGACAAGTTCCATCCAGTCATGCCTGCATTCCGCCACCCCTCGGCCCCGGGCCGCTTTGGCTCCTCTCATCGGGGTTTGACGACGACATGAACAAGGACGCCCCTGCCGCGAAGTTGTTGTCCGCGCTGTTCGAGAAGCTCTACCCGAACGATGAGAATCTACCCAAGCGGATCCTCCTCGTGTCGGCGCACTTTGAGTCGGACAGCAACGGGTTCGAGATTTCCAACGCCGCCTTGCCCAAAATGATCTTCGACTACTACGGATTCGACGACGAGGCCTACGACATTGACTACCCTGCTAAGGGAGACCCTGAGTTCGCTCAGAGGGTCAAGGAGCAGCTCGAGAAGAACAAAATCAAGGCGAAGCTGGTGAACCGCGGGTTCGACCACGGCATCTTCGTCCCGATGTCGTTGATCCGACCGCAAGCGGGCATTCCGATCGTCACCATGTCGACCAATTTGTACTTGGGCAACAAGGCCCACTTCAACTTGGGCAAGGCGCTTGAGCCTTTCCGTGATGAGGACACGCTGATCCTCTGCTCCGGTCAGTCGACGCACAATCTTCGTGCCCTCCACAGCCGTAGTCCTGTCCTAATCGAGGGAGCGCGAGCATTCCAAAGCTGGCTGGACGAAACTCTGTCTTCGGAGTCCAAGCTCACTGTCAAGGAGCGCCGGGAGGAGCTAATTCATTGGCAGGATGAGCCTGCATCTCGGTTCGCGCACCCGACTCCTGACCACTTCATGCCGTTTCTTGTCGCCGCTGGAGCAGGAATGGAAGAGAAGCAGCCAGGAGCAAAGGCGTTCTTCGGTGGGTGGACCATTGGCCACATGTCCTTCGCCAACTACGCTTGGGGTATTTAGCAATAGGTAGAATTGGTGTGCTCGAAACGGCCCATATCCTGATAACTCGAAATGAACAAGATGCGCTTGAACACACCCTGGCGCTTGTCGGATACGATGATAGATATTTTGTGTCACACAAATTGTGTGGTATCTTGCGCACTGCCAGTGGATGGCTGTTAAGAGGTCACGTCCCCAACATGCTGTCGCTCATGGTCGCAGTACAGATTCCGACGAGACTGGCTCCGTGAAACTATAGCACTCCTTGACTCTGCCTCAGACGCTGAGGTCCATGCATGCGCTGACTGTATTATTAGATGAGGATGTTGGCCGAGGGCTTTACCTTCCAGTATCTAACTCGTTCATTGCCTTCATCCGTGCCTTTCGCTGAGGATCCTCCCTCCACCACTCAAGCGTCATGCAGCTCAGGGGGACTTTAGCTGCCGTGCTAAGCGCCATCGGCACTCCAACTCGCAACCTGACGGCCAATTTTGACATTCTCTCGCACAACGATGTCTACGAGATGGCGCAAGACACCGTCGACGGAATAAAACTCGGGGGACCGTCGCGCGTGGTGCCTATTGCCAACTCCATGCGAGAAGCTAACCCCAATACTCTCGTGCTCTTTGCGGGCGACACGGTGTCTCCATCCCTTTGGTCGACCCAGCTCAACGGCCAGCACATGATCACGGCGCACAACGCAATCGAGCTGGATTTCGCGTCGCTGGGCAACCACGAGTTCGACTTCGGGATCGAGAACTTCGTCAACTTGACGTTCTCCTCCAACTTCCCCTGGTTGAACGCCAATTGCTCGCAAGCCGCGAGCTGTTGCGTGGCACAGTGCCGCATGCTATCAAAAACTTCACGGACCCTATCAACGGCAACATCAGCGTCGGAATATTCGGTGTAATGTACGATATGAAGAACTCGAGTAAGGGCCTCTACTGGAGGGATCCAATTGAGACGGCTCGCGAGCAGGTGGCTGCTCTGCAGGCCCAGAACGTCGACTTGATCATCGCCCTGACGCACCAGGACCTTGTCGACGACAACAGGCTCTCCGAAGAGGTGGGCGGCATTGACTTGATCATCGGCGGACACGACCACAGCTCGATGCTGCAGACCCACTATGGCACGCCGTATATCAAGTCCGATTTCAACTTCCGCTCGATCTGGAAGACGCACATCGAGTACTACGCTGCTGATGCCAGCTACGACCGCAAGGTTGTCATGACCCACCAAACGGTCCCTATCGTGGAGAGCATGCCTAGTGATAGCAATCTTGACGCCACCATTGCGGCGTACCAAGCACAAATGGAAACTCTTGAAGAGCAGATCATCGGCAACCTGTGCGAAGACCTGGCTCTATCGCAGAATGTTGTGCGCACCAAGGACTGCAAGATTGGTCACCTGTTCGCTGACGCTGCTCTGCAGTATTACGGCAAGGGTTCAGCTGATGTTGCCGTCGTGAATGGAGGATGCATCCGCGGCGACAAGGTCGTAGCTGCCGGTGATCTAACGATGGGTGACTTGCTGTCTTGGTCACCGTTCCGCAACAGGCTGATGACGATCCAGACGAACGGTGCGTCGCTGAAGCTGTTCCTCGACCACGAGATGGCCAGAAGTTGCGGCTCCAATACCATTGAGCAGAACGGCTTCTACGTGCACCTGTCGGGCTTCAGCTACACATACACGCGCACACGCGAAGGTGTTGGCACCATCTCAAGCTTGGTGTGGCTGGATCACCCAATTAATTCGGGCGAGATCAAGGACTCGGACGAATTCGTCATGGCTCTCACCAACTATCTCTACTCGACGGAGTTCGTTGTCATTGACGGTGTGAATGCTACGGTCAAAGTGAGCGAGGTTGAGGCTGACAGAGTGGACTCGGCTCTTGAGGCCTACATCTCCAGGTTGAGCAATGGCACCGTGTGCCTCCAACACGAATTGCGCTCGTCCGTCTCATTCTAAATCGCCTGCGTCTGTCAGGTGGCGAAGCTTTCCACGGGTTCAGACAAATATATGAGCGGGCAACAGATTATCAATGCTGCTGTGTAGAATAGTTCGACTTCGATACACCACCATCTATCCAAATGTAACAAAATGTATGGTCCGCCCTACCGAATTAGAGGTGCACGACTGCGGACGTGTTGGAGCGGATGGCCATGTCGGCTGCAGCTCGAAGGAACCGCTCGCCGGGTCGGCTGCCGGAGTCCCATGTGCAACTTATCAATAAAACCGCGAGAATTATTCTTATCAAATGAAACCACGAGAGTTCTTCTTTTGTAAAAAATATCTGGGTTGCTTCATCTAACACCTATTGTGCCTTTCTGCCAAAACGCCCTCAGATTTGAGGTTCTACGTAGGACTCTTGCTCCTACGTAAGACCTCATAAAAGTTAGTACCAAGGCCAGTAAAACCGTGCATAAACAATAACTGAATGTAAACTGAGCGATTTGCTTGCGAAGGGAGGCCAACAAATTGTGCACAGTACCGTTATACCTGTAGCACATGTACCCGTACGTAGCTCCACGCTGGCACGGTGACCTGGTTGCGGTGCTGCCTGACCCTCCGCCTGTACGAGTGCGGCCAAACTATGCATTTGCCACAGATGCATTCAGGCGCACTGGCCTGATCTAGTCCTACGAAGGCCCGAATGGCCAGCTTAACATGGCCATTCGGTCCTTATTTCCAAAAAGGTACCCTTTAGATGAAGACGGAGCTCCTACGTAGGACTTCCGTAATCCGATGCAGGGCCAGTAGCAAATCCTAGGTTTAGCCCTACCCTCTCCTTCTTAAGACCACCTTTTTGAGGTCAGATTGGCCAAAGTTTCTGAAAGGCACAAAAAATTAGTTGCTGCTGCAGGCATTGACTACCCCTATTATTAAGGTTAAGGGCGATAAAAAAGAAGGAAAAAATATTGGCTGGAATTTGGCTGGACGACAGCGACAGCAAAGAGGGGGCAGCAACATGTAGAGTTGGTGCTTTCCAATCAGGCAGGACTCACAAAAATACCCCCCCCCCCCCTGAAATCAGTTGAATCGAAAGAGTAGCTCGCAACTGGCGAAGGCCATAATCGCTCGATTTTACGTGAACACCTGCTCAAAAATCATAGCGATCGTGCAGCAAAGCTGCAAAAATCCTAAGCAAAAGCCTCTCAGTCATTTTTTGAGCTCAGTTAACAATGTGCTTCAATCTCCGGAAGCAACAGGCTTTCCACCACTACACCAACTACCCTATCGCCGCTAACTATGCCTGCATTCCGCCACCCCTCCCTGGTCGTTTCGCACGGTCCTGGCCCACTATGACTCCTCTCTTCGGGTTTTGACGACGACATGAACAAGGACGCCCCTGCCGCGAAGTTGTTGTCCACGCTGTTCGAGAAGCTCTACCCGAACGATGAGAATCTACCCAAGCGGATCCTCCTCGTGTCGGCGCACTTTGAGTCGGACAGCAACGGGTTCGAGATTTCCAACGCCGCCTTGCCCAAAATGATCTTCGACTACTACGGATTCGACGACGAGGCCTACGACATTGACTACCCTGCTAAGGGAGACCCTGAGTTCGCTCAGAGGGTCAAGGAGCAGCTCGAGAAGAACAAAATCAAGGCGAAGCTGGTGAACCGCGGGTTCGACCACGGCATCTTCGTCCCGATGTCGTTGATCCGACCGCAAGCGGACATTCCGATCGTCACCATGTCGATCAATTTGTACTTGGGCAACAAGGCCCACTTCAACTTGGGCAAGGCGCTTGAGCCTTTCCGTGATGAGGACACGCTGATCCTCTGCTCCGGTCAGTCGACGCACAATGCCAGCAGTATGAGTCCTGCATTGATCAGAGGCGCGCAGGCCTTCCAAAGCTGGTTGGACGAGACGCTCACCTCGCAGTCGAAGCTCAGCGTCGAGGAGCGCACAAAGTAGATCACGAACTGGCTGGACGCTCCTGGGGCGAGACTCGCCCACCCGACACCCGACCACTTCATGCCGTTCATCGTCGCCGCTGGAGCGGGAATCACAGACAAGAAGCGGGTGCAAAGGCCTACTTCGGTTGGTGGGCCATTGGTCACATGTCGTTCGCCAACTATGCGTGGTGAGCCTTGCCGATTGAAAAGTTCAACAACATTTGAATTGTGTACGAGTTTTACATTTTCTGCGTAATGATCCGCAGCCAAAATGTTTCGTTTGGTGCCTACAGATCGGATTGAATCAGCGGCTTCAAGTACTTCTCGTAACCCTCAGGCACCTGCGTCTTGTTCAGCGGCTCGTCCGCAGCGCGCTTCACCAACGCGCGGTAGATGTCGCCATCATAACGACCGATAGTGGAGTTCAGCTCGAAATCGCTGAAGTCCCAAGCGTCCGTCAACAGTACGCAGTTCTTGCGGATGACCGGCAGTAGACGCACGATCTGTTCGCGAACAAGGTCAACCTGGTGGGAGGAGATGTAGTCCAACTGGCGGAAGTCTCCCAGCGAGTTGGTGATCAGCCAGACACCGAAGAGCGAGCACAGTTGAGTCAGCGAGTTCTTCTCAGCTCCAGGCGGGAGATTCTTCACTCCACGGATGAACGCCTCCAGTAGAATGAGCTCCGCGTGAGCAGTCGAGGCACGAGTCATGAACACCATGCAGGCATTGCCGTCGTTTTTCGCGGCCTTCATCTGGTTAGCCAGTGCGAGGACGATGCGTGCTGCGCGCGTTTGGAAGGCTTCCAGCAGCAGGTCCAGATCGCCAAAGTCCTCAGAGGTCTGGGCCTTGCAGCGCAGCTTGGTATCACTGTACTGCTTGACCTGGTTCAGGAACTTGGTGGAGTTCTCGCTAACAGGGAGCGAACCAAGCGTCTTCAGCAGGTAACGGGCGTGCTGCTGCACCAGCACGTCGAACGTGCCTTCGTACGTATTCGCGCCGACAATTTCGGCGAATAGGTGGGCCAGATTGCTCGACTGAGTGAAGCCGTGGCCCCCACATAAGCGACGGCACGTCTCAACGCCGTCGCTCACTCGCTCTGCCAGCCAGGCCTTCAGACCAGAGGACACAGCGTGGAGCTCTGCCAGTTTGGCTCCGAATGAAGACCCACCGCTCTTGATTATATCAACGGCAGAGTCGTGCATCTCCACCAGAGACGTACCGGCAAAGTGCGCGGCGTACGAGATTGCGATGAGCGGGAACAGTTTGTGCTGCTGGTTCTGATAGTCCAGCACCTGGAACTCGCCCTTGTTGTCCGGAGTACGCCCCTGGATACGAGCGGCACTGAATCGAGTGCAGATAGTGCTAGCTGCCCCCAGCTGTAGACCTGCAGTCTTGATCATGTACGCTCGAACCTGCACCATCGTCAAGTACACCAGCTTGTCGCTCTTGGGCTTTACAAAAGTCCCATCAGGCAGCACCTTGGCGTACCGCATCATCATGTTCTCACGGGGGGTACGGATCTTGTGGAACGCGCAGTAGCCGTTGTCGATGGCATTGAATCCAACCTTGGGCCCAATGTCGCCGACCTCAATGCCCGGCAGAGGCTGGTGGTCCTCCAGCGACCGGAGCTGCACCAGGAACGCCTGCACGCCCACGTCCTTCCCGTCCAGGAACAGCCGCGCGTGCACGATGGCGTGGTTGGCCGTCTTGCCCAGACCGCCGGGCCACCACTTGCGGCTCGTGAGCGTGGGCGAGTCGATGACGAACTCCTGCGTGACCTTGTCGTACGTGGCGACGGTCTCGATGCCCTGCACGTTGGAGCCGTGGCCGAGCTCTGTCTGCGCGTAGGCGCCGAGGATCTTGTAGCTCTTGGCCAGCGGTAGCCATTTGGCGCGCTGCGCGTCGTCGCCCTGGTTCTCCAGCGTCGGCACGAACATGGCTCGGTGCACGTCGAAGCCCAGCGGCTCGGCCAACGCCTTGTACAGGATCTGCTGGTCCACGGGGTCCGTGTAGCCGCCTTCTTGCAGCAGCTTGACGTAGTGGAAGGCCTTCTTCAACCCGAACTCGTAGCGCTGCGTGTGGTTGCGGAACATCATGTCGCGGTCCGAGAGCACGGGATGGTCCTCGATGACCTTGACCAGCTGCTTGCGCCGGTCGTTGGCGGCTTTGCCGTCGCGCAGGACGTCGGTGAGCACGGCCGGGTCGATGTCCCCATTGGCGCGCTCCTTCTTGAGCAGCAGCGGCGCCAGGTCCTTGAGCTCCACGGCCATGACTGTGACGGACTTGGTCAGCTGGCGGTGAATTGGCAAGTGAGAGAGTGAGTGCACGACGGCAGTTGAAGCACGGAGCAGTGTGGACCACAAAAGTGTCGACGTCATCGTCGACGTCGACACTTTTGTGGCCCACGCGACGAACCTCACACAAGCGATATGTCAGCTGTATGAAGTAATACAGGTTTTCCACGGCTCCAGTGGCCTCCTTCACGTCCGTCAGCCAAGAGGAGCGACGCCAAGCCAAAAGGAAGGAAGGAAAGATGTTCCGCTCCCCGCAGCCGGGCGACTGGGCCGCCGAAGACGAGGACACGGCGCCCCTCCCCACGCCCACGCAGGCACGCGAGCCGGCAGCTCCAGCGCCTGCGCCCGTCTCAGCAGCCCCCGCCGCGTCTAGATCGCAGGACGCGCGCGGCGGAGGCGGACGCTTCGACCGCAGCAACAGCGGTGGCGGCGGCGGCGCGGGAGGACGCTTCGATCGCGACAGAGACTACGAGCGAGGAGGACGCTTCGACAGGGACAATGGAGGAGGACGCTTCGAGCGCGACCGCGACTATGGAGGAGGAGGAGGCGGTGGACGCTTTGACCGCGGCGGAGGCGGACGCTACGACCGCGACAGGGACTACGACCGCTACGACCGAGGCGGAGGCGGCCGCTTTGAGCGCGACAATGGTGGACGATATGAACGCGACAACGGAGGACGCTACGAAGGCGGAGGACGCGCCGACGCCGCGCGCTGGGGACACAACGCCGACCGCCGCGGCGGCGGCGGCTCGGGCGCGCGCGAGCTGCCCGTAAAGCAGGGCTTCGTGGTGTCCATCAAGGAGAACTTCGGCTTCGTGAGCTGCCTGGAGCGGGACGGGGACCTGTTCTTCCACATCTCGGAGGCGCCCGTGGACGTGCAGCTGCAGGACGAGGTCGAGTTCCGCGTCAAGTACAACCAGCGCTCGGACAAGGAGATGGCCTGCCAGCTGGTGGCGCTGCCCAAGGGCACGATCAAGGTGGAGGAGGTCTCGGACGAGCTCTTCGACGGCGTCGTGACCAAGAGCCTGCCGCGCGGAGGCCACGGCGGCGGCCGCGGGTTCTTCAACAACCGGGACGACGACCGCCACCAGCGCGAGGAGCATGGACTCATTGAGGTGAAGAAGGCGCCCGAGCAGGGAGAGGACGCGAAGGCCGAGGAGACAGCAGCGACAGGCGATGAGGAGCAGACACAAGAGGAGGCTGACGCGTCGCCCAAGAAGACGCTGGCCAGGCGCGAGTTCGTGCGCTTCAACAGCGAGAGCGTTGCGGTGATTGAAGAGAAGGACGACCAGGAGCAGACTGGCCGACCCAAGAAGAATCCGATCCCGCACTTTGGCGACGAGGTGCGCTTCCGCATTGCCAAGCACCGCAAGACCGGAGCGAAGCGCGCGGTGGACATCATCATCACGGTTTCTGCCCGGGAAAAGCTGGAGAAGGAGATCGAGGCCAAGTTGGAGACGATGACGCGTGAGACGGGCGTGGTGGACCGGGTGAAGAACGGTGGTGGCTTCATCAAGTGCTGCGACCGACCTGTGGACGTTTACTTCCCCTTCCATGAAATCCGTGAGCCAGAAGAGGGCGACAACAGCGACACCAAGGACGGTGAGCAGAGTGAGACCTCTGAGAAGTCCCGCCGTGGCCGGCAAGGTAAGGGACCGACTCTCCGCGAGGGTGATGAAGTGTCTTTCTTTGTGTACGAGGACCAGGAGGATGACTCAGCTCGTTCGCGCCCTCGCTTGACTGCGCTCCGCGTGCAGAAGCTCCCCCCCGGCTCAGTTTCTTTCGAGGAGCTCGTCCGTGCTGACGTCGAGGGCCTCGTGTCGAAGCTGCCAAAGGAACCTCGCAACGGCCCCGAGGTCATTGGCTCGATCACTGTTGCGTCGGTCGAGCCAAGTGATGGTGAGAAGTCTGAGGAAGCAAAGGACGCCGCGATTGAGACGACGCCCGAGAGTGAAGGAAAGCCATCTAAGAAGAAGAAGGGCAACAATGGCAAGGCCAAGAAGCAGAAGGTTTCCTTCCGTCTTTGTGATACGGAGGACATGAGCTACGTTCCCCACATCGACGACAAGGTCGTCTTTGATGAAGTGCTGGACAAGCGCACTGGTAAGATGAAGGCCGTCAAGGTTCGCGTGGTGCAACTGAACCCGAAGAACCGCGAGACTGGCACAATTAATGCCATGAAGGAGGACTTTGGATTTATCAAGTGCGCTGAACGCTCGGGCGACGCGTACTTCCGCTTCTCAGATGTCATGGGCATAAGCCGGAGCTACAACAACGGCACGGAGGTGGCGTTTGATGTTCAAGTGGATAACAAATCCGACCACATCCGCGCAACGCGATTGCAGATTTTGCCTCGCGGAACTGTCAAGTGGGAGGATGTTGCCGCTGAAGGCCTGGAGGGAAAGGTTGTTGCCGTGCCCAGCTCGCAGAGAGGACACCAGTCAAACCGCGGCGGTCGTGGAGACAAGATGAAGCAGCTGCAGAAGTTTGTGCATGGAAAGATTAGTTGTATCACTCCGCAGAAGCAGCACTTGATTGACTTCCTGCCGGAGTTGAAGGAGAAGGTTGACGCGGCGTTTATTACTTCAGAGGACGTTGTGGAGGCGCCTGAAAAGATTGCCGAGGGCAAAGAAGGAGATAAGGAGGGCGAGGAAGCTGACAGCAAGGCTGAGATCCGGATCTCGTTCCCCAGCGCTCTGTCCAAGTTTGAGCGTGCTGCTATCCATGAATACAGTGACTGGCTTGGACTGAAACACGAAAGCAGCGGCGAAGGATCTCAACGTCGGCTTGAACTGGTCGGCACCGAGAAGATTTCGCTAAAGACCGTGGAAGACAAGCTTGCGAAGTCTGCTCCTGAGCTTACGGTGGAGTTTAAGGAAGACGATGTGGATGACGTGCGATACAATCCACACGTGGGAGACCGCGTCAAGTTTGATTTGGTATTGGTCAAGCGAACTAAGCAGTTCCAGTGTAAATCCATATCGTGCGTGGAAGCTGTCTCCACCAAGAGCAAGCCTGCAGCCATCACAAAGAGCGATGCGGCCAAGGGCGAGGGATTCATTGTGTCGGTGAAGCCAGAGGGTTTTGGTTTTATCCAGCCTGCTCAAACTGTACCTGGATCCCTGGAAGAAAACCTGTTTTTCCACATCAAGGAGGTCATGACGGGGCAGACATTGGCCGAGTTGAAGGAAGGAACCGAGGTCCAGTACACCATCTTTGTTGACGAGAAGAAGACGAAGAAGCGTGCGATGGCCATCTCCGTCGTGCCAGCGGGGACTATCAAGAAGGTAGTGCCCGAGAGCATCAAGGGTGTTGTCACGAAAGTTAGCTTCCTGCACCGGATGAAGAGCGGGCCGAAGGGGCGCTTCGCCAAGGCAAACCCTAAGACAAGTACTCTCGGACGAATTCGCATGGCCATTGACGCTGATGACGATGACGATGCTGACGCGGAGGGAGACAGCGATGACGAGGAAAATGAAGAGGATAACACGGAGGAGGTCAAGAGCGGTGACACTGAGACCGAGTCGAAGGACGCCACTGCCTCTGACGAGACGAAAACGACGGAGAAGAAGGACACGGCGCAGAAGAAGTCGAGCAAACAGATTTATCTGTACAACATCCGTGACATCGCAGACCCGACTGTGGTGCTGCGTGAGGGCGACGAGGTGGAGTTCATCCCCCAGGTGACGCCGAAGAATCTACGCGCAGCCAACATTCGTCTCATTCAGTCGCATGCTAAGCAAGGAGTGGTGACTCGCGTGGCCGATGATCTCGGGGGTATCATTCGCCTAGACGGCGACGATAATGATCCAGCAATTGAGGCTTCTTACACGGCTCGCAATGTGCTGCGTGGCGATATTCTGAGCGAGGGCGACCGTGTTGAGTTTGCGTACCGAGCACCGCCCGCCGCCAAGCCCAACAACAAGGTGTCGAAGAAGAACGTGGCCGATGATAAGGGTTCTGAAGAGGAAGAAAAGGAGAAGGTCGAAGGTGAAGAAGGGGCTGCCAAGGATTCCGCTGAATCTACCGCCGAGGAGCCTATCCTAGGCCGTGCCACGAGTGTTCTGCGCCTTTCGTCTTCGCCGAACCCCCAGGCAAGTTCTAAACGCCGCGGCTCTCGATCTGTCAACTCCACGCTGAAGGAGGCTATGCGTCAGGTTGGAGCCAACGCTATGGTTGCGTCTCGCATGGCGAAGGGGCCGGATGGAACGCGGGGCTTTGCTGAAGGATGGAACTCGTCGTCGCAGAGCAAGGAGAGCTCTACCACTACTACAGGCACCACCACTACTACCGTCACAACGACGACGACGATTAGCTCGGAGACGAGCGAGGCGTAAGTGAGAAGACGCGTGACTTCCATCACCACGTTCCATCGTGAGTTTCTTGACAGGCGGGCTTACCCTCCATGTATCTGTAGGTGCTAGGCATGTAAGGAAAGCTGTCGGTTTGGCAGGCATGCTTGCATTCCTGTTTATAGTAAGCCGACCGGGATCACTAACAAGATGAATAGATGCTTTCGAGACTTCGTTGCAGCCATACTATTAGTAAACTACTGGAGCATCTCAGTCGCGTTGCTCCGTTGAGTTGCTTAGGGGGCCGACACCCTGCAGTGGAATCTCCACTGCAGGCCGACGTCCCCGCCCTCCCAATGGATCTAATGAAGTTATTGATTAATTTAATTGGGTCTAAGCCATCACGTGCAGATCGGTGCAGCTTCCGATCCGACATCACATCTTCGATTAGGAACACTATTATTATAGAACTGCATGAAGAACTCGTCATTGCATGTTTAGAGATACCCTTCCGCATATAAATAGAGATCTGTTCAGCGCCTTTTGGCCGGCTTCAAACGGAGTCGTCTTCACGAAAAAATGTCCGGACAAAGATTTTGGTCGAGAAAATAGCGACCTGATCGCAACTTTTTGCTAAGTATGTTTTTAGAATCGGTGCTGGTATACTCGAGGTGTACCTCTACGTATAAGGGAAGGCATGCAAGCCGCACAGCGTTAAGCAAGTACTGCAGTAGTAGCAACAGCGGCTAAGATTGGGCCAAAAAATGACCTAGCTGTTCGACATTTTGTTTCTTAGCCGGTAGGCGGTGAAACTTTGCAAGAGCCGACCACATGAACACTTCAAATACTGTGTAGACTCTATTGTAAGCACTACCAACTCGATAGAGCGTTACTGGGTCACTGATTTACTCCCAAAGTCGGAATCCCTACAATTTCGTCATGGGTACAAGGTACCAATCGACTTTCCGCACTAACTTAATTGCTGTTGCTTCTGGGGGTCCGTGGCTAGTCACTTGTATTTCATTGTGCCATTTAGAGCTCTTTAGAATCAATTGCATTGCTTTGGAAAGCGAAAACGTCTTATCTACAACTATTGTTTTTGTGCCCACACGTGGGATTTGGACCGAGCCCACGGTGGGCTTTGAGGCTGGGTAATAAAGATTAAATAAACTGTAGGAGACTCAGTCTGACGCTCCCGTATATAAGCTTGCTGACCGTGTTCCCTCCGCTCTAAATCATGGTACGAACGTATGCGACGAGGCGTTTAGTCACATCATCATAGCCGATAAACTGTAGCATTTTAGCTAAAGCTCCACCCGTCGCCCTGTTGCTGAGCCAAATTAGCATTTCTCTGTTTGGAAAGTGCCCTCTAAATCGTGTAACTCCGATTTAATGACATATGATCACTAAATTCCGCATCTTTATGCAGTGAAATCTCAGATCCTATCCTTGTCACAATTCTAGAAACATCAGTAAGCACAGGATTTTTTGGTCAAAAATGGCCCTGGGCGACTCAATCAGAATGTCAGCCCTAGCCCGTTCCTTCTAAACTGATATCAGGTAAGTAAATGCGGGTATGGACCCTTGAAAAAGCTAAGTACAAGTGAGTGCATCAATCTAAGGGGGGACTTCGTCCCCAACTAGTACAGTCAAACCTGTTTATATGGTCCTCTAAATGAGCCCCACCGTTTAAATGATTCAGTTTTTCGCGTAGCCAAAACTTTGACTTACTTTTTGTATGGTGTCAGCTTATATGCAAACAAGGTATATGAGTCACTTTTTTGGGAACCAAAATGAGTCTAACCTGTTTATATGACTCAAAGTTCTCCAGATAAAACACTTCGAAATCCTTAAAAGCACTCTCTGCGACCACCATTGAGTATTAAGCACATACAAAACGATAAACAAAGTTGAGAGTCACCATTGCTCAAATAAAACTGCACATGACGATTTTCATGGACCATGGTCATGGTATCGAGTTGCTGTATTCGACCTTTGCCACGGTGCACTTATCATACCAGGCTAACTATCCATTCTATTTGAGCCACTATATTATGTATAATCTATTGTCTAACCTTTTGTCGCCAGGTCGAGCGCGTACGGGTAGCATGGGTACAATCTTACCCGCATGCGCGGCCTTCAATAGTTTTATATGAAAGTTTGTATCAAATTCCATATACCCATCAAAAACAATACAGGGATAGAAGATCTGAGATTTGACGATCTTAGCCTACATTTCTTAGGTATTTTGGGAAAACTTCGCTCACCGCTTTTGATGCAATCCTAGCTCAAATCGAGTACCTGAAAGATGTTTCGAGCTCTCCAAGCAATTCTTTTTCTACCTTACTAACCGGTTTGCCCATGGCACCTCTGTGTCGCTTAATACAAAAAATGGTGATTTTTTCGATTTGATCAACTTCTGACTGTATTTTCAACACGATGCATTGCTCAAATTGAGCCGGGAAATAGTTTCTAAACGTACCAGGCATTCTTCATTCCATTCATCTAATTTGCTTGTCAATCAGAGCTCTGTAGCGCTCAAACTTGAGCCGACGCGTGCGCGCGGAAGACTCAGTATCCTACCCCTGAAGACAAAAGGTAAAACAAAAGCACACCCACTAACATCACGGCCTATAATTTTTTTTAAAAATGCACGGAGCTACGCAGTTTAAAAAAACGTAGAGGCGGTTTTTATCGGACTTAAACGGATACTATAGTCAATGCTAGTGTGCCGCGGCGATTGCGCGGTGTTTGATTGAACCAATCACCCATCGAAATTGTTGAGCAGAACCTATAATAATGGAGCACCCCAGTAGGGTTGCTCCGTTGCGTTACATAGCCTCCCATTTTTTGTCCTTGAATCAAGGACAAAAATCCGCTTAAGTACGCTGTGATTTTGGTGGTTTAGGCCTAGAACCGGCAAAAAGGACCAAAAGTGACTTGGCGTTTGTATATCCGGGTAAGTACGAGAGTGGCATGTGTAACAAGCACAATAGTGGTTGTCAGACTTGAATGCAAGCCGTGGATGCAAGTAGGAGCATTAGCCAATGACAGGATGCAAACTTTGACTACGTTTCCAAGCTCGCTGGATCCAATCAGGCAAAAGGTCAGGGGACCTTTCGCCTAACCAATCAGGTGGACCTTTCGCCTAACCAATCAGGTGGACCTTCGCCTCAGTCAAAAAGGTGTCAACTCGTACTCGCAAGATTAGCGCAGTTCGCCCTGCAGCACTAGATGGTTGCTGCCCCGCCACTTGCTGTAATCTGACTCCGAGGAGAGCCAATCCAGGACGGCCTGCAGAGATGACTTGCCGTCGGTGGCCGCATCGTGGTCTCAGAAGACCGGCTTCTTCTTGGTCTTCGCGCTTAGTTCGCTTGTCGCGACGAGATCTTCGTGCTGTTATTTTGTGTGTCGCACACTCCTTGGACTCCAAGCAATCTCCTGGGAAGAGAAAGCTGGGGTAAGATCTCTTGTAATGCGGGGGAATTTTATCCAATAAGATGATGAGATTCTTCTTGGAAAGCGGCTTGCATCCAACTCTGACAACCACTAATGACTGTTCGAACCGAGGCCACACACTGAACGCAAGTCACTCTCAGACATTTTTCCTAGAATCAAGGACAACACGGAAAATGTGATATGTTATTAATGACACTTTGTATATAGCTTTTTTGGGATGATGAACAATGATGGACAGTACCCGACACACAATTTATAGGGGTAATCTAGGGCTTTCTTCAGTAGGAGTAAGATAGCGTATCTCTCAAACCTCCGGTCAGGGTTAGCTTCAAGTTTTTGGTCCTTTATTTTGGCCTTGATTAAGAGGCTGTTAGGGTTAGGGGCCGACACCCTGCAGTAGAGTCTCCACTACAAGCCGGCGTCCCCGCTCGTAATAGAAATACCATGATCCTGTTTTGTAGTGTAGTGATCCAAACTTAGAGTCTCAGATTAACCCTTCAGGTCATCGAACCAATAAACATTTAGTAACACTGGTGGGGCTGCACGATAAAGTCATCATTATCGGAAGTTTCAGAGGGACGCCGTCCCAGCCTCGTCCCCACCCGTCCCTCGCCTGTCAGTCTGATACATGGAATATCTGAAGTGACTACTACCAAATAAAGTCATGTATCATCACACACAAAAACACAAATTCACAGTTTCTTTAGGGTAAAATGCCAATCATGGTACAGTTTGGATGGTCCCAGAAACTGGGCAAATCTACTGCACCACTCAAAAGGAACGTACGAATCGTACACCATTTAAAATAGGAGATAAAGGCCATTCTGGTGAATATATATGTGGGCTCCGCTTTGAGTTCGAGCCGATAACAATCGGCGGCCAACGTTGATAGAGTTCTACAGATAAAAATACAGGACCAGTTCGTGGCACGGTCCATCCAAAATTAAGTAATTTCAAATTACCTGGATCTTTTTTTACGTTTGGACCACACCGTTTTTTTGCTAAAAATAAACCGAAACCAAGTCAAAAACCGTGCCAAAAATTGGCACCGTACCAGGATTGGCACTTTACCTTAGAATACATTCCCACAAACCCCATTTTACAGAAGCCAACAGCCAGCGAGACAGGGACACGAGCTGCAGGACGGCGATGTTGGAATGCATATTCAAATTGAGGACCTAGTTCACCGGATGTTGAGAAGAGAGCTGAGACGTAGGAGAGACCAGGTCGTAGTATGAGAACGGGCTTGAACCCGTTTGTGTTGGTAGGGACTCGAGGTGGGAGCTGCTAACACCAAAAACTAATTCAGTCTTCAATTTATCCACAAGGTAGCACTTGACGTGGCTCCGATCTACATCGCAACAGGGTTCTGTAGCCCAAGTCTCGCGGAGGTGCCAAGATGCCGAAACCGACGATGGACGCGTCCTGGGAAGTCGAGGTCTCTGAGAAGACCGGTCGGCCCATTCGCTGGAACGGACAGAACTTCCAGTACTACAAGAAGCTCACGGAGATCGCTGCACGAAAGAAGAGCTTAGAGCTGTTCAAGGTGATGACAGGTGTAAAGAAGTACGATGAGAACTTCACGACCCTGCAGAAGGAAGCCTGGGAGGGCTGACAGCTCGATCTACAAGAGCAGATCTTCTAGTCCGTGTGCACGGACATGGTCCAGGAGCTCATGGCGTTGAAGGATGGCTCGGCCATGTGGAAGTACCTGTGTGACCGGTACGAGGGCACGGCCAACGAGCAGACCAAAGCCATGCCGAAGCGGCAGCTGTACGACCAGCTGGAGTCGGCGAAGTACAAGCGGAATGGCAGCATTAAGGGGCATCCCAACTACATGTGCCGGCTAAAAGGGAGACTCAAGACGGTCGGGATGACCTTGGACGACGCCGTATTCAGGGGGATGCTGTCGTCGTCGCTTCCCTCCAACGAGCGATTTGATCGCTTACGAGGTTTTGTTGATGCGGGAATGGACTACGTGAACACGCCAGAAAAGGTGGTGGCACTGACCATCACGTTCGACAAGGCGAACCAGGCAAAGCCTCAGGTGGCAACGAGCATGGACGGTCGAAAGGGCACGGAAAGGCGCGTGCGTGTTTTGTGTGCGGCAGCGCAGGCGGCCTGCCCGGAGAAGACGATCAAGCAGGGTGGCGGTGGCAACAACGAGCAGAAGCTCTAGCGACGCGGCAACTGCGCGCTGCGTCGAGATGAAGGCGAGCCGTCACGCCCAGCACTCAATGATGAGGACGTTGCCGATGAAGGTGCTGTCGCAGGCGTTGCAACAGCTGCGGGACAGGGCGCCCCAAAAGAAGATGCTCTGGATGATGAACATGCAGCGGAAGCTGCTGGTGCGAGTCTGCAGAGCTAAGACCAAGGAGATTCCGACACCTGCAACGCGTGGTGGTACTTTGATACTGTCTCAAACTCACACGTGAGACGTTTGTACGTCGTCTCGTTCACCGAGGACACCTCGGTCATGAGGAGTGTCCGCGGCTTGTCGCCAAGATTTGCCTCGCGTATTGCTGGAGTGGGCACAATGCGTTAGTAAATGCGGTCGATGGAGAGCAAGTTGTCATGTATGTGGACGACGTCTTCTACGTACCAGATGCCAAGTATGGCCTATCCTCGCCAGGCTTGGCGTATGTGCAAGGCTTCGAGTTTGATTTTGACCCAGCGACTCGTAACTCCTCGATTTCTAGAGAAGGGCGACGTGTGGTCGTGGCGACGCCCTAAGAAGCGACTTGGGCAGTCCAGGTCACTCACCCGTCTCGCGGCAACTTCGTGGGGCCTGAGGGTCGCCCGTTGTGCAGCTACACGATGGCGCAAGGAGTCGGCTCTCTGAAGCTCTGACACGAGCGACTGTGCCATACTTGCCGACAGTATCTCAAGACGATGGTCAACAAGGAGCTGGTGCGCGGCATGCTGCTGACGCAGCGGCAGCAGGACACGTGCGACGCGTGCCACTTGGGCAAGCAGAAGAAGCAGAAGCACCGCAAGAAGCTGGATCGAGCGATCAAAGAGCCGAATCAGGTGGTCTATGCAGACTTGCTCTTCCCAAGCATGTCGGATGGGACTCAGTACGAGGCCATCCTGGTGATAATGGACGGGTACTCACGTTTGGTTACCGTGCAGCTGCTGAAAAGCAAGGCAAGCGAGGTCGTGAACAAGCATCTGAAAGAGTACGGATAAGGGCGGCGAGTCTGTCAACGAGGCGATGGAGGAGTGGGACAGATCGCGTTGTATCGAGCACGTCCAAGGCGGACCAAAGAGCTCGCAGTTAAATCTCTGCGAGAGAACACACCAGTCGCTGGTGGCGATGACCAAGACCACCACGGAGCAAGCTGGCTTCCCTCGTAGTCTTTAGCCGGAGTCCATGCGAAACACAGTCTACGTCAAGAATCGCGTGTACAACAGGAGGACCCAGCGTGTTCCTTACGAGATGTTTTTCGGCGCGAAGCCGGACGTGCACCGCATCCGCAAGCTTGCGTTTTTGCATGTGTCCGTGACTCCGGGGCGACGCAAGCCCCACAACAACGTCAAGATCGGATACGTGCTGGGGTACGACGAGAACGTTGTGGACTGTAAAGTCGACTTTCCTACAGAACACACTGCCAAGTTCGTGTCTGACCTTCGCGTGGCTGAGGACATCATGTATCGTGACCGCCATGATGGCGACAGCGAGGAGGACGACTAGTCTTCGCTGCACTTCACGGCAGAAGCCGGAGAAGATCAAGTCGACCTTGCCTCCAGTGTCGCACATGCAGAGATGATGACGGCTGTGGCGTCATTTGTCGGCGAGAATAACGGATTTGCGCCCGTCGAGCT
Source organism: Phytophthora sojae (assembly GCF_000149755.1). NCBI lineage: Eukaryota > Oomycota > Peronosporomycetes > Peronosporales > Peronosporaceae > Phytophthora > Phytophthora sojae. The sequence goes on from NW_009258117.1 coordinate 1,915,656, forward strand.
CGACGAGGACGAAGCTGACGCCCTGGAGGATGGCGAAGAAGGTGAAGAGGTGAGGGCAGCCGAGGCTGAGGACGAAGAGGAAGTCGGCCCACGGGACGCAGGCTGTGAACTTCGGGAGGCCCGAGCCATCGGTGAAGACGAGAACTTCGACGATGAAAAAGAAGCAACATTGGCCGCAACTCGTGGGACCCTCAGCCAGGATGGCAGAGATGCATGTACAAGCCTACCTGCTACTACTACCGAACGAGAAGAAGTAGTTTCGGACGCTGTTCCTAGTGAGAGCGCTGAAGTGGAGACATTGACGGGTACGTTCGGTTCGTCCGTGGCAGAAGACAAGCTCGAAGATGCTGAGATTGAAGCTGACTCTGATGAGGAGGAGATTACTGTGGCGGGTGTTTTTGCCTCAGACGAACATGAGGTAGACGCAAATGTGTCTAACACTTCCGGGCTGGAGGATGATAATTGTGGGCTCAAGATAGCAGATTCGGCGGGCTTGAGTCGCGTGATCGAAGGTGGAAGCGGTCATGATGATGTAGTCGATGCAAGTATGATGTTCTCACCGGCTCCAGCCCAGACACGAAAGCGCACGCATCGTGACAAGACTCTGACCGAAGAAGAACGCGTCGAGCGTGGCGCTGCAAAGCCTGAAGCGTAAACGACTCGCACTGGGCTCCGCGAGTACCAAGAGCGCCGGCGACCTCGATGTCTGGACGACTACGTGACGAATCTCACGCTGAACAACGCTCGTGTGCTGGACAAGAATGACCAGCCCATTCGAGCAAGAGAAGTCAAAATCCCTCGCAATCGCAGAGAGATGCTGCGCTCGAAGTGGCGGGATTTCTTCCTGATGAGTGAAATGGAGGAGATAGCTGCACTCAAAGCCAAATGTGTCATTATGGAGATTCCTGGAGAGGAAGTTCCAGCGGATGCTCAGCCTGTGAATACCATGTGGGTGCTGAAATTGGATCACCTTGGCTACGTAGTTCGATTCAAGGCGCGCATTGTAGCTCTGGGGAATTACCAGCCCTCTGGTATCGATTATCGCGAGACCTTTGCGCCAGTGGCGAGGATGTCCTCTTTCAGACTGCTAATGGCGATTGCTGCAGAGCTGGGGCTAGTCGTGTACGCCGGAGATATCAATACAGCGTATTTGAACGCGTGGCTGGCAATACGGCAGTTCCTGCGCTTCATCGACGGATACCCGCGTAAGGTGAATGGTGCAGCAGGGCTGCCGTAACTTTAGCGTCAGAGGAAGACGTAACAGACTCGCAGAGTCTTAGCTTAAGATAGCCTGTTCTAATACCAGAACGTACGAGTCCGTACTCCTTACGGACTCCAAGAGTCAACCCTTAACTCTCAACTGTGTGAATCTCGAACTGAATGTATTTCTCTTTAGCGCGGCCAAGCCGCCTACGGTGTAAATGTATCCGGTTCACTATCTAGCATAGTGAACCCTAGTCATATGCATAATCAGTGGCTCTGAAGACGTGTACGGATTCTCCTACTGATTTAGGTTAGACAGTGTGTACCCACTTCCTAACCCTTCGGGTAACTCTCGTGTAACCCCGTTACACCCTTCCCCACCAAACCGTGGACACGGGTGTTCACGCTTAACGGTCAACCTCCGGGTCTTGTTCCGTCAAGCCTCCTTCTCGAACGAGTCAATCCACGTCGCGTGGACTTTTCTGAGAACTTCTCGGCGCAACGCGCCCTCACATGACTTCAAGTCATAAAGCCGTTTGGTCTTTCGACCGCAGACAGCCTCTCGCGAGATCCGCCTCGGAGCCTCGCTCCTCTCGTGCTGCTGCACTGCGTGCCTCCGCACCTTCGCGAACGCAGGCGCCCGCGCGCACACCCTCGACGCCTTCCAGGCTCTCGGTGTCCGAGTACTTCGCGGCGCACCGCCAGAAGCCCTAGCTCCCCTCGAGCATCAACCCACCAGATCATGGATCCTAGGGAACTCTTTGGTGAAGAGGGCGAGGTGGACGAGTCCATGCTGGGTTCTCCGAACCGAGGAGATGCGTCCCCAGCCACGCAACGCTCCCCGAGCCGCCGCGACGCTTCGCCCACGCCGTCGACACGCCGTGAAGAAGGCTCGCCAGCCCCAGTTGGCTCTCCGAGCCGTCGCGACCAAGAGCCGTCCACCTACAGAGTGCGCTGCGCCGTCGAGGGAGGAGCCGCGGCCACCGCTGCGAACTCCGAACCCGTTCCCTGAACGCTCCTCCGGTCTCTACGAGCTGCGCGCGCTGATTGAGCCACGGTATTCGCCGCCTCGTGATGAGGACGTGCCCCTGAGCCCCGTCATCTCCAACCCTTTGGCCGAAGCTCAGTGCGAGCTGGTTGCGGCGCAGATGGCTCCCATGCGCTCCCAGCGCCCCGAGCTGCGGCCTCTGCTGAACCCCAGCACTGCCGACTGCGGCTTCCGGCCTCGCGACCCCGCGGAGGCTTGTCGCCGAGCGTTCCAGCAGTCTCTCACGCTGCACGCCATTGGGCCCTCGGCCCGTACTCCGGAGGAGCTCACACTGCGTACGTCTCTGCGAGAGCGACTCCTCACTCCACTGTCTACGACTGTCGCGGAGTATCGCGAAAGGCTGCGGCTGCAAGCCCAGCAGAAGTCCGTGCCCGCCATGCGGACGTACCCGGTGGTACTTAGCCCGGGGAAAGACTCATTTGAGTACGAAGCTCAGTTCGAGTCTTGGGCCGAGCACAGCCGGAAGCTTGGCTCCATGGATGCTCTCCGAGCCAGCTTCAGTGAAGTGGATGTTCGCATTGAACGCAAGCTCCGCTTCGATTTTGCGAAGGTCCGAGCCAAGCGCAGCCTCTCGGCGCTCGCCCAGCCGCAGACCCAGTTTAGCGCTGCGCGCTTCGCTCCTTCGAGCACTCCAGCCGCTCCTTCCCGCGAGGGAGTGAGCGCTGTGGCTCAGGGTCAGCCTCGGAGCAATGTGGCTGACCCAGCAGCTCCCCAGCTTATTGCCGGGAAGCGCGGGACGACCGGCGTGCCGGCTTTGAGTCCTCGGGGAGCTGGTGATCAAGCTGATCAAAAGTGTCCACGACGTCTGGGCAATCTTGGCGGAGGGGCACCTCAAACTCCCATGAGTTCTCGGAGTGAGGGTACCCTCGCCACTTCACAAGATACTGGTTTTGACCCCGGCACCGCCGCTTCGCCAGGAGGCGCTCCACATGGTAATGTAGATCCCCATGCTCATCGAGCAGAGCCGGTGGAGGCCGCTGTGGGGCCCTATGCGACTCAAGGTGAGCTCTTGGAGGCGCGGCAGCAGGCGGGTCGCCTTCGGGATCATATCCATGACGTTGATGCGCGTCTGGGCCGGACTGCCACCGAACTCGACGAGCTCGCCGAGCGGACCCGATGGATCGAGGTGCCTCGAGAGGTCTGGGACCGCCTTGGGGCCCTGGAGGACTGGGTGCGATACTATCGCGATTGCGATGAGCAGCGTGGCCGGGAGCTCGGGGAGCTACAGCGTCAGCAGGCTGTGCTCCAGGGTCAGCTCGACCTCCTGGCCCGCATGCAGGCTCCGGCTGCTGCGCCTCCTACGCCGGAGGTGCCGCTGGCACAGCGAGAGCCGCAGGCGCCGATTCTTCCGCCTGTGCCTGCGGTGCCCGCGTGGATGGTCGCGTCCTCGCCGCCTGCGACTGCGCCCTCGACGACCGCGACCTCCGCGCCTGTGACCTCGTCACCCTCGGTGCCTCCATCTGCATCTGCATCGGGTCCTGGTACAGCTTCAGCAAGCCCACGTAGAAGACGGGGTGCGTCCGCACCTTCTTCGGAAGTTTGAGAGTGTACGCAAGGCCCTTCTTGGCCACAACCTTGAAAGGCCCGATGAAGCGCGGGCGCAACTTCGTCTTGAAGACGGCTGACACTGCATGTGTAGGTAGGTTCTTAGCATTAAGCAACACCAGGTCCCCGACCTCAAAACTTTCAACATTGCCTCTGCCCCTGGCATCTGCATGTTCCTTTTGCTTGTCTTGGCTTTCAGCCATTGTGTCACGCACATGTCGTAAGACACTCAAACGCGTCGACAAGCAAGCGTCAACCTGTTTACGAACAGTAGCCGGGCTGACATCGGCTAGCCGATCAGCAAAATCGGCTTCTCCTCCCCCACCAAGCCCGAGGCCACCAAGTGGCGGCGTCAGCGGGACGCGGGGGTGAGACAAGCTGTTCACGTATAACGGCGTGTAGCCTGTCGAGGCGTGCACGGCGTTGTTCAACGCAAACTCAACGAGTGACAGCATGGCGCTCCAGCGCTTCGGCGTTTCGGCGCAAATGCTGCCGAGCACGTCCTCGACGACGCGATTCACGCGCTCTGTCTGATCATCGGTCTGCGGATGGTCCGCCGTGGACATGTCCAGCTTGGTGCCAAGCACCGCAAAGACCGCGCTCCAGAAGTTGCCCGTGAAGCGGGGGTCTCGGTCCGAGACAATCGACTCAGGGAGTCCGTGTTGTCGAAACATTCGGTCCAAGAACAGCGTAGCTGTACCTTTACCATCGATGGTATCCGGCACAGCTGCAATGTGAGCCGTCTTGCTCAGCCGGTCCACGAAGACCACGACGCCTGTGTTGCCCGCCGCGTCCGCCGGCAGGTCAAACACAAAATACATACTCATGGATTTCCAGCACAGGCAAACTCGCCAACGGCGCTGCAGCATGAGGTGACGACTTCACTCGCTGACACGTCTCGCACGTGCGCACATAAGTGCTCGTCCACTTGTACAACTTCGGCCACCAGTAGTGGGTGCTCACCGAGCTGTAGGTCTTCTCACGACCAAGATGACCGGCCAGCGGCGTGTCGTGGGCATCATAGAGGATGTGATACTTCAGATCCTCATCATGAGGGATACCCACGCGGGGCGTATCCTCGGGGCCGGTGTTGTAGAACAACAGGCCTCCATCGAGGGAATAACAGTGGAGCCGCGCTGACAATTCCATGTCCGAGTCTTGAAACTCCTTGCTCCCCAGAGCCTTCTGCAACGCGACACAAGTGTCATCCTTGGCATAAGCCGTTCGGATCAGATCCGAAAATGACGAAGTCAGGGTCGTTACATGAGCCAGCTTATAATCCGGCCTGCGCGACAGCGCTTCCGCAAGGTGCCAGGCTTGTACTTCACCTCGAAGTTGTACTCCGCGAAGAAGGACAGCCAACGGGCCATTCTTTGCGAAAGGTGAGGCGACTGAGTCACAATGCGTAACGACGCATGATCCGTGTAAATCACGAACGGCTGAGAACCCAACAGGTGTACCCTGAACTTGACGAGCGCATACTTCATCGCAAGTAGCTCTTTCTCATGGACAGGATAGTTCTTCTCCGCAGCCTTCAGCTGGCGAGATTCGAACGCCACCACGCGCTCGCACCCCTCGGCGTCTGCTTGCAGCAGTGCACAGCCGATGGCAAAGTCCGAGGCGTCACAGACGACACTAAACGGACGAGCGGTGTCTGGCAAAGCCAGAATAGGCGCATGAAGGAGACTGCCCTTAATGGCCGCGAACGCATCTTGATGCTCGGTGTCCCAACACCACTCCGCATCCTTCTTCAGGAGATTGGAGAGTGGCCGAGCCATCTCAACGTAGTTCTCGCTGTACTTGTGCAAGTAATTGGCCAAGCCAAGCCACTTGCGAAGATCCTTCTGGTTCTAGGGAACCGGCCAGTCAACAATGGCCTTGACCTTGACCGGGCCGGCCCTCAGGCTACGCTTCCCAATGAAGCACCCTAAGAAGGGGATCTCTTCCGCTCCGAAGATGCATTTGTCAATGTTGGCGTACAACTTGTTTTGACGCAAGCATTCGAGCACAGCACGCAGGTGCTCCACATGGTTCTCCATATCAGTCTTTCCGTGCTCCGCACGACTGTGGGCAAAGATGTCATCGAAGTACGTTTGCGCGTACGCCCGATGGGGCCTGAAGAGCTGCGTCACAAGACGATTAAACGTAGCTGGCGCGTTCGAAAGCCCTTGGGACATCACCAACCACTCCCAGAGCATGCCGCTTGGAGTACTCACCGCAGTGAGAGGAATGTCGCTCGTCCTCATGAGCAATTGGTAATATCCATCGACCAAGTCGAGCGCACTGTACATCGTACATCCTGTCATGTTGTTCTGAAGAACATCCTTCCGAGGAATCGGCGTCTGCGCCGAAAATGGTAGCGGCATTCAGCTTGTTAAAAGCATGCACGATACGCCACTTGGCATTCGGCTTTCTGACACAGAACGTCGGCGTAGAGTGTGGAGACTTACTCTCACGCACCATGCCCGCTTCGTGCTTCGCACAGAAGAACGCATCAATGACGTCATACTGATCCTTCGGCAAGGGCCACTGCCTCGTCACGCAGTACTTCGTTCCCGGAAGGAAATCGATTTCGTGTCGAACACCTTGATCCGGAGGTAGCCCCGAGGGCGGTTCCTTCAAGACCACGTCCTAGTAATCCTTTACCACTTGATACAAGGGATCCGCCGGGTCCTTCAGGATCGCCGATCCGCTCCGCGCATTCAGCGCCTTCTTGGTGTCTTCCAGGACAGCTTCATCCAGAAGCGAGGACGAGTTCAACTCTTCTTCGGGTCGTATGACCACTACCTCGGCCAAGTCTCTGGCCTTCAAGGCTTCGCCGAACTCGGCCAAGGACATCTCGTTCAGCTCCAGGAGAGCAGACAGTGAGGGTCGAGGTTGAAACCTCCGTCGACGTCGCCCATCACTCCGTTCACGAGTGTATAGAGCTGCTCGCTCTCGCGTGGAGCCTCACCACTCGACACGCCCTTCTCGACTCGTGAGATCGCAGACGCCTTGCGTCTCGCAGTCAGCGCTTTGCGGCGCTGCCTCCTCTTCATGGAAACCGTCCGCACTGAAGAGCTCCGTGATTTCGCGTGCGTCTTGACGCCAGGTGTCACCACCTCGTTCAACTCCTGGGGAGCTCCAGTGTCTTTACCGACACTCAGCGAAGAGCTGCACGATCCGCAGCCTCCACTCAGTGGATTACGTGCCACTCCACGATCTTCATCCGGGCAAAGCCCCATCTTCACTCGACTTCCTGTCGACCGCGCCTTCACCAGCACGCAGCAGGGCGTCGCCCTCAGACGCACACCCGCTCAGCGGAATCCGTGCCGCTCCACCTGCCGTCCGCGAACCACGCTCGGAGCGCTCGTTCTCGACACACTCAGTGTCCACCAACTCGGAAACTCCGATGTCCAGCTCATTGGCCGACCCGGTCCAGTGCTCGCGCCAGAAGCGCTTCTGCTTCCTAGCAGAGGTGGGTTCATGACTCGCCAATGCTCCGCCAGGAGAGAAATGCGTAGCACCAAGGGTCTTCGACCTCCAATCGATCCAAGGCTCATAGCGTTCCAGCCACGCCATACCAAGGATGAGATCATATCTCGAATCGAGATCTAAGACTATCAAAATCCAAAACCGATTGCCATACCAAGGATGAGATCATATCTCGAATCGAGATCTAAGACTATCAAAATCCAAAACCGATTTGCACTTCACGAATTTGTTTTTGCTCTTGCCGCATTTCACCGCTACATCGAGAATTACGCCTGGAAAAGGTGTAGTTCAAAAATACGGTCGTAATTTGAGATTTCACCTTCTTTTTTACTTGGTTCTTGTATGTGTGATGAGGTGTTCCTGTATTCGTCGCAGTAGTCAAAACAGTCCCTTGTATGGTAGCCCCGCCTTAAACTAGACTATCAGGAACGTTTAAACAAGTCGCGTACGTGTTGTATCAGTACAAATAACGTAGTTTGTCAGTGTGGCATAACTCGCAATTTGCGAGTCGCAAAATTGGCTAGGCAAGATGGTAAAACGGAGGTATTCATATCAACCTCCAAATTGGCATGTTAAATCGGGCGGCAAAATTGTTGAAAACCACAATAATTGTTATTCTAACAAAATGCACAATTATTGAAATCGGGTCTATGTGATATTGAATATTCCCAATAATAGGTTTAGCAATCACGGCATCAAAAGTTTTGCAAAGATGGCCCTGGACCTTCGCAAGTTCGTCTTGAGAGCCAAAACCGAAACGAAAGACAGCGTGTTGCTGTCGCTGTGTAGTGCAGCAAGTTGGCGGTAGATGATCGACTTAGAGTATGCTGTCAAAGTCTTGTCGATGCGCCTTCGAGCCGACGCATTGAGCCGGATGTATGACTGGGCTATAGGCGCCGACTACCTGTCGCTCGCTCGAATCTTGTTCGAGGGCTTAGCCCACTCGCTCGCTGCTGGCAAGATGCCGAGGTTTTTCGTATCGGACTACATTCATCCAAGTGAGAGGGACACGAATGTATACGCGTTTAAAGAACTCGAAATACTGGATGGAGACGCAACGCGTCCAAGGCGGGCGAGTACTTCCAGCCACTGATATGGTGGAGAGACAGTCCTGCTTCGACGTATTGGGCTCCTAATTACCACGACTTCCCGAACATTGCCCAGCATTGCAAAAATCGAGCCTCGCACGAGCTTGGGCAGGGACGCAGTGGCGTATCTTCAGGTCGTCAACACTGAAACCCACAACATCAACGCCTCGCAGTTGGAGGACATGAATCGGATCTTCTTCCCACCCCAAGTCGAGCGAGCTGGATTCACGGCACGCCCAACTCTACTCGTCTTATGCCCCAACAAGGCTGCATGCAGACGCATGACCTTTACGACTCCAGAGCAAGTTGCCGCCGCGCGAAAGATGTGCCGGGTGTGCGTTGGCTTTTGCACGCAATTGCCCACAGCCTAGGCGCAACATATGAACTTCAAGTTGGATTACGTTGCACATCTCCACCATTAATAATTCCATACGCAACTTACTGACCATTCCTGCGCACATACTCAACGCCAGTCACTTTTTCCAGCTCAACATGGCGTCCACGTCCGAGTCTACCGCTGCGGCTCTGCAGCGCTACAGCGCCTTTGTGGAGGAGGTTCTGCGCCCGCAACTCAAGGAGACGCTCGCGCACCGCGACGCGCTGGCGCAGGAGGTGCAGGAGTACTCGGAGCTGCGCGAGCTGCTGCAGGAGCTGGCGGCCAAGCCGGACGAGCCGCTGCACACGCTGCTGGACGTCGGCGAGCGCTTCCACGTGCGCGCCAAGGTGCCGGACACGTCGCTCATCACGGTGGACATCGGCCTCAACTTCCACGTGGAGATGACGGTCCCAGAGGCGCAGAAGTTCGTGCAGAGCCACCTGCTGCACTTGACAGAGTACGCAATACGTGGGGGGGGGGGGTAAGTCACTAACTTTTAGGCTTATTAATTGATCCATTTGGTGGCTGCAGGAAGCGCAACAAGTGGCAGGAGAAGGCGCGCGAGGTGTCGGAGCATGTGAACCTCGTCATCGCCTCCATCCAGCAGCTCGCGGCATTGCAATGAGGCACAAATAAACTCTAATGAACGAACGAATGACTAATGATAACAGCTATTCTCGACACTGTAGTGCTATTTGAGGGTGGCAGTCTCAGGTGTTAGTTAAACTGGTGACCAAGTGGAGTGTCGGTAAATTAAGCGCGCAGGCCCAGCCTCCATCTCGGCACAGTTGGATGACGTCGTGATGGAGCGCTCGGCGTCTTCGTTCTCCTCGCTGCCGCCGTCGATCTCGACGTCTCGGTCTCCGCTGCTGCCTGTGAGTGTCAAGAAGTCGCTTGTCGCTCGGACGTCGCCCCTCCCGTCGTCGTCTCCCCCCGGTAACCAGCAGAGCCACAGGCACGCGTCGAAGCTGCTGACCTCGCCGAATGCCGTCTCCAAGCGCGCGCCTCTTGTGATCGACACGAAGGCTCCTCCAGCTCACATCGACAATGGCCGTCGCAAGTCTCGCCCCACCACTGCTGCGGCTGTCGTCCTCTCCTCGACAGAGACAATCAACGCCATGATCGGCATCCCGGAGAATGGCGAGCGTGTCCAGCAGCACCCCCGACCTGAAAGCGCTCAGCCGATTCCAGGTCGGCGGCCAAGCTTCACTGGGTCCATTGCCCCATTGGGGTCGACACACTCCCCGTCACCATTGACAGGAGGAGGAGGTCACCACAACAGTGCCTGGTCGATTGCGCCGTCGTCGTCAGTGATGGTCTCGTCGTCCCGCTGCGCTGGCTGCGGAGGGTACGCCGAGATGTGTCTGTCCTGCTTCACGCAGTTCAAGCAGAAGGACGGCGCGAGGTACAAGACTCAACTGGTCCAAGCTGTAGACTCGCTGTTCGAGAAGGCGACGACACGCGCGTTCACGCGCATGGCTGCAGTGGTGCTGCAGTGGGTCTTCCAGGCATGGAGAGCTGCGGCCAGGCGGTCGAAGTGGAAGCACAGACTGGCTGAGCGCATGCTCCAACAGAGCCGCATGCGTCGACTGTGGAAAACGTGGCAGGTCTTCCTCTACGAGCGGAGAATTGTCGGTGCCATGTTGTATGCAGAGTCCCAGCAGCGAGAAACCAACGAGAAAGCCAAGGAGGTGGCGAAGCTTCATGGCGACGGCTTCGAGCGTGAGTCTGCGGCCCGTGTACACGAAGCACTGCATCGAGATACTGTCAAGAAGCTCGAGGCTCAGCTCGCAGCTCTGAAGGCGTCGTCACTGGCCAAAGACCGCGAGTTGCTTGAGTTGCGCAAGGAATTGCGAGAGAAGCACGCACTTGTGGATTCGTTGCAGACGCAGGTCATAGATCCGTGTGAGATAGAGAGGATGCGAGTCGAAAGCTCCGAATACAAGAAGGCCAGCTTCCAACTCGTGGGTGCGCTAACACACACGATGGAGGCCCAAGTGGAGGTGCTGACCTCAAGCGAGGGCCGCCAGAATCTCAGCGAGATCTTCACGCGCGATCTACTGCTCGCGATCGATAAGCCTGAAAACGCGGCGTTCTATAACCCGCTGGTGGATATGGAGAGCGCAGCCTCGGCTTCCAGTGCCAGTGGCGAAGCAACCAGCAACAACTTCATGCTGGCTTATGAGGCTCCGGTAGATCGAGCGGACGTGATTCTAACCCAGTGGGTGAACTCCCTGGTCGCTCGACAACCGCATGACTGGCTGGCAGCGCCTCGTATGCAAAACTTCCATTCGAGCCTGAACGACGGCAAGATTTACGCTGTGATCACTAAGCTGCTGCACGCAGCCATGTGCCGAACGCGACTTCGCCGACCTCCAGGTGCTACCGTGTCACGACTCGAAGCCACGTCAGTGTTGCGTGAGAACGGCGAGGATCTAACAGAAATTGCGATGGAGAGATACCTGGAGCATGTGCGTCGCGAGACTAGTGTGGAGAAACGGTTGGAACTCATGATCAACACGCTGGGTCAGGCAATGTGGCTGCCTCTCGGACTGCTCAATACCAAGGATATTCGTGCTGGCCACGCCGAGTTCAACTTTGCAGCACTTACCTATCTGTTTGTCACATTCTCGCCGTGTCTTGCTCCAGACTACTACTCATTGTGCGCCGAGCTGACACAGCAGCTGGAGGCGGTGAAGTCCAAGTGGCGCGAGCTTCAGGGCGACAGTATGACTACAGCTGCAGCTTTGGCTACGGGGTCCGACTCGAGTACGGGGGAGGAGATATCCATGAGCATGCGCGTGAAGCTGGCACTATCGCAGACACTTGAATTGAAGCGGCGTATCGACTCGGAAGACGTCAAGTCACGTGAGGGTCATTCTCTCTGGGTCAAAGCCGAACGCATTGTGATGAGGAAGTGCTTCCTGTCCTACGCACGACTGGCACGCGGTAAAGTTGGCGTCATGTCGAAGCTGGATTCATCTCTGGGCGATGAGAACGAGGCGTTCGCAAAGATCCCCAAGCACAAACTACAGGACTTGGCGCTGCCATATGAAGACTTTACGTGGGAAGCCAAGCTACTGCAGAGTTATCTGGTGACGATCTATTGCGACCTGGCGCGAATTTACCGCAGCTATGCTACCCGCTCCGGTGTCATCAATGATACGATCAACGTCGGTGAGTTCACGGAGCTGCTGGCCGAGTGTCATGTGCTAGAAGGAAACATGACTGCGGCAGACCTACAGAACATCATCCGAGCCTTGGATCCGAAGAGTGTAAGTAAGCCCTTTCAAAGGAGTCGTGGTGCGGGTGCTGATCCTTCTGGAATGTATATAACAGAAAACTGTAAACGCACATCGCGCTCTACCTCCCATTGAGTTCCTGGAAGCGCTCATCCGGGTGGGACGTAAGAAGTATCCTGTCGAGTACGTTGCACACTTGTTTTGATTGAGCTTTGATTATCTATTTACGCGGTCTTTTGCTTCATGGCCCCCAGAACAAACCGTGTGACGATCTCCGAGGCATTTTGCTTGTTCGTCGACAACTTCATTCTCCCGTTCGCGTTCCGTTCTGATGCCGATTTGTTCCGACATCAGCTCGATGATGCAACGATTCGTCGGCTTCTCATCAAGTACGCGGGCGACCTGAAAAACCTCTACGATAAATATGCCGTCGAGGACCCAAAGGCGAAAAACAAGTCGGAGCGAGTCACCGCCTTCACCTTTAGCCAGTGCCTGCTGGATCGTGGAGTGCTCGACATGACGCTAACATCGGGCAAGATACTAGGGATACTCAGCAAAGTCTTGAGGACGACGAAGGGAGCGGGGCCATCAGCTCCTACCGACTCCTTTTTATCTTCAAAAGGTGGGCGTCGAGCTGGTGAAGACGACGATGTCACGTACCCTGAGTTCGAGGAAGCACTCATCGCCGTCGCCTGCCATAAATTTCCCGACCCTTATATCTCACTAGAAAGCCGAGTAGAGAAGTTTTTCTCCGTGTACATACGCGAGCGGAGAGGCTAATGGCCTTCAGTAAAGCACTCAAACATGGCCCAAAACAAGATGTCAACGTGAAGCTACTGTAAGCTTCAGTCTGGCTATCGGAAAAAAGCAAACGACACGTAAGGTCGATCGGATGATGGCTTCGTATCCCCAGTGCCTCCGCAGCGCGTTCCAGTATTTTGATTGTATTCGCGAGAGTAGAGTTGCTGTACTCGGTCAGTCAGTGGGAGCGATCAGTGCCAGACATTTTTTTCAACAAGGGCCAGCTATATTCCATTCAGCTCTTACTCATGCTTCGTCTAGAATCAAATGACACGTGGTGGAATTTAGGCCTGCTTCTCGTCAGGATATCCACCGTTGTTGAGCCGCCCGTAGTAGATCGGCCCACCTGCAGGGGTGGGTGTCGTCGCTTGAGGTGTGGGCGTGGGGTAAGGATATCCACCGTTGTTAGGACGGCCATAGTAGATCGGCCCACTGGGAGGCGCGGGCATCGTAGTCGTGTTTTCACTGGGTGCCGTCGCTTGAGGTGTAGGCGTGGGGTACGGATACCCCCCATTGTTTGGTCGCCCGTAGTAGATTGGCCCGTTCGCTGGGTTGGCGTCGGAGGCCAATGCGTCGGAGGCCAGGGCCGCTAGGACAACCCCGACGGTTGCGAAGAACTTCATGTCTTCTGGAACACCGATTGAGAAATGAGGAGCCCGGGCATGCCATCCTTCCTTGAGCGACACAGAGCCAGTGTTTTCTCACTCTTGTGATGTGTAAATGATTACAGTATCCGCAATCTGTGACTGGCAGTCACTGACTGCAAGCTTACTAAGGTGCTCACTCTCACTGAGTCCATTCGGCAACAATCTGACAACGAGAGCACTTCAGTTTATCACGGATTACGGGGAGCAAGCTACATGCACATGTACAGGGGTCGGCTAATGGGGCATTTTGAGAATCGTACCCCCACTAGGGCTTCGCGGGGGCTGGGATAGCTCGTCTAGACTTGTCCGATTCGCATTGCAAGCGACTTCGGCGCGCCGCACATGCGGTGCACAGTCGCTCTCTGGACATGGATACTTACCCCATTCAATATGATAATGACATCAAAATTCAGTAGGCTTGCGTGGGCGACAAGGATGCGAATTAATAGTATAGTTGGACTAACGTGCTGCTATTGTTGTTGTGTGTTGTTGCTGTGGCAGGCCCATGGTGAGCTACAGCTGAGGGATGGTGACGGCTTTCGGCTTTCGGTGGCTCTAGCTTTTTTTCTTTACTGACGTCGGCGAATGCGTCCAACAGCTGATTAATGTGAATGCAATGACTATAGTTTTGTAAATGCAGTCCGTCTTCACTGTCGCTCGACACTTGATGACTGAAACTGTTGTAGATGACACGATCGCACCACCAATACGGCCCACCAGCCAAGTTGGGAGGTCTTCCTTGTCTTAAATTAAAGGCCTTGAAGGAACGACTGCGAACTCATATAATAGAGGGTTTCAGTTAATCACTCCTTGAAGGAATGAGCCGAAGAGAAATTGGGCGAAATCAAGGAATGATTTTCATAGGGGGGGGGTTATCGGAAGGAATGGGCTCAAGGAATGAGCTCATTCCTTGGGCTCATCGTTTGAAGAAATGATTCACTGAAACCCCCTAATATGCAAGGTATCTCATCTCATTTACTGACAAAGGTAAAGAAAGAAAATATGGCCTCAGCGTGCGGGGAGTTGGCTGTGCTGTGCGATTTGTTGACCGTTGGTTGCAAGAAGAGCGATCCCCTGCTTACTCTTCCAGAAACTTGCGATCCTTACTTGTGGGCTGACACGTCGTAATCAACTTCAAGCGTTTGTACCTCAGCTTCGCAGTTTTCAAACTCGTAGCCAGCAATGGTACGAATAGCCACTGATACTGAGGAGGAGGAGGAAGATGGAACTTGAATGACGTTCTCCTTAAATGCCAGTGTTGTCACAGGACGACGAAAATCCGACAGTTGATCCTTCGGAACAACAAAAAGAGCTCGATTTTCTTGAGCTTCACGTCTTGCTGAGCGATGAGTTTGCCCAAAAACTCAATAAAGTATCGATGGTCGTAGCGGTGGTAGTCGGCGCGTGTAACTTGAACAAATCGAACCAGTCGGTTGGGCATATCCACGAAGACAGCATCGTACCCGGCTTCGTTCCACTGCACCGGGGTCACACAAATGGCGTATTCAAGGTCAATATCAATAGAGGAATTGCTTGGATCGAAGAAAACAACGTCTGATCGCTTCCATACTCCCCCTCGTAAAACGCTAAACCGCTCCTGTTGAAATCGGATATCTTCTGTCTTCAGCATTGAGAGGAACCACGCTTCAAACAACCATTCATCCATTGGCGGTGTCACACGGCGCGCAGTTGCTATCTTCTCCAGGATATCGAAACCTCGGCTGACAGCGATTTGTCGAGCAATATAGGCACTCAGCAAGCAAGTCTCATCATCGCCGAACTCACGACGATAAATTGCCAGCAAGCTTTCGATGACACCAACGTTTCGCAAGTGACTAACTGCGTCATCCAAAAAGGTCACCGCGTTGTCTACCGAAACGCCAAACATCAGTCGAGCACTGCCGCCAGCAATACAGTGCTTCATCTCTACTGATTGCCGCCTCTCTAGCAGTGACATCCTCTCAACTGGTGTTGCGGTTGCATATCCTGATTCAGGAAACGAGGGGAACGCATCCTTCACACTGTTGAAAAACGTTTCGTCTTGGGCTGCATCTCGGTAATCCTCCAAACTCCACGAGCCCAGTAGAAACCTCATGGCGTCGCGCACTTCCAGTTCCAGTTTGTTTCCCTGCCAGTCCGTCTCATCCAGTTCAAACATCTCTTCGTCCTCTCCTTCCTCAGAATTTTCATGATCGGGAGCTGGAATTTTCACTCCGCGTGCAGCTTCTTCAGTAATAGTGACAGTGCCCGGAATATCGTGGGTCAGTTCAGACCGGTAGTCTCCACCGAGCCGAACCGTAGAGCATACAAACACAAGCCGGTGCTTGATAACGTCGTCATCTCGCCACTTCCTGCAGACGAAACCCGCGTCCATCACCTCGTTCTCTCTATTGTCGTATCCATCGAGAAAGACAATAGTCGTCACTTCGTTGGATGTCTCTCCTAACAACAGCAGTAGCTGGGTGGTCAGCGTCGTCATGTCCAGAGTGCACGTGACCTTCTCGCCCCCACGCAGCCACACACAACGCGCGACACCGTAGGTGCTAGACAGATGGAGCCAAATCACATCCCACTGCGACGGCTTCAAGGCGTACGCAAAAGCCAACGCGGTACACGACTTCCCAGTGCCTGGCGGGCCAACAGTCCACAGCAGAGCGTACGTCCGGATGCAACAGCGATAGATTTTCTTCTACTGCTCCAGCACCTGTGGGCGACAGAACAACGTCAGGGGTTTGTCTCTGTGGTCCATTCCCGAGCCAAGCGTGCACGCTCTAGGTAGCTCAAGCGCTCGGGTCTCGGCGCTAATAGAGAGCTGAACACGAGCTTTAGGCACTGTCCATTCGATTTCCATCGGCCTCAACCAGAGCATTGTCGGCAATGCGAAAGATGATCGCGGTACAACAACAATGAGCGCGTGATCTTCATCTTCTCCCAAGCCAGTAAGTTCATCCGAGACCTCAGAGGCCTTATGTCGTTCTCGAACTCATTTTGGTTCTTGAAAACTCGTAGTTGACTCACAATGAGTCCAGCGCACTGGGTCAGGTCCTTTGCGTAGACCTTCGCACGAAAACCTTGGACAGAGTCAGTGGCGCCGGTACGTGGCACTGAATCTGGTGTCGTGTCGGCAAACGGACCGCCCGTTAGAGCATCGATAAGCTGGTACCAGATGTCGTGTCGGCAGATATTCTCGACGACCAACACTCATTTTTATTGACTACATTCGTGCAACACCGGTACATAAGCGTGCCCGTACATGTACTTCGAGCATCTCCACCGGTGCTTAGTATGTCAATTCTCGGATGTATAGCGTGTTCACTTGATTCAAGACAGTCGTCGGGCTTTCGACTTCAAACCTTCGGCAGACTTCAGAGAAGTTCAAAGGGTCATGATCGTTTCCCCTGGCTGGTTTACACTTTCTGCTGTGGGGCTTCCACCGCCCGTCTCCGTTTCGGGAGGTTTGTAGCATTGGGATCCCCTCGAGGAAGACACTAGGGATGTAAATGACTTGCTCAGCACAATTGCGAGCAGCGTGGGCCGTTGTAGTCGAATAATATCTCCTCGAAGAAAACTATAGTCTTTCTGGACGTTTCACTTAACAGCTGCGGAAGCTGGGCGTTCAGCGTCGTCACGTTCAGAGTGCACGTGGTCTTCTCGTCCCCACGCAGTCACACACATCTCACAACCCCACCCGTGCTTGAAAGATGAATCCAAATCACATCCCATTGTGACGCATCTAGTGAGTGTGCTACAGCCAACGCCGTGCACGATTTCCCCGTGCCTGGCGGACCAACGATCCACAGCAGAGTAAACGTGCAGATGCAGCACCGATAGATCTCCTTCCACTGCTCCATCATCTGGGGGCGACAGAACAGCGTCAGAGGTTTGTCTCTATGATCCATTCCCGAACGACCTGGCCGTTAGGCCGACCCAGCGCGGAATCACGTCGATGTCGACCCACAAGGTTGTGTGTGGTGCCAGCAGTGTAACCAGCTACTGCAAACCACCGGACGGAACCACGTTGAACGGATCAAACATCATCTGGCCAAGCGCTGCTCTACCAAGTCCAGCACTACCTTTATAACAGACGCCTTCCGCCCCCAGCTCAAGAGTAACACGACCAAGCAGTTCCAGGACAAGCTGGCGTGGTGGGTGTACAGTACTGGCATGCCATTCTACAAGATCGGGCACGCCAGTTTGATGGAAGCACTGCAGCTGGTGCTGAAGTACCAAGCCCAGACCAGCTGGCCACCATCTTGCTCGATCGGGCTTACACGAAGTCGATCAAGGTTCTCACACTGACGCTGGCTGGCAAGATCGTAACGCTATTCACGGACGGATGGACGGACATCAATGGCCAAGCTGTTGTGAACTACGTCGTCGTGTGCGGTGATCTCACGTTTTCCCTCGAGTCCGCCTACACAGGCACTCAAGCCCATGCCGTTGAGTTCCTGACTGCTGACGTGAAGCGTGTCATTGCCAAGTACGACTTCCTGGAAGTTGGGGCTGTGGTGACCGATAATACCAACGCCAACCAAGCCACCTGGAAGATTTCCAGGTGCGTTGCTGCTCAACAGGCTTACGGACAGACCCCTCTGTCGTCCGCAAGCTCTCTTTTGCGTCGATGTCATCTGTTATGCGGACTTGGGTCGAAGGGGTTTTCGAGGAGGCGAACGCATGCTGTAACGTTATCAGTCGGTGTACGGAGGCAAGCACCCTATCCGCCGCGCCCAAGAGTGAAGTCCCTCCTTCCTGGAGGGGATCTGCTCTCGGTTACCTTTTTTACTACCCTTATTTCACCCTGACCGGAACTTTTACCCGGAACTCTTTTTTAGTGAAAAAGAGCGCATGTTTTCAATGACCTGAGAATAACCCGGAGAAGATATATTTGCCAAGTTCATGCGGGCATATATATCATCTACATCGCCATCTACCCTAAGAAACTATTATTATCCAAATCTCTCACAAAACTATACTTATCCGCAGCATTCTCGCATGGGAAGGCCCCATGGGAAGGCCCCATGGCAATACTGGTAAGGCAGCAGCACATACCATCTTCCTGCTTTCCGCACAAGCGCAGCTCCCTGTTCAACCACAACCAACTCTCGAGACGTCTAGATGACCCGCCAGGGCACCCAGCAAAAAAAAGAAGCGCTCCGTCCGTCGCAAGGTCGGCAATGATGCGAGTGGGAACACTCTCGAGTTGCAAGCGCTGTCCCTTGATGATCCATCTGACCAAGTCCAAGCTGCCGGTGATCACATGATGCTACCCCCTGCTAGCCAGGAACCCATGCCACGAGCCAAGAAAAAGCGAGGGTCGAAAACGATCAAGATCTACAAGGGCTTTCGATATTGCAAGAACTGGTACTCGAAGAAGCACATTGCATATCGCTGCAGTACTTCGAAGACTTCTGGCTGTAAGGTCACGCTCAAAGTAACCCCGGCCGCTATTTGGTGGGTGGAGGGTGAACACACGTGCCGTCCGGTCCCGGTATTGAATGGGCAACTCAATGATGAGACCGACGCAATGAAACGAACTACAGATCAGCTAGCAACCCAAAATCCAACAATGCCAGAGGGCGACATTTGGGAGCAAGTATGCGAGGCGTTCTACGGTCCCGATAGAGATAAGCTGTTAAACGGATTGACAGAGGAGCAAGTTATCGGGCGTATCCGTCGCATTCGCCGCCGATACTACGGTGGTGATATTCACGGAGTTGTGGAAGTCCCTCCCTTCTCCAAAGTGAAAGACTCAGCCATCCCATTCTTCCGGTTCCATTTGGTAACGGCCCACCCCGATCCTAAGAAAGCACCAAGTCGTGTGCTAGGCTGGGCTCATCCTGCGCTGAAAGAGCTCCTACTCTACAACAGCGTATCTCTTTTCCTCGACGGTACTTTTCGATCTGTACCACGAGGATTTCGCCAGTGCTTGATCTTAATGGTGGATGACCCAGCGCGTAACCTGTTCACACCGGTATACTTCGTGCTCTGTACGTCCCAGACTGAGTCCATGTACGACGATATCCTGCATCTCATCTACCGCGACACCGGCAAAAAGCTCAATCCTGCAGAAATTGTATGTGATTTCGAGTTTAGCCTCGTCTCATCTGTTCAGACCCGGTTCCCGAACGCTGAAGTGGTGGGCTGTTTCTTCCATTTTAAACAAGCCATTCGCCGGCGACTGAAAGACGAGCGCATCTCCGACGACGAAGTGACTATCGCTATGGAGTCTAGCGTCTTGGACATTCTCACTGTAATTGATCCAGACCTCGTCGATCCGAAGGGCATCGCATGGGTGAAGCAGGAGATCAAGCAGAGGTGCATCGCGAACAATTGCCCATACTCACGCCGTGAGTGGAAAAGTTTTTGGGTTTACTTTAGAAAAACCTGTCTTGAGCGATACTACATCACAGAGTGGAATGTGTTTGGTATCGCCAATACTATCGTGGCGCGCACAAACAACCCCTTGGAGAGGTTTAACAGGGAGATGAACGCCGCGTTCAAGCCCCACCCCAAGCTTCGACACTTTGTTTCTACAATTGCCAAAATTTCAACTGCTTACGCGCAGCGGCAAGCCAACATCACGCGCGGTCTACGCAAGAAGAAACAGCGTCCACCACGCATTGAGTTGCCGGCTGCCCCCGACTTAGCATCATTTGAAGTTCCGCCTGAGTCGGAAGATGAAGGTGACTATGATGAGCTTGGCGACCTGTCCGACGGCTCCGTCGAATCAGCTCGTAGTGGCGAAGCTGATCACTCTTCGGAGGAAGATGAGCCATCCCGAAATGCGCAGTCGGCCGAAGACGTGCAGCAGGAAATTGATGAGCACGCTAACACTTACAACTTCTTTCTTGACTCGGACAGTGACCATGATCCAGATGAAGAAAATGGCGTGGAGGAGTGGTCATTCCAGCCCTCAGACTGCGATCATGCTGCGACGCGCTGAATCGTCGAGCTACGCACCTGCATAACTCAACACACACCATAACTTACATTAAACACTGCTATTAAATATCACTTCAATGCACACTCTTGCTTTACCCGGATATTTGGCCTGACCTGGTGTTTTACCCGGGAAAAAGGTCCGGGTAAAAGTTCCGGTCAGGGTGAAATAAGGGTAGTAAAAAATCCTACCTCTGCTCTCTTGGCTTGATGGAGCTTCATAGTGACCTTCAAGTTTTTAGAGACCAGAAGGAGTACATGAGCGGTGCGGACCCTCTAAGACCCTTGACTGAAATAACTGGCTTAGGTGAAGACGAAGACCGTGCCCTCATCATCGAGGTGCCAAGACCGGATCACGATTCAGGGACGATTGTCGGGTCAAATCTGCTGGAAGTTGTCTGGACGCCATCGGAAGCTCGTCCCCAGATTGCTGCTTTTGATGCCGAGACCCGAACCCTTCAAATACCTGTGGACTGTGTCTTCTCGCTCGATGGATACGTTAAAACTTTGCCTGTGGCTGGCCTCAGTCAGTGGGACCGAAACTGGGCCGACGTCTTTGACAACGAGACCGGGGACGTTCTGGCGTTGTACAGTACAACTCGAGGGAAGCAGTCCACAATGCAAGCTAATCTCGGGGTCCCAGGGCCTACAGTTATGAAATACTTATCGGTTGCAGGACACCAACAGTTGAACAAACAAGCAAACAAAGAAACATACCTGGGGTAGACATAATTGGTCTATAGATGTATAATAGACATAATAATATTATATTATGTCTATCCCGGTTACACAACTACAAAAATATGACATATTATGTCAATCCCAACTACAAAAATATGCCTGGAGATGAACGCGTAGTGCGGTCACTCGATCCATCATCAGGCGGATGCCATTCGGGACAGGGCTGGAGCTTGGCATGGCGTGCGGGTCGTGGCTTGAGGACAGAGTTGCTTGATCGAAGATTCGAAAGTGAGAGAAGATGTCCGGCTAGAACTACTTGCGAATGCGAATACTTGATTAGAAGTGCGAGGACTTCGAACCAACCATTTCGTAGCCAGCCCAGCTTTGGGCCTTAAATTCAAAAACTAATTGACGACAATTCAAAGAATTGATAAGAGCGTTAGGGGTCAATTATCCAATTAGTCCACCCACCCTTTGTCAGTGTTGATCCCCCCGGCGATTTTGAATTTTCGGGATTTTCCGGAACCCTGGCGGGCGCTGACGTTGGCCGCCATGCTTGGGGTGTATTGAAAATGTTAGGGGATGTCGCACCACCGATTTGCACCGGATCGGACCTAATGTGACCGTTTGCCACCGAATGTGTCCCGCTTCGTGCTGCTGTAGCACGCTTTGGGCGGCTCAAAGCTTCTTGACAACCTTCGTAGGGCGCGCTCGATCTACACGGAGCATGGTATGTAGTTTAGAAACCCTACTTTAGTGTGGGAGTCACCCTTACATAGTGCATCTTCAATACAGTGAATAACTGCGTTAAGGGCTCTGTTGCGAGGGCCTACGGCTTCAATTTAGTGTCAGGAGGATGCATTCGTGCTCTTTCCTCTATTGCTACTATGTACTACTGAAGAATGCATTGCGTAGCGGGCCTAGAGGACGTGCAACTAGCGCTATCACGCAGCAGTCGCTTTGCGTTCACATAATATGTATGATTCATACATGTATATGTCTCCTTGTTTGCATCTAGATCATCGGATAGCGCGGACTTCATTCCTACTACAGGTGAATACTACTAGGCAAAGGGCCTGGACGTATACGCCGCTCGCTCCCATCGTTCAGGTCGTCGGAGATACCAATGAACCTGAACATCCAAGCCTACTCTGCGTTCACGATACCTCGCAAGTAATACATTTGTGCAGATACTCCTAACTACGTCAAATTACAGTCTGATAGTGTCCTGACAGCCTTCCACGTGCTTCCGCCGGCGGCGGAGATTGTCGGAGTTCGGGTGCAAATGTCGGAGATGTCGGGGCCTGGCGGCCCCAACATCACCGATAAGTCCATGCTTGTGCGAGTGCTAGCGAAAGTTGTGTACGCCACGCCACGTCAGCTGGTGGTGGTGTGAGCCACCTCATTTCAAGCCAAGTGGCTAGCGCCACAAACTGGATGGTGCATTTGGGTGGAGTGAGCCACCGACTGTACCATGAGTGCGGATTGGTGAAAATGAACTTGAGGTGGATAGGCCTGCCCCAAAGGCGTGATTGAAATGGCGTGGCTCCGGCGCTCGGTGCAGTCGGGCTCTCTGCGAAGGAGGGTTTGGCAGTGGTTGGCTCCAACGTCTCGGTTTTTGATTCCTTTGCTGCTGTTTTGGCGCTGTTTTATTCGAATTTTGCGGTACGGGAGTTGATGCAACATCTTGTTGTAGAGCCACCTGGAGACACCGTCTACAAGCTCATAAAGATTGCTTATTGCCATCCTAACTCAAAGACATTCTTCCATGGGTGCGTGTGCCACGCCTTGCACCTCCTGGTCAAGGATATCGTCCTGAAACTCAAGTGGGTAGACGCGCTGCAAAGCGGGTGTAAGACACTCGTGAGCTTCTTCAGGAAGCATCACAAGATGTGGGCCGATCTCTCTGCTCGACTCAAAGAGCAGAATCTCCGCCTGCTCGCTAAGCCTGGTGACACAAGATGGGGGTCTTTGCTGGCTTGCTTCTCAACAGTGCTAGCCGCTGAGGCCGTGCTGTTCACATGTGTGTCTGCGCGCGGGTTTCTCAACGCAAAGACGAAGAAGCAGAAAAAGATTCGGCGAGAGGTGTCCGACTTGGTGACATCCTCCGACTCTATACCACGGCTGAAGAAGGCGATCGCTCTGCTGAAACCAATTGATGCAGCGCTCAAGCGTTTTGAGAAGAACGAGACGCCAGTGTCGGAGGTGTATCAAGTCTTCGTCGACCTTCCAGCAGATCTGAAGGCAGCTGGCCTCACTGCTGTGGAGTTCAAGATTGTGAAGCCTTTGGTGGAGTCAAGGTTCGACTTTATTTAGGGCGACGCCCATGGCGTCGCTTATCTCCTTGACCCACGGTACACAGGCGTCGACATGGAAACAGAAGTACGCGGCGCGGTTGAAGAGTTTTTGGTGCAGTGGCATGGCGCGGAGAAGGGCGACGCAGTCATCGTGGAGCTTGCTGCCTTTTATCGGCATGTTCGGGACATCAAGGCGAGCCAACCGCGACAGTGGAAACTGCTATGCGAGCGCAATATTCCCGTATTCGACGTTTGGTGCGGATTAAACAAGTTCCCGCTGCTGCAAGACATTGCCCTGCGGCTGTTCAGGTGTGCTGCGTCTAGTGCTGCCTCCGAACGCAACTTTTCGGCGCACGCATTCATCCACTCCAAGCTTCGGAACCGCTTGGTACCCGAACGGGTTGAGAAGCTCGTGCACATTTTCTTCAATGCGAAGAACATTTGCGATGAAGACATTGAGCGCTATTCGCATTTGGAAGATCTACTTAGAGAGGCAGATGATGAAGAAGACACCGAAGAGACCGATGCGAACCAGAGCGAGGACTATGTGTACTACTAGATAGGATGCATGAAGAAAGCAACTAAAGACAATCTAATTGAACTCAAGCTTTCGTTTCTTCACAGCCATGATATTGCTCCGTACAGCACGGTGGAGTTTGCCGATCCATCGTAGCAAACAGAGTTCGCGGACAGAACGTTGCAGAACGCCATGGCTTTTCAGCCCCCTATATCATACTACGCGCGCTACCAACAACTGCAGTGCAAAGTACCAAAGTACAGCGGGGTTTGTCTGCATACTTCGGCCCGTAGCCCCCTTTGCTGAAGAAGGAAATTCAAGAGTACGACCTTTGCGAATAGGTGCTCTGATTGATATTGATAGCCAGATTGATTGACCTAGCTTGATTGAAGTAGATGGACGGGTGATAGATTGATGGGTGGGTGGCTTTTTAATTTATCCATAATAAACCCACCCCAAGCCGGCTCTGGGTGGATGGGTGGTATTAACGGAATATTCCAGACCCATTTTGCCCCAGGCCAGAACCCTTCATAGTATGAAGGAACCCCCTGAATTGTTTCTCGAGCTTCTGGTACACTGTCGCGCGAAAAGCTTGGACGTTTCGAGCGTGGGGAACTGAATCTAGTGGAGCATGCAAACGAAGTGCGTGTTACAGCATCCACGAGCTGGTATCAAATGTCGGCCGACATTTGCACTCCACATCGCACCGCCGTGCCGCCGCCGCACTGCCGCTCTCCGGCAATTTCTCAATGATGGTGAGGAGGATATTTTCAGCCAAAGATTCATACTTATCATGTATGGAATGAATCGATTTAAATAGGAGTTCAAATATGACAGAACTTTTGATATTGCATTTCAGCAATGCCCTATTCCGATATAGCGGGTATTAATACAAACGTCGGGAGTTCTGTACTGTACACCGCTCCAACATTGTACCCACCGAGAGCAGTGGCCAACTGCATCCTGATGTGGCGCGGTATCTGCCACGCGTGGACCGCCGTTCGAGTCCGAGCCCAGTTGCTACGTCGAGAAGATCGAGTTCGAAGTCCATGACTACGCGCGTTGGCAATGATGAGCTTGAGCGGTTAATTTTGAAGTGCTTACAGGCATCCTCGGTCGTATTACATGTAGGCACAAGCTGCCGGTGTCGCAGTCCGAGCCGCTGGAGCACACCAAGTCATCGTACAAACCCTGGATAGTTCATACTGTGCATGTCCATGAATGCGTTATGTTTGACATTTTGTGCTAATACTGTTGTGCATAGTGAAGAGGTCCATGGCCTCTCGAAGTAATCCCAGACGCCTTCTACCTCGGGACTCTGCTCGCCAATTGGAAGCTGAATGTGGAGATACGTTATCTCTGTGTTGCCTCGGGGGGGGGGGGGGGGGGCTCCACTTGGAAATTTGACGGGGTGTCTCGCGTAACCAGCACAACGTAGAAGTTTCATGTTGAATAGGAGTACATCAGTGTGAATTGAAGAAATTGAAGAATAGTACGTCAGCTGTATGATATTATTCGACTAGTGTTTGATAATACGATGGCAATCCGCTGGCGAGTCCAATTCGAGTAGCTTTTGGAGGTTAGTGTCCCTGCAAATACCTATATCGGCTCTATCGGAAGACCACTAATTTGCTCGAGTTTCAGCGACAAACCCCAGACACTGCCGCGATGTTCGGTTTCAACACATTGATCCACGGTTTTGCTGCGTCGTCGGGTATTGCGTAAGTGACAGCAGGATTCGCTTGGAGCACGATTTCAGATTTAAATGTAAGGTAAGGTGCCAGTTGCGTGCCTACAACCAGTTCCGTGCCTACTTGTTTTAGCCAATTAGCATCTTCTCCTTGTTAAACTCTCGTAGTCTATTGGTAGATTTTTCCAGCGTCACATGCAATTTCCGATGAGCCTCCTAGGATTTGCATAGCATACAAAAATGCTATCAAAAAGAGGCAGGAAACTGGCAGCTCACTCCAAATCAACAAGCTTTTCAAAACAATAACAAGAAGTTCTGCAAAATTTACACGGACCAGCGTGAAGTACATAAATTCAGCCCAATCGCGCCAGATTTAGCGGTGCAATCAGATTTCAGAATGGACAATTCAATGAAACGTTATGCCACAGCAAGTCCGCAAGTTCGAAGGACGGCACGAAACTGGCAGAAGAAGACCTTAGACCTGGATTGTCCCGATCAGTCTGATTCACCTCAGGCTAAGATTAATGCGTTTTTTTCCTGTGTACAAAGATCTGTGACCGCGCACTCTGGGGACCCTCGAGCCCAGGTCCACGTCATCCGGCATGCTTATTTGTACCAAAACCAGCGCAAATTAAAATACAATGTCATAGGATTAAGCGGGTCGAGGCAGCCCAAGTATTTTGTGTAAGCATGTTCTATATCAAAATGTCTCCGTCTTTCGGTGGTCTCCGTAGACTGCTGGGTCGCGTTAGTGCCGCTTGTCCAGCTGGACGTCACAGCGTAACCGCAGCGCTCAGTCATGCCACGGGTGAACGTCACCGCTCAGTCCTTGTCGGTCGCCGCACTCACCACCTTGACCGTCACCGTCACCGTCTCCATCGTCTCGGTCGAGTCGACATCGTCTTGGAGTGGGTGACACTCATGGCCAAGATGCAGTCCATAGCTGCAAGCCACATAAATGAGAGGAGGGGCTCCACTGTCTGGTGGAGACTCATCGGCAGGAGTAGCCATAGACCCGAAGGCTGGTCGCCACGGCGCACACAGCGAAAGGTGCGCGCACCACTGAAACCGAGCGCGCTGCGCGATAGTGATCAAGCAGCACGCGCCGGTGAACCACGATGACCAGCGCTTTTCGTTCAAACGTCGAACTTATAGCCGCGTTCGTGTTTAACTCACGTCATAACGCGATCATTTTCCGGATGCGCCAAGTTCTGTCGTAGTAGTACGGCTTCAGCTTTTCATGCTGCAGATCCTTGCAACTGAATTGACTTGAGAAACGTAAGTCCCTAAATGGAGCTCTCTGATTGGCTAAAATATCCTGGGCTTATGACATGTCCACTTGAGTCGTTCGGAACGACCCCAAGTGCAGTGTATATCTAGGCGGAAAAATTGTTAGTGTGTGCATTACAGATAAAGTAGGTGGTAACCGCGGGAAGTAGTGATTTAACCACAATGGAACCTGGAGGCCGTCCGGGAATCGCATTTTTGAACTCTATGCGCATACTTAGGTAGACATATTTTGACCAATAGAAGTATCCGCTTTTCGTCAGCTACCGCCGCTTACGCTTTCCCGGAAGGATGCGATCCCAACCGCCCGTTATTTGGCCTCAGTCAATGTGGCATACTCCAAGGGGCGGGAATACACAAATTCCGGAAATCATAAGCCAAAAACTGATGATTTGATTAACTGGTTATTGCTGGTTGTACGCTCTTGGGAAACTGAATTGTTGATCTTCCTTGGGTGAATTGGGTGTCAGAGGTAATGATTGTTGAATGATTGTGATGAGATATTGGATTGGAAAGTGTATCAATTTATTCTTTTTCCTTTTTTGTCCTTGGTGGGATTTGAACTCCGGCCAAGAGCGTACTTCCTGGGACCTTTACCCAGTGATCTACCAGCAGCCCCTAAGCCAATCTGCCTACGTTTTGGCGGAAAATCCCATATACTAGGGCTTCGCGATGGCTAGGATAGGATTGGTTAACTCACCTTTGACCGCCATTAATAAACTGATGTATCGCCACTATGGTCACACGAATTTGCAAATGAGCTGGACCAGCCTCCATCATTCTTGAGAAGTCTAAAACACTCGGTCAATCGCCATCACTTACTGTAAATTGACCTAAAGACATGTTACCGGTTCATCACCGGCGTCGATTGGACGGGGGGACAGCGCCCGAATTAATCCTGTTTGGACTGGGCTATCAGACCTTCGTCCCTTCCTATCCCAGTATAACTTACGTAAATACGAGAATGTCGTGTGACTCGATACCTAACGAAGTTTTTACCGCCACTTGTTCACTAGTTGGTGAAAAGCACCGTCAAACAAAATCCATACTCCTGGCTGTGCGGTCGATGAATCTGCAGAGGTGGCGTGGTTGGTATACGCTATGTTCTACGGGCTTGCAGCGGCGTAGAAGTTACTGACTTTTTCGTATCAAGCCTGCGAGTTACAAACACTAAACTGACCAGCACGGATGTGGCAATATTGAAGCAGAATTGGAGACTGGCTATTCGATAGCTGCGCACCAACGGGATCTTGTCTACGGGTTCGTTGATATTCACGGCGAAACTCCATTGTGGTCTCTTGAGTGTCAAGACGCCTAGATTGCAGCGAATTGTAATTCCGATGACGAGCTTGTTACGACCCAGCTAACTGCGAATTTGTGGACATCATTGCCCCTGGTTACGGGATTTGCAAGACGAGAGTTAGTGGTGCGAGCCAGTTCACACCCGATTAAAGAAACCGTGCGCGACCAAGAAGAGACTTTGTAAGAGCTTGGCATTGGAGTTCGACTCGATTGAACGTGTTGGGTGGTATCATTACTAGGAAATCCAACGCTTCGAATGAGACGAGAGCTCGTAGAGTTCATGGTTACGCCTGCTGGGAACCGACATTTTAACGAGGAAGACAAGAGGGGGCTCCTGGCCTATGACGGAGAGTTTTTATCAGTCACGAAGGGAAAAATGCCCTACCAGGCCACAGCTGCACTAATTAGTGCTGTGACGAAAGGCCCTACCGGTTATCACTCTACGGTGGAGTTGAAGGCAATCTGGACGCCAATATCCTGAGCCTGATCTTTGGTTAGCTATTTCCATGGTGCACGGGGCTATTTAGATTGTTGAATTGGGGAGGGACAGATCCGGAAGAAAATTATCTGTACTAAAGCAGTCCTAAATGTCCTAAAATTTCCTAAAATTCGGCGTAATTTACCGAAATAGATTGCACTTTATGTCCTAAAAAGTTCCTAAAGGGCGTAATTTATGTTTGTCCTAATACTGTCCAAAAGAAATCCATCGGTTTTTAGGACGCCTTTTAGGATTATGTTTAGGACATGTCCTAAAACCTTGGCTCCAGCAGTAAGGTTTTTCTTCAATCGATTTACACTGTGTGAATGTGTGAATCACACATGCCCACCAGAGTGCTGACTGCGGGCGAGAGCGAGCGAATGCGAGCGCGAGCCTCACTCAGTGCATTCACTGGTAGCAAACACCCGCCGATCAGGCGGGGGCGTGTCTGCGCGAGCGAGCGAACGCGAGCGCTGCAACCGGATATTTTTTTTTCAAGACACCGCGCCTGGCCGAGCCGAGGACTTAGCGTAAGGCACGAAGGGTGGGGCAGGTCGCGAAGCGGCGGTCCCCGAGCAAAGCGAGAGAGGGGCGGGACCCCGAAGTGCCGTAGCTAAGTCCGCAGGCGAGAGCCAACGCGAGAGTGTCCTGCCCACGTCAACATCAAGTAACTACTGTAGTGGCAGAACAGCAAGTACAGTATAGTAAAGTAGACTCTATCTATATGTAGTATAATAGAACGTAAGTCCCCGGGGGGTAGTGTCCTAACTAGTGTTCGCTTACCCCTACCGATAAGACTTACCCCGGTTAATTTACGGAAATTAACCCCTCATTCACCAATGTCGGACGATCCGTCAAGTGAAATATTTACTCGTCGGATCTGCTGACATACGGAGCTTACATACATACATACTGACATATTTTTCACATGTTATACAAAACCATATATGCGGGAATATGTCGCTATTTCACATCTAAAGACTGGAGCGAGCAAAAACCAGGCCATCCGCCCAGCCACTACGCATTAGTACTGTCGCTACGCATTATTACACAGATTATGGCACCGCCGGTCACGAGCGACGGCTGCGGCTACATTATGATTTGTGTTCTGTCCAGGGTTCTGGCAGAGTATTGCACAGAACAAATTATGGGAACCAGCACTAAGTGCCACGGATGAACATTTTTGCCAACGACGATCGTTCGTCTTGCTAAACTGTTGCAATCTCATGAAGCTTCTCTAATGCTAATTGCAGGAGCAAAGTTCCGGCACACGACGACCGGCAGACTGCAGCACCTGCGAGGAGGATCGGTCACGGACACGACGACAGGTGGCATTTCGGACGGCGACATCCTAGAGCGCGCGTTCATGGAGACGGACGAGAGTGACATGCCCACGAATCGGCTGTACCGGGCGATGGTCGAGTATCTGACGGAGATGAAGACGCGTGAGCACTCGCACCCGGCAGTGTCGCTGTCGGGGGGAGTGGACTCGATGGTGGTGGCGTACCTAACCTAATGCACAAGCTGAGTGACAAGCACGGAGGGTTCAAGATCGTGGCAGTGCATCTTGACTACGGCAACCGCGCCGAGAGCGGAGCCGAGTGTGAATACGTGCGTCGCAGGTGCGAGAGGTTTAGAATTATTTTCTATGTCCGAAGGGTTGACGAGGTGAAGCTAGTGGGGACGGTTGGTGAGGACGAGGGACGTAATCTCGCGCTAGTGCAGCGCTGCCGTGGTAGAATCGTGGAGGCACTGGTCGTGTGCAGGACCAGCGTGGCGGCGTTGGCCGCAGTCGATACTGATTTGATCAGCAAAAGCTGTTTTAGGCGTTGCGGACGGCAACCGTTGACGCTGGCACGCCGTTCGGTCAACAGCGTTTCCATTGGTGATGGGAGCTGCGATTCCGTTGAGTAATATTTGAAGCTGCGTACTACACTGAGCAGCTTATGCTGGCAAGCACACATCAAGCATGTTGGCTAGGACGGTGTTGAACATCTTTGAAAAAATAAAACAAACAGGTAGCTAGAGGAAAAAGCAAATGATATGTATTTGATGCGTGTTAGTTGCCTGCAATACCGTTAGCACGCTCAACCTGCTCTCGGTCCGCAGGTACCAAGTTCGAAAGTGGCTCCAGTGTATTGGGCCAGTTCATCAAGACCCTGAGGTCGCCGTCTGCTGGATAGTGTATACCCCGTATAACCTCGTAGTGGTATGCAGGAGGTCCGACAGGCATTTGCTGTGGTCGGCGCAGGTATCTTGCAAGGGCGCGTGCATCCGCAGGGTACAAGGCGGAAAAAGGTTCGAGCGTGTCCTCCCATTCCACCCACGTTCGGATCTCTCCATCCGCCATTCGCTCAGTACCAACTACGCGCACTAGGTCCTCAGGCGGTACTTCATCAACTTGCGGCGGGTCCTCGTCAGTCTCGGACTCAGCGTCAGTCGTCTCTCCTGGTGAGCCGGGCGGAGGACTAGAGGCTGTCGGGGCACTAGCTGCTCTCGGCGGACTAGAAATTATCGCCGGACTAGGAGCTCCAGGAGGACTACCTGCTCTCGGTGGACCGGGAGCTATCGCCAAGCTAAGAGCACTCGTCGTCCGACGAGCTCTCTCTGGACTAGGAGCTCTCGCCGGACTAGGAGCACTAACGCCATGCACATCTCCTTCTTCCTCTTTCTCTTCGCCTTCGTCATACGTGTAGTCTTCGTCGCTAGCGAAACCGTCGTCACTGATCTGGCTGGTCGTCGCAGCGCTGACCGCGTCGATCTCTTGATTGCCGGACTTCGCCGAGCATGGAGCTCCCAGGGAACTGGTATCTCTCGCTAGACCAGACGCTGTCAGCACACCAGAAACTCTCGTTAGGTCAAACGCGGTCGGGGGGCTTGGTGATCTAGGAGGACTTGTCGGGACAGAAGCTGGTGATTGTGGCGATCGCAACGGAGCTCTTGGCGGGGGCGTCGGGGCGGACAAAGATGGATGCGGAGTCAGCAGCGGGAACGCGGCAAGCAATGACGAGGCTAACGCGGATTTGACGTTAGCCCTGTTGACATCGCCAACTCCTTGACTTTGCACGAACGCAGGCACCACGTCGTCCAGTCGATCGGCTGGCACACGACGTTTTTTCATTTCTTGAGCGAGAGCTTGCATGCCACTACCGAACAGACGAACTGTCGGCGGCGCATGTTTTAGGCAAGCGACGTGCACCCATTTATTGCTGCCTGGTACTTGTCCCTACTGGGGGTGAAAGTCCTGCTGTTGCTGACGCTGCTGCTTGGTGCTGCGCTGATGCCTGCGGTGAGCCGATCTCCTCGCCATGACCACCAAGGTCGTGGGTAGGAAAATACCAAATGACCAGGTCGACAGTGCGTTGCACCTTTAGAGTTATTTTTTTCTTCTAAACCCGACTGCTTGACTATACATCTAGTAGCCGCATGTGCTTTTGGTCGAACGTGGTGGAGTCCATCGCCAAGGCCGGTGATATCTCGCAGTACCCATGGCGCGACAGCTCGGCTACCTAGTTAGCCCGTCCCTCTCTAGGGCTCTCGCACGGCATGTCGTCATAGAGCCAATCGAGCCACGATAGTTCCCAGCCGGGCGTTGACAACACGACCTGTAGATGTAGTGCACGCCCACGTTCACAAACGCATCTTATCTGTCGCCTTCTTGCCATGGTGCCGTCGAAACACACAGCTCGGGTCCGTCCTCGACGTAGCTTGCCACCTGTCGCCAACAGTGATCAGGCTAGAAATGCACAAAAGCGCAAAGCACAAGCGCTTCTTGTTCACATCACTGCCCCCAACGACCGACCGGAGCCGACACGCTGGCCGTAGATACGACCAGTGCCTCCACGATACTACCACGGCAGCGCTGCAATAGCGCGAGATCACGCCCGTCGTCCTCCCCAACCGTCCCCACCAGTCTGTCCTAATCCAACGAAAACCCTCGCACGCCGTCGCTGTGCTCCAGACCGATGGAGCCGCAGTACTTTGTCGGTCGGTTGTCGGCTACGCCGGCACGTACAAAATGGCATTGCCACTCGACGCGGCCACACCGCCGCCAGAAAACACGCACCTCGACCCTCTCCACGCTACCCCTCGACGTGGCTTGCCACCAACATCATTCCGACCAGCACGTCTATGCCGGCGACATGCCGACCGCAGCGCACAAGCGCTTCTTGTTCATATCGTTGCCCACAACGACCGACCAGAGCGGCCGTAGATACGACCAGTGCCTCCACGGTACTACCACGGCAGCGCTGCAATAGCGCGAGATCACTGAGGCGAGGCCGAAGAAACCTTTGTCGCCCAGGGGAGTTCGTATAGCGCAGCCCAAGACTGTTCCCCAGGGGTAGACCCAGAGAATCGACTTGAGAGCCAACAGCAAGAAGATAGACCCAGAGATTCGCAGCCGCAAAGCTTTAAACCCTGAGAATAACACTCCTTGGTTGGCGTGGGTACCTTGTGTAATCCCTGTCGGCTCGTTTGTCTTCGACGGAACAGCACTCCACCGGTTGAAAATGTTGCCTCGAAGAAGTGCGGGAGCGCACGTCTACTTCAGAACGCACCTCCACACCAAAAGACAAACCCAGAGAATCAGATCCCCTGAAACCCAGAATATCACGAATTCAGGGTCCAGGATTTCAGTCAACTCTGGGACTTGGAACTCAGAAGACACCTTACCCAAATGCCCTCCTAGCTCGATAAAACCAACAAATACACACTAGGCTCACTCGAGTCTGAAATTCAGGGGCCTAGCTCCCCTGAGACTCACACAAACGCGCACCACCTCCAATAAAGGAGGAAAATACAATCACTATCAGTTACCTTCCCTTCACACAAGCAGTCAATACAAAATCCTGGAGGCGACTACCTAGCACCCCAGAATACCCTCTGGAATAATATGAAATGGGCTACCACGAGCACAGCAAGTGACCCAACTAGGATATGGAATAGATGGATCACCCCAGGAAGCTCAAGGCCGTCGCTGGTCACCACCTAACTGGACTTGAGTTTGATGGAGCCCACACAGACGGCTGTCCTTCGCCGTTGATGTACCCTTAGCGTCCCACGGTCGTAGTCTCGGGTCCTCCGGATTTCCGTCGGCAGGCTTGGCCGAAGTCACTTGCGCAGTACAGGGTAAAATGAACTCTGTTTGGTTTTTATCAGCTACTTCTCTCTCTCTCTCTCTCTCTTCTTGGTAACAAGTCTGCTACATTGCAGGCCTGCGTGAATCTCCACAAAGCCACACTTTTAGCGGGTTTAGCGGCCTCCTGCGCATGATCACGGTAGTAGTGGGTTGATTCTCAGGGTAATTTGATCCTCTGGGGCACTCTGAGCCACAGCAAGATGAGGTGTACTCTGGGATACATTCTCCAGAGACACTTTCCGCCAGACTTTAGGCACTCATCGTAAGGGAAAGTCCGCGGCTGGACTGAGTGTTCTCTGAAATTCTGGGCGCGGAAACCCAGAGTGCCACACGATGACCCAGAGTTCACCTCCCTGAGTACAGGTGACCCAGAGTTCCAAAGATGATTCTCTGGGCTTGGACCATAAATCCAGACTCTTTATACTGAACTTAAGTGTTTCCCAAACCAACACCCAAGAATTCCTACAGTTCCCCAATATTCCTCAGAATCCCCAGGATTTCAGAAGATGACCCTGAGTGTCACTTGATTCTCAGGGATTCAAGTCAGTTCGAAGCCAGTCTGCAATCAAAATGATGCGTGACCTTGAAGAACCGTCATGGATGCACAGACTGGATACTTTCGAGGAGTCGAGAGGGAGTCCTGCACCATACTAAACCCAGTCTAAGGACTTTCGACGCCGTGCGACAATGGATTCGCAAGCCGATCGCAAGTTTGGACCGCTGATCCCAAGGTATACTCAAGACAAGACATTTTGACCCCGGGCAAATATCTTCTGTTCACTATGCTTGCAGATGGGCCCAACTGGCTGGAAGTGTGAATCCTCGGTCAGACGCTGGATTCATCCCGAGAATTCACTTCTCTCCCACAGTCGCCATCCATGTCACACGGGTACAGCCGCGCCGTATCCAAGTCATCCACCAATCAGCATCCGATACAAACTCCAGGTCACAGAGGTGACGGCACATCGTCGGCAATTTTCTGGGGACCGCCTCGTGTCAACCGCCCCTCCTGGTCCGGGTCCATCAAGAGGAAATCGCTCCGAACTGGTGAACCATGGCCAGGCCACAAAAACACACAGGTCCATCCAACGTCGACTTCGACGCGGCCGTTGCACTCTGTCGACTCCCAGGGTTTCACTCACTTTGGCGGCACCCTGTCTCCCCAACGGTTGATCAGGACCTATCTTCAAGTTTCTCCTCTCAAACGCAAAAACTCCAACGGGTAATGCGCGGTCACATCGCCATTTCGCAGATCGTCAACATGGCGGAGAGCGCGACTTCGGACGGCAAGCAAGCGACGGCGCCCCCCGGCAGCGTGCCACCTCCGACACAGCAGCGCACCGGCGGCGCCCCTGCGAGCACTGCACCAACAGGCGGCGGCAGCGGCCAGGCGGGTAACTCAGCGTCCGGCGACACTTCGACGGGCAGCACCAAGACGGGCGTAACCAAGCTCATCTCCTTCTCCAGCGCCACCGGCAAGACCTCCGACGCGGACATGCGCGAGGCCGATGGCAACGCCTCGACTGACGCTGCAACCCAGGAAACGGGTGACGCGAACTCAGAGTCCAAGGCTCCAGACGTGGACATGAAGGGCGCCCCTGAGTTCAAGTTACCACGACACGCGACGCTAGAGGACGTCAGGGGACTCATCTTCGCAGGCATGCTTCGGCAGGAGGAGGTCGATCCCCCTGACTTCCTGGTCCCTGAACGCCCCCCCCCCCCCCGCACTGGAAACTGCCGGCTCCACCGAATCTCAAGACCAACGCGTATCTCGTGGGGGTCCCAGGGGTCGTGAACGACATTCGCGCGGGCGCGTTCGCCATGGAAGGCTACGGCGGCGCGACCACGTTGGTCGGCTTCGAGGAGCTCTCCGACGAGGATCTTCAGGGGTTGAAGGAAGTCTGTGGCGCCGACGCTGGGATCGATGTCCTATGTCCACGTCGTTCGCCTCTTTCAGCGTTCGAACTGGACAATACCCTGAATTCCATCGGTATTCGACGCGAGATGGCCTCACTCCTGCGTCACTTCAACAGCACAAGGCTCGCTGAGCGCGTGTTCAAGATGACTGGTTACCTGCGTCGAGTCCTCGGGGCCTACCGAAACATGCGTTCTCTGGTTGACTCTCAGCAGGGTTTCACCGCCGCTCAGGAAGTAGTCGATACGCGACGCAAGTACAAGGAACTGAAGCGCGCCTGGAAATTCACGTGCGACTACTGGTTCCTGGAGGTCCAAGAGGCCCTGGGCAAGGTGGATGACGCTGAGTCCAAGTACAAAGTCGCGCTGGGCGAGCAGAAGGCGCGGTATCAAGACGAGATTGATTCTCTGGAGTCCGAGAAAGCGCAACTCAAGGCGCGCCTTGCCGACTCTGAGGCACAAGTGCGACTCCTGAAATCGCGTCTTGAGTCAGCCACCGTGGACCCCTGGGAGTTCTCCGATTTCCTTCAAGAGCACACAGACTTCACGGATAATTGGGAGCGCCTCCACGACCGCTTCAAGCTCTGCATCAAGGACTCGAAGCCTCCCGAATCCTGGGACACTGTCATCAACGTCACGGCCATGGACAAGCGCAAGGCTGCGGTGGTCCCGTACCCAGAGAAAAGCACACGTATGCCTCCGTGGATCGTCTGGTCGTCCTGAAATTCTGGATCTCACGGATCCTGGCAGCAAGCCTCGCAGCGGTTCGAAGACCGGGGGCAAAACTCAGGATTCCAAGAAAGGTCAAGGCCCCAGAAAATCACGGGATTCCAAGGCGCCGGGCGAGTCGCCACGGCAGTCGGCGCACCGTAAGCCTAACAAAGTTCAGCGTCGCCCCAAGGATCACCAACCAGGCCGCGACTCTGTGCGTCGCGCCAGCGAGAAGACTGTGGTGTCCAAGGAGGCCGCACACACGATGCTCCCAGGGGGGGGTGTCGTCTGGAAGGAAGTTCGGCCAGACGTACGTCAGGCCATTCTTGCTGGGCTCAAGTACGACACAGCCATGGAGTGGATTGGTAGCGACCGGGCGGCTCATGGGCACTTCAGGCAGCCGGAGCTGATCAAGATGCTCGTGAGCATGATGTACTGGCGTCGTCTTGACCTGACTCCCTGGAGCAAGTACGTCCCTGAAGCCTACTACGAAATGGCAGACGAGCGTCTGGACAGGTGCCTTCGACGCGGTGATGTGCCACCACCCTGGGGGAACCTCGATGACCACATGGTGTACCCTGATGAGGACGCCGATTCCACGGTGGACGACATCGAGAACGACCCGGACTACCAGCCTCCCGCCCAGGAACTTGAGGAGAGCGCCTCTAGTAATAGCTCTGAAGAGGAGGAGGTCGCTCCTGAAACTCTGGAGGACATCGAGGATGCAGGGGACGACGACGACGCAGAGGACGACAATGGGGTAGAAGAACCCCTGGAAGTCAAGCCTCCTGCTAAGCGCCCCCGTTCTGAGTCAAACAAGAAACCTCAGGGTTCCAACTCGAAGTCGATGAAGAAACGTCGCACAGGAAACAAGACAGACACTTCTGCCACTCAGGGTTCTAGTGGTACTCAGGGGTCCAAGGCTACATCACGCTCCAAGCATCCGTCGACGCTCGCGCGGAAACCGTAATCGGAGCTCACTTCAAGTGAGTTGATGACGGCCGAAGACCCTGAAGACAACGAGACCTCCTGGCGCATCTATGGGGTTCTTGTTCAATATCCAAGTTCGACCAAGAGTGCGTCTTGCCAGACTCCCGGGTTCCCAGAGTACGAGATCCACAAGTATTCGTACGACGTTGCTCACGAGCCTCTGGGACCGCCAGGCATACCAAGAAGTCCTGGATTCTGAACCCTGGGAGACTATGCTTCAGGGTCGCTTCCGAGTGTTCTACTTCCATGAGCGAGAGCTACTCTCCGCGAAAGCGCTCAAGCTGATGGAGGACGTCGTGGACGTCATGCACAAGCACGCACAGGCAATCTGGGAGCGCGGGCACTGGGTGCCTATTCCGACTGAAGAACAAGCAGACGCCACCATGGAATCTCAGCGGAAGTCGCGTCGAAACGCGCTACGTAGAGCGTACAAGACGCTCGTCGAGCGCTCGCGCAACACCCCTGGGTTCATCCCGTCGTTGTGGCACGAACCGGGTCTCTGGAAGTTCCCGGACAAGTGCTGCTACTGGATTTGGGAGGATCCCAGGGCCAAGAAACTCGGGGGAGCTAAGTGCAAGGACTTAAACGTCCAGCTAGCGACGTTGGACATTCGTGAGCCTGCTCGAGTCCAATGGAACACGGCGGCTGACGACGATGAGTGGCTACAATACGTGCCGAACAACATCAAGCGCCACATCAAGCCCCTGGCCATCCGCAAGCTCAACCCGCTGTCTCTCAAGCACTCGTGAGAGTCAAGGTCACCTCCAAATCCCGAGAACCACCTGAATTGCACATGTCGTAGCGTAACTCTCCATAATACCCAGGATTTCATCTCGATTTCATTGTCTTCCTCAGAAAATCATCATTTTCTGACTTGTTCTCTGGGTCAGCCAACTTCGTTTACCGTTTCCATGTCTTTGTAAAGCTCGCCGCCTTCATCTTCCCTCTCACACACTGCCAAAGCCTCAGCAGTATCACCTTCTCCATAATCAAATCAAGTCAAATCACATTCACGTTTTCCGTCTCCAATATTCACACATTCCGTCGATTTTTCCCAGAGTTTCACAGTGTTACCCAGAGTTTCCCCTGAATATCACGTGTAACTCTGGGTCATTGTCACCCCAGAGTGCTAGAATCCTGGGTGATCATCTCCAGCCTGCATGGCCTGGAAACGGGCCCGCGCTCTTGCGCCTTGATTGAATTTGTAGAGCAGGGCACCACAGTTGAGCTTCGACACAGGCAGCCACTCGGTCTCATCATACCCCTTCCACTTCACAAGGTACTCACGAATTCGTCTCGCTGTCCGAGTCCGTTTAGTCCATCGCAAATCCAGGATTCGCTCAACTTCGTACTCACCGTTCGCAGCGTCGGGCTCCCAACTGTCTTCAGGCAACAGCGCTGCATCAAAGTCATCATCCTCGTCCACGTCGATCTCCACAGTGGGCCGCTTCGGGAATAGTGCTCTGGGTTTCAAACGGCTCACGTGTACCCAGGGATTCACGCGATATCTTGTGTTCTCGACCCTGAGTTTCACGCGGAAGTTGTCATGGATTTCCTGAATTCTGAAGGGGCCATGCCACATGTGAGCCAGTTTGCGGCTCAGCCCGGGCTGCACTTTGGGTATATACAGCCACACAGCATCACCGGCTGCGAATCCTGCCTTCAGTCGTTCGGACAGCTCTCTCCACTTCCTGGTTTGTTCGACAGAGCGCGCACGCTTGGCCTTCTTCTGAAGATCCTCAGCGCAAGCTTGTGCATAACTATTGTCACGCTGTAGCTTCCTGCGCCACTCGTACGCAGTGCGCTCCTGGATACTCGAGGGCCTGGGTCTTAACATTGCAGACACCGTGCCGTGTGCGTCCCAGCCGTGCACCAGAAAAAACGGAGTGTCCAGGCGAGTTGCATCGATCGATGTATTCAGGGCGAACATCAGGCGCTCAGCATGGTCGTCCCAGTCACTCTGGTCCGCCTCCGCAATGTACGCTCGAATGCTGCGCACGACAGTCTGCACCGACCGCTCCTGTTGTCCGTTCGCCTGGGGGCGATACGCTAGAGTGGCTCGCTGCTTGCTACCCAAAAGTTCACGGAAGCGCGTGAACACCTCACTCATGAACCTTGGGTCTTGGTCGTGCCTCAGCATCGAGCTCGCGCCGAATCTCCTGAAGACCTGCTCTTCGTACACTTCAGCCACATCTTGCGCCGTGGTGGAACTCATGGGTTTACACATGACGAATCCTGAGAACGCATCCTGAAAAAGCAGCAGGAACGTGTTCCCACGGTCCGACTTAGGCAAGTGTGTCGCGAAATCCATAGACACAACTTCAAAAGGGCGCCTCGGTTCGATGTTCCCAGGGGAAGGCCCTGGATTGTGAGGGCGCCCCTTGCCGCTGGCGCAATCCACACACTCTTTGACGAAAACGTCCACATCAGCGTACATGGCGTGCCAGTAGAAATCAGAACACAGCTTCTCGTACGTCTTCGTGATCCCCTGGTGCCCACCCTGAAAATCTTCGTGAGCGTAATGCAGG
Organism: Phytophthora sojae; assembly: GCF_000149755.1. Taxonomy (NCBI): domain Eukaryota; phylum Oomycota; class Peronosporomycetes; order Peronosporales; family Peronosporaceae; genus Phytophthora; species Phytophthora sojae. Next base: position 1,955,554 of record NW_009258117.1, read on the forward strand.
ATATCCGGTCGCAGAGCTTTCGGCACCACGAGTCTGAGTTCGTCAACCATGTCTCGGGGTCGATCTCTGGTGGACCGACTCAAGCGGTACAGGACTTCTCTGGAATCCAACACGAAATCATCAGCGACTTTCGCGAGTTTCCTGGCTTGAGCGTGCGACAGCTTCGTCGTGTCTCCTTTCAGGAAATCCTTGAGTTGCAGCAGGTGATCATCTTTGTCCTGGTGCACTTTGATGCGTCGCCAGCGTTCCGCCTGGTACTCCAGAGGTCCCATGGGTTCGCTTTGGGCTTCGATCTCCTGAGTCCGCGCCCGAGTCATTACTGCAAACACTTTGGCCGCCACAAGCAACGGAGCGCACTCAGGTCCAGGGATACCCAGAGTTTCGACACCTTGAGAATCACTCCCCTGAATTCCACCATTCAATAACACCTTCGGTCTTACCAACTTCTCGTGAATCTTGGACACCAACTGCAGATGTGTTCGTTCGTAAGCATCCTCCACCTTCCAGGATTCACCAAGCGCGAGGGTCTTAGACGTCAGGTAGTCTGCGGCCTGGTTAAACTCTCGCTTGACATGCACCAGCCGCACAGACTTGAACTTCGTCTTCAGCACTTTATACTCAGCCAGCTTCCTCTGGAGATTTGGCTGATTGCAGTTGATGAGACCCTGGGCTTGCTGGATGGCAATCCTGGAGTCCCCACCCACAACGATGTCCTGAATTCCACGCTCAATCGCCAGAGTGAGGCCCTTCAGAAGTCCATAATACTCAGCGTCGTTCACAATCACGTCCTCCAGGGTGAATCCCTGGGCATCCAGGATTTCCCACCCGGGGACATGCCTTAGGATGCAGCCGCAGCTCCCTTGTCGCGTGGAAGTCTTAGCGGCGCCATCGAAGCTCAGACTAGTCTGCTTCCAGTATTTCCATACTGATAGGCACTGGAGGTTTAACGCGCCCCTTGGCTGGGATCAGGTTCTCAGCGATCTCATCCAAGTGTTCTCTGGGAGTATTACCCGCACCCAGAATTGCAGCCAAGTCGTCTTCATCCCGTTGAACTCTGCGTATCTCCAGGTTCCAGTGGGACAACTTCAGACCCCACTTCACCGTTCGACCGTCTGCCGACTGCGAGGTCAGCAACCACTTCAACACAGAATATCGCGTGTAGACGACGATCTTAGGGTTGTCTTCAACCAAAGTGCGAAACACCTCCAGGACTCTTAGGATAGCAATCACCTCCTTTTCCGCAATGTGATACCGCAGCTCAGCGTCATTCAAAACGCGACCTGTGAATCGAACCGGGTGCACAATCCTGTCGTACTCCTGGCCCAACACAGCGGATGCTGCCCACGGGTTCGCGTGGAGAATAATCACGAAGGGCCTTGAACGATCTGGGTGTCTGAGCAACGGAGTCGAAACGATCTTGCGCTTCAGGATTTCAAAAGCTTCCTGGGATAGGTCTCTCCTGGATTTCACTTGTTCCTCAGTCAGCTCGTACAGGACGGCCGCGATCACGGGTAGATCTTCAATGAACTTGTTGTAGTAATTCAGACTCCCCATGAAACTCTGGACGCCTTTCACTGTCGTCAGGAACGGCAAGTCTTGGACCCCCTTCGCGATTTTAGGGGTCGCTCGGATGCCCTCAGCACTAATCTCGTGAGAGAGGTACGGAATGGACAACTTCCCGAATTCGCTCTTGGGAAGACTCACAGAGATATTCCAGTAACGTAGTCGGAAGAGCAGCGCGTTCAGATCCTGGCACAGCTGCTCCCAAGTAGGCGCACCGCGGGCGATGTCGTCGATATACGAGCTTCGACCCAGGACAGGGCCCATCTGAGAGGGAGCCGGGATGTTACGCTGAAAAACAGTCATCTCATCCGCCAACACTGAAAGTCGCGGAACATTTTCACCTGAAACTCTGGGTTCCCCAGTGTTCAACCCCCAAAAGTCCAAGACATCTTGGTCGACCTCAGCTTCTTCCTCAGGGGAAAGCCGCTGAAATCCCCACAGACAGTTATTGAGAACTGCCTGGTAGATCAGCGGCGCGTTCTTGAGGCCAAACGGCATCCTGACCCACTGGTAGTGCCGATAGAGACAGACGAACGCAGAGATCAACTTGGCTCTCTCGGTCATCTTGATAGCCCAGAAACCACTCGCCATGTCCAAGCTCATAAACCACATCGCCGACTCAAAGCCAATCAAAAGGTCATCAATAAGCGGCAGCGGATAGTGTGAGAGCTTGATGAAGCCATTCACCACGCGATAGTCGATGCACATCCGGATGTCGACGCCATTATTCCTGAGGACGATCACGATTGGAGATGCCCAGGGGACGTAGAAGTCTCGATCAGCCCGTTCTCCAGAAGCTTCTTCAGAAGTTCATACACCTTAGTCCACAGGTGCGGTGCAATGGACCTTGGACACTGGGCAACAGGTTTAGCGTCGCCTACATCCAGGTCACAAACCACTCCACGGGCAGGTGGGGGAGCTGCATTGCCGTCTCCCAAGAAGATCTTCCGATGATATTCCAGAATTCGCCTCACTTGGTCTTCCATCGCGGGCGTCGTTTTCCCAGGGACTCCAACATCTGCCTCCTCGATCATGCACTCAGGGGTCAAGTCACGCATCTCAGGAAGCATATGTAGACCGCAGGCTCGTAGTCGAGGTCCTCTGTCGAAAGCCGCATGCAGCGCTCATATTCCTGCTTCAGCTTCTCCAACGGAGTTCCTGGCATCTCTGAGATCGGGATATCCCAGTAATCTTCAACAGCACCCTGAGAATCGTCGTCATCCACATCGAATCCCAGAGAATCACCTTCGTCGCACCACTGACCCTGAGAATCACTGCCAACTTCAACCTGTAAACTCAGGGTTTCAGCGGCCGTATCACCTTCAGGACTCGTGTCCTCTGGGGTTCCGACAGTCTGCGAGGCAACATCGGTCACCGCCTCCTACAGAACGTCACCCAAGTCACTCGTATCAACAGCAACGTCTCGGAGTTCAGGAGGGTCTTCAGGAGGCACTCCTTCAGTCTGAGTTGCAGCGTCTTCAGCGAAGCGCACGCGACGAGGCTTCGGTTTCCTGAGAATCGAGGCAAGCAGTGCCATGTCGGGGCCCTTTGCAGGTCGCGGCAGAATCTTCGTAGGCCACTGATACTCTGGGGTCTTGACACAGGATGGCTCAAGCGCAGCCAGGCGTTCCGCCCGAAGTCTGCCCTCACGCGACTGTGTAATCCCTGTCGGCTCGTTTGTCTTCGACGGAACAGCACTCCACCGGTTGAAAATGTTGCCTCGAAGAAGTGCGGGAGCGCACGTCTACTTCAGAACGCACCTCCACACCAAAAGGCAAACCCAGAGAATCAGATCCCCTGAAACCCAGAATATCACGAATTCAGGGTCCAGGATTTCAGTCAACTCTGGGACTTGGAACTCAGAAGACACCTTACCCAAATGCCCTCCTAGCTCGATAAAACCAACAAATACACACTAGGCTCACTCGAGTCTGAAATTCAGGGGCCTAGCTCCCCTGAGACTCACACAAACGCGCACCACCTCCAATAAAGGAGGAAAATACAATCACTATCAGTTACCTTCCCTTCACACAAGCAGTCAATACAAAATCCTGGAGGCGACTACCTAGCACCCCAGAATACCCTCTGGAATAATATGAAATGGGCTACCACGAGCACAGCAAGTGACCCAACTAGGATATGGAATAGATGGATCACCCCAGGAAGCTCAAGGCCGTCGCTGGTCACCACCTAACTGGACTTGAGTTTGATGGAGCCCACACAGACGGCTGTCCTTCGCCGTTGATGTACCCTTAGCGTCCCACGGTCGTAGTCTCGGGTCCTCCGGATTTCCGTCGGCAGGCTTGGCCGAAGTCACTTGCGCAGTACAGGGTAAAATGAACTCTGTTTGGTTTTTATCAGCTACTTCTCTCTCTCTCTCTCTCTCTTCTTGGTAACAAGTCTGCTACATTGCAGGCCTGCGTGAATCTCCACAAAGCCACACTTTTAGCGGGTTTAGCGGCCTCCTGCGCATGATCACGGTAGTAGTGGGTTGATTCTCAGGGTAATTTGATCCTCTGGGGCACTCTGAGCCACAGCAAGATGAGGTGTACTCTGGGATACATTCTCCAGAGACACTTTCCGCCAGACTTTAGGCACTCATCGTAAGGGAAAGTCCGCGGCTGGACTGAGTGTTCTCTGAAATTCTGGGCGCGGAAACCCAGAGTGCCACACGATGACCCAGAGTTCACCTCCCTGAGTACAGGTGACCCAGAGTTCCAAAGATGATTCTCTGGGCTTGGACCATAAATCCAGACTCTTTATACTGAACTTAAGTGTTTCCCAAACCAACACCCAAGAATTCCTACAGTTCCCCAATATTCCTCAGAATCCCCAGGATTTCAGAAGATGACCCTGAGTGTCACTTGATTCTCAGGGATTCAAGTCAGTTCGAAGCCAGTCTGCAATCAAAATGATGCGTGACCTTGAAGAACCGTCATGGATGCACAGACTGGATACTTTCGAGGAGTCGAGAGGGAGTCCTGCACCATACTAAACCCAGTCTAAGGACTTTCGACGCCGTGCGACAATGGATTCGCAAGCCGATCGCAAGTTTGGACCGCTGATCCCAAGGTATACTCAAGACAAGACATTTTGACCCCGGGCAAATATCTTCTGTTCACTATGCTTGCAGATGGGCCCAACTGGCTGGAAGTGTGAATCCTCGGTCAGACGCTGGATTCATCCCGAGAATTCACTTCTCTCCCATAGTCGCCATCCATGTCACACGGGTACAGCCGCGCCGTATCCAAGTCATCCACCAATCAGCATCCGATACAAACTCCAGGTCACAGAGGTGACAGCACATCGTCGGCAATATTCTGGAGACCGCCTCGTGTCATCACGCCCGTCGTCCTCCCCAGCCGTCCCCACCAGTCTGTCCTCATCCAACGAAGGCTCTCGCACGCCGTCGCTGTGCTCCAGCCCGATGGAGCTGCAGTACTTTGTCGGTAGGTTGTCGGCAACGCTGGCTCGTACAGAATCGCATTGCCACTCGACGCGGCCACACCGCCGCCAGAAAACACGCGGCGGGTCTACGTCACGCTACTTCTCGACGCGGCTTGCCGCCAACATCGTTCCGACCAGCACATCTATGCCGGCGACATGCCGACCGCAGCAGCTCGAAGACAGAATGGCCGGCAAGCACAGGGGCTGCTTCGATAGGCAGTCGACGGCGACCTTATAGTAGAGATCAAATCAACATCATTGTGCATTTTCTGGTTAGGACTACGAGCTCTTCAATTCTGCTATGGCGACTAGTTTTTCTGCGCCTTCTTCGCTTTCAGCTCATTGGCCTGCACCTCCAACTCCTTTACCCGGCGCTTGAGCGCTTTGTTATCCGCCCTCGCTTTCGCCTCGAACTCCTCGGCCTGTGCACGCACCCCCGCACAGTCTGCTTCGAGCTGTTGCTTCAACTGCACCTCCATGTTGTGTACGTACTGCGTGGCTTCTCGCACTACGGTCCCATGCACACGTCCAAATTCTGCAATCCTCTTCAATTGTTCGTCTGTCATCAAAAATGCGTCAGCAGCAGCACTAAACACTAAACCAATACACACCCAACCTACTCGTAAAATGGCCTTCAACCTGCAAAATAACTATTTGCCTCCACAACTCAAGCTCTTTCACGGAGAGCGTCACCACCGCTTCTTCGTCCTCCTCACAACTAGAATCCGCTGCTGCCTCGTGTCGACCGACCTCGCTGTCGTCTCCGCTGCTGCCGTCGCAAGAGGAGTCCATGAATGCCTGCGAAGCTCGGAGTGAGAGTGAGCTGGCGACGAGCGCTAGGCGTGCGGGCAATCAGGCCGAGCCGCATGACAACAAATATGGAACCATTTTGAAGAAGAAAAGAAAAAAACACGGCAGTCTTCGACGCAGTCACCACATGAACCTCCATGTCTGGTTGGCGATGGTGTCGTCCGCATCGCTTAAGCTGAGCTTTTTTGTCTCACGGGATTTTGGCACATGGTACCACAATTGGCGTCCATCCACCACATATGGTACATGGTACCATAATCGCGTATGCGAGCCGGCGTTGCCGATAACCGACCGACAAAGTACTGCGGCTCCATCGGGCTGCAGCACAGCGACGGCGTGCGAGAGCCTTCGGTGGATCAGGACAGACTGGTGGGGAAAGCAGGCGAGGACGAGGAACGTGATCTCGCGCTATTGCAGCGCTGCTGTGGTAGTATCGTGGTGGCACTGCTCGTGTCCACGGCCAGCGTGTCGGCTCCGGTCGGTCGTTGGGGGCAGTGATGTGAACAAGAAGCGCTTTGTGCGCTGCAGTCGGCATGTCGCCGGCATAGATGTGCTGGTCGGAATGATGTTGGCGGCAAGCCACGTCGAGGAGTAGCGTGGAGTGGGCCGAGGATTGTGTTATCTGGCAGCACGGAGGCCGAGGCGAGTGGCGATGTCATTCTGTACGTGCCGGCGTTGCCGTCAACCGATCGACGCAGTATCGCGGCTCCATCGGCCTGGAGCACAGCGACGGCGTGCGAGAGCCTTCGGTGGATGCGGACAGACCGGTGGGGAAAGCAGGCGAGGACGAGGAACGTGATCTCGCGCTATTGCAGCGCTGCTGTGGTAGTATCGTGGTGGCACTGCTCGTGTCCACGGCCAGCGTGTCGGCTCCGGTCGGTCGTTGGGGGCAGTGATGTGAACAAGAAGCGCTTTGTGCGCTGAGGCCGGCATGTCGCCGGCATAGACGTGCTGGTCGGAATGATGTTGGCGGCAAGCCACGTCGAGGAGTAGCGTGGAGTGGGCCGAGGATTGTGTTATCTGGCAGCACGGAGGCCGAGGCGAGTGGCGATGTCATTCTGTACGTGCCGGCGTTGCCGTCAACCGATCGACGCAGTATCGCGGCTCCATCGGCCTGGAGCACAGCGACGGCGTGCGAGAGCCTTCGGTGGATGCGGACAGACCGGTGGGGAAAGCAGGCGAGGACGAGGAACGTGATCTCGCGCTATTTCAGCGCTGCTGTGGTAGTATCGTGGTGGCACTGCTCGTGTCCACGGCCAGCGTGTCGGCTCCGGTCGGTCGTTGGGGGCAGTGATGTGAACAAGAAGCGCTTTGTGCGCTGAGGCCGGCATGTCGCCGGCATAGACGTGCTGGTCGGAATGATGTTGGCGGCAAGCCACGTCGAGGAGTAGCGTGGAGTGGGCCGAGGATTGTGTTATCTGGCAGCACGGAGGCCGAGGCGAGTGGCGATGTCATTCTGTACGTGCCGGCGTTGCCGTCAACCGATCGACGCAGTATCGCGGCTCCATCGGCCTGGAGCACAGCGACGGCGTGCGAGAGCCTTCGGTGGATGCGGGCAGACCGGTGGGGAAAGCAGGCGAGGACGAGGAACGTGATCTCGCGCTATTTCAGCGCTGCTGTGGTAGTATCGTGGTGGCACTGCTCGTGTCCACGGCCAGCGTGTCGGCTCCGGTCGGTCGTTGGGGGCAGTGATGTGAACAAGAAGCGCTTTGTGCGCTGAGGCCGGCATGTCGCCGGCATAGACGTGCTGGTCGGAATGATGTTGGCGGCACGCCACGTCGAGGAGTCGAGGATTGTGTTATCTGGCAGCACGGAGGCCGAGGCGAGTGGCGATGTCATTCTGTACGTGCCGGCGTTGCCGTCAACCGATCGACGCAGTATCGCGGCTCCATCGGCCTGGAGCACAGCGACGGCGTGCGAGAGCCTTCGGTGGATGCGGACAGACCGGTGGGGAAAGCAGGCGAGGACGAGGAACGTGATCTCGCGCTATTTCAGCGCTACCGTGGTAGTATCGTGGTGGCACTGCTCGTGTCCACGGCCAGCGTGTCGGCTCCGGTCGGTCGTTGGGGGCAGTGATGTGAACAAGAAGCGCTTTGTGCGCTGAGGCCGGCATGTCGCCGGCATAGACGTGCTGGTCGGAATGATGTTGGCGGCAAGCCACGTCGAGGAGTAGCGTGGAGTGGGCCGAGGATTGTGTTATCTGGCAGCACGGAGGCCGAGGCGAGTGGCGATGTCATTCTGTACGTGCCGGCGTTGCCGTCAACCGATCGACGCAGTATCGCGGCTCCATCGGCCTGGAGCACAGCGACGGCGTGCGAGAGCCTTCGGTGGATGCGGACAGACCGGTGGGGAAAGCAGGCGAGGACGAGGAACGTGATCTCGCGCTATTTCAGCGCTGCTGTGGTAGTATCGTGGTGGCACTGCTCGTGTCCACGGCCAGCGTGTCGGCTCCGGTCGGTCGTTGGGGGCAGTGATGTGAACAAGAAGCGCTTTGTGCGCTGAGGCCGGCATGTCGCCGGCATAGACGTGCTGGTCGGAATGATGTTGGCGGCAAGCCACGTCGAGGAGTAGCGTGGAGTGGGCCGAGGATTGTGTTATCTGGCAGCACGGAGGCCGAGGCGAGTGGCGATGTCATTCTGTACGTGCCGGCGTTGCCGTCAACCGATCGACGCAGTATCGCGGCTCCATCGGCCTGGAGCACAGCGACGGCGTGCGAGAGCCTTCGGTGGATGCGGACAGACCGGTGGGGAAAGCAGGCGAGGACGAGGAACGTGATCTCGCGCTATTTCAGCGCTACCGTGGTAGTATCGTGGTGGCACTGCTCGTGTCCACGGCCAGCGTGTCGGCTCCGGTCGGTCGTTGGGGGCAGTGATGTGAACAAGAAGCGCTTTGTGCGCTGAGGCCGGCATGTCGCCGGCATAGACGTGCTGGTCGGAATGATGTTGGCGGCAAGCCACGTCGAGGAGTAGCGTGGAGTGGGCCGAGGATTGTGTTATCTGGCAGCACGGAGGCCGAGGCGAGTGGCGATGTCATTCTGTACGTGCCGGCGTTGCCGTCAACCGATCGACGCAGTATCGCGGCTCCATCGGCCTGGAGCACAGCGACGGCGTGCGAGAGCCTTCGGTGGATGCGGACAGACCGGTGGGGAAAGCAGGCGAGGACGAGGAACGTGATCTCGCGCTATTTCAGCGCTGCTGTGGTAGTATCGTGGTGGCACTGCTCGTGTCCACGGCCAGCGTGTCGGCTCCGGTCGGTCGTTGGGGGCAGTGATGTGAACAAGAAGCGCTTTGTGCGCTGAGGCCGGCATGTCGCCGGCATAGACGTGCTGGTCGGAATGATGTTGGCGGCAAGCCACGTCGAGGAGTAGCGTGGAGTGGGCCGAGGATTGTGTTATCTGGCAGCACGGAGGCCGAGGCGAGTGGCGATGTCATTCTGTACGTGCCGGCGTTGCCGTCAACCGATCGACGCAGTATCGCGGCTCCATCGGCCTGGAGCACAGCGACGGCGTGCGAGAGCCTTCGGTGGATGCGGACAGACCGGTGGGGAAAGCAGGCGAGGACGAGGAACGTGATCTCGCGCTATTTCAGCGCTGCTGTGGTAGTATCGTGGTGGCACTGCTCGTGTCCACGGCCAGCGTGTCGGCTCCGGTCGGTCGTTGGGGGCAGTGATGTGAACAAGAAGCGCTTTGTGCGCTGAGGCCGGCATGTCGCCGGCATAGACGTGCTGGTCGGAATGATGTTGGCGGCAAGCCACGTCGAGGAGTAGCGTGGAGTGGGCCGAGGATTGTGTTATCTGGCAGCACGGAGGCCGAGGCGAGTGGCGATGTCATTCTGTACGTGCCGGCGTTGCCGTCAACCGATCGACGCAGTATCGCGGCTCCATCGGCCTGGAGCACAGCGACGGCGTGCGAGAGCCTTCGGTGGATGCGGGCAGACCGGTGGGGAAAGCAGGCGAGGACGAGGAACGTGATCTCGCGCTATTTCAGCGCTGCTGTGGTAGTATCGTGGTGGCACTGCTCGTGTCCACGGCCAGCGTGTCGGCTCCGGTCGGTCGTTGGGGGCAGTGATGTGAACAAGAAGCGCTTTGTGCGCTGAGGCCGGCATGTCGCCGGCATAGACGTGCTGGTCGGAATGATGTTGGCGGCAAGCCACGTCGAGAAGTAGCGTGGAGTGGGCCGAGGATTGTGTTATCTGGCAGCACGGAGGCCGAGGCGAGTGGCGATGTCATTCTGTACGTGCCGGCGTTGCCGTCAACCGATCGACGCAGTATCGCGGCTCCATCGGCCTGGAGCACAGCGACGGCGTGCGAGAGCCTTCGGTGGATGCGGACAGACCGGTGGGGAAAGCAGGCGAGGACGAGGAACGTGATCTCGCGCTATTTCAGCGCTGCTGTGGTAGTATCGTGGTGGCACTGCTCGTGTCCACGGCCAGCGTGTCGGCTCCGGTCGGTCGTTGGGGGCAGTGATGTGAACAAGAAGCGCTTTGTGCGCTGAGGCCGGCATGTCGCCGGCATAGACGTGCTGGTCGGAATGATGTTGGCGGCAAGCCACGTCGAGGAGTAGCGTGGAGTGGGCCGAGGATTGTGTTATCTGGCAGCACGGAGGCCGAGGCGAGTGGCGATGTCATTCTGTACGTGCCGGTGTTGCCGTCAACCGATCGACGCAGTATCGCGGCTCCATCGGCCTGGAGCACAGCGACGGCGTGCGAGAGACTTACGAGGTTATACGGGGGATTCACTATACAGTGGGCGGCGACCTCAGGGTCTTGATGAACTGGCCCAATACACTGGAGCCACTTTCGAACTTGGTACCTGCGGACCGAGAGCAGATCGAGCGTGCTAACGGTATTGCAGGCAACTAATACGCTTCAAATACATATCCTTTGCTTTTTCCTCTAGCTACCTGTTTGTTTTATTTTTCAAAGATATTCAACACCGTCCTAGCCAACGTGCTTGATGTGTGGTCTCGCGCTGGTGTTTCTCGTCTTTGAGAGCATTCTCTGCCTCCAGAGCACGCTTGGACATCTCATCCAGCTTGGCTTGCAGGTTTCGGACTTGCACGTTCGCATTCTCCTCTGCTCTCTCAGCCTTCGCCTTTGCCTCTCGAAGCAGCTGAGCTACCTCGGTGTCTTGCTTGTCGTTCTTGTCCTCTTTGTTCTTGATCATGCTGAAATACTGCTGACTGAGCAGGTAATTTTTGTCGGCCATGTTCTCAGCCTTCCTCGTCGAATGTATCAAGCGCTCGCGCTCGCGCTCGAGGTCATTCACTCTCTTTCGTAGTTTAGCAACCTCGGCGTCACGATCTCCGGTGGGGGAGCTCGCTTTAGATGATCCCATTGCTTGAACGACACGCGGGAGGGGGAGGTAGTGGGGAGGCACGCGGGTGGGGGGGCGAGATGATGGCGTGCAGAACGACATGGGGGAGGATTCGCACTGGATTCGCAAAAACTGGCTACGAAGCCACACACCTTGTTACCTATCCCTAGAATTTACTGAACATAGAAAACCCGCGAGATATTGCTTGTAGCAGCCTCCGACATGTTTCATGAACGCTTAGGTGCTATTCTTGCCACAATGTCGAGGTGCATGTAGGAGGTATGTCAGCTGGAAGGACAGAAAAATGATACAATGATCTGTTTTATGCAGATTCATACAAAAATCTTTATACGAGTATGTATGAGCCTCCGACAAGCAAACAATCTCGCTTCCACGGAGATGAGCACGGGGAATGAGGGGTTAAGCGGGAACTTGTTTTAGGTTACCGGTGATTGGAGTTAGAGATAATAATATCAGGCTCCGGAATAGCGAAGCGTGTGCCCTCCCTCCAATCATCCGCCCAAACAGTTTGCTCTTTCACCCCTCGTTCTTCGTCTTCCAGTTAAGATACCGCACTCCGTTGTAGAAGTTCTCTTTAGACATACTCATTCGAGCGACTCGACTATCACGCGCGTCTGCGTCCCTGGAAGGTAAAACGCGTTCTTTCTTGGATGCATTCCACATGCACAACCTACCAAGCTCGACATTGCTATTTACCTGACTCGCATCGGTTCCTCGCAGAAGGGGAAATGCAAGTCTTGCGGGATTGACTAGTCCAGACAAGTTGATGTATTATAGAGAAGCATACTATCCAGGATAATCGACACTTACTCAGTTACCTGTAACTTTACATCACTTCCAGCGGGAACTAAAATCAACTTACAGGTAAATGGAGAACACTAGGCCTAACTGTCCTAACTGTCCTAAAGGTTGTCCTAAAGGTTGTCCTAATTAGGACTGTTAGGACAGCTATCTTAAATTACCGTTACCGTCATTTATGGGAGTATCATTTCGGTTTTCTTAGGACAGTTTAGGACATTTAGGACTGTTTTAGTGCAGATAACCCGACACCCCAGATCCAAATCCATGTCATGTCATGTCGGAATACGGACATGAAAAAAATCTTCCCTGGTCTTTGTATTCGCGTCGACACCAGCTCAAAGATCAGTTCGCTGTTATTACTGTAGCACAGTGAAGTAGTAAATGCGTGGTTTTCAGCAGCAGATTTTTGCGTATACCCTCGCTAAGTAAGCGAGTAAATGTAATGTAAATGCAACTAAAGAGATCTGTACTGTTCGCTTGCACAATTTACAGAACAAAATGCATCCATTAAATACCGCGAGATAAAGCAGCACTAGCGACAAGGGCACAGACTCGATATGCGTTGAATTTACCGTAAAAGTCAGACTGTTAGTTTTTTTTTTCTGTCATACAGTGTTGGTGTTTTTAATCAACACCAACTCCTACAGACCAGACCGAATGAGCGGCTTCAAATACTCTTCGTACCCAATCGTGACTTCATGCTGATTCAGGGGCTCGTCCTCGACTCGCTTCACCAGTGCGCGGTAGATGCCCCCATCATATTGGCCGATGGTCGAGTTCAGCTCGAAGTCGGTAAAATCCCATGCGTCCGTCAGCAGCACGCAGTTCCTGCGGATAATCGGGAGTAAGCGCATGAGTTGCTTGAGCACCAAGTTGACTTGGCTCGAAGAGAGGTAATCGTGCTGGCGGAAATCCCCCAGGGATTTGGTGATGAGCCACACGCCCAATAGCGACGCCAAGTCGGACAAAGCCTGCTTCTCAGGTCCAATATGGAGTTTCTCAACGGCCCGGACAAAATGTTCGAGCAGTATCATCTCCGTGTGCGCAGTTGACGCCTTGGTCATGAGGATCATGCACGCGTTGCTATCGTTCTTGGTAGCCTTCATTATCCCAGCCAGGGATAGCAGCGAGCGGGTGGCGCGTACTCGGAACGCTTCGAGGAACACGTTGAAGTTGCCAAAATCCTCAGAGCTCTGAGCCTTGCAACGTAACGCGACGTTGGCAAACTTCTTCTTGTCGTTGAGGAATTGCGTCGATGCACCACTGCACAGCTGCGAGGCGAGCGTTTTGAGCAGATAGTGCGCGTGTTGCTGCACCAGTACATCTGACGTTCCTTCAAACGTGTTGGCTCCCGCGATCTCTGCAAACAAATGGCCGAGGTTACTGGACTGAGAGAATCCGTGACCACCACACAGTCGACGACAGGTCTCAACACCTTCAATAGCCTTATCCGCGACCCAAGCCTTCAGACCAGACGTTACCGCGTGGAGTTCAGCCAACATGGCGCCAAAGCCAGCGTCTCCACTCTTGATGCTTTCCAGAGCCGCATCGTGCATCTTCAACACGACCGACCCTGCGAATTGCGAGGCGTAGGAGATGGCAATCAACGGGAACAGCGCGTACTGCTGGTTCTGGTAGCCCAGCACCTGGAACTCGCCCTTCCCGTCGGACTTTCGACCTTGGATACGAGCAGCACTGAAGCGAGTGGCGATCGTCGTTGCCATCGCCAGGCGTTCGCCAAGCTTCTTAATCAGAACTGCACGCACTCGCACCATGGTGAGGTACACGAGTTTGTCGCTCTTCGGCTTGACGAAGGTACCGTCAGGGAGCACCTTTGCATACCTCATCATCATGTTTTCCCTCGGGATTCGGACGTTGTGGAAGCTGCAGTCGCCGTTGTCGACAGCGTTGAAGCCGATCTTCGGACCGATGTCCCGCACTTTGATGCCAGGCATCGGCTTGTGGTCGTCAAGGGAGCGAATCTGCACGATAAACGACTGCACACCAGCGTCTTTGCCATCCGGCAACAGTCGGGCGATCACGATGGCGTGAGTTGCCGTCTTGCCCAGACCCCCGGGCCACCACTTGCGACTCGTCAATGTGGGCGAGTGAATAACGAACTCTTGCGTCGACTTGTCGTATGTGGCAGTAGTCTCGATGCCCTGCACATTGGACCCGTGGCCAAGTTCCGTCTGCGCGTAGGCCCCGATGATCCGGTAGCTCGAGGCTAGAGGCAGCCACTTGGCTCGTTGTTCGTCGGTGCCTTGGCTCTCGATGGTTGGGATAAACATTTCGCGGTGCAAGTCGAACGGCACTTGCTCACCCAAGGCGTTGAGCAGGGTGGCTTGCTCTTCGGCAGTGTAGCTCCCGTCCTGCACCATCTTGACGTAGTGGAAGGCCTTCTTCAGCCCGAAGAGGTAGCGCTCCGAGTGGTTGCGGTAGACCATGTCGCGGTCCGACAGCACGGGATGCTGCTCGATGACCTTCACGAGCTGCTTGCGACGGTCGTTAGCTGTCTTGCCGCCACGCAGCATGTTCGTGAGCACTGCTGGGTCGACGTCACCACTGGCGCGCTCCTTCTTGAGCAGCAATGGGGCCAGGTCCTTTAATTCCACGGACATCTTGGGTGGTTGGGGTGAAGTTTGAGCTTGAGTTGAGGAGGACGGAGAAAGTTGTAGAATGAGAGCGAAGCCAAGCGGACGGCAACAACGAGGACGCAGCCATGGCCGTCTTGGTGGTCTGTCCGTGCAGCGGGGCCGCTGATTCCGCCAGGCCAAGGGCGTCTACCAGATCAACGCCTGAGATCTCGCCTCATCAATCAGTGGTACCCCACTTCAGCTTGTACCACTCTCCTCCCATTCGTCCATATTCGTCTCCATTATCATCCAATCCTCTTCTCTGAAAGATACGTCGCCAACACTGGCCAAAACTCTTCCTCACGTTCCCATCATGACGTCCGAGGCGCAGGAAGTGCTGAGCTTCTGGTTCGATGGCGACCAGGCCGAGACGTACCGCTCTAAGTGGTTCCCGTCCGACGGCTCGGACAGGCAGCAGGCCACCGACGTGCAAGTTGCGCAACAGTTCGGCGCTCTGCTCGCGCGCGCGGAGGCCGGAGAGCTCGAGAGCTGGCGCGACGAGAGCCCCGACGCCTGCGTGGCGCTCATCCTGGTGCTGGACCAGTTCTCCAGACACGTGTACAGGGACCGCAATGCTGCTGCAAACGCAGAGCAACTCAAGCGCAACGACGCCCATGCACTGGCAATTGTGGAGCAGAGCTTGCTCCCCAAGCGCTGGCACGAGACGCTGCCCGTGCCGCGCTTCGTGTTCGCGCTGATGCCGCTGCGTCACTCACCGACACCCGAGCGGCTCAATGACGTCCTTGCGGCCATTGAAGCCCGTCGCCAATTGCAGGAGCAACACGGCGACTTGCTGGAGAAGTTCCGGCGCACGACGACTGGGAGGTTGCAGCACCTGCGAGGAGGACCCGACACGGAGTCGACGACGGGTGGCATCTCGGACGACGACATCCTGGAGCGCGCGTTCATGGAGACGGACGAGAGCGACATGCCCAGGAATCGGCTGTACAGGGCTATGGATGAGTATCTGACGCAGATGAAGGCTCGTGAGCACTCGCACCTGGCCGTGTCGCTGTCTGGAGGAGTGGACTCGATGGTGGTGGCGTACCTGATGCACAAGCTGAGTGACAAGCACGGAGGGTTCAAGATCGT
The DNA here is from genome assembly GCF_000149755.1 of Phytophthora sojae. NCBI lineage: Eukaryota > Oomycota > Peronosporomycetes > Peronosporales > Peronosporaceae > Phytophthora > Phytophthora sojae. The sequence goes on from NW_009258117.1 coordinate 1,971,237, forward strand.
GGCGGTGCATCTTGACTATGGCAACCGCGCTGAAAGTGGAGCCGAGTGTGACTACGTGCGTCGTTGGTGCGAGAGGTTTGGCATCATTTTCCACGTCCGAAGGATTGACGAGGTGAAGCGAGCAACCACTAAGCGTGATGACTACGAGCGCGTGTCACGGGAGATCCGATACACCACGTATGCGGAGGTGATGGAGAAGTACGGGATCCCTGGTATGTGCTTTGGTCACCACCGTGGCGACGTCCAGGAGAACGTTATCTCCAATATGATGAAGGGGCTGAGCCTGCTGAACCTGAACGGCATGGCGGCTAGCAGTATCGTGAACGGCGTCCGCATCTGGCGTCCGCTGCTGGACTTCGACAAGGACATCATCTTCGACTACGCCCACCGATACGGCATCCCGTACTTCAAGGACACGACGCCCAAGTGGAGCACGCGCGGCAAGCTGCGCAACCACCTCGTCCCGCTGCTCCGGGGTATGTACGGCGACGGGTTCCTCAACAACCTGTCGGCTCTTGGCGCCGAGTCGACGCAGTGCGCGGAGCTCGTGGACTCTCAAGTGCTGGCGCCCATCATGCAGTCGGTCGGACAGAGCGAAGTGGCTGTGTGGGTGGACTGCGGCCTGCTCTCGGACCAGCCCTTCTTCGTGTGGAAGGAGGTGTTCCGGCAGGTGTGCCACTCCATCATGGGCAACAGCATGGTGCGCGAGAAGCCGCTGCACGAGCTCATCCAGAAGCTGGAGCGTCTGGAGGCCGGTCCCGTGGGCAAGGCCAAGCACAAGAACAAGGACGCCGAGGTCGGGTCCTGGGTCACGCTCAAGAAGGGCAACCGGTCGTTCCTGACCAAGGACAAGCAGCTCATCATCTTCCGCGACCGGTTCTTCCCTCGCAAGGCGTACGCGGCTGCCCAGCTCCCCATTGTCGCGGGCGAATCGTACGTGTTTGGTCCGTGGCAGGTGAAGACGGAACTGCTGGACGGAGACCATGCCATTGTCCAAGAGCTCCGCGACCGCAAGCCGTTGGCCGTGTGGGACCTCGTGCACGCCAGCGGCCTGTCGTACGTGTTCCCCAACGCTCCGCAATTGGTGATCGACTGCGACTCGCGATTCCACGTGCTGCGCGCCATCGATAAGGTCATCACGGACGCCATGCCCATCGTGTCCTCGGTCGGCGCCTTCGACGTCGTCACGCCCGGCGACGTCACCTCCAAATGGGTACATGTCACTATGCGCTACACCAACTCCCAATAGAAGCCCCCTACCTGTCACTAAAGTGAGTCGCCCTTATTTTCAACCAATCGCCGCAGCCTGCCTCTTGACTGGACCAACTCTCCTTCCATTCCCAATAAAAGGCTGAAGGGCTCGCTGCTAGACGTCCCAAGCCTCCTCGTTCTACCCATCTTCCTCTGCCTGTAGCCATGTCGGAGCTGACGCCCGAGGCCTCCCGCCTGTACCGCGTGCGCAAGACGACGGTCAAGATGCTGCACAACCGCGGCTACATCGTGAGCGAGAACGAGCTCGTGATGACGCCCGAGGCCTTCCAGGCGCAGTTCGGCGACAACCCGACGCGCGAGATGATGACGATCCTCGTGGAGAAGATCGACGACCCGAGCGATAATTTATTCGTCTTCTTCCCGGAGGACACCAAGGTGGGCGTCAAGCCCATCCGCAACTACTGCAACCGCATGAAGGACGAGAACGTGACCAAGGCCATCCTCGTGGTGCAGGAGGGCATCACGCCCTTCGCGCGCCAGGCGCTCAACGAGATGGCGCCGCGCTACAAGATCGAGCACTTCAAGGAGACGGAGCTGCTCGTGGACATCACGGAGCACACGCTCGTGCCCGTGCACCGCGTGCTGGGCCGCGACGAGAAGGCCGCGCTGCTCAAGCGCTACCGCATCCGGGACTCGCAGCTGCCGCGCATGCAGGTCACCGACCCCATCGCGCGCTACTACGGCATGACGCGCGGACAGGTGGTCAAGATCATCCGTCCGTCCGAGACGGCCGGACGCTACGTCACGTACCGCGCTGTCATCTAAATACCCGCGAGTCGCTGGGCTGCTTCGTCCCCCTTCTTCTCTCGTCAATAGATATTTTTTCCTCTATCTCTCTGTGTGTGTATGTGTATTGTGTTGTGGTGGTGGTTGTGTTAACAGGTTAGTCGCTTTCGAAGAGATCCGACTCGTATCCGTCGTCCGACTTCGTCGTCTTCTTCTTGGTGGCTGGAACTGACTTCGGCTTGGGCTTGGAAGATAATAGAGGGCGGATCAAGTGAGCGGCGACGCGCTCTTCCTCGTCGCCGTCGTCGTACGAGATATCGCACGAGCCGTTGGGGTGCACGCGCTCGACGGTGCCTGGGTAGTACGCAGCCTGACCGCCGAATCGAGCTTCGACCCGGTCGCCGCGCGAGAATTCCGGCTCGAACTCGTCTTCGGACTCCTCCGTCTTCGGGCGGGTTCGTGTCTTCGTCGTGGCAGGAAAGTCTTTGTCGGATTCATTGTCGTCGTCGCTGTCTCCGTCCTCTCCATCGTCGGGAGCTAGCAGGTCAGGAGCGAGACGCTGGAGGACTCTTTGAGGAGATCGGGCCAGCTTCACATCGTACGTCCCGTCAGTTCGAACAGTGCAGACCTTCCCTCGCAAGTACTCGGTGCGCTGTCGAACCATAACGCGAGCCCCTTCACGGTAAGCTACGGGCTTCACGTTGGCGAGAGCCAACGCGCTGCGAGGGATGCGCTTCATGGTCTGAGCCAGACCGAACTCGTTCACCAAGATGTCAAACGTCCCATCGGTGCGACACAAGACGATCTTCCCCTGTCGCCGAGTGTTGGTGCCTTTGTGAGCCACGGTGACTCGCGAGCCCACGTTGAAGCCTGTCTTCCCAGCTCCAAGCAACTCGTCGTCGGGATCCAGCACTCGCAGTCCGCTGAACTCGACGTTGCGCAAGTGACGGCCACTGTCGAAGTGCACGTCGGCTACGAAGTAGTCTCGGTAGACGCGCTCAATGGTGCCACGACCGTGAACCATGCTGGCTACGCGTGATCCGGGAGCGAAACCTTTTCGTCTCCCGCGACGCTGTGTGGACGATCGCGTGCTTTCGGTGGAGGACGTTGTATCAGTTTCAGTGGACGATCCGGATGAACTGGAGCGCGCTCTGGAGCGATGCTGACGGTGGTGCCTCTTGTGTGAGTGCTTTGAACGGCTTCGTCTACGCGATCTCCGTCGTCGGTGTGTTCTTGAATCAGTGCTGCTCTCTGAAGCTGTGCTTCCTGTGTTGTCACTGTCGCTGTCGTGTTTACCGTCGTCTTCACTATCGTGTTTCCCGTCATCGTCGCTGTCATCTTTCCGCCGAGTACTGCGGTGGTGGCGGTGCTTTTTGCGCGTCTTGCTTGATCGTCGCTCTTCTCGGCGCTGCTGCTTGCGTCGAAGAGCCTCGACTTCTTTCTCCCATTGAGTTCCGTTGGATGCTGCGAGCTTTTGCCTCAAGAATTCGTCATAGTCCAGTCTGGTCTTGTACGCACGATAGCGAGGACTCTTGCTGGTAGTACGCCCCTTTCGTGGAGACGTCGTCACTCGTTGCTGTTCACTCGGTGTAGCGACATCGAGAAGAAGATCGCGGGGGTAGCTCTGGTTGGCATCAAGTCGCTTCATGAGCCGGTGGAAAGCATTCCGGGATATATCTCGCCGACGAATTCTACCCAGGCCTTCGCGCTCGAGGAAACGCAGCACTTGTTCCCGGGATAATGCCGCGCCTAGCTCCAGCGCTGCTTGAGCTGCTTCTACTGCGTTGAGCATACAACTCGGATCCTCTTCTTCCTCTTTGTCGCTATCGTCTTTTGCATCCTCCTCCTTTGCGCTGCGGATTTGTGCCCCGTGTCGTCTAGCAAACCGGTCGAATGCGTCGTCCACTTGCTGTCCGCGTCGCCGTTGCCTCTGGGTTTGTCGGGACTTGTCATCGTCGTCGCTGTCCTGCGCTTTGCCTTCTCTATCGGAACGTTTTCCGTCGTCGTCATCTTCGTGGTTGGTTCGGCGCTGAGACTTGCTCCCTACCTGCGGTTTGGACGGCTTATCTTGCTTTGTGTCGGGTTGATTGGAATCACTAGGAGGTTGTGGACACATTCGCACGTGGCCAGAGCTGTGCAAGTGTACTACACGACTGCGATGAACCAATGCGTCGTTACGTAGAGAGCGCTTGATGGACGCTGCCTCTTGTTCACGCGCGTAGACTTCAGCTGCGAACTCCAAGCACGCCAAAGCAAACTCCGGGAAGCTCAACGTCGTGGTGGTTTTCTTCTTGCGCTTAGCTCCAACAGCTCCGTCCTCAGTCATTCTTGGCACTTTCGCTGGCCAGAAGCTCGCGCACCAAGCGGTCACCTCGTCGGCAGGAACCATCGGAAACAAGGTCGAAAGCGCACGCTGCACCACAGTTCGGGGTTTCCATCGCGAGGAGTGCACAGGTTCATACGAGACGAAGAGCTGCTGCAGTCTTGCTACATTGGTGACTTCTGTCTCCTCTTTGGTGTCCATGAGCTGCGCGTATCGGGTGATGAATAGGGCAAAAGTTACGGTCTCACTTGCCTCGTCCACCTCATCCTGGGCGTCCAACCATCGACACGCGAGCTCTGCACTGCAAGTATCGCTCTGTCCAAGCTCCTTTAGCAATCGGACCAGCCCTTGTTCATCGAGAGAGCAGGCATCACCAGCTTGTTGATCGAAACACTTGCGTAAATTGGTCAGATCCAGCACTGGGAGTCTGGGGCCGAACGCGTGAACAGCAAATGCTCCTTGGGTGACAGCGGGGGTATCTGCAGGCTGTGTGGCAAACTTCGAGAAGGCCCGTGCAAAAGCTGGGAACGAAACTTTGCCTGAAGTTGCGGCCTCTTGTCCGAAGAGCTCTTCGCTGTGCAGTAAGCGCTCGGCAGCTTGAGCCGATGCGTCCACTGTATTGGAGTCAAGAGCGCCTGGAATTGTGCATCGAAGGCGTGACAGTGCTTGCTTGATTTGGTTGAAGTCTAAGAATCCGTCGTGGTCTGCATCCAGTCGGTCGAACGTCGTCTTGAGTTGCGCTACTGCGCTTACTCGATCGATGTCGAGTACGGCCAAGTAATCTTCGAGCTGCGTGTAGTCGAGGCCACGAGCGATGAGTTCCCGATCACGCAGTCGATCCACGTGTGTGAGCAGCTTGGAGCGGTGCTGCGGGTTGGTGATGCCCAGCAGCAACTGCAGATCACTCCCTTCAAGCAGTACCAGCGTGCATCCATCCACGGTGTTGCGTTCAAAGACCTCTCGATACTGAGGGAGGCCGACGTCTTTCTCAAGCCACTGGATAACCTGCTCTGTGTTCCAATCCTTCACTTCCAGTGGGGTCTGATCAACCAGCGGAGATGAACTTGGTGGGGTTCGTACTGGAGTTCGCGTACTCTGCGAAGATTTAGGTTTGCCGAGTATCTGCGTCAGCTCCGAGTGTCTTGCTCGTGGGAACAGAGCCAAGCTTCGAGTCTCCTCTTTGTCGCCTAGAGCATTGACGAGGTGAACTGGGAAGTCTCCCAGGTCTGCTAGAAGCTCACGACAAGAACCGCAAGGGAACGGGAGCATGTCCTGCTGCTCACTACAGATAACCATGGCTATCACGACAGGACTGGGCGAGTTAGCGGCCGACGTTACCATCTTCAACACTGCAGCACGCTCAGCACATAGTGTCATCGCCCCGTTCTCGATGGCGCTGGCGGCGTAGATTGTTTCCGATTCAGTGAGCACCGCGGCACCGATCCCCACGCCCATGGCTCGAGACGAGCGAGCTTCTCGGGCAGCGGCTTCCAGCAGATGCTCCATCTTGCGCTTACGCCCGCTGGAATCGGCCAAAGTACCCGCGTAGTGCCGTTTGTACAGCGTTCGACGAGCATCCAGACGTAGCTGCAACACTTCGTCGTCTTCCTCCGGGTCGTTCTTGTGTTGATGATACAGCACCGACTTGCTGCTGCAGTCTCCGAGATGCCGCGAGCTGGAGTCGAGCCCGTAGATTACCGATAAACCTTGCAACTTAGCGGTGAGCAGCGTCGAACGATCTCCTTTAGCACCCTGAAGATATCGATCATGGCGGTGTCGCTGTTCTTTTTGTTGGTTGGTTGACCTGGCACCGTTTTTCTTGCCGTTCTTCAGCTTGTTCGCCTTTGCTTCAGCCCGTGCAAGTCGCAGAACACGACGCAGATCGTCTTCAAGCTGGTTAGACATAATGAAGTCTTGATGTCAGATCAAATGCAAGGTTGTTTCCTATTGAGCTCCTCGAAGGTGATGCATACCGCCATTCTTGACTACCAGCGCATGCGATCACTGCAAGATCTCATCGCCACACAAATAGAGCTCGGATCGAGTTGCGATCATGCAGTTATTGATGTCACTACCGTCAAGCTTTTTCAAAGTCAGATTTTGCGGTGTTCTATTGGGCTGGGCAACCTTAGCCCTATTTTCTGATCGTCTTCCGTTTTCGGGATATATGCACGCACACAAAAACATCGACGGAGCAATTATGCGACTTCACGTGCCGGCTCGCCAGCCTCTTGCCGCGTCTGAGCGTCTGTCGGGTTGTCGCTGCCGACGCTTGTCCTAACGATTTTCTGGTCACTATTGGTACTCTGTTTGTCGTCGCCAGTTGGTCTGGTGCTGGCTTCGCCGTCGTCTTCCGGCCTTGCTTCTTCCGTGGCAGGCGTCGTCACCTCCACTTCCACCTCAGCGGTCGTAGCAGTACCCGTAGCCTCCGAAGAAGAAGAGGAGGAAGATGTATTATCCTGCTCAGCAGTGGCTGGAGTCACGGGCGTCACGGGGGTGTTGGATGCCTGTGTAGTCGCAAAGCTGTCATTCTCTCCCTCAGCAGCGGCGTTAGAGCTGACACCCGGCTCCTCGCCCTCGATCGGGTGGAAATGCCGCATTTCCTCCCAGATGAGTCTCTGCAGCACGGGCTTCGTGAGCTTCTCGTTCTCAAAGTCGAAGTCAAAGCTGGACGTGGCCATGGTCTCGTCGTCCATATTGCGGATAGAGGCCAGGTACGGGTGTGCGAGCGCCTCGTCCACGCTGATTCGCTTGTTCGGGTCGATCACCAGCATCTTCTGCAGCAGATCCAGCGCGTCCGGCGGCGAGTCCGTGAACATGTGCGCGAGGGGCTTGGTCGGGTTCGGTCCGCGCTTCTGGAACTCGGCGTTCATGAACTTCCGTGCGCGCGCGTTGGTCAAGAAGTACAGCTCCTGGTCGTTCGGAGCTCCGAGCGCGTTCATGATTAGGTGCAGCTGGTCAATGTAGTCCTGTCCGGGGAAGAGCGGCTTGCGCGACATCATCTCGGCAAAGATGCAGCCCATGGACCAGACGTCCACTTCGCGAGTGTACTTCATGCATCCCAGCATAATCTCGGGCGCGCGGTACCACCGCGTGACCACATACTCCGTCAGCTCCAGCTCCTCCTCGGGGAAAACTCCCCTCGCCAGTCCAAAGTCGCAGATCTTGAGCTCACAGTTGGCGTTCACCAGCACATTCGACGGCTTCAGGTCGCGGTGGATCACATTGGCCGAGTGCACGTACTTCATGGCACACAGCATCTGGTACATGAAGAAGGCGATGTGCTCGTCCGACAGCGCGTGTCTCGAGTAGATTACTCGATGCAGGTCCGTGGCCATGAGCTGCGACACGATGTACACGTCCTCGAACTTGTCCAGCGCCACGGGCTCGAAGATGTCCTCCACCCCCAGCACGCACTTGTGGTTCAGGTGCCTCATCAACTTAATCTCGCGCACGATGCGCTTGGCGTCCGTCAGGTCGTCGAACGCGCGCTGGATGTTCTTGATGGCCACCGTCTTGCCGCTCTTGGAGTCTGTAGCAGAGATCACGACTCCGTACGCGCCCGAGCCAATGGTCTTGACGTACTCGAAGTTGGACGGGATCTCGAACCGCGTGTTGGACGTCATGAAGCACTGCGTGCCGGGGCGCGTGGCCGGCAGGTACTTGGGCTTGTTCGCCGCGTTGGCGGCCGCCGCCGCCTCGTCCGCGCGCTGCTTCTCGCGCAGCTTCTTGGCGGCCTCGGCGCGGCTGCGCTCCTCCTGCTTGAGGTCCTCGGACGCCTGCTTGCCGTACGTGACGAAGCTGCCGTCCTTGGTGGGCACCATGGCGTGGTTCCAGCGGATGGCCTCCTGCAGCGCGCTCTTCCAGGCCTCGTAGGCCTTCTGGTCCTCGGCCTCGAGCGTCATGACCTTGGTGCCGCAGCGCAGCTCCAGGCGGCGCGGGTACTTGGCCGTGTTGACGTGGTCCAGCACGTGGCCGGGGCCGATGGGCGTCTCGGAGCACAGCGTGAGCGAGTCCTTGCTCGTGTAGTAGCCGAGCGTCATGTGGCGCTCCTCGAGCCGCAGGATGAAGTAGCGGCGCGACCACATCTTGAGGCGCAGGCCCTGCTTGAGCAGGTAGCCCTCCTGGATCACGTCCGCCGAGCGGAAGACCACAGCCGGGTGCGCGCGGTTGGGCACCGCCTTGCCGTGCAGCCACATGGAGAAGAGCGAGCGGTTCTTGGTCACGTACACGCCGTCGCCCGCCTTCTCCTCGGACGCGCGCCCGGCAGAGGCGGCGTCCTGTGAAGCTCCGCGCGAGCTCATCGGGAAGCGGAGGGGACGAAGTGGAGCCTTGCGGGTGGGCGGTTTCTTGCCGAGTGCCTGATGGCGATTTAGAGGCGGAATGAGGTGGCAGTTGGGGCGCGTTGCGGGGCGTGATACCTCTGTATTACGATACAGAGAGCTGTAGTGTTTGATTTAAAAGCGATAATGTTTGGTATTGATGTGCTTGAGATAGATGATGGAACTGGGAGATTCGATGGGTTGGAGTTGCAGGAGTATAGGTTTGTGGAGGCTTTGTGGTAATGCGTGTTTTACCGTGCGGACGTCCGGCTGGAGCCGGCACAGCGCGAGATTTGCGCCGTCGGGGATGAAAAATTAGGCTGGGAACCTGCGAGCCTTCTGTTGGGAGGTTGTGGCTGTGGTGGTCTGGCCGTAAGCGTTGCCTTGGCGGCGAGTCACTGCTGGCAGTGTTGGTGGTGCCGCAAAGGACGCAAGGACTCGACTAATTTCGGGATCGGAACACTGTGATTTAATTGTCCGACCACCCCGAATTAGCGCGGCGTTGAAGCCATCTGTCGACGACGCTGGCTCCACTCGCTGACTACATTCCGACGCCCGACGCTGCGAAACAAACTGGTAACTTCAACGCCACCACCCCACGACAGCGGAGACTTGCACCGAAGATTCGCAGCGTCGAGTCATTGTGACCTGGATTGGCTATCTCGTCCGGATGAGGTGTGGGCTTTTACACTGCCAAAAAGGACAAGTTCCCCGCCACTTCTATAGTTTTTCGTTTTTCTGCTTGGTGTCGGCCGGAACGTGGGGTACTGTAGCACACAGCTCATTCGCCACGCCGGAGATCGCCTTCGTGGCACGCACACCATCGCTGTTGGTCGAGGACGGCCTGTCGTGGAACTGCAGGTAAAGGTCTAGCTAGCACAGAGTGCGAGAAGCAGAGGTCGACAAAACGGATCTGCGTTCTAATGGTAAGATAAGTAAGCTGAAATGCAATACCTGTTTGGCGCGTCAATTTGGAGTTGGTTAAGTGTTCATTGCACGTGTCGTGGGCGAGCAGAAGGCCGCGAGACCTCGTGCGTCAAGAGGCTTGAAAAAAAAACTAGCAGCGCTTACTGGAGCGACGCACGCAGCGTGAATTTGAGCACGTTAAATCTGAAAGTACAGCAGTCGGGGCTCAGCTTGGCGTGGCCGCGGTAAGATGTACTGGTTCAAAAGGTGCCGGCATTGCACTTCTCCGTAGCACACGCGCTCGTCCGTCGAGGAACGCAAAGGCGAAACCAGTCTGAAGACGCCGCTCATGAACGCGTTCACAAGCTGTTGGGTCTTGTTGGGGCCGTCTGCAGCGCCAGCGCAGCCCAGTTTTTCTTCGTTTGAACGGCAATGCGCTTTCATCGCCTTGCAGAACACACACCTCGACAGCAGCAAATGGGTGACTTGCACCGCGCGTCGAAGAGCTACACTCAAGGCGTGAAAATCGGCGAGCTGCTTCGGGATATGATACGTTGGCGCGCGCGTTGCTTGAAGCGATAACTCATGAGTAGAAATGGCGGTATGTCCGCCTGGTCTCTTCATGCAAACGGCGACCTGGAAACATTCGCTGCTTGAAGCAACGGCCACGGAAATCGACTCGACTTGATGCAAATTCTTCATCGACGAAGACTGGCGACGATTGTTGTCCTTTGATCCAGCATGGAGAGCTGTCGATGTCACATGGAGAGGCCGCAAGTTGCCGTGATCCGTCGACGACGGACTAGAAGCCGCTGTTGTGGTAGCACTTGAACTCATGGTTATGTCGTTGCAGATTGCGTTGTGAGTGGGCGCCTTGGGCGATCTCGGCGAGCTGTTTAGCGACGCATCAGTGAGGAGGAGGTTCAGACTAGTCTATTCAACTTATGTTATGAGAGTGTCTGGAATGTCCTAAGCCAGGTGATCAGCGAGATGATCCCGGTGGCTGTACGTGGCTCGCCTCTGGTCGAGGTGCCTCTCTTGGTGCCCGCTGGAAGAGATCCAAACAGATAAGTAATCTTGTGCCTTGAACTATTGTCCTTGGATTTCCGCGTTCCCTACGTGCTAGTGCTCGTAGTTGCCGGAGTCCAGCCTGTTGGAATGCTGCGACGCTGCTTGCAATGGTAACCTGGCCCCCATTGTGAACCACTTGTTTTCGTTGGGTCCATAGGACTGTCATGCATACTGTGCTCATAACCCACCATATCCGTTTCCATTCACGCGCGTAGTCGTCGGTCTGATCGAGAAACGCGCTGCTAAATCGACGACGCAGGTCTGTTGTAAACGGTGGTGATACTCGAGACGCGCAATTCGCCGTATATGCTGGCCATCACACCTTCGTCTACCCCAGCAGCTGATAAGATATTTCCAGCATGCTTGGGCGCGCGGACACTCCCAAAGTATGTGCGTGAGTGTCTCCTTTCGGTGCTGACAGCTTTGAAGCTTGCGACAGCTTGCATCCATTTGACGGCCGTCGAAGAAGAGATTGAGTTGCTTCGTTGCCGCTCTGTAACTTACCCATACTTGATATTCCGTAATCGAATTCTTGTGAGCCCACAGTTGCTTCGGTGTTTGTTGCATAGCTCCGCGCTGCCATGGATCCGCCGCTGCAGTTGTTTCCAAGCGTGCGACCACAGACCGTAGCTCGCGTCCTGATTCTTGCTTGAACGCTTTGAATGGTAGTTTCTTGATTGCAGACAAGACATTGCAGTTTGACACAGTTTCCGGAACCTCCCAAGGGAAGCGGTGGAGCAAGGGGTGAGCTTGAAACACCAGCCCTCTTCTACCCGCTGCTAATTCATCGTAGTCGTCGGCCATCTTGGGTGTTGGGGTATACGCTTGTTGGATAGCCCAGTGAACGCCGTTCGGTTCTGGTTTTAGGATAAAATATCCTCCGTCGGTGCCGTCGGTTCCTTCTGGGACCCCTTGGACGAGTTTAGTGTCTAGGACTTTCCAATGGTAATGATAGTGCAGATTCGGTGGTTGCCGAAGCTCCACCGTTGGCCGCACCTGCAGTTCCTCTGCGATATCTATCGGTGGGGACCCTGCTATAATAGCCAATGCCCACCGACACAATTTCGGAGCCGTATGATGCGTTGTTGCGTCCGACGTCAATGGAATCCGGAGCGTATACGCCGCCAGTCCTATTCGCTGAATGTGCAACTCCTGTAGCGTGCAAACGCGGATCCGGTTATATTTCTTGGCTGTCAGCATGCCCCGGTTTGCTTCTCGAATCCATGGGTTACTGCTCCACAGATATGTGGGCCAGAATGTCTTAGCTTCAGTCGACCACTCCCGTTGCCAACGAGGAAGTTCCTCGTAAAGCCTGATCTGCAGTGTATTATCGTCCCTCCAACAAATGGCCTGGTCGGCTAACCGGGCCAGGTCCCGTGTACCTTGCCTTAGTAAAGTCTCCTTCTCTTCCTGTGTGGGTTGAAGCCACCCGCCTAGCAGCTCTTGCATCCTTTTGCAAGGTGTCTTCGGCTGTCGTCGCCCGGTTTCCGTAGGGGTTATTGTACTATCACTGTCGGCCTCCCCACCCCTGAATGTCCATGCTGCGGAATACGTATCCTCTTGCTGCATTAGCCAGAGCATCGCATGTTTCATTTTTTGAGATTTTACGGCCACCTCAATCGATACGAGCCCCACGCCTCCGGCGCCTCGTGGAGTGTACAGAAGTCGAGGATTGCCCTTATGCCTGCTTGCTTCCGTTGCTATCGAATGGCGCCACAGGAATTGCTTCTGCAGGTGTCGAAGTTCCTTGCCTGCCCACGGTGGTATATCGAACGCTGCGGCCGTGAACAATATTGCTGGTAGCATGATCACATTGAGGATGGTTACCCGGTGATATACACTCGTAGCCATCTGCGCCGCCGTTGCTAATCTTCGTTTGATATTGCGGATCCGGTGGGCCCCTTGTGACCCGATAGCTCCTGAGTTCCTACTTCGTAACCTAAGTAACGAGTAGTTTCTCCATGCCCGAGTACCGGTATTCCATATAGCTCATTCATCTCCATCGCCGTATTCAGAAAAATTAACTTGCTTTTGGTGGGCTGGACACTTAGGCCTGACAGTGCTCCAAAGCGCCGAATTATATCCATCACCCGCGGGAGCTGCTTGGCTTCTTGAAGGAACACCGTCGAGTCGTCCACAAAGGCCGAGAAGCGGTGCTCAGCATCCGGTTTGCCCGGTACGTTGATCCCCGGCAACTGTGAGTCCTGTGAGATAGCTAGCGCCAACACCTCTGCCGCGATCAAGAAGAGCAAAGGCGCCAGTGGACAGCCTTGGCGAATGCCTGATAGCACCTCTGTCGGCTGCGAGAGTTCCCCATTTACCAGAAAGCGAGCTGTAGTCCCATCATGCAGTCGTCGTAACATATCTACGAATTCTTTCGAAAAACCAAAGCGTAATAGCGATAGGAAGAGAAACTCCGTGTCGTACGCTTTCTTAAAATCCAGCAACACAATCACCCTGCTTAGCTCTGCGCTAATTCAGGTTCCCCTCTCGCCGATGCAAGGACCGCCAACATCATCATCACTGTTTTCATCATTTGTCTGCTGTGCACGAAGCCTTGCTGTGTCGTTCCAATAACCTTGCCTAGAATCCGCTGTACCCTTGTCGCCAAAACCTTGGTGAATACTTTGTATCCTGTTTGTAGAAGCGAGATAGGGCGGTAATCCATGGCATTATCCGAGTCCCCTTTCTTTCTGAGTGGTATGATGAGTCCTTCTAGAAACGACATAGGGGGCTTACCACCTTTCAGCAGTTCATTACCGAGCGTCACCAACGCAGGCGACAACTGAGCCTGCGCGTCCTTAAAGAAGTCGTTGTTCAATCCATCTGCCCCTGCCGCTTTGTGTCGATTTAGTGCCGATATCGCCTGAATAACTTCGTTCAATGTGATCGGCTCCATCAACATCCGATTGTCGTTCTCCGTGAGCTGTCTTTGAGCCGGTATCTGCACAAAGTCATCAAACTCGTGCTGTAAGTCCGACGGTGGTACTGAGCTGTGACTTTGCCCCAGGATCGGCGCCCACTCGGACGCAAATTTGTCCGCTGTGGACATGTTCCGGGAGAAGCTCGCTCCGTAGATCGGACGAATGCTCGACACCGTCTGATCTTGTTCCCAATCCGAGATGCGCCTGAATTGCCACCGGAGGCGTTCCGTCGTTCGTTCGAGCCGCTGTCCTTCTCTCATTAAGGCTGCCTCATGATGCTCCTCTGCTACGTTTGCTGTTGCGTCCTCTCTGGTAAAGATTTGTGCGCGCGCTTGGCTCTGAAGCTTCTTGACATACCGAGTCCTGCGTTGTTTCACCCGCTTCTGGATGCGTTTGATACATTCAACACAGGCCCTGGTTGTCTGATCCCAAGTTGATGCTGTGATGCCTCTGCCGACCTCGCGCTCAATAAGCTCCTCCAGCAGTTAACTGATCACGCGCTGGGGCTGAGCTGTTCGAATGGGGTATATTACCTTTCGTGCACTGCGCCGTGGGATTCCTAACACAGGGATTGTGAGATGTACTTTCACAGTTTGATGATCTGTCTTCACCGGCGGAACTTCCACCGAGACCCATTGTACGACTGCAGTCCAAGATCTTGGCACGTAGAACCTGTCAATTCTGCTTGCCGAGCGATTATTCCAAAAGGTGAACCAATCTGTCGGACTGGGGTTTGCCATTTCTTCCCCAGTCGCTGACAAGATCGCTGCATCCTCTACTTTGAGCTGGCGCACCAATTCTTGTAGCTGCTTACTTTCCGGCCGTCGGCTGATCGGTTTCCCAGCCTGTCCAAATGTGGGCTCTGAACGCCGTTGAAGTCTCCACCCAGGATGATTTCCTCCCCAGCCCACGGCCAATTCCGGATCGACCTGAAGAATTCCTCCCTGTCCGTAGACTGATTCGGCGCGTAGATGTTTACCAACAGGAGGTCACCTAGTTTCACCGCCATCGCCCTGCTCGACCACACTTCAGGATGCCATGCTTCTGCTTTGTTGGCCAATGATGGGTCCAGCACGATAGCCACCCCGCCCGTTTTACCTTGATTGGCGGTACTCCAATATGTAAGCTGCTTACCAGACCAGTGCTGCTTCCCCCACAGCCTACGCCAGTCTTCCTCTAAATTGTCTGCTTCTTCCTCCGTTTCCACATGCGTTTCTTGTAAAAATCTAAGTAGCGGGCGCTCCCGCTGCAACTCTTTTCGCCACGCCTCCATCCAATGTTTTCTCTCTGTTGCCGTGACCCCCGCAGATTTTGCGTTGCTATTCTGCATGAGGTGGGCTTCAGAGCCGCCTTACCCTTCCGTTTACTGTCACCAAATGCCTCCTGTAGGCGGAAGTGCCGTCCGAAGGCATCCGAGGGTACAGTGTCCATGGGCACCAAACCCTCTGTGACTGCGCTGAAGGAGAACTTAATTCTGGAGAGCTAGCTGCAGCTCCTCCCTCTCGAATGTCGAGGTGAAGTAGCTCTCCACAGCTGCCCAGTTGATTTGCCGGTCTGCCGCATAATACGCAGCTTTGTAACTCTCGATCTTGTCCAGGGCCGTAAGGTGACGCCGTACTTGAGTTGGTACGCCGTTCTCCACGTCATCTTCCGTACCAGTGATCGCGCGAATTTCGGGATCGTAGATAATGGCGCACAAGATATGTTGAGCGAGCTTGAGTGTATTGCCGAAATCGCATTGCTGGAGTAGCGAGTCATCACCGTACGCTCGCGAACGCATTCGCTTCCAGTCATCGCAGTTGTCAAAGGGCGGGGCACGCTTTTCCTTTGTAGGTGGTTCCGCTAGCCGCTTAGTCCAATCATCAAGCCATGTGTGGATCGACTTGTCGGTAGTCCGACCACGATACTGGATTAAACCCGCTAACCTACAATCTTTCCGCCAGGCCGCAGTCCATGCTATTAGAACATCATCACTCACAGCTTGCAGCACGTCGGTTGCAAACGGGAACCGTTCAACAAGTCGGATCAGTCGTCGTGGTTCCAGTTCGGCTGCTCGCTGCCACTTATCGTTGTTGCTCGTGGCCAACGGGAACGGCGTCTGTGCTCCTTCCGCCCACTCCGGAGCCAAGAATTTCCAGTGGTGTTCCCAGTCCGGTCTCGCGACGACTGGCGCTGACAATTGAACGGGTTCTGTCACTTCACGCTTTCCTTTTTTCCGCCCGACTGCGGTAGGTTTGGCACTGTACAATGCGCCGAATTTGTTTGTCACAGCGAGGGCAGAACGGTGATCCCTCTTTTGCATTGTCTTCTTGGATCTGTGCCTCAGCTTCTTCTGCTGCTGCCTGTACGGTTTCCGCCGGCTTGGTTTGCTGCTGACCCTGTCACCGGATGGGACGTAGGCCTCGTCATGAGGATCCGTGGCGCTACCTGTTGATTCCTCACTGTGGTCCTGTATCTGATCTCGTTCTCGGTCCAGCGCTCCTTCCTTGTTCTCCCGCACATGGGTTTGCCATTGCTTCAACACTACTAAAGGCACTTGGTGCCGCTGAAGGAATTCCCGAACGGTTGGGCTCGCTTCGTCCTCCAGGGCGGCGCTCAGGAGACGGTTTTGCTCTTGTACTGATAGTTTCGAGACGGTATTGACTAGGAATCCCAAGAGTTCATGGTATCGATCTGCCTCTGCTACCCGTAAAATATGTTGGATTTCACACTTGAGCTCGTGTGGTATCGTCATGCCTTGCAGCCGGTGGTGCAGTTCATCTAGCGAGCCACCCCATTCGTCCGGATTCCATGGCTCCGCTGTGGTTTCGGCTTGCGATCGCGATGACCCGTCCTCGCGACCGGGAATCCTCTCTGTATCCTCCATTTCAAAATCTTCCGTCTTCGTCCCCTCCCGCTTCCCTGCATCTGTGCCTTGTGGCTGGCTGTACGTGCACGAACGCCGAGTAGTGACGCCCCCAAAATCGTAGGACTAGTGGTGCTGCGTGTGCTTTCAGCTTGTCCTCCCGAATACGTTGGACGCAATCCTGGACTGTCAGCATAACCTGTTGACCGGTTTCGAAGACCTTTTTGAATCGCGTCCGCGAGCTTGGTCTATACATCACGCAGTCCACGCTTGGTCACCTTGCGTGTTGTGCGCGAATACATAGATTGATCGTTTGAGATAGTTTGCTGCCATCGCCATCAGGTCACTGCCACCCCAGTTGAACCCTTCAACCATGGTGTCTCTGTCAGAAGCACTTCCAGCGTACTCCTCCAAGTACCACTTAAACTGCTTCTTGGAATCACCTGGCGGCATGTTTTCCCACCCTCGCTGCACATTCACTAATGTCAATGTCCTTGCGTAGTGATCGAACTGGTCACTCGTATGAAGCTGTCCTGCGTATTTGATGCCTCGCTTGATTGAGGCGGTTGCCTTAGTCAGAACGTCGTCATGAGCGGCGAGATCGTGGTTGGCTACTGCTTGCACGATAGCGATCGCCATGCAATTGCCCGTCGATGGTGTCGTCACCTCACGTATATGCAGGAGCCGTTCGACCACTTCAACGTTGTCAATCGTGGTGGGGACCACCGTATCCCATGGAATGTTGGGGAGTTGCTTTGGTAGCAGCGGTTCCACCACAGTTAGTAGCTTCTGGTGTTCACGCTGTTTTAAAGCCACTAGTTGCGGGGCTGTCGGCACCGCCGGCGGCGTGCGTCTCACTA
Organism: Phytophthora sojae; assembly: GCF_000149755.1. Classification (NCBI taxonomy): domain Eukaryota; phylum Oomycota; class Peronosporomycetes; order Peronosporales; family Peronosporaceae; genus Phytophthora; species Phytophthora sojae. The sequence continues at coordinate 1,988,486 of NW_009258117.1, forward strand.
TGTGCAACAGGCTCTTTTCATCTTTGGTAAGATCCTTATAGAGACGCTCTTTTGGGGTTTCTTGCGACGATCCCGATGAGATATCGATGATTTCCTGGTGTTGATCTGCCAGTGGCTCGATTCCAGCGTTCCTATCCTCCTCGTCATCTTCCTCATCTTCGTTTTCAGCTAGGACGTCATATCGCGAGTGCGCTGCCTTATTTTCTGGTCCAGGGCTGCCCTGTGGGCGAACAAGGTCCGTCCTCCTTTCAGCTTGACTGTTACCCATTTGGGTTGAGGCTTGGGCGTAGGTGCCTGCTGTTGCTGGCTGGCTTCTTCTCGGTGGTGATCTCCTTTCGGCTCTCCTGCCTGATCGGCCGCCGGTTCGAGATCTCGCTGCGGTCTTCCGAGCTCCACTTCGTGGCCATTCGCCGTCGGACTCACGGCTTCTTCCTCTGCTCGTTCCGCTTGCTGGTGCAGGCGCAAACATTTTGCTGCTGCCTCCTTCATTTCCTTCATGTTGCCGTACGGTTTGGCTAGGTCCACGAGATTGATCACCTCCTCTTCACAAGCCACCAGTCCTCCTTGCCCTCTTAAATGGTCGTCCGTGTAGTTGCACCGCGCGAGAGTGTGTCCTAGCTGCCCGCAACGTAGACACTGCAGGCGACGACCTACAGCCGGGTGCTTGATCACATTGCTTGCCCCGAACCAAATGATTCGTTGGATTCCCCGCAGGAATTCTGGGCATCCTGCTAATTTGAATGTTACTTTCCACGCTGTAGAAGTGCGAGAGTTCGGCGTGCAGGCATCAAGATCCTCGAAGTCGAATTCGGCCTGACTGTGCTTTTTAGAAAAGGCTGTCAGTCGTCCGATGTCCATGAAGCGCGTGATGTTGTATAGACAGACTTCGTATCCCGTTGGCGGGCTCATACTAACACCAGCGCGTCCTAACTGGCGCTCCCACGGGGTTCCGCGGTCGGGCCCGTGTACGTTCATCAAGCGGTACACTCTTCCTTTGAACGGCACTGGTGTCAGTGCATGCCTCGCAGCTGTCGCGCGATCAAAAAAGAAGAAATGGATTGACTTCTTGACCCTGTTGAAGCTTATCGTTTTGGTTTGACTTAGCAACCCATGCAGCTCCGTCAAATTCACATTAGCCCGCTCGGCTGCGAGCAGAATGTCTTCTTGGAGCGCACGTGTGTGCTGGCGGCTTACGCGCACGCCCGTATAGCCGTTCAAAACAAACATGAGCTCCCCTTCAACCTGCGCTTGAATCGTGCTGTACAGACGCAGCCGCTCTTGAGAGTCTAGAATACTTCTGATGAAATCCGGCAGACGCCTGCTGACAATGCTGCCTTCTGCTAGACCTTGAATGATTTTCCATTCATCATCGGAGCCCTCGCGCAGCTGGTGCTGCGCCCTGCCGGGTTCTCTTCGCGTGCATATTCCCTTGAAGCGTTCGATGTCATTGCTTGAGTACTTGCCTGGATTAAACATGAACACTGGGAATGCCTGGGGGTCCTCGCTTGTCGCTGGAGCTGAAGAGCGATCGGACCCTTGCTTCACCTTTGCCGCCCACTGGTTGAGCACTGGCGCTCTTGCCCACCGAACCTTACTGAGGACGCTTTGCAAGATCGTGGTAAGGTTCCAGCTTGTATTGTATAGTTCTCGGCTGATCACTGTCGCGTATGTGGTCCATTCGGTGTAGGATCCCTGACCCGTAACACACACCGCTTCGAATACCTTGAGCATGCAGGACGCTTCATCTCCTTTGAGCTTGGGGTAGCGCTACTTTCCAGGCGGTATACGCTCCATTTTCACCTCAACCGTCTTGAAAACCGTTGCGAATAAATCAGCCACGGTCAACTTCCACGCTTCCGGCGGCGCTACTTCCGGTGAAGCTCTCATTTCGTTCACTAACGCGTCGAAGATTTCTTCTGGTTGGACGTTCAGACCTCCCTCGATGGGTGACCGCTCGGATGATGCCCCGCTTTCTCGTTCTTCGGCCACACAGCCTGGGGCATCTACGCTGCTGCCGGTCTCTGGTTCTTGTCGTTCTGGCTTCTCGCCCCGCGCTTGACTGGGAGCGTCGTCCTCTGTCCGCTCGTAAGCCTCTTCCTGTGAAGGCGGCGTTTCCGCGACGATCGAATCCGTCTCCTCCGAGTCTGCGTCGCCGAGCGCCTGGTCATCTAGGCGGGGCTTCCCTGGGTCCGGTGGCTTGCCGTTGTCGGATCCCCATGCGTGGGCGATCCCATGTTCGTTCTTGGTTGACTTGACTTTTGTATGTAAAGCCAGTGCCGTGTGCACACTTTGCTTCCAATCCCTCCAGCTGGTACACTGTGCTGTCGGGGCCTCGCCTCTGCTCTGCTAAATTGAAAGTGACGACGCATCAGTGAGGATATCACATATTCGTGATCTCCTCATCGAATCCTTTGATTGTGGAACTTGAGACCAACACTCTATGGCAGGGAAGACGAAAATTATATTTAAATCGATTTTTAACATTTTGAAAAATTAATACCTGCTGCAAAAATCTCAAAGCGCGAAATGAATTATTTTTGTATGATATTGTTGAAAATTTCATTGTGGGGTTTACAAACAGCAAGATAAAAGGGCATATGATGAAATAAATAGCGTGATGGCTATAATTTTCATTAGCGAATAAATAACCAGTAAACACAATACAAGTATATTTTCAGTAAATATATTTTTCGGCTTCCCTGCTCTGTACTCGCGTTATCTCAGTGTACATGGTTGATGATCTACCTCATCACGCAGGTACAGGCAACTGCAACGAGATAACGCGCGATGCATAAACAATAAGTATGGTGTTGTTATACTTGCTGCGGGGATGCAAGTGGTCTACTTCTTCGCCTTTGCTACAGGCTCCGGGATGTCTGGAAGTCTGTCGCCAGGGTTATCGCACTGGAGCAGGGGCTCGATGAAGCCCATGGAGATGGCCTGGAAGTGCAGGCGCCGTCTCCACAGGTTGAGCAGCAGCTGAGGTGGCGCAGGCGTGGATCCCATGCCGGTCATGCACTCGGGCCACTCACCCTTACCGGCGGGTGCTCGTCGCTCCTGTCGCGGCGTCACGTGCGTCGGCAGCATGTTGAAGACGAGGTTTGGCTGCAGCAGGTTGAGCTTGTGCAGGCGGAACGGCACGGGGTCCACCAGCGATCGGCCATTTACATACAGCAGCTCAGCGGGGGCGCTCGTGTTTGCGGGGTCGAAGTGCGCCAAGCTACCGCAGAGCGTCTCCGGGTGTCGCTCCATGTCCTTGTTGGCCGTAGCGGACACGACACTCGCTCCCCATGGCGAGAAGAAGTAGGGCGTGTGTGAGAACTCAAACGATAGCCAGAAAGCCTCCTTGTCACCCCTGCAATGAGGAGAAATAGACAAAGAAAACCTGTTAGTAGTGTGGAGATAGAACAGCACGTAGAGCAGCGCGGACGTACCAGGAGAACTCGTAGATGAAGCGGTGCTCGGTAATAAGGTACCACAAGACGTTCATGGCCTTGCCGGCGTTGCGTTTGTTGATAAGCAGCATGGACGAATCCTGTTCGTGCGCAGTTCTTCCACGGTAGGCGAAGGATTTCTTGAACTCGGGCGATGGCTCTGCGTATTCAAGTCCGAAGCGCTTGTAGTCGAAGCTCTTGAGCCACTTGTGGAGGTAGATTGCGCCCTTGCCGTTCTCCCGCTTGTTGAGATACTGGTTGTTGTTGATCACGCGGTCGTAGAAGAAGAGCGTGCCCTTCTCCTTGTATCCTTCGTTCTCACGCAGTGCGGCGGGGTCTTTGAGCAAAATGGCGTCTGCGTCAAGGAAAATAAGTTCTTCGAAACTGGTGAAGTGCACGGCGAGAGGTTTGATCCAGTAGCTCTGGAAGCTCTTGGCCATTTCGTCTGAGAAAACCTTCTTAATGACATAACGCTCGCAAATGTCGATGACTTGGATGTTATCGTCGAGGCCGAAGAGGAGATCCACGGACGGTTTAGTCAGGTCGTGGCAGTGGTGCACCTCAATCGGTTCGTTGTTGCCCAGGCACCGCAACTCGCGGATCAACGAAATTCCCAGCTCCAAAATACCGTCGTGCAGACACATGAGAATCCCCTTGGAATCCTTCTTGACGGCTTGACGAGGCTCAGAGATTCGCTTCGGCAACTCCTTCGGCTTCTCCGTGGGCTTCTCCGTTGGTTTCTCCGTAGGCTTCTCGGTTGGCTTCTCAGTGGGTTTCTCAGTTGGTGCAGGAGTTGGTGCTGGTGTTGGTTCTGGTGTTGGTTCTGGTGTTGGCGCTGATGTTTCAGTCGGAGTTGGCTCGGGTACTTGCGTTGGTGGTGTCGGTTCAAGTTCTACTGAGGCTTCCACTGAAGCTGAAGTGTCGGAAGGTGTCCACACCTCCGCCGCATCGACATCGGGCGTTGACGCCGCGTTCAACGCCGCCAAAACCATCGCCTCATGCTTCGCAACGCTGCGGATGTTGCTCCGCTCGCCCAAGCCTCCGTCGTTCACGAACGAGTACTGCTGCGAGAGGGAGCAGACGCTGCAGAACAACATGAACGCTCCGAATCCTCGGATGTAGACATTGCCGAGGAAGCGACTGTCCCGAATGCGCGCGCCCCATGTTTCAGGAGCCGGCATTCTGGAGGTGGACTAGTTGCTACGCGAGTGCTGTAGTGCCGGGCTTTTGAGGAGTGAGGGCCCATGAACGCACCCTGGCCATTGATACGTTGCGTCTTTGGCAACGTGCCCACAACACTATCAATAGTGTTCTGGGATGGAGTGTCCGGGCACACAGCGCATGTTCAGTAACTTCTTTCGCGCGATCAGGAGTTTCAACAGTAGTGTGGATTCTTGATCCGTTTCGCCATCACTGTTGACACGCTTGCTTGAGCTCAACGGAACCACAAAGCCAAGTTGTTGGGCATCTTCGGCGAAATTTGTGCCCAGCGCATACGCGATGCTGCAGCGCAAACATGACACGGTCTGGAGTGCTTCCAGAGCTAGAAATCTGCCACGTCACTGAACGTCACTGGATTAGTTTCAATTTATATACGCAAGCATGCATGAGGCAGTCCCGCACTCTGCGATTGAGCATACGACTAAGCCTCCTGGAAGCCACGAGCGACGCCCTGCTCCTCAGCCTGTTGGGATGCGAAATAGTTGAAAATTTGCTCCAGCGAGGTCTGCGAGACGCTGTACTCGCGGATGTGCATCTTCTCCTTGACGTCTTCGACTAGGGCAAATACCTTGGACAACCAAAGCTCGTCGTTCGCGCCACGCAGCTTGAACCGGCAGAAGTCGTTCTGGCGCTCCATCACAGTCACGCCGCCGTGGCTGAACGAGTAGCTGAGGAAGTGGAGCAGCGCATCGAAGCGAGTCTCCTCCAAGCACCACGAGAGGAACGCCTCGGCGCGAATGTATCCGTCGCGCTCAAGCACGGCAGCGATACCGTAACCTGTCGGGTGCGACGCCACCACTCGCTGCGCCAGCTCTTGGTCGCTGAATGATCGGCACTTGTCCTCTAAATCCGCGCGGGTGACCACCTCGTTAGCACCTCCGAAGTGCTGGTGCACCAGCTCGTCCAGCTCTTCCTGTGAAGGGTTGGCCAGCTTGACGTCGAACACCAACCCATCGCCAAAGCGCGACTTAAGGTGCTGCACGCTGCCCAAGCAGCGAAGGCGACCACCGACCATGATACCGACGCGCGAGCACAACGCCTCCGACTCCTCCATGCTGTGAGTGGTAAGTACGATCGTCGAGTTCTTGCCTCGCGTCGAGATATCGGCGATCACGTCCCACATAAACCGTCGACTGACCGGGTCCATACCGGTGGAAGGCTCGTCCAGGAAGATGATGCGCGGATTGCCGATCATAGCGATAGCCACCGACAGCTTGCGCTTGTTGCCACCACTCAGACTACCAGCCAACTTGTTCTCGAAGTCACCGAGGTTCAGCTGGCTGATCTTGTCCACCACAACGTCGTTGAGTTGCGACCGAGGCACGCCCTTGATCGACGCGAACAGCTCCAGGTGCTCACGCACTGTCAGCAACTCAAACAAGGCGTCAAACTGCGGGCAGTAGCCGATTTGTCGCCGAACGTCGATCTGCTGCGTCAGGATGTCGAATCCTCCGAGCGTTGCAGTACCGTGAGTCGGGAGCTCGTCGCCCGTCAGCATCTTCATAGTCGTCGTCTTGCCGGCACCGTTGATACCAAGGAAGCCAAAGCACTCACCGCGCTTCAACCCGAAGGACAGATTACGAACCGCAACCTTGCCACCGCGATACACCTTGCGAAGACCAGCGAGCTTGACGATGTCGCCATCAGCCTCTCCGTTAGCCACGCGCTCCGCTTCTTTCACGACGTCAACGTCTTCCTCGTACGGTTCGTCAACAACGTTATCGCTGCCACTCATCCAGTCCTTCACCTTGGGGAACGTCATGGCGTAGTCGATGCCGACAGCCAAGAGTCCATACAGAATAGCAGTCACAAACAGGTAGATCATTTCCCACCCCATGAGATCCGTGCTAAACGGACTCGACTTGGTTTCGTCGCTTTCACGAATAGTTGTCAGCTCGTTCAGCACCAAGTTGAGCAGTCCGTAACCGAGATTGAACAGAGGTGAGAACCGCCAGAAGAACACCAGCACCGCGTTCACATCCTTCGTCGACTCGATCACATCCAGAATGAACGCCACCACCATCAGCACCACTCCAAGGACAAAGTTGATCATAATCGTGTAAGTCTGCGACGAAGCGTGCTCCTTGAACAGGTACGACAGGCAGTACGTGAACGGGCAGATCGCAAGTCCGAACAGGATGAGCAGGACAATCACGGCAGGGAACGTCTCCGACGTGCAACTGTTGCAGGCTGAGCTGCCAGTCATAGAGTCAATGCCGAAGCCCTTGATCATAATGATCGCTGCCGCGCACGGGATCAAGTACAGGAGGAAATCCCACAGGAAGTTGGACAGCCAAAAAGCACCTAGCGAGACACCAGACACCAGCTGCTGGTGCTTTGAGTTGTGGCTCGCTTGCTTCTCCTTCACCAGGAACACCACGATGGACGCGGGGTAGTACGTGAAGGCAATGCAGATGAACAAGCATGCCGTAAACGCCAGGAACGATCCGAAGAGCGCCTTCGTGTCGGCAGTCAGCGGCAGCGGGTGGTTGTTCACGACCAAGTTTACGTTCGATGCATCGGAGCTGGAGTTGGCAGCGAAAAAGCGGTAGATGGTCTGGTCCATCAGAGCCTTGAAAATAATCGCTCCGTGTGTGGCAGTAGTGTTGACGAAAATGTTGTAGCCGAAGAGGTTCTTGTCGCTGTCAGCGTGCACCAAGTACGCACCATACTGGCCCTCGACCGTTGCCGTGTCAACACCGTATCCGCGGTTATACACTTCTTCACCCAGACGCAGGCCATAACCAGTGGCGCCGGTAGTGTTAACCGCAGGGTTCGTGTATGTCACGCCGAACACCGTTGGTGAGCTGGAGTCGAATGCCGGTTCAGATAGCGCGAGTGCTTCAGTAGCAACATCGGTGAAGTAGGACCGACCCATGGCACTGCTGCACCACTGATCCTCCGATGTACCAGGTTGGCAGAAGTACGGCGTCGGAGTCTCTGTTCCGTAGTCAAAAGCATCGGTAGTTAGTGGCAGGTTAGGGTCGTCCTTGGTGAAACTCGTTCCCTGAAGAAGGCCCAGCCCAACCAGCAGCAACAAGATGGGCAGGGCCAAACTGTAGAAGATCATCTTCTTGTCGCGTTTAGCGTAGCGGAATCTCTTGAGGAAGAGTGCCCACAGATGCGTCATGAAGAATGAGCTAGTCTGCTCCGGGACTGCACCAGTATCACTTGATGCGGTAGGGCTGGAGGCAGGTGTTTCTGGACGAGCTCGGTTCCCAAGCGTGTGCTGGTTGCCGTGGTCATCAGCTTCAGCCACCTTAATGAACACCTCTTCCAGCGTCGTCACGGAGACACCGTACGACAGCAACCCAAGCTTCTGGAGGTTGTCGTCCATGTCGGCAAACATCGATGCAAACTTGGACGAGCTTGTCAGCGGCAACTGGAACGCGACCTCGCTACCAACGTTGCTTAGCAACTGCGCTGTCGGTACTCGCGACGTCACGAATGAGATGACCTCACTGTCCTTGCAAGTCGCATCGTCCTTCACCAGGGTCAAGTTGTAGCCTGCTCCAAACCGGTTCTTCAAAAAGAGAGACGAACCACAGCAACGCAGTTCACCCTCAGCCATGATAGCGATACGGTCTCCAAGGATATCAGCTTCGTCCATGAAGTGTGTCGTCAGCACCATGACACGGTCGTTGCGGTTGTTCAGCAGAATCTCCCACGTGCTGCGACGACTGTACGGGTCCATTCCCGACGTGGGCTCGTCCAGGAACACAAGCGAACTGTCACCAAGGAGAGACACAGCGACGGACAGCTTCCGCTTCATACCACCAGACAACTCGGTAGACTTGACGTGACGCTTCTCGGTCAGTCCGACCTCACGGATCTGCCTTGTGATCACAGCATCCAACTCTGTCTTCGTGTAGCCCTTGATCCGTCCGAAGAAAAGCAAGTGCTCCTCCACTGTGAGTTCTTCAAAGAGAACATCGTGCTGGAAGCACAGACCCAGAGACTCGCGAATTTCGTCCATGTCTTCCTTCACAGACAGCCCACGGAAAGTTGCATCTCCGCTCGTGGGTGCAATCATGCCGGTGAGCATAGAGATCAGCGTCGTCTTGCCTGCGCCGTTGTGTCCCAGCAAGCACGTGATTTGATTCTTGTACATGGTCAGATTCAGCCCCTGCACAGCCACCTTCTCGCCGCCGGGAACGGGGAAAACCTTACGCAAACGCTGAACTGCAAGCACTTCGCCCTGACGCTCCTGCTCGCGAAGCTCCGCATTGACTGGTTCAATATTGTGGTTTACATCCACAGATACGCTGTCCAGCAAAGCTTCAGACGGGTGATCAGCATCCAGCTTGACCTTTAGTTCTTCGCGGGTTTTGCGTCGGTTTCTCCAATACGACGGAGACACGGGGAAATACCACTTCAACGTAGTACCGTGCTCCTTCGGAACCACCTTCTCGAAATACAGTCCAAGCAGCGTGTAGAGCACCGTGTCGAACGCGAACATGAGCAGCGATCTACTGAAGCGGAAGTTATCGCTCAGCACACTCGCGTTCGAGAAGTTTACACCGGTCCCCGTAGCTTCGAGATTCGACAGCACAGTCACACCAAGCGACAGCGCGACTGGGGACAGAATGCAGCCTACCGTCTTTTGGTTTTCAGCCGTCTCCGTCGTGAACGCAGCCGACACGAAGTACATGAGGAAGAACAGCACCATACCAACGAACGCTCCGACGCGCGCTTTGCTGAAGATCGTGCTGATCATGAAGCCGTACGCCAGCACACTCAGACTGAACAGGAAGAAGAAGAGGAAGATCAGCACCACGGAGCTGTTCGAGAAGAGGCCGGCCATACCCATAAGCGCCTGCAGAATCGACCCGACGAATAGAATCAGGGTGTACGTCATGTACCACGACACGACAATGGCCTTCTCCTTGACTCCGAGGATCTTCATGTACTCGCGCAACCGCAGCTCCTTCTCCTGGATAAGCACCACCAAAATCCGCGAAATGGAGTACAGGTACGACAAGATGAACACGATCGCGAACACATCCGACACTTGGTCGTAGAACGGGGAGCTGATGTACGCTTCAATGGGGAAGGGCATCACCGACACGCCCAGATACGGCTGCGGTGTCTGTCGAAGCGGCTTCAGCAGCGCCTCCAGTGTCTCGTTCGTGAAAAACTCCTTGACACTCGAGAACGTCGCGTCAGCCCCCGCAATGTTCTGAATAGCGTAGTCGATGATCACGTCGTTGTCCAGCGACGACAGCAGCGCGTCATCTAGTTCCTTGGACGCTTCGGCCGTCGTCTGCGGGCGTTGGCACACACCCGTCGTCGTCTTGGTGGCCGCGTCCCACTCGGGCATACACGCCACAAACCTCGTCACCAGCGTCTGCAGCGTCATGAAGCCCGTGATAGTGTACCTGGTGTAGTAATCCATGCTGATATCCTTCTGGAAGGGCGACAGCTGCGGAGGGTCCCCACTCGTTCTCGGGACGAGTCCAATGGCTCCACGCCGACCAAGTGTCGAGTTCAACCTCACCGTGTACTCAATGTCCTGGAAAGAGCCAATGTTATCGTCCTCAGGGTATGAGTCGAACACGATGCCTCCGTAGATGTGGGGGTTCTCCTGGCTCGACGCGTAGTCGTTGCCACTAACGTACTCCTCGAGGGCCTCCTCCGTGTCGAAGAACTGGAAACTCTCCATCAACGACGGGAACACGGCTGACGTGGACGTGTTGCGTAGATTGAGCCTCGGGTACCACAGCTCCATGGTCTGCATGAAGTAGTCTCGCGTGAAGGTGTTGTCCGGCGCAATAGCGATTTTGTATGGCGACACTTTGCCCGCGCAGGAGGTGGGCACAGCGTAGGCCGAGGTAGGATCGATATCCACCATCCCGCGTGCAGTGACGCCGGTAGTACAGTTCTCCAGGTCTGCAGAGGACAGTTCGTCCATCTTCATGCCGTTGGAGATGGACAGACTGCCCATGTACAGTAGAATGCCCCAGAGCGACGTCTCGTGCATGGTGAACTTGGGTAGAGCGGCGGGGAGACCGGCCACCGTCGTCCCCGACGTCTGGAACAGGTTGTAGGACGTTCCGAGCGTGTCGTCGTCGGTGACGCTGCTGTCGTCGCTCCATCCCTGGGGCACGCTCACGTCGTCCACGAGGGACTTGAGCAGCCCCATGATGAGGATGAAGACGCAGGGCAGCGCCACCTCCATGAACGTGGCCACGGGGTGGCGCCGCTTGAGCGTCCAGTTCTTCCACAGCAGCGTGCGGATGAAGAGCCACGTGGTGCGGCGCTCGGCCAGCGGCGGCGCGCTCGAGGAGGGCGCCAGCAGGCCGTCCTTGCCGCCCAGCATGGCGGTCTGGGACGACGACCGCGTCTTGTCCATCGTCCGAGGAGTGCGCACTTGCTGGCGAAATACGTTGTGAGACTGCGGCCGTTGCGGCTGAAAGCGAAAGAGTGTTTGTCAGTTCGGACAGTATAGTGGAATCGAGTGTTTTGTGGTTTATAGACGACGTGACGTTCGGCCGCCTTCTGCAGACGGCGGCAAGAGACAGGCTGGCGCTACCACTCAGCTTGGCATAGAACCCTTTGACCGGCGAGGTTGCGACGGTGCCGAGAGATTGAAAGGAGGCGGGGCTGCTGCTACCGGTACTGGAGATGGAGGGTGGTGCTTGCGTGGCTTGACGGAGTATTTGCCGTCGCGGGTGAGCGACTCGCTCAGCGAAATGGAGATTCTGGATAGAGGATAAGGATTTCGCCAGTGTCGACGCGCGGCTAAGGAGGCAGATGGCGGCACCGCAATGATCGAGCTGGATGGCATTGCGATCGTCGAGCAGCAAGGCCGACCATCAAGGAGGGACGCGCCTACAAGCGTTGGCATCGCGGAGCTCAGAGCTTGGCGGGGATATTGACGCAGGAGCTGTTAATTCGCGTCGATGACTTGATATCATGCAGAGAGCGGCCGTGTAGCCTCAAAGTGTACCATCATTCTATGGTCTCGGACGTGAAGCAGAAGCTGGCAGATTACTGGCAGAAGTCTCCACACAGCACAGCTTCTGCTGTGGAGATTCCAAGTGCATGTATGCATGTACTGTAGGCTGCAAACAGTGCGTCACCATTGCGGTTGGTCGGTCGCTGCGGGTCTTGGGGCCTTGGTCATCAAGCGTCGAGTGTGCGTCTTGGCCTCAACTGTCCCGGCGGTGCCGTCGCCGAGTCGCTGCAACCAACGGCCCCGTCAAGCGCGCATCGGATGGATACATGCACACGTCCTACGGCCGCCGGCCGGTAGGCTTCGCGCCGGGAAAATCCGCCGACCGGTCGGATGCGGGAATCGAGAAGGATCGAGAGTTCTTGCATGGGTTGTCAGGTTTACCAAGCCGTGGTGGTCAAATTTCCTAGTAATCGTGCTAACTTGAAGTCGCTCGCATGCTCGCAGTTGAAGCGTGAAGGGAAAACAGAGTCGAGTTGTATGGTACCTAATAGTTGACGATACCAACTTGGTATTCTCATGTATGCCGTTAGATGGCCTTGGCAATGATGCTACAGTATATGCGAGACTGTGCTTATGACCTTTTGGAGTTGACGGAAATATTAACAAAGAAAGATGCCAGGACGTGGCACTTGCCTTTGGCATGTAGATCAGACTATCACGAATTCCGTCACCAAAGCGTGTTCGGATATCTCGTCAAGCAGATTGATCGATTAATGAGTTGGTATGAGTAGCAACGCAGCGGTGTAATAATTACACAAAAAAAAAGAATCGGGAATTTGTTCGCGCTAATAGCGTGCGAGTTGAAACGCGATCTAGACAGGAGGAGGAACTACTACTATGGAATCGTCGGAAAAGGAAATGAAAACTACCTGTCCAGTGGGCGTGCCCCTCAGGGGGTGTTCGAGCTGTCACTAAGCGACACTTTTGCAACGCCATCCTGCACGTCCGCGATCGAGTCCTCTTCCTCCTCCTCCTCCTCCTGTGCGCCTGCACGAACGATATCCGCAAAGCTCGGGGCGTCGTCCGCGACCCACGAGAAGCGCGCAAAAAGCTTCTTCGAGTCGCCACTTGCTGTAGCGCTGTCGATGCGGCTGCGGCGTCCCACAGCCTGCGTCGTGAACTCCTCTGAGAAGTAGGTGGTGTCCGTGTTGCTCATAACGTTGGGCAAGATCGGCGGCTGCACCTTTTTCTGCTCCAGCAGGTGCCAGTCGATGCCCTTGAAGAAGGTGTGCTTCTTGATGGCTTGCACGCCCTTCACCTGGAACATGGTCGACTTGCCAGAGCCCAGGCGTTTGTCGACGTTTCTTTCCAGCAGCTGCTTCAGAATGGAGTGGGTATCAGGCCCAAGCCACTTCGGAAGAGGGAGCTTTGCAAAGTGAACGCTGATGTCAGTAGGGAGTAGAACCGATTTGCGAGCTGCAGTTAAAGATTACTCTTACCTTTTCGTTCAAGATCTTCTGGTGGAGTTTCTTGCGGTTCTTGTGTCTGAAAGGCGGGTAGCCCGTCACCATTTCGTAGATAAGCGCGCCCAGCGCCCACCAGTCCACTGCCTGGTTGTATGCCTTGCGGCGGATCATTTCCGGTGGCATGTACTCTGATGCACAAAAGAAGAAGAATCGTCAGAAATTGGTAACAATCGTGTACATAAGTCACAGGCACTCACCGTTCGTGCCGCACATGGTACTAGTCGAGTCGTCCTCCTACAATACCACGGAACTTATTAGCACAGCAACCGCTCTTCCAGAGGTGCGGCTTCAACTCACGTCAGCCATTTCTTTGGCGAGACCGAAGTCCGTAAGTCGAATGTGCCCATCAGCCCCAAGCAGTACGTTTTCAGGCTTCAGGTCGCTGTACAACATTGTTCAAAAGCCACAGTAAAGTTCACCGGGAGTAAACGTCAGCATCAGAACCATAAGAAACAGCAAAATAATGCAACCTTACCGGTGAATGATGCCCTTCGAGTGCAAGTGCTCCAGCGCCAGCACCATCTCCGCGGCGTAGAACTTGGCGGAGCTCTCGAGCAGCAGGCCTTCCTTGTGCAGGTGGTGGAACAGCTCTCCTCCGGCGACGAACGGCATGACCAAGTACACATTGGACTTGGTCTGGAACGCGTATCGCAGACTGATCAAGAACGGGTGGTTGATCTTGGTCATAATATCCCTCTCGGCCTGCAGGTACGACACCGAGTTGTGCTGCACAATGTACTTGTTCGACACGATCTGCAGCACGAAATGCCCCCATCAGTCCACGCTCCCTCGCCTCCTGCCACCAAACCAACCAAACCGAATCCGCTCTCTCCATTGCACGCACCTTCATGGCCAGGATCTCGTCCGTCGGCTGGTGCCGCACCTGGATGACCTTGCCGAATGCGCCCTGACCGATGACGCACAGCAGATCGAAGTCTTGTGGCCCCACGGGGCGTTTGTTGGCCCCAGTCAAGCTGCTGGTGCTATCCGAGGTGGACGAGACCGACGACGAGGCGGGAGACGCCAGCACCGCTGCGTCCTCGTTCTCGGCCTCGACGATGGGCTCGTTCTTGCGGCTCAGGCGCTTGAAGGTGAAGCGCCGGCCCTTGGATGGCTTCTTGGCAGCGCGCGGCGTGGACGGAGCCTCGCCCAGCACCTGCGGGGCCTGCGGAGGCGCCTTGGCGGCCGCGAAGTCCTCGGTCTCGGCGCGCGTGAGCGTGGACGGCATGGCGAGCCGGTGCCCGGGGCTAATGGTTAGTGACCAGTAAGTGCTGGCACTGACGTTCGTCTGACGCTTTCACTGCAGCTGTCCCGGTGGTCAAGTCGCTGATATTAATAGACTGCGGGGTGGAATGTATGTCGATTTGTATGGTCAGTGTTGTGAGGTGTAACACCGAAATGGGCAGGACGAATCGGACGCAGCAAGTGAAAGCTGTGACATGGTGCGGTGTACCAGTGGTACCACTGACTGGGTGGGTTCAGATGATGTGGTCCACATACATAGTACAACGGCTCAAGTTGAAGCGGCGCGGCGTATCTTTTCAGATCGGATCCGCGTCATTTGTGCCACAAGGACTCGCTTGGGGAGCTTGCTGCGGTGGACTGGGCTCTATGCGTCGTCGCTTGTTGCCGCGCTGGCTGGCGCTTGTTGCGTTGATAGCGCTGCTGTCAGTCGGCGCTGTCGTGAGTCAGGACGTGGATGCATCGGCTGGAAGTGGAGGGGAGTCTGATTCCAGTCCAACGAGCGATAACGCAGTGGCTACGAGCACTGACAGTGCGTTTGTGGATAATGACTTGCTATACGGAAACGTCAGAACCGTGCTTGTTCTAATCTGATGCCGGTGTGCTGTGTGCGTGTAGATGGCAGCAAGAAGACGCGCAGCTTCGTGGGAGCTACGCGGGGATCGGCGCACGCGCTGACGTTGACGACCTTCTTGACGGACGCGGCGCACCTGCACTATGCCGTGCTACCTGCGGGCCAATCGGCGCTTGATGCTGAGGGGATCAAGACTGCAGCGGCGCAGTGCCGCGTTGATGCTTCTGAGAGTGATGGCAAACTGCCTGGAGGCGACACAGCGGTGACGCGACGCTGGCCAGGGACAAGCAATGCGGTGCAAAAGGCTCAGAGCACAGCCGCTGTGGCTGCGGAGACGGTGACTGTGCCCAAGGCGCAGAAGGTGGTGAGCGCTGTGGAGAACCTGCTGCCCAACACGAGCTACGACGTGTACCTCGTCGCGGAGGTGATCGGCAGCAACGGCGTCTTCGGGCCAGTGCAGTCGGTGCTGCAGTCCTGGACGCACCCGGAGCCACCAGCTATTGACGTTTCCTTTGTGGGCCCAGCTAATGCTTCGAGCGATACGGTGCTGGTCAACGCAACGCTGTCGACTCCGGGACGCGCGTATTTTGCGCTGGTCCCGAGTGATGCGAACGTGCTGATGATCTCGCCTGAAGATATGGCGATGAACCGCACCAGTGACGTTGGAACCTCTGGAGCGCACTTCACACTGCACAATATTCCATTGGGGACCAACGGCTCCTACGGTTTTCAAGAAGTCATGGGAAGTTTGACACCCGCGACATCGTACGACGTGTTCGTCATGACGGAAGCCCCGGGCAATGGACAAGTTCGGAGTGAGGTGAGCCGCCATCCAAGTTATGTCCGCACCCATGCGCTCGCGCCTGAAGTAGCCACATTAAAGTGCTCCCCCGTCAACGCGAGCGCTTCTGCTCTGGATGTGAGGTTCAAGCTGGACGTGGATCATAAAGATATCGATCGCGCCAGCCCCGACACGTTGTCGTACTTCAGGTACGACCTGCACTACGAGGTCATCGCGCTGTCTGACAACGCCGCGAGCAAGAAGCAGTCTACAGTCACATCCAGTGCTGCCACGACTACAGCAGGGACGGGAGCGACGCGCAGTACTGACGACATCAGTGCGCTGAAGAATACCACAATACGCGGAGTGTTTCCCACGCAGAACTTTTTCAGCATGGAAGAGTTTCATGCAGGTCTCAAGGCAACTCACCACGCCAACATCACGGGACTCCAGAGCGGAACATTGTACAAAGTGAAGTTACGCGCTGAGACTGCGGGTAGCAACGGCCTGTTCGGTCTTCGCGAGCTCACAGCGCAGGCGAAAACCCACGAGGAGGCGCCTTCAATTGTTGCTGCCACCGTCCAAGCCACGAACAAAAGTGTGAACTCTCTGACACTTACAGTGGACTTGGCACGCTCTCGAGGGAACATTTACTACGTCTTAACTGGTAAAAGTGGGTCCAGTGGCAACCTCCGCAGTGTGTTCCAGCAAGCTACGAGTGTGGAGAACCTCCGTCATCTGCTCCATGAACGATTTCCACGAGAATTTAGTGAAGATGACGTTGTGACTGGTGTTCTCAAGTTCTCATCGGAGGAAACTGTCAGCACAAGCACCCCAACTCCAGATCCAAACCCAAGATCAAGACCAAGCGCAGGTGCGAGACCGGGAAATGCTCCAGAGGAGAGTTCTGAAGAAGCGTTTCGACAGGAATTTGAGATCACGGGCCTCACGGACGCAACGTCGTATTCAATTGCGCTGCTACCGGAGACAACGAAGAGCTTCGGACTATTCGGACGCGCGCATCGCAATCTGCTGGAAGCTACTACGAACGAGAACGCCTCGGACGTTGAACTTCGCTCAATGAGGCCAGGCCACGGCAATATTTCTGCCATTGAGCTCGAAGTCAGCATGACCAAGCCGCAAGACGTGCTGTTTCTGTGTCTACAGCCAGTTACAATTACCTTCGAGGCGGCTAAAGACGCTGATGGCATGAGTTCGGACTCTTGCCGTGAAGTGGAGAACAGGGAGAACTTCGAGCTATCCAGAGGCGCTTCAAACCTTTTCACCTTTACGGTGGGGAATCTCAGTGAGGACACGGAATATCGCGTTAGTCTTTACGCTGAGAATGTCCGCCGCAATGGCGTCCTCAGCGAGCGCAGTGAAGAGCTCACCGTGCGAACACACAAGAGCGCACCACACATCGTCGAGACTTCCGCGCAACCGACTGCTGCTAGTACGTCGCAAGTCGAAGCTCAAGTGACTGTGGAGCCGGATTCCTCCTGCATCGTGCACTATGTTGTCCGTGAGGCACAAGATGCAATCGACACTGAGGAACGCAAGCCTGTGGAAGCTGCAACAATTGTGCAGCACTCGTCCGAAAGCACTACAGACAGTCGTCCTCACTTCCAGCATCGCTTACCGTCATCGTCTTCTCCGTCTTTCGTTAGTGGTGGGAACGTATTTTCTGCTGATACTGAGGTGCAAACGAACTTCGTTGTAGAAGGACTGAGTGCCAACACAACCTACGAGCTGTTCGTCGTCACGGAGACCAGTCGCGATGGGAACAGCAGCGGCGTGTTTGGAGAACCTGCTGTCTTCAACGTCACCACTCACGCTGTCGCCCCCAAGATCGTGCTTGCGACTGTGGATCCGGTGCCAGGAAGCACCGACAGTGTCATCATCTCGGCGAATCTCTCACACCCTGGTATGCTGCACTACTTCCTGAGCGACGTGGACTTTGCAGACCCTGCGATCATCAGTCACAGCGGTGAGAAACACACGCCGCACCAGCTACGGGGCCAACTCCAGGTGCTTGAAGAGCACATTTTGATGGAGATTATCAATGGAACGAACGACACGCGACCGACAGAGCCCCTTACGTTCGTGCACAATACGACGGTGGGTGGGCTCAAGTCAGGCCGAACGTATCACGTGTCGCTCACAACGGAGACGTACGGCAGCGATGGAGTATTTGGCGAGTTTCCGCCCCCAATCCTCGTGAACACGCACCTCGGTCCTCCTGTGATCATCCCAGAGACGCTGTCGGTGCACGCAGTGGGTGGGTCGAGTTCCGCGTTGGCTATCGACTTCCAGTTGGATCGATTTGGAGACGTTCACTACGCGCTGTTCTTCCGCGGCCTTGTGCCGGATAGAAGCCGCCAATTCGAAGAAGACCACAAGGCTGAAGTTAAACCTTCAGCTGCAGCAGAGGACAAGAAAGATGGAGAAAACGAGACCATCGCGATTTGGCCGCCGCTAGAGAGCACGTTCGACCTTACGGAGCTGACCGGGCCGATGCTCAAGGCTGCAGAGCTCGAAGATCTGGGCGTGGGTGTATGGGTGAATGACACCATATCCGTCTCCCGAGACGACGTGACCCGTGGCAAGCTTACCCACAAGAAGATCGACAAGCTCCCAGCCAACGCATTGTTTGACCTATGCCTCGTAAGTGAGACTGCTGCTAGCGGGGGCATTTTGGGGTGGCCCTTGGATGGAAGTGCGAGTGCATGCCACCGCATCGCGACTCATGCGGACTACACGAACCAATCGAAGCTGTTTGACGAGATTTCCGTGCACGCTTTGAGTGGCCGAACTGACGCGGTGCGCATCAACTTGAATGTCTCCAAGCTTCTCAATGCCCCGCAGACAACGGATACTGACGACGGAGACATCATGGATCGATTCGCCCGGGCAGCGGGTAGAGTACCCTACTTTGTTCTCCTTGATGCAAAGTCAAAGTCTGGGCGTGACGTCGGGATTTTCTCATCGCATCGGGGTGAGGTCACTAACGCCTTCAAGGAGGCATCCCCGGGTCGTGGTGACGGAGTTGTTGCTGCTGGAATGCTGGCGAATATCGCGGCTGAGAATGCCACTGCACTCCGGATTGAGCAGGACGTCTTTGGACTGGATGCCAACCACGAGTACCTGCTGTTCTTCGCTTACGAAACTAGCGACAGCGATGGCGTGTTCACGCGCGTGAACCCGCACAAGCACCGAAGCAACGACTCGCGTTTTGAGAACGACGGCATTCCCGTGACGACATACGAGGCGGCTCCTCGAATCCTCAAGGCGAAGGCGCAGCCCAGCTTCGGCCACACTACGCAAGTTACGGTCAAGCTCGACATCGCCTGTGATTCGTGCGAGAGCGCGATTGTCCACTTGTTGGTTTTCCCTGACGACTGCAAGCTCCCGCGCTCTGTGGATGACACGCTTCGACTGGACCACCTCTCTGCATCGGAAACCAACACGACGGTCAGTACGCCTCCAGGCAACGAAGAGAATGGAGATCAGTGCAAGATCCCGCTAGTCCAGAAGCGCGTGGAGTTTGAGATGCCCGAGCGTCAGCACAGCCGCAACGGCTTGGAAGAAGAACTCGGAGGTGACCAAGTGCTCTCCCCCACCACCAGCTACGTCGTGTTGCTTGCGGCTGAAACTGTGGACTCGCAAGGCGTGCTGAGCGAGAAGTTCGAGGAGCCATTGCGTGTCCGAACTCACGCTCCAGCGCCAAGTTTTACAGAGATTCGCTTGGAACCTCGCATAGGGTCGACGACGGAGTTGCTACTGAAATTTGCGCTGGATCGTCCTGGAGAAGTCCACTACATGCTCGGCGTGTCGGACAACGCCGAGTTCAATGTAACGTCACCACACAACATCAGCAGCAAAGGCACGGCGAAAGGAGATCGCCATGGACACGCCCGAGACGTCCACACTTACCGCCAAGAGGTTGTGCGAACGCGACGTAGTGTGACCTATTCGGACGGAGAGCATGTAGAGCTGCTGGACTACTTGCTGCCAGGCACGAGCTACAGCCTCTTCATTGTATCGGAGGACCTACCGGCAGACCACGGCGTCTACGGCTCGATTCACGAGGTGAAGGACGTGTCGACATTCGCCAACGCTCCGATCCTGCTGGCTCACACGGCGTACCCGACTCCAGGGACCACCAAGACGCTCACGGTGGACTTTCGGATGAATGCTCCGGGCATTGTGTACTTCTCCGTCGTTGCTGTCAAAGTCTGGGGTCTCACACATCACGTGGCGAAAGGCAGTGACCGCTATGGGAACCGCTTGGCGCTGCAAGATGAGCTCGTGGCTCAGAAGAACTTGGATGTGGACAAAGAGAGCATGGAGCTTGAGAGCGACAGCGGGTGGAGAGAGCAGATACTAGAAGTCCCGCAGACCGGAATGAACTACACGGTGCACATCGTAACGGAGACGAAGGGCAGTGGAGGCATCTACGGCACCGTAGCCACCCACGCCAGCGTCCGCGCTCACTCCGATGCTCCGGAGTTGGCGAACGTGTCGGTGAACCCGACGGACGCCCGTGTAGATGCACTGACCGTCAATGTCACGCTCAGTGACCGGGGCCACGTGCACTACATCGCACTACCCAGTGGACGTGGATCGACACCTCCGTCCGATGACTTCTCAGATGAGTCGGCGGGGCTGAGTGTGCTTGCTAGCGGTAGTGTGGACGTCAATGAGACTGCAGGCAGCGCCCAGGAGACCAGTTTCAGGATCACGGGGCTCAATGAGGGAACGAAGTACGACTTGTACTTCCGCGCGGAGACGTTCGAGAGCTTTGGCGTGTTTGGAGCGTGGACGCAACAGGCTGTGACAACTCGTACTCATGGTCTTCCTCCAGATGTGCTCCCTGAGGCGGTTGAGTGCAAAGTTACGCCTTCGTGCGAACACCGTGGGCGCGAGACGGTGAGTCCGTATCTATAGGAATTCATGATGTGTGCTTATTCAACCTAACACCTTGTGTGTTTACAATTTGCAGTGCTCGCGCAAGGCCAACACGTGCGGCAAATGCCTTGACGGCTACACAGCGACTAGCGATGATGAGACGTTGGAGACCAATGAGCCATGCGTGAAGCTGGAGCCTGCGACCGAAGGTATTATCTAATCATGACGACTATTTCTTTGCGAGTCAGTAGCTCATATCGCGTTCATGCGTACAGATAAACGTGGCCCGACCATCAAAATCAACGGGATCAAGCGCAATCCAAACTTGCACTTGTCCGAGGTTGAGCCCGAGCACAGGGAGGAGCAGGAGCAGGGGCCTCTGTATTCCGCGCCCGAAGAGGAGCTGCCTGCCCCAGCGCAACAACAGTTCGAGCAAGAACTAGTACAACAAGACGCAATGGGACCGATACCCGAAGACGTTGAGGTGATGCAGGAACCTGTACAGGAACCGACGCCGGACGCGGCAAATGTGCAGGAGATTGCAGCGGAGGAGCTCTCGGAGCCGGCGGACATGGTGCAAGAACAAGTAATGCAGGAGATTCCGGAGCATCAACCTGAACTGGAGCACCCCCAGCAACAGCCGTATGTCGGACAAGAGCAAGAAACAGCGGCCATGCCTGATCAACTCGTCGTCGACGTAGGCATTGACGCCCTTGGCCAGCCTGAAGTCACACCCGAACATGAACCAATGCCGGAGTCTCAAGAGCCCACGGGAGGGTGCCCACTGAACGCGCAAGCCACCGCTTCGGGTCTTTGTGAGTGCATCCCAGGGTACGAAGTCGACGAAGGCGGCACCAATTGCGTCCTCTCGCGGATGGCCACCGCCTCTGAAGCTGCAGCCACGGCTACGTCGGATGCGTTCGACGCCATGAACCCCCACCACCCGATTCCTGGCCGCAGCTCCCCCTAAACTTCCAGGCATGATCAGTTGGGGGCATAGGATACAATAGAACGTATTCATAGCGCTATTGTGGATAAATCTGAATCAATAAAAAACGCTACAGGTCATGTCATTTGTTCCCCATGTCGTAGCAAAGCATCCAAGCAATCCCAAGCAGAAAGAAAATTAAAAGACTCCCACCCCCACAACCGCTCCCCCTACGCCTCAAAACACCATTAGTCCGAGATTTGGAGGTTGGGGATACCTCGAGCAATCTGGTCGCCCACAGCACGCGCCATCTCCTCGTCGGGGCCGAGCATACTCTCAACGTCATAGTATCGCTGAATGCTATCCACAATGGGCCCGGATGCGCTTTTCCCAGTGACCGATGGAAGCATGTCCCGCAGTTTGCATCGCGTAAAGAGCCTCTCGGTCGGTGGGATCAGCTTCTTCATCACCGCAAAAGCTTCGTCGGGGTCGGAGATCAGCGCCGAGTACACCACCGTGTGCGTGTCGCTCTTCTCTCCAACCCAGAAGAACCGCCAGACACTTTGCAAGTCCGTCAGTAGGACCGTCACGGGGTCACACGTGAGTACGCTCAGAGTGATGAGCTCCGACACAGCCTCGAAGGCGTCACTCTCCTTCGCCGTCTTCTTCACTTCAATCGCCAACTTGGACGACTCAACGCATGGACCAAACATATCTGGGTGGGTCTTCACCACAGCTCCCAGTACGATCAGATCCGTGTGTCCACCAAGCTCAACGTCGGTGCCAGGGATCACGGCCGTGAGGAAAGTCGACTGTCTGTTCACCGCAAACACGCACATTTTTTTCTCCGACAGCACATCAGCGAGGTGGGTCTCCAGGTAACTGCGGTACGAGTCGCGCTGCTGCTCATCGGTTAGCTTGGCGATACTTCCCCACTGGAACGGCTGGATTCCAGCGCGTTGGACTTCGACTCCAGCAAGTAACTGCGCCTTGTCCACACTACTCATCGAGACGTTCAGCTCCTTCATGACGGAAATTCCCTTGTCAAAGTCGGCACCAAGCTCCGAGTGGGTATAACGTCGATACTCTCCCTCGAATGGCATGTTCTCCTCTGCTGGCACGCCCCTTCCAATCTGCAACTCCACGACTTCCACAATTAGGGCGTCCTCACACGAGAAACCAAGCGTCCCGATCCCCGTTCCCCCGTCTAGAGACCCACCCTTCGGCGTTCTATTGAACGCCTCGCCGTTGTTGTACGCCACGAAGTTGGCCTCCGAATAGTGTGTTAGAAGCCCTCTGTGCCGCGTATACACCGCTGCTAGGAAGTCTTCGACGGTGAAGGCTTCGCCCGTCGATTCAACCCGAAACGTGCGCTCGCTAGGGAACCCTTCGAGCTTCATCTGGTAGAAGACATCTCTCTTCGGCACGACGACGAGCAGTGGGGCGTTCGGGAGCCCAATGTCTTGAACAGAGGCGATAGCACCCAGATGATCTTTATTGACAAGTTTTTCTTTGCTCTCGTAGACTCGGATCCGAAACTCCGGGACTCCTTCGAGAACATTGTTCCTGAAGCGACGCACCAGGTCGTATAGGAAGTCTGCGACCGTATTGGCGTTCTTCACGTAGAGGGCCTGACAGTCCTCGACGGGGGCGCCGGTCGCGTCCACCAACGTAAACCACGTTCTGTGCGCCATCGCTGCAAAAACACTGAATGAAGTTCTGTGGATAACGAGGGCTTGAGGGGCAAAAGTGACACTGATAAATGGAGAATGACGATCAAAACCGGACGGCGAAAGACCCCATTCAGCATATTTCGTAGCCATGGCGCAGAAGACGTGGGCCAAGCTGGCGTACTCGGATGGTCGTGCAGTTCCAGTTGATCATGCTCCTACCTTTGGCGATTTCCTGGTGGCTCTGAAGAACCTTTTCGGGGACAGTTACCTCGCTGGAGTCTCTCCTTTCAACATCAAAGTGAACGAGAGCCAAGAGAAGCTTGAAGCCAACGAGAATATCACTTCTACCGACGCTCTCCAAAGACATGGCAGGACCGAGACCGACCCGCTGCTCCTCCTAGTGCCGAAGAGAGATGTCTTCTACCAGATGAAGCTCGAAGGGTTCCCTAGCGAGCGCACATTTCGGGTTGAATCGACGGGCGAAGCCTTCACCGTCGAAGACTTCCTAGCAGCGGTGTATACGCGGCACAGAGGGCTTCTAACACACTATTCGGAGGCCAACTTCGTGGCGTACAACAACGGCGAGGCGTTCAATAGAACGCCGAAGGGTGGGTCTCTAGACGGGGGAACGGGGATCGGGACGCTTGGTTTCTCGCGTGAGGACGCCCTAATTGTGGAAGTCGTGGAGTTGCAGATTGGAAGGGGCGTGCCAGCAGAGGAGAACATGCCATTCGAGGGAGAGTATCGACGTTATACCCACTCGGAGCTTGGTGCCGACTTTGACAAGGGAATTTCCGTCATGAAGGAGCTGAACGTCTCGATGAGTAGTGTGGACAAGGCGCAGTTACTTGCTGGAGTCGAAGTCCAACGCGCTGGAATCCAGCCGTTCCAGTGGGGAAGTATCGCCAAGCTAACCGATGAGCAGCAGCGCGACTCGTACCGCAGTTACCTGGAGACCCACCTCGCTGATGTGCTGTCGGAGAAAAAAATGTGCGTGTTTGCGGTGAACAGACAGTCGACTTTCCTCACGGCCGTGATCCCTGGCACCGACGTTGAGCTTGGTGGACACACGGATCTGATCGTACTGGGAGCTGTGGTGAAGACCCACCCAGATATGTTTGGTCCATGCGTTGAGTCGTCCAAGTTGGCGATTGAAGTGAAGAAGACGGCGAAGGAGAGTGACGCCTTCGAGGCTGTGTCGGAGCTCATCACTCTGAGCGTACTCACGTGTGACCCCGTGACGGTCCTACTGACGGACTTGCAAAGTGTCTGGCGGTTCTTCTGGGTTGGAGAGAAGAGCGACACGCACACGGTGGTGTACTCGGCGCTGATCTCCGACCACGACGAAGCTTTTGCGGTGATGAAGAAGCTGATCCCACCGACCGAGAGGCTCTTTACGCGATGCAAACTGCGGGACATGCTTCCGTTGGCCCGTGGACAGGGCGCCGGTGGGTCCATTATGGAGAGTATCCAGCGGTATTATGACGTTGAGAGTGCGTCGGGTCCTGATCTCGAGTTGGCGCGTGCTGTGGGCGACCTCATTGTCCACCATCATCAGCTAAAGTAGTGAGCCAAAGTAGGCCCATTACAAGACCCACCGGGCGCGGCAGGCACGGGAGCCTCGGCCCTACCTGGAAGTATGGGGGTGCCTGGCATGACGCCCCAACCGACACCGCAGTACGTCGGGAGTACGCTGGGCCAGTCATGTCGGGCTGAAAGTGTTTGAGGCGGTGGGTTTTATTTTCTTGTTCGTTGTTATGCAGAACTCCTTGGCTAGGGAAGATATGCTAACACATGTGAATTAAATGAAATGAATAAACACTGTTGATTCAACAGTCTGTAGTGGTGTTTGCTTTTGACTTATCTCCTTCACGATAGCGACCGCATGAAGCTTAAAGTTTAGGGGAAGCTGTGGCCAGGAATCGGGTGGTGCGAGTTCATGATGTCGAGCGCCGCCGACGTGGCCGTGGCCATCCGCGAGAGAACGCAACTGGTGCCGCCTTCGTCGACCTCGTATCCACCTCTTGCTGCCTCCTACGTCCTTCTCAACTGGACACCCGGAAAAGTGCTGAAGGATCCATTGCACCATCCGCAAATCGGCGCAGCGAACCGCCTGCATCAACGCGAGAAAGAACTCCCACTTGTAGTAATGCTTTTCGCTGCGCAGCAGTTTCGCAACTGTCCACCGACGTCCCTCGACGTCTCGCCGTGGATGATGTTGAAGACCAAATGGTCCAGAATGTGATTTGTGCATTGAACGGGTTTGTGATTTGTGTGTGGACTAGAAATAGACCGGCATACCTTTTTTGTTAATACGTCCGCCCAGCGGACGGGCCCGTCCGCTGCATCCACTGACTGAACGCCAGTCATTTACTTCGTGTGGTTGCTGTTAAAACCCTCTGCAAGACGACATCGCAATGCGTGGCGTGACGTCAGGCTGGACCTGACAGGCGGCGCGCCCAACAGAGGCCGTGCGACCGCGTGCGGCACGGATTCTGGTCTGCTCTAATAGATGTCGATAGGACAGCTCTGCAGGATTCGTCCCCCAGTGGTCCAGTTTGCATGGTGCAGGGCAGACTGCGCTAATCACCCGGTTTAGTTCCTGTTGTCGGTGTGTATCACCTCTTAGGGGATGTCCACCACGCTACCCAAGGTCCCAGCAACTGCCGCTCTCGTATATGCATACACAGCGGCCACAGAAGGTCGACCAAGCGAGCCTGCCACGCCGCGTATCAAACGCTGCGAGCTTCGCCGATAGACCTGTGTGAAGTGTCCACGCGATCTGACCTGTTTCCCTGCTTTCATCACTGCTTCTGATGCGTCCGCGCGACCGACTTCGAAGCTGCTTTCCGTGTACCATGCTTTGATCAATGCTCGTTCTTTCAGCGCCGTAGTATATTCCTCCAACGCAATCAACCACCAACGTGTGCGTGTCGAACTTCTGGTACACTTCCTGAGATTTATGACAATAACGTGACCAATGCGCCGTTACTCGGAGCTGATAGACGCTCAACCACTGCAAGACGTACGCACGCATCGTCCCCAATCGTGCAACACACGCCAACACCACTTATCTGCAGCCACGTAATCCACGACGCCGCCATTCCTGCCGAGCCAAAACGAGTGGAGAGCGCCCCCGCCTTGTATCCAACCCACTACGCAGCGATACGACGCCCAACACCAACGCGAATCGATAAATAACTGTATATTTACGGCGCATGCACGCTCAGAGGAGGGCTTGCTCCGCAAGTTCGTCGCCTTCCACGCTCGTCCGCAGTCTACCCGAACGCCCTTCTCAGGCAGAAGATCCCAGCGCGAATGCCCATCGTCTCTGCTGAGTCATTTCGCCACGCGGGCGACAGCTTCACCAGCGTGAGCTTTGCATCGCACACGTGCGCGCCTCTTTCGCACCAAACAGCACCAACAAACGCCTGCTCATCGTCCACACACGCAATTCAACGTCGTCCGAGGCCACGCGCGATGCCACGGCGTGCTTTTGTCGTCATCTAGCGTCCGCTGTTGTTGCTGCTGCTGCAAGGCCGACCTGTAACTGCCTGCAGACGATGTAACCGTAGACGAGTCGAGCGCGCATCCCCTCTATAAATAGCTGCCCCCTTCACCAGTCGCCACGTCAGGGTCGTTAGCCTGGGGCGCTCGGCTTCACGTCGGCGCCGTTGCCTGCCCTGCGTGTTCGTCCGTCCCGCTCCTTTCCGAGGGCACCTGCGCCCTCGGCCGCAAAAAGCGGAAAGAGTTCCGAAGAGCTCCGCGCAGAACACGGCGCACCAGCACCACGCATTTACGGAGCCCCGGCTCTGCGTGTTGGGCGGCTCCTGGCCACCGGCCGCACACTTGCTTTTTGTATTGAGACCGATCTTTGGCGTTCGGCGCTCACTGGTTAAAAATTACGGCAGCCAATAGAAAGGCCACTGAACATTTAACTTGCACTGAGTGAGGGGACGCCCATCGTCAGGATTGACCGCCCGTCCACTTTTTCGTCCACTCACTGAAACCAAGTGAATTTCGCGCCACACCACATGTACACCACAGATATCGCAACTCCCCGACGGTTCAGCCGTGTTCAGCGGTCTTCGCGAGCCTTCAACGCGCCTCTAGGTCGCTTGGTGTTGGTCTTTGGAGCTCGTGAGCCGCGCGCGCACTCGCCACTAAGACTTCGCCTTTTGCCAGCAAGAGCGCAAGCAGCACCACACCGGGACCATCACTCCCGCTCCAAGCTTCAACCCCACACCCTCCTCACACACACACACAAGCAGCATGTCCTCGGTGTCCTTCTCTGAGCCCGCGGCCGCCGCGCAGGCGGCGCTGTCTCCCGTGGGCGGCGTCACTACGGACGACGCCACGCGCGCCTCGCTGGTGCTGGCGGACGGCACCACGTACTCGGGCTACTCGTTCGGCGCGCAGCAGAGCATGTCGGGCGAGGTGGTGTTCAACACGGGCATGGTGGGCTACCCGGAGGCGCTGTCCGACCCGTCGTACCGCGGCCAGATCCTCGTGCTGACGTACCCGCTCATCGGCAACTACGGCGTGCCCGACATGGACGTCAAGGACCAGTTCAACCTGCCCAAGTTCTTCGAGTCGAGCACGGTGCAGATCTCGGGCCTCATCGTGTCCGAGTACTCGTTCCAGCACAGCCACTGGAACGCCGTCAAGTCGCTCGGCGACTGGCTCAAGGAGCACAACGTGCCCGCGCTCTTCGGCATCGACACGCGCATGATCACCAAGCGCATCCGCTCGCTCGGCGCCGTGCTCGGCAAGATCGAGTTCGAGGGCCAGCCCGCTGAGATCGAGGACCCCAACAAGCTCAACCTCGTGGCCCAGGTGACCACCAAGGAGGTGGCCGTCTACAACAAGGGCGCGTCCCCCAAGATCGTGGCCTTCGACTGCGGCATGAAGCACAACATCATCCGCTACCTGGCCTCCAAGGGCGTCGAGCTCACGGTCGTGCCCTACGACTACGACCTGCCCAACAGCGAGCTGCAGTACGACGGCATCTTCATCAGTAACGGCCCGGGTGACCCGACTATGGCCTCCAAGACCATCGAGAGCATCCGCTGGGCCATCAACCAGGAGAACCCCAAGCCCATCTTCGGTATCTGTCTGGGCAACCAGATCCTGGCCCTGGCCGCCGGCGCCACGACGTACAAGATGAAGTACGGCAACCGCGGCATGAACCAGCCCTGCATCGACATGCGCACCACGCGCTGCTACATCACGCCGCAGAACCACGGTTACGCCGTGGACTCCAACTCGCTGCCCGAGGGCTGGAAGACCTTCTTCATGAACGCCAACGACAAGTCGAACGAGGGCATCATCCACGAGCACAAGCCCTTCTTCTCGGTGCAGTTCCACCCCGAGGCCTGCGGTGGCCCCACGGACACGGCCTTCCTCTTCGACATGTTCATTGAGAAGGTCAACACCGCCCCGGCTAAGCTCACGGTCATGGACACGTCGCTGTACGACCGCCCCACGTTCTCCAAGGTGCTGCTGCTTGGTTCCGGTGGTCTGTCCATCGGCCAAGCCGGCGAGTTCGACTACTCCGGCTCGCAGGCCATCAAGGCCCTGCGCGAGGAGGGCGTGACGGTCGTCCTGGTGAACCCCAACATCGCCACCGTGCAGACGTCCAAGGGCTTGGCCGACAAGGTGTACTTCGTGCCCGTGCGCGCTGAGACGGTGCTGGAGATCATCAAGAAGGAGAAGCCCGATGGCATCCTGGTGAGCATGGGTGGTCAGACCGCTCTGTCGGTTGGTATTGAGCTGTACCTGAACGGCGACCTCGAGCGCCACAACGTCCGCGTCATGGGCACGCAGATCGAGTCGATCATCGACACGGAGGACCGCGAGAAGTTCTCGGAGAAGCTGGCCGAGATCGGCGAGACCATCGCTCTGAGCCAGCCTGCCACGACGGTTGAGGGCGCCCTGAAGGCTGCCAACGAGATCGGCTACCCCGTGCTGGTGCGTTCGGCTTTCGCCCTGGGTGGCCTGGGCTCTGGTTTCGCCGCCAACGACGACGAGCTGCGCACGCTGGCCGTCAAGGCCCTGCACGGCTCGGCCTCCAAGGGCGAGATCAAGCAGATTCTGATCGACCAGGACCTGCGCGGATGGAAGGAGGTTGAGTACGAGGTGGTGCGCGATGCCAAGGACAACTGCATCACTGTTTGCAACATGGAGAACTTCGACCCTCTGGGTATCCACACGGGTGACTCGATTGTCGTTGCCCCCTCGCAGACGCTGTCGAACAGCGAGTACTTCAAGCTCCGCTCGACGGCCCAGAAGGTTGTGCGCCACCTGAACATTGTTGGTGAGTGTAACATTCAGTACGCCCTGGATCCCAACTCCGAGCGCTACTGCATTATCGAGGTGAACGCTCGTCTCTCGCGCTCGAGTGCTCTGGCCTCGAAGGCTACGGGCTACCCGCTGGCCTACGTCGCGACCAAGATCTCGCTCGGCATTGACCTTGTGTCTATCAAGAACAGCGTGACCAAGACGACCACTGCCTGCTTCGAGCCCAGCCTGGACTACTGTGTGGTGAAGATGCCGCGCTGGGACCTGAAGAAGTTCTCGCGCGTGTCCAACGACCTCGGTAGCTACATGCTTTCCGTGGGCGAGGTCATGTCGATCGGCCGCAACTTCGAGGAGTGCATCCAGAAGGCTGTGCGCATGGTCAACCCGAACCTGGACGGTCTGGACGGCGACGCCGTGGACAACGAGACGAACCCTGAGGTGCTTGACGCCCAGCTGAAGCGCCCGACCGACGAGCGTCTGTTCTACGTCATCTCGGCCCTGGACGCCGGCTACACGATTGACCGCGTGCACGAGCTGACCAAGATTGACAAGTGGTTCCTGTCCAAGCTGGCGCGCATCTCGACGCTGCGCAAGGCGGTGCCCAGCTACTCGCTGGACACGCTGTCGGAGCGCTTCGTGCGCACTCTTAAGGTGTGCGGTTTCTCCGACCGTCAGATCGCTGCCAAGCTGCCGAACGCGACGCCCATGCAGGTGCGCGAGCGCCGTAAGCAGCTGGGTGTGGTGCCGTGCGTGAAGCAGATCGATACGCTGGCCGCTGAGTTCCCTGCGCAGACCAACTACCTGTACATGACGTACGGCGGCTCGGAGGACGACATTCCGATGAGCGAGGAGGCCATCGTGGTTCTCGGCTGCGGTGCCTACTGCATCGGTTCGTCGGTGGAGTTCGACTGGTGCGGTGTGAGCGCTGTGCGCACGGTCCGCGAGCTGGGCAAGCCCGCTATCGTGGTCAACTACAACCCGGAGACGGTGAGCACGGACTACGACGAGAGCGACCGCCTGTACTTCGAGGAGCTGAGCCTGGAGCGCGTGCTGGACATCTGGGAGCGTGAGCACCCCGAGGGAGTGATTGTGTCGGTCGGCGGCCAGATCCCCAACAACCTGGCCATGCCGCTGTCCAAGGCCGGCGTGAACATCCTGGGTACGGCCCCGGAGAGCATCGACCAGTGCGAGGACCGCAACAAATTCTCGGCGCTCCTGGACACGCTTGGCGTGGACCAGCCCCGCTGGGCGGAGGTCAAGGAGATGGATGCCGCTCTGGCGTTCGCCAAGGAGGTGCAGTACCCCGTGCTCGTCCGCCCCAGTTACGTGCTGTCCGGTGCTGGTATGATCGTCGCCTCGGACGAGGAGCAGCTGAAGGACTACCTGGACAGCGACGCCGTCAAGATGTCGCGCTCGATCAGTGTGTCCAAGTTCATCCTGAACGCCAAGGAGATCGAGTTCGACGGTGTGGCCAAGGACGGCGCCATCCTCAACTACGCCATGTCGGAGCACGTGGAGAACGCCGGTGTGCACTCGGGTGACGCGACGCTGGTGCTGCCGGCGCAGAAGCTGTACGTGGGCACGATCAAGCAGGTGAAGCGCATCGCGAGCGCCATCGCCAGCGCGCTCAACATCACGGGTCCGTTCAACATCCAGCTCATGGCCCGCGACAACGACGTCAAGGTGATCGAGTGCAACCTGCGCGCGTCGCGCACGTTCCCCTTCATCTCCAAGACGTTCGACCTCAACTTCATCAACCTGGCGACCAAGGCCATGATCGGCCTGCCGGTCAAGTCGGTGCCCATCGCGCTCATCGACATCGACTACGTGGGCGTCAAGGCCCCGCAGTTCTCGTTCACGCGTCTGCACGGCGCCGACCCGAGCCTGGGCGTTGAGATGGCCTCGACCGGTGAGGTGGCCTGCTTCGGCACGGACATGCACGAGGCGTACCTCAAGGCTCTGCTGAGTGCCGGCTTCAAGATGCCCAAGGAGAAGAAGGTGCTCATCTCGATCGGCAACCAGGACATCAAGCGCGAGTTCGCCGAGGGCGCGCTCACCCTGCAGGAGCTGGGCTACACCATCTACGCCACGCCCGGCACGTCTGAGTACCTGAACGCGCAGGGCGTCAAGACCATCACGCTGCGCAAGCCCTCGGACCCGGAGAGCGACCTGCCCAGCGTCATCGACTACATCTCGTCGGGCAAGATCGAGCTCGTGATCAACGTGCCCGAGGGCACCAACCGCGAGGAGCTCACCAGCGGCTACAAGATCCGCCGCACCGCCGTCGACTTCGGCGTCTCGCTCATCAACAACATCAAGTGTGCGCTGCTGTTCGCGCAGGCCATGCAGAAGGTGCGCAAGCTCGAGATCTGCAACATCTCCGAGTACTACGCCATGCCCACGATCGGCTGGCGCCCCGGCCAGAAGCTCACGGCGCGCAAGATGTCCATCTTCTAAGCTGCGACGAACCAAGTAGTGGTAGCCTCCTAGGTAGTAGTAGTTACTGGCCCCGAGCTTGTATTGATCCATAAGTGCATGTAATATTCAACTTCGCACACAAACTACATTGGTATCTGTCGCTGCATCCCTTGCATGCTGTCGGCTATGAAATTGCAACTGTCTCGTCGTAGTCGTCGGATCTTTGAATATCGTGAGAACTGCTAAGTCATACGAACGTACACGTAGTTAAATCCAACAAGTTCATAGTGATGTAGGTATTACTACGTGACTAGCCTCGATCGCCGCGCTTGTCCGACAAGACAATGACGAAGACATTCCTCGCATCGACAAACTGCACCTCTGGAGGAACCGCGACTTTAAAGATTGCATAGTCGTCGTCTGCCGAACTCCGCCAGCACATTTCAGGTCTGAGGGTGAATCGCTGAACGTCTTCCAGTGTCTCCTCACTTTGGCCGAGTTGCTCGACCACGACTTGGATGTTGCCCCGAGTGCTTTGGGCCTCCTTGAACTCATCAGTCAACGTGTCCGCGAACCTCCCACCAGCCCACATGCGCAAATTAGTCAGCAGATATAGTTGCGTCGCCGTTCGCTCCGCCACTAGCGCTGTCGTTGAGGTCACCGCAACGTTCGAGTCCAAGACCGTGGCTCGGGTGGAGATGCGGCTGTGCTTCGGGGATAGAACCGTCTTCCAGGTCGATGAGCACCTGAATGCTGCCGACATAATGGGCTCGGTCCGGAAAGTCGAATGCGGGGCTGCTGACGGCATCCATCGTGTTCATTTTCCCGTCGTCGCTTGTCATGGCTCTGATGGTGTCGGTAACTTCGCCGTGCCGGAGTTTCGCCACGCCGGGGTCATGCCCAGGCAACCAGTCGCCCCCCGTCTTGGCAAGGAACAGCGTCCTTTCGAGGGAACCGATACATCATCACCTGCTGTATCTTCATCTTCAGGTGCCACACCAGGTCTGCCTCGCCGACGTCCACGACACAGAGGCGCCCGCGAGTGTCCATGCATATCAACTTCTCGACGCGTTCTCCCCCTGCAGACATCTTGGGCGTGCCAGTGGGCAGGCAGTGTCAGCAGTGGCTAGTTGATGTCGATTGACCGAACTGGCCGAGTTTTCCGGTAAAGTATTTGCAATATATATATTTTTTATTTTTTTTTTTGGGGGGGGGCTCTTTCGATGATTTGGCTGGAATGACAGGGGTGCCCTGGTTGATGTCTTGAACTAGGGCTTCGCGAAGGCTGGGATAGGATTGATTAACTCACCTTTGATCGCCATTGATAAACTCAATCCGCACGCATCTCCTGCGCCTGCTTCGCAGCCGCAGAATCTGCCCGACAATGTATCGCCACTATAGTCACGACGTACAGATTTCAGAGCAAAATCAATGACGAATCTAACTCGACGAATTTGCAAATGAACTGGACCAGCCTCCATCATTCTTGAGAAGTCTAAAACACTCGGTCAATAGACATCACTTACTGTAAAATGACCTAAAGACGTTACCGGTTCATCACCGGCGTCGATTGGAAGGGGGGACATCGCCCGAATTAATCCTGTTTGCGTATCTCCCGCCAGAGCTCCCTTCGTCGGAGAAGGTGTAGTCAGAGCTCTTGAACCAGCCATTCAGCCGGGTGTGGATGGTGCTCTTGGGTTCTGCCGAGGCTTGTGAGGCTAACGCCACGAATGCGGTGAAAAAGTAAAGAGGCATTTGCCACTTAGCTGGCAAATTCGAAACTGAGGCTGAGGACTCCAGGCCCTGCGCTCCAGTGGAAACGTTGAGGAGTATGAGTGATACTGAGTACAATACAAAGTATGGTGGTGAAGTAGCGGATATATTCTTTCCAATACATGTACGCTGTGCACACAGAACTGAGTGTCACATTGTCATTAAAACATACGGTTCTGGGGTGACTACAGATACCACCCAGAAACTGCAAACCGTATAAGTTGATACCCTTGTGGAATCATGATATCAAGGGACAACATCTCAGGAGTCACATTGAAGTACCGCCACTGTGTGGTCTACACATTCCATTTTCATTTGAATCATCCCGCCAAAAGCATGGCGCACTTTTTCCACAGACAAACTCAAGGCAGCACTGAGCACAGGACGCCCAGCCTCCAGAAGCGTTCTAAGGGCACCCAGAAGCGTACCAAGGGTGTGTGGCTAACCATCCAGCAGAAGTGCGATGTTATTGAGGAGTATCACCCTCTCTCTTAGAAGTAAAAATGAAGTTTGAGGAAATAGTGGTAGTAACGCACCCCAATCACTTATCTCCTCATATAATTTCCTGTAGGAACTTGGATGTACCACTCTTTGCAGTTTGTGGGTCGTATCTGTATCGGACTGCGTACTGCAACGAGCGCGCTGTATGTTTGATAGTACATATGTAGCAGTCGTGCCGACCTTGGTGTTTCGCGTGTATTCCCGCATAGTGACCAGCAAGCCGCTACATCTACTTCGCAATTGGTATCGGAACATTGGCGTGAGGTCAACATCAGAAGGGGAATAGTTATCAATAACACCACATGTACCGCAACTCAAGGAAATGCTTCGGCATGGCGTCGCAAGCAATAAATAACACATGTAATCCCTGCTACCAATTCGTTCACGCTTTGCTTTGGATAGGAGTAGGCTGTAAACGTGTAGTATTTCTTACACGTGTATTTATTCTAATACGATGAAGCTGCCGGGTGAGGTTTCGTCACTTACAACATAAGTTCTGAAAATGTTGCATGCAACTACGACACGTACCACTAGTATACGCTTCCCAAACATAGCCCCACGTACTCTAGGCGTTGCATGTGCAGTAGTCACCAGAACGGCAACCAAAATACAAGAAATATTGCATTCATATTAATATTCTTGACTCTGATAACGCTACATCAATTATTCAACACATGCGCTGAAAGTAATGAATGGTGCAGGCTTCGTCAAAGCAATTGAGCAATTTCGTTTTATCGCCGACCACATGGAGCTCGGCACTACTCTTCGGCACAATGACGAGCAGCGGGGCGCCGCCGAATCCAATATCTTTGAACGCAAGCAGTACTTTGTATCTCTCGAGAGCATGGTATTTTCATGGTTTTTTGGGTCTCGTAAGCTTGAAGTGACTCTTGCAGTAATGCCCTGCCGAAGATGGTGAAACGAAAGTGACGTCCGCAATGCCTACGTCGCAGAACCGAGCTGGTGAAGCATTTAAGCGCGACAACACTGTACCGAATTCACGTGTATTCCAGCTTCGGCGCAGTCCTGAAGGTGAACTACGAGAAAAGGGGGCGAAGCTGATCGGCTTCTGCAGCCATTTCCGCTTCGGAGCGCGCCGTGCGCGTCTCATTGTCTACGAACAAAGCCTGCTCGTGCTTTTCGATCTGCGGCGGGCATCAAAGAGAGTGAGAAACCCCATTGTAGTTGGGATGAAAAAGGGTTTTGGCGGTAGTACCTCTGTGTAGATGTCGTCGTTGCGCTCGAAGTCCTGTGCAACGCGCGGGATGACATGGATGTGGACGTGCTTAACGGTTTGGCCCGCCTCCTTGCCGTCCTGTGGACCGCAACGTTAGAACGGGGTTACCGACGTAGAGATTGATTGCATGCGCACCTGGATAGCGAAAGTGAGAGAAGATGCGTTGTAATGTCGCTCCGCTTGCTTGCCGACCCGCTGAGAGAGGGAGATCAACAGCAGACAGACCCAGCAAACACACAGTCAGAGCGAGTTTCATTCCTATCGCCACCCGAAATGCAACGTACTTGAGCCACGGTCCACAGATCGCTCACTTCGTCCACATCGAGCATCTTGAACCGAGCCACTGGTCGCTTCGGCACGACCAGAACATGTCCTTCGTGGGATGAGTAGAGGGAGTCAGTGCCAAGACCCGCTATGATAACCAGAGATTGCCGTAACCCCAGTACAAACCTGGAACGATGGGCTTGAGATTCACGAGCGCGAACGAAGACGACGACTCGTAGAATACTTGAGAGAATAACACGCGGAAGGGGCCAAAGCAGCGCCCGGCAGGATCGAGGCACTGTTCGAAGTTAAGCAGGTCTTTCAGCACGACAACAAATGGTGTCAGATCCACACTAACCCATGCACTTTGTCCAGACATCCCCACCTTCTGCGAACTGAGCAAGAAGTGGCTGCGCTTCAGCTTTGGCCGGCTCTGATGGGAGCACCACCGATATCGCATCGTTCACTACGCCGTCGTCTAACGACGACTCCGTGACAAGCAGCGTCCTTGCCAGCGGAACCTCAAGCTGCTTCGACACGCTCTCGTACACCGACGCGCCGTTATCGTTCTACACCAACATCCGCCAGCGATGAGAATACAGGCCAGCATGCTCTTAGTTGGACCTCCACAGCTGATGCCGACCCACCTTTTGCTCTCCGCGCACAACGTTGAACGCATTGAGCACGCTGGAATTCCCCGTCCCCACGTCTCCGATGAACCCCAATCGGTAGCCGTGCCTGCATCAACCACAGTTACTACTTTGTCCCCACCGTATTGGTAGCTGCAGTTGAAGAGCTCCCACGTCTTCAGCGCCCGAACCGCCTGCACAACACAAACAGATCAACTGCGTGTCAAAGTCGAGCATTGCGAACTTCTGGCGGCAACAATAGCGCAGTGCGTTCACCTTCTCCACGTCGGGCTCTTGCGCCAATGCTCTCCTGGCCGTAGCAGCGCTCAGGTGAAACAGAATCGAGCGCACGTTGCGCTCCGCCGCCACGCGCTGCAGCGCGCCCCTGCCCACCTGCAGCCCCGCCATCGTACGCAAAAGACGGCGCCAAATTGTCGAATCGAAAGTTAACCTGAAATCAGTACCTTTCGCACCTCCCCTTCATAGCCGCTCGTTGAGCTCGACGTGAAGAGATAGAGAGGCGATCCATTAGCCCTTACATGACAATGCTGCGCCAGGTGTCTCGGACTCGCGCGGCCGCGCGCTCTGCGGCGCAGACCCGGCGCGCGTTCAGCGTGCCTCCCAAGGCCCCGGTGGCGCCCAAGACGGCGCCGCCCGCCGCCAGCGCGAAGCCTCCGAGCAGCGGCAAGCCCGCGCCTCCGTCGTCTTCGTCGTCGTCCTCCTCGTCGTCGACGGCCAAGTCGGCGCCTGCCTCCGCCGCGGCGGACTCGAGCACGGGCTCGTCGCTGCCCAAGCTGCTGCTGCTGGGGCTGCTGTCCACGCCCGCGGCCACGGCCGTGTACGTGAAGCAGAACCCGCAGTGGAACCCGGCGGCGCTCAAGGACGACGCGCGCTGGATCAAGTTCCGCGAGCTGGTGCTGGGCGCGGAGGCGGCGGCGCCTGCGCTTGCCAAGGCCCCCGCGGCCGTGGAGAAGCGCTCGCCCGAGGACTTCAGCGCGGCCATCAGCAAGGCCCAGCAGAAGGTGAAGAAGGAGGAGGAGAAGGCCAAGAAGAAGGCCGAGAAGGAGGAGAAGAAGGTCCAGAAGAAGGAAGAAAAGAAGGAGGAGAAGAAGAAGGAGGAGAAGAAGGCCGAGAAGAAGCTGGAGAAGGCAGAGAAGAAGGCCGAAAAGCTGGAGAAGAAGGCCGAGAAGGCCGAGAAGAAGGTCGCCAAGCTCAAGAAGGAGGCGGAGGCCAAGGTGGAGGCCAAGGAGACCAAGAGCGTGGCCAAGGAGGTCAAGAGCGTGGCCAAGACGGTGGAGGACAAGGTGCACAAGGTGGAGGACAAGGTGCACAAGGTGGAGGACAAGGTGAAGAAGGAGGTCAAGGCCGTCGCTGCCGCCGCAGCTAGCGCGGCCACTGCCGTCGAGAAGAAGGTGGACGCCGCTGCGGCCAAGGCGCGCGAGGAGATCTCCAAGCTGGCGGGCGAGGCCAGCCCCGAAAGCCTCGGCCGGCAGATGGACAAGCAGATCCAGGCCACGACGGTGCGTCTTGGTTGCTAATGCTGCGTTTGATGAGAAATGCTGACGAGACATAATGTTGCTGTGGTGATGTGGTACAGAACGACCTGCTGAGCTCGCTGAAGGCGGAGTCGGAGGCAGCGGCCGCCGAGATGGACAAGCAGTACCTGCAGGGCCTCAACGTAAGTGTCTACCGCTGCGTCGCTAGAGTGTTTGAAAGCCTCGATGACTAATGCGTTGCAATCTTATTGTATTGTAGGAGCTCGACACGAACGCGCTGGCGATCCGCGTTGCGCAGCTGGCGACGGAGATGAAGCACCGGTCCAAGTGGGAGGCTGTGCGCCTGCTGGAGTCGCTCCGCCACATGGAGGAGGATGCCCAGAAGAAGAGCGCCGAGGTGCTGCGCCGCCAGGACGAGCTGCACAAGGAGCTGCTTGCCCGTGAGCTGCGTCTGCAGCAGGAGCTCCTCTCTCGCCAGTCGCGCGAAGAGATGGACGCGCTTAAGAAGCAGTACACCGATGATCTCGCGCGCAACGTGAGCCAGCAGCGCGCCTCCATGCTGTCGGAGGTGCAGCGCACGTTCGCCCGCGAGAGCAAGGCGATCCAGGAGCGCTATGCCAAGCAGCTCCAGGACGCCACGGAGAAGATGGAGAAGACTCTGGCCGAGGAGCGTGAGCAGCGCGTGCGTGAGCTGAAGAACTACCGCGCCGAGCTGCGCGCTCTTGGCGCGGTGCTGGACAGCTCCTCGACGTACGAGGCCTTCAGCCACCGCGTCCACAAGGCTTCCATGGCGGCGCTGGCTCTGTCGGACCGCGTTGAGGCCGCGGCTCCGCTGCGCAGCGAGATCCGCGCTCTGCGCGAGGCGGCGAGAAACGACCCGTTCATCGAGGCGGCCGTCAAGTCGCTGCCGCAGGACGTCATTGAGCAGGGTGCGCCGTCCGTGGGTCAGCTCCAGGAGCGCTTCAAGGTCGTCAAATCTGTCGGCCACCGCGCGGCTCTGGTGCCGGAGAACAGCGGCATCATCGGCCAGGCGTTCGGCACGGCGCTGTCGCTGCTGATGATCCCGCCTGGAGGACCCGTGGAGGGCACGGACACGGACGCCGTGCTGTCCCGCGCCGAGTTCGCTCTGAAGGCTGGCGACATTGAGAAGGCCATCGTGGAAATGAAGGGCCTGTCGGGCATCCCTGCGCAGGTGTCGCAGGACTGGATCGCGGCGGCCGAGTCGCGGTTGGAGGTGGAGCAGACGGCCAAGGTGGTCAAGGCGCACGTGGCGCTTCTGGCAGCAAGCTGCTCCTAAGCGCCGAGAATTGGAGCGCAGCAGAGCTTGGAACCGACGACTGGATGGTTGGTACCCTTGCGTGTTTGATAAAGCGGAGAAGGCTACGAGTAAAGAGCAACTAATGACAAGCGAACCCATCGACTACTGGTGGAGTTCACAGCATTGTGGGGTTGATAGCGCCCGCCCTCCGAGTTGATAAATAATACCCTACTCATGGCAAATACGACAGGGGCAGCGGGCCTAAGGCTATGCTAGAGCAATACTGCATGCGTGCCTTGGATGTCTTTGTCGAGCTGGCGGCGACGATCATAATGACTCAGAGCCGGCAACTGATTGCGTCGCTCCAAGTTGAAGCTGTTTTGACCAATCACAGCGCCGCAAATGCAAGCCCCCGTTGACAATCACTCTCACTCCCAGATTTGCGCGCGGAAGGGAACAGCGATGACCATCGCCGGTGTCGGTGCCGGTGCCGGCGCCGGCCCGAGCGACCTGGCGTGGGGCATCGCGTGCAAGCGCTGCGACGGGCTCCTGGCGCGCCACTCGCAGCTGGCCTTCCTGCTGGAGAACGCGACGGCCGTGCACCTGACGCTCAACAAGCGGCTGCTGCACGACGAGCAGCTCCAGGCGCCCGAGGGCGAGGGCGAGAGCGAGAGCTGGCGCATCTACAGCCGCGCGGACGTGCTGCCGGAGCTGCAGTTCACCAAGATCCGCACGAAGAACGCGTTCAAGCGCGAGCGCCTGCCCTTCGAGCTCTGCTGCGTCAGATGTGACGCCAAGGTGGCGTCCGAGGGGTTCCTGGACGAGCTGGACGAGTCGCAGCTGCTGCTGGACTCCAAGGCCTGCGCCTGCGTGCTGGACAGACAGACGCCGTACGGGATGGCGGGAGATCCCAAGGCCAGGAAGTGGGGGGTCATCCTCCGCCAGCTGCAGGAGATGAGGCTGCCTCTGAAGATCCAGAAGCTCCAGGAGCTTATTGACTACGGCAAAGAGGGGGAGGAGAAGAAGGAAGTGGTGGAGGAGAAGGTGGACGTGCTGCCCCTTGTGCATCCGACGGAGGCTTCGATTCGCAACCACTTCAGACCCAGAGCAAAGATGTCCAAGTTGAGACGGTACCAGGTGGAGCTGACGCTTTCGGCATTGCTGGAGAACACGATCGTGTACCTGCCCACGGGGTGCGGGAAGACGCTTGTGGCTATCAAGGTGATGGAGGAGATGAAGCACCTGAACCCCGACAAGCTGGTGGTGTTCTTCGTGCCCACAGGGCCGTTAGTGTCGCAGCAGGCTGCGTACATCCGACGCGAGTCAAACTTTCAAGTGGCGGAGTTTTCTGGACAGCATGGGCGAACTACAGCGGCGACGAGCGCTCCTATTAAGGTGGATGGAGGCTTTGATGCGGTGGTGGTGACGCCCCAATACTTCTTGAACTTGCTGTTTAACGGACGCACCAGCATCACGGATTATAGTACGATGGTGTTTGATGAAGCCCACCACGCGACTGGAAACCACCCTTACTGCGAGCTGCTGAAAAATCTGGCTACTGTTGATCTCCGAGTGCGCCCCCATATTCTAGCACTGACAGCCTCACCTTTCGGCGAAGGAGTGCGTGAAGCGTCTGGACCAACTGCGCTGAGAAAGCTCGCCGATGCGTACAATGCTGTGGTCAATGCACCGACTATCGCTGCTGATGACTTGGAGGCGAGTTTCATCCCGAAGGAAGCGCAGTGGGTTACTGTCCAGGAAGACGAATCTGAGCGAAAGGTCCGAGAGGGTATTAAACGCTATATCCAGTCTTTCTACGCCGAGATCGCTAGGCTTTTGGGGCAAGTGATGCCGTTCGAAGCAAATTATGACACGAACGACATGGAATTATCACAGTTTCTTGCGAAGCTTAGGCTTTTACGCGAACAAGCAGAGTCGATGGAGATTAGGAAAACCAACGGTGATGCTGAGACGACTGGAGTCGAAAAGAGTAAGCGCCAACCGTCCGATCTGGAACTGGTTCTCGAGCATCTTCGTAAGGTGGCATCGAGTTTCTACACGTTGAGTATCCATGGTGCTGGGACAGTAGCCGAATCGCTGCACCGCATTTTCGGTGAGTTGGAGGCGTCGTCTTCCAATAAGGGAAGGCGTACATTTGCTCTTGTGGAGACCAGGTATCGTGCCATAATGAGCCCTGCGCTGATTCACTTCCCGTTGGATACATTTACCGGGTCTGACATTTCAAATCGTGTTCATCTCGTCGCGGACTGCATTCGGAAGGCCAATTTTGACCACGACTCCCGTGCCATCGTATTTGTCCGGCGCCGTAAAACCGCGATTGTGCTTGCAAAGGCCATGGAATCATTAGAGGTACTACGCGAACTCAACCCCACACGATTTGTTGGACACAACTCCTATGAAGGAATGTCGTGGGAAGAAGAGCAGAGGCCCACGCTGGACCGGTTTCGACAGGGACGGATTCGTTTATTAGTGGCCACTAATGTCCTCGAAGAAGGACTTGACGTACCTGAATGCTCACTGGTGATTCAGTTCGACGGTGTTGTTGGAGTTACGAGCCTCATTCAAAGTCGTGGCCGAGCGCGGCACCGTGACAGCAGTTTTATTATTTTCTGCTCTGCAGTTGGAAAGGAACGTAACCAGCGACTAGTTGAAAATGAAAAGCGATTGGTCTCGCTGGCGAACATGGCTGCTTCAAGGTTGAAGTCCAAAGTGGCTGTGAAGAAATTGATGGAGAATTATCCCGATGAAGCGCTTCCCGATGTTTCAAGCGGTGCAAGCGATGAAGTATCAACACTGCCACTGCGCGCAACGTTTGACGCGATGGCTGATAAAGTTTACAACATTGTGCTTGGTGGTGTGTTTGTTGAGGCCGACAAACATCGGCAAGAGTGCATTCTGGAGAGGGTTAATGAGTTTGCTTCAGTCAGGAATGTGGATCAGCGCATCGGGCTGTGTACGGTTGCGGCGCGACCTGGC
The DNA here is from genome assembly GCF_000149755.1 of Phytophthora sojae. NCBI lineage: Eukaryota > Oomycota > Peronosporomycetes > Peronosporales > Peronosporaceae > Phytophthora > Phytophthora sojae. The sequence continues at coordinate 2,030,544 of NW_009258117.1, forward strand.
CAGGACATCTATCTGTCGTTCAATCTGCTGTCCTCAGGAGTTGATTTCTTCGTGGATGAGCAAGCGTTCTGGATGCGCTTTGAAAGCGACGACATCGAGAGTGCAGCCAGCAGCGTGTTTGCTGAGAATGTAACTGGGGTTGGACTTCATCGAGGGTTAATGACTCCTGCTGGTGCCTTCATGGAACTTGAGAGCTTTGGTAACGCGGATGCTTTGGAGATGGCAGCTGATGCTTTAATCGCGGATTTTGGCTACCGCCGTGTGGAATTTGATATGCGAGCGTTGTCTGAATCGCAAGTTTGGTTTGATCTGACTTTAACCGATCATGCTGCGATTTACATGTCCTTTCGAATCCCACCATCCTGTTACGTTGAAGACGAGCGCGAATGCAAGGCTTGCCAGTCGCAAGCTCTCGTGTATTGCTTCAAGGTGCCGCGCTCAGAAAATATGAAGGCTCACCTCTGGAATCTGCGCGTATTCTTCTCGAAGCTTGGTGTTGAAGTCCGTGAAACAAAGATTCCCCGCGCGAACAAGGAAACTGTCGCTCCTACACGACTGCACTTCGATTTACCGGTTGCGTATGCGCTGCAATGTCTTCTTTCAGACTGCAGTCACTTTACGAATGGGTTTCTGCCTCCAGAATTTTACGATGTATTGAATGCACTCGACGACAAAGTTCAAGAAAAGGCTCTTCTATCGTTTCACGCTAAGCTGACTCGGATCAATATTGCAGAGCAGTTCTCGGCTTATCTGAAAGAAGAGCGTTCTGTGTTGGAAAGTATGTGCTCCAGCCCGTCCCTTGGATCAGGTGCTGTCGTGTACAAGGTTATTGTTACGCCATCACGGGTTGTATTTTGTCCCCCCGACCCAGCTCCGAGCAATCGAGTATTTCGCCATTGGGGGTCGGAGAACTTTATGTACATGTACTTCCGCGACGACAACATGGAGCGTTTGGACTACACATCTGGGAATATTTTGAGGAGAATTCGGAATGTTTTGAAGAAGGGAATCGAGGTTCCTCACGCCCGAGATGGCTGTAGGTTTAATTTTCTTGGCTGTTCGCTAAGTCAAGTTCGCAACAGCAGTGCGATCTTCACGCTGCTGGACCACCACGAAGTTAGATCATGGATTGGAGATCTTTCGCATTTAACGTCTCCAGCAAAATATCTGAAGCGTCTGGGTCAAGCTTTCTCCTCCACGAAAGAAACGTTCAACGTCAGCCAGAGTGTACTGGATAATCCGGTGGAAGACATCACGAACGACGATTATGTATTCACGGATGGGTGTGGCGAGATTGCCAAGATTGGTGCGGAGAGCATCGTAAGGGAGCTAAACCTCTCGTATACCCCATCAGCTTTTCAAATTCGCCTTGGAGGTGCGAAAGGTGTTCTGGTGGTATCCGATCAAGATAACCCTGAGGTCACTCGAGAAGAAAGTATCTTGCTTCGTGAAAGCATGTCTAAGTTCGCGTCCAACCACACTATGCTTGAAATTGTCGCATGTGCGGGAAAATCCGAGGCGTACCTGACACGCCAAAGCGTGCTCATTCTGAGCGACCTTGGGATTAATGAAGATGTACTTATGGAGATGCAGGAGCAGTTTTTGAGCGAACTCCGTACACTCATTGCATCGGACGATGGCGCGTATTTCGAGCTAAAGGCTGTACTCCCACCGAAGGTTATTTGGTGGATCGATGTGCTTACCCGTAAACTTGGAGTGAAGATCTTAGATGACGAGTTTTTGTCGTCCCTGGCTAGAACGATCTACCATTACCGGCTGGCCAACACGGTCATGCGTGCCAGAATTCCTATCGCACAAGGGCGTACATTGATGGGTGTAGCGGATTTCACTGGAACATTGGATTATGGAGAGGTGTTCGTGCAGTACTCAGTAACTGAGGAGGAGACAGGGGCTGACAGATACGTAACTCTCGATGAAGTTGATGTTGCCGTTCATCGCAGCCCGTGCCACCACCCAGGAGATATCAGAGTACTTCGCTGTAGAGCTGACGTCCCCCGTCAATTACGCCAGCTAAAGGACTGCATCGTTTTTCCGTGCCAAGGACCACGACCGCACCCTGACGAATGCACTGGAGGGGATCTAGACGGCGACATGTTTGTGGTCATTTGGGACAAACGTTTGATTCCGTCTAGAACGCAAGTTCACGAACCGATGGCATTTGATGAAGAAAACGAAGGCGACACCAGCCCTCGAGGGGGTGAGTTTTATCAATCGACCGACGATGACGGACTCATTGATTTCTACGTTCACTCCATCCAGGATGATATCCTAGGTGTTGCTTCGAATGCTCATCTTGCGCTGTGTGATTCATCACATGAGGGCAGTCTTGACGAGAGTGCAAAAGCTCTGGCACGTATTTGCTCCAAGCAAGTCGATAGTCTTCGCTCAGAAAAGGATCTGGAAATTGTGCGAAGTTTGGCTCCAAAGAATTACCCGGATTTTATGCAGAACAAGGAGAAACCGTCGTATCCGTCCAAGAAGGTTTTGGGCAAGATGTTTCGGCGATGCAAGGCCATCTTCGACACAACAATGACGAAAGGTGTCACTCAAATGCCGGTCCGCGATGATCACTTCTTAACGGCTGGCTACACTGATTACGTTGACCATGCGAAGATGTTATATCGCCAATACAAACTGCGTCTCCGAGCCTTGCTGCTCATGTCAGGAGCACAGACAGAGGCAGAGCTAGCCACTGGAATGATTGTGGAGCCGCCAAGCGTGTACAAGGCTGACTATTTCCGGTTTGGGGAGCAGTGCAAGGACGTGTTTTATGAGCTACAGACTGCGTTCCGAGCCCAGTTTAATGGTGATACTTCCACGTTGGCATCAGGTGAAGAGCTCAAACTTGCATCGGCGTGCTACTTTGTTGCTTACGACGACTCCGACGCATCCACGCGCAGTCTAAGCTTCACATGGATCGTGATCGATTTGCTGACAACAATCAAGACAAACAACATGGGCAAAACACACTACAAGTTGTGGACCCCCGTGCGTTTATCGGCGTACGCAGGGACAATTCCAAAGCTACAACTGTGTATCTTAGCCGAGATCTCGACGATCACAGAAGAACTGCTGGCTGATTTGTTCGACCGACTAGTTGCTGTGAGCTCACTACAGTCTGCAATGCCTAGCAACCTGAAAAAGAAGGAGTTCGACCTGATCCTCTTCGGCTCATCTGGACTACTCACATTTGAAAAGCAATCGGATCTGGACGTGATGATACGTTGCAAGTCTCGTCGCGGCTCGCTGAAAGCCATCGCCAAGGCTCTTGAGGGTTCCCACGGCAACATTGACCTGAAAGATGACATTCGCGTGCCGCTTCTCTCCTTCTCGTTCAATCAATGGTCTGTCGAGATGTGCAAGCTTTCAAATGGACCGGTAAAAACGCGCCTATTCCGCACGTACATGGAAAAGTACGACTTTGTTTGGCCGTGTGTGTACTTTTTGGTGCGTTGGGGGAAATGTGTCGGCTTGATTCGACGGCGGTCTGGCGGTGGATCGGATATGTTTTCACCGACGGGGTTCATGTGGTTCTTCCTGAAGTTTTGTAGGGAACAGAACTATGTGCAACCAGTTGAGCTCACCACGGTGCCGGAGATCCTGAAAAATAATGATATTGACTCCGAGATCTCGTTTTGGACGGAATTGCTGACACGACTGGTATCCGGAAATGGCGACACATCTGCACTTTCAGCTGCGGATGTTCTCCTTTCGTTTTTTAAGTACTATGCAGACTTGTCCACGCCATTCTGCGACTATGGATTCAAGGACCCCCTTGATCCGGAGAATGATACGCAGCTGGAGCTTGAAGCAGTGGCGTTGTTCCGCTCTGAGTGCCACATCGCGTTGCACCAGTTGGTGATCTCGCGGGGCGACATCAGATACTTACTGACTCATCGGGAGGCGCAAACGAGTAGAATTACGCTCAGCCATGCGCTGAGTACGCGGATTCATGAGGCACCCGATTTTTTCTCCCGGAAAATCCTGTTCGATACAAAAGCAGATAGTTCCGCGCGGTTGGTATTCAAGTTCCACCCGAACTCGCTACGTTCTGATCTCTATATTGCTGAGATCAGCGGACCCGGAGATGCGGTGCAGCGTATCGAGAATCAGATTCGCATGACCGAGCAGGAACTTGGCGCACGTATGCCGTACCGTTCGAACCGAAATTTCCATCACGAGGGCTCAAGTTTGGTGTTGTTTGAAGGAGCAGAATCGCAACAAGAGAAAATCGGATTTCAAGATTACTTCGGTGAGCGCCACAGTGATCACAACAATATCCGACTGCACCAAGCTCATTTGATTTGCTTCATGAATGGGCGCCAGTGGTATGACCATGCGGGGGCTACGTTCTGTGCTAAGTTCATCCAGCAAATGATCAAGCTGTCCCGATATGAACACTTGAACCCTGGTCTCACAAAGGCGAAGGCTTTTGTACGCTTCGGACACCACTACTTGATTAACTTGCCACGTTCTTTTGATGAGGAAACGATCATGCTGGCCAGTATCAAGAAGTTGGAAGACGAGTTCGAGCGAGGCCGAACTGCGCGTGAACTTTACGAGTCCGTCCTGATTGCAAAGCAGAAACAACGGGCTGAGACTGAGGCTGAAGCTGTATTGGGAGCTTCAAACCAAGCGGTTGAATCATCAGGAGAAAACAATCAGGATGTTTGGGGCGAGTACTCAGATGAGGAAGGTGGATGGAAGGTGGGAGATGACTCCATCGTCGACTGTGATGAAGACAGCGGTGGCGGTGGCGGTGGTTCAGGACCCAGGCGGAGGCCGCGACGACCTCGGATGAACTTGCAGAAAGCCACTACTGCTGCTCGAGGAGACAAGGGCGTAACGCATTCATTCTACTCAATGATTGAGCCGCAACATGCCCCGTGGACAAAGGAGTATGCCGAGAAACGCCTGGGTATGAAGTTGATTCGGGAGTCGGACTCTTACCAGGTATCTATCGTGCACCAGTCATTCGAGTACAACATCAGGTTGACGGACGAGCTGCAACTGGTGAAGGTGACATCACGTCCGTCGCGGTGGTTTAGTGCGACTTTGAAAATGAGGCAAGAAATGGACGATGAGAGTCACATGATGGACTCGACGCCGGACATCCGCTTTTACGTGTCGACCACGCAAGAGATGTCCAAGACGGAGAGCTTGTACGTAAAGCTGTCCAAGTGCTGCCAAGACGCGCCTGATGGTCGCGGCATCCTTGAATTCTGCGATGAGTCTCGTGACAAGGTGCGCATTAGTCGTTATTTGGTGGATGCAGGCGAGTCACCTGCGTGCATTGGAACGGTGAGGCACGTTCGCGGTGCGACGTACGTCAACTCGGCGACAGAAACGGAGCTGTCGTTGATGCACATCCGGGAGTTTGGTATTCCAGACCGGAACCCAGAGGATGGTTTCATGAGTGTCCGCGACAAAGTGGAGGCCGAGTTCCGACTCCCACCTCTGACGCCGGAACGCCGTTTGCAGCCAGCCTTCCCGCGTGAATTCCTAGCTACGGGAATGCAGTTTGTCGACTACCTGCGTACGCAGGCAGATATTGAGGCGCCTTAGTGTGAGTGGTCATGTGTTATGTGTTATCTTTTTGCTTAAGTGCATCAGACCGGGAGAGGCCTGACTATGCTCGACGTAATTGATGGAGCCTCGTGAATTTCCTGGCCAAGGAAGGCATTAATTGAAATTGTTGTTTCGACAGGATTGGTGTTGATGCCGTTTGCTGCTCGTGTCATTGTCAGTGTGGAATGGATTGCGCTTGCCCGTCATACTTTGTTCATTATTTGTGATGTTATGTTGCTATGTGTCCCGAGCTAGCGATGCGGAGACGGACGAAGTACACGCATACAAAATCGCTGTAGCCGCTCTCTATGTCTATTTGAATTGCCTCGACTGCAGGCTCGGTGTTTTCTTTCTCGTCAGCCCCCTTTCCCTCATCATTTTGAGATCCGCGCCGCGTTAGCGCAAATCGATGTGTATCGAGCTTCCCGCTGTCTGCCGCGCTCACTTCAAGCTCCCCGACCACCGCCATCCTGTTAACGGCAACGTTCCGACTAGGTGACGCGCGTATCTGGAGCTTTGTGACGTGCCTGCAGGTGATCTCCACGGCTGCCACACGCTTGGGTTCGCGCAGTACAATCCGAAGGAACTGTGGGAACATACCACTCGACACCCACAGCGTGCGACTGCCGGTCTCAAGTACATTTGCAGGGCCAAATGTTTCATCGTACGAGCTACTGAAGACCTCCGACACCAGCGCAAGCCCAGCATCGTCCAAGCGATGAGCGTCCAGATCGTGAAGTGAGCTTGGAACAACTTCCGCATCCTCTGCCAGCGGAGTCAGAGGGGTCATCCGCGGCTTCGCACTGGCTGGGCGAAAGCTTTTCCTCCTGTTGGCAGCAGAGCTCGGGTCCAGTTGCCCCTGCTGCTGCTGCTGTTCCTGTTCGTCTTGGATTCTCTGGAGCTCAAGATCCCGGAGCTGCTCTTCAAGTGCTGTGCGTCGCTCTGCATCGTTCGAAGACGAAATGAGGCGCTTGATCTCCTGGATCTGTAGTTCATCAAGATGTGGTTTAATGAACTAGATCTCGAGGTTCTGGACGGAGCAATGCATTGCCGCGTACCTGCGCCTCGAAGTCGACATCCAGCTCGTTGATAGCCTGGGGCATGTTCGATGTTCAGACCCGCCCTCCTCGTCCTGCTCTCGCGTCTGTCTCGGCAGTAGCCAGCAACTGGCGCGGTGAACCGTTTTCGAGCGTTGGCAACCCGCCTCAATGCGCGAAACCAGCTTATTATAGGGTTTACATCCCTAAAAATACGAAATAGTTAATAGCTGTCATCAAGGCAAACAACTTCGCAAGAGCGCATCAAGTTCTCCAGCTCACGATGGTGTCTGTGTGTGGTCTTCACATTCGGTCGCTAATTAGGTCTGTGGACGGATCGGCTATCATTTGCAGGTATGTTCGGCGATAGAGCGATCGAATAGTGAAGATACAATTTGTTTTACGATTGTCTGCCTGCTTTCCCTCGCTGCATTGCCTGTATACTGGTGTCGTTCTAGGCTTGATTTGGCATTTTACTGAAGTGTATAGTGACGAGGTGTGATTCGTGAGCGAGCCATCCCCGCCCCCTTTATTGAACTCGAAGCAGCAGGAAATCACCTCGATGAATATGGGCTTGCGCTTGGCTTCGACGGTAGCGATTGCGTCGTCGAGCTGCCTCTTGGTACAAATGCTCAGCTTCTGCACGGAGGAACGCAGTCGCGGCGGTCATACCGTCGGCTACTAGAGGAAACGCCACGAAGAAGTAGGCACCCTCGTGCTCCTGAACGGCCTCGATGTAGTCACCCGTACTGATCACCCGGGCAGCCATGCTCACGTCTTGTTGTATGCCACCAAGAAGGAAAGTGGGTCCGTCCGAGTGCCGCCCGGAATCCTCTGACCCCCTTCGCTCTCATTATTGGCGTTGGAATTTAGTTTCCACCAGCGAGGTGTTGCACTCTACTGCCCTCGTGTTACGGACTATTGAAGGAAGGTCTCGCTGAAAACCAACACGACGAACCAAAACTACCTACCCTTGCAGAATGATAGCACGCCCCTTCAATGAGATCGCTCCTCTTTCGGCCGTCGAGGCAGGCAGACACAGACAGCAATGAAGTCCACCAATACAATGTTTATTATTGTTGTTATACTGTCGCCTGCCTGCTCCCTCACCAGCTACGACCGTGTGACGTATCTGCCAGCTCGAGCAAGTAAAGGTTTTCCGACTTGCAATGCACACAATACACGATTTCACTCACGGCAGGGGCCTCGCCTTGCCTGCCTCTTCAACATGAGACGGGGCGTCACTCACGCACTCACATCTCCTTCATCATGGCCTCCTCCTCCGCGGGCGTGTACTCCGGGAAGTCGGACGACTCGCAGAAGTGCTGCTGCATCTCGGCCATGAGCTGCTCCTCGGCCAGCGCGTGCGCGTCCATGATGGGCTCCGGGGTCGGGATGAGCGGCACGGCCTGCGACAGCAGCGTGTCCTCCATGGGCGAGAACTCGGGGAAGGCCGAGGCCTCGGAGAAGTGGCTGGCCGCCACCTCCTCCAGCGTGCCCTCGAGCCCGAGCTGCGCCATGGCGGCGGCGTTGTTGAGGCTCGTGAGCGGCGGCTTGGCCATCTGCAGCTCGCGCAGCAGCGGCCGCGACGAGGCGATGCCGCGCGTGAGCACGAGGCGCTGGGCGGCGGGCGAGCGGATCAGGCGCAGCATGGCTACAATGAATGGGGGGTGAAGGCTTGAGCTTGGGGCTTAGAGACTGGAGCGCTTGGCTGGCACGAAGCAGATCTGGGAATGAGCTCTCGGGCCGTCGGGAGCCCCACGCTGGGACGATCTTGAAGTTATGTTGAAGCTGCTTGGTGTGTGTTTAGTTTTGGGTGGAAATAGAACTTATACCCTGTAGAAAACGATGGATCATGTCTAGGGCTACATGGAATTAGATACTGCAGAAAATAATGTAGACCTTAAAAATGTTTGGTGATTTGGGGCAGTTTTCCAGAATCGTAAACGGTAGTGGCTCTGTTTATGCTGACGTCTTGTGATTGGCTGGTTTGCGTTTTCGCTTGGAGATTTGCAGCGTTGAAACAACGGCCACCTTCACTTTCTCCGGCGCGGGTGAAGAATGCACATTCGAGAACAGGCTGAAGGTGCGTGTGAAGGTATGAGCTCTGGCGGAGAAGACGGCGTGTGTGCGTTCATCCTTGCTTGCTTGGCGGGCGGAAGAAAACGAGTTTGTGTTGCGCCGCGGTATTATAATAGTGCGTGCCACTTGTGTCATGGAGACAGCGACAAACGCGCGCCGGCCGTGGGACCCAATGGTGATCATCACCAACGCGCTAGGCTAGCTGCGATCAAGCTGGGCTACACCCTCGCGGTTAAATGCTGCTTGGTGTGCGTAGGCTTCAAGGTCAGCGTACGAGCTCCGAATTTGTGTCAACCCCCTGTGCAGCTAGCTGACTCCACCACCTTAGCCCAAGGCCCCACTTAAAAGCTGGGGAACTAAGGTGGTGTACGTAGTACAACGGCGCCATGCCTGTGAGCGTGTTTGCCAGCTGCAGTGTAGCTGGGATATCCCGGCGTAGCCCAATCCAAGCTGTTTTGGGCGACGCGCAACTTCAATTCGGGTTCCTAAGTTGAAGTTGCATAGACCCCGATGCTGCGCGTCCGTGCAAACCCAGCGAGGGTTCGCTCTTGCGTGGATCGGAGCTCATTATCGCTTCCGCCTCAAGTCGACCAAGCCAAGCCCAGAGAATCCCCACCAACAGCTAAGACACCGTCGCCGTCATGCTCCGCATCATTCGGTCGCCAGCCTTCCAGCGTCAGCTACTCGCGTGCGGCATCTCCACGACCAGGACGCTGCTCATGGCCCTGCAGACCGTCAGGCCGCCCATGACGAGCCTCAACGGCGCTGCAGCTACGGCCAAGTTGGATCTAGAGGGCTCACTGGAGGAGGTAGCTTCGAGCCACTTCTCGGAGTCCTCGGCCTTCCCCGAGTTCTCGCCCATGGAAGACACGCTGCTATCACAGGCCGTGCCCCGCATCAAGCCCAGGAACTCCACAATGACCAGCCTCAACAACGCCGCAGCTACAGCAAAGCTTAACCTCAACGGCACGCTGGAGGAGGTAGCGTCCAGCCACTTCTCGGAGTCCTCGGCCTTCCCCGAGTTCTCGCCCATGGAAGACACGCTGCTATCACAGGCCGTGCCCCGCATCAAGCCCAGGAACTCCACAATGACCAGCCTCAACAACGCCGCAGCTACAGCAAAGCTTAAACTCAACGGCACGCTGGAGGAGGTAGCGTCCAGCCACTTCTCCGAGTCGTCGGCGTTCCCGGAGTTCTCGCCCATGGAAGACACACTGCTGTCGGAGACTGTGCCTCGGATGAAGCCCAAGAACACCACACTGACGAGTCTCAATGGCGCTGCTGCGAATGCTCACTTGAACCTTGAGGGTACACTTGAGGAGGTGGCGTCCAGCCACTTCTCCGAGTCTTCCGCCTTCCCGGAGTTCTCGCCCATGGAAGACACGCTGTTGTCTGAAGCTGTCCCCCACATGAAGCCCAAGAACACGACGATGGCCAGCCTCAACAATGCTGCTATCAACGCCAAGCTGGAGCTCGACGGTACGCTCGAAGAAGTTGCATCGAGCCACTTCTCCGAGTCCTCGGCTTTCCCTGAATTCTCGCCCATGGAGGACACGCTGTTATCTCAGGCCATTCCCCGTATCCAGTCCAAGGCCCCCGTCATGGACGCACATGCCTGCGCACAGGAAGAGCTGAACGAAGAGATGCAGCAGCACTTCTGCGAATCGTCCGACTTCCCCGAGTACTCGGCAGCTGAGGAGGAGGCCATGATGCACAAGAGGGAGTAACTTCTTCGCCTCGGAGAGAAGGACTCTCATTTCCCTTGTGTGTTGTGTACAAATCTCCTTACATGTTGTAAACTGCATGCCGAAGCTGATCCAGAGCTAAGTTAGCGGAAGGAGCTAGCAACACGGAACACATTCGGTAACAAATCCATGAAAACTAAACTGCAAAAATTACTTACTGCTTGCAGATGGGCACTTTTCTCCAATTACTCAAAACGTACCCAATCTCTTGTTACCCATTTCCAAATCTACGTGGTGCACTCAAATGTACCCAAGTACGTCAGTGGTATCGGTGAACAATACGCGCAATAGGCGCATCTTCTCGCTCGTTCTTCTCATTCCAAGACCGCCCCGCCTCCAATCCAAGCGCATCCACAACAGCCTCATACCCCCGCAGCCTTCGCAGCTCGAAAACCGCGCTCGGGAGATGCCCCTAAAGCCGTGCTTCAACTTCCAGAGCACGGGCAAATGTCGCTTCGGCGGCTCCTGCAAGTTCGCCCACGACACAGCCACACGCAGCAGCAGCAACAGCAACAGCAACGATGGACCCACTCAACGACGACCCAATAGCAATACTAGCAGGCCTTCAAGAGGAAATAATGGGTCGCGTCGGAGTCCTGACGCTGAGCGGGAGTCTGCACCGGCGGCCCCGTTCTCCCTGGAAGCTCTAGAGACCCAATTGACGGAGAAGTTGGCGTCCGGGACCATTTTCTCGACCCATTCCGACGCTCTCGTGAGCTTCTGGCCAGGGAAAGACAACGTGGAGGTGCTGTGGAAGGGGTTCCTGATGCCCCCGGAGCCGGACAACCCGTGGCTCGTCAACAGCCAGACGCAGGCGCTCAACTTTGTCAACTCGGGGCTCCACGCGCTGCACAAGGACAACCTGGCGCCTCAGTTCGTGAGGGAGCTGGGGAGGACGGAAGGACGAGGAGTGCTGGTCATCCAGGAGCTGCTGGATCTCAAGTACTCGAACGACGCTGGACGACGACGCGACGTCGTGTCCTTCCAGCGAGGACTCGTGCCCTTCGTGACGCTGTTGACCATGCGTCGCATGGAGATGGTCAGCCAGCACATGGACGAAGCCAACTACGTCTACGCGTTCATCCGCACGGCCCACGTGCAGCTCTTTCAGGTGTATTTGGAGCACTTGGAGCAGATTGTGGAGCGCCGCAGTGTCGAGGATCGGACGCTATCCCACGCGAGCTTCCTTCGAGATACTCAAGGTCGAAAGTACGCGCCGCTGTGCTTCACGCAAGTGTGTCTGCCCTTCGTCCGGCTGCTGTACTTGCTGGGGAATAAATTCAAGGACTTTATCTACGAGAACGCCTTCCAGGAGACGGTGAACTACATGGACGCGCTGACTATCGAGTGGATCGACAGCTCTCAGGCCAGCGACTCGCCATTGGACTCGGAATTGTGCTTCAAGACGATGACAGAGGAGATCAAGCGACTGCACAAGATGATCCGGCGTGGAGAGCGAGGTATGCAGGCCGGTGCCGCGTTGAGAAGAGAAGCTCAGAGGAGGGTGAATCCCGACCAAACAGCCCCAGAGCCTTGGGATGTCATCGAAGTGGGCGTTCCTGGAGAGGCTGTGCTAGCGGACGGCAGCGTCGGCCCGCGCCACGACAACGACCGTCGAGATATTCGCGATATTCAGCTACTGCCAACTACAGAGGAGTGTTTATCCCGTGAGCCGCCGCTGCTACCGGGCAACTTCCCCTTCCACGAGAACGCACACTGGCTGCCACCGGGTCCGGAGCGCTGGGTGGATACGCACTTCCGACTGTATCGAGAGGATTTGTGCGGGACGATCCGGTCTTGCTTGCAGGATCTGGAACATCGACTTGCTGAAAGCCGAGGGAACCCTGCAGCGGGGCGTCTACGAGGCGCAGACGTGGACTACAATGTGTACCCGATTATTGAGAGCGATATGCCGCTAAAGCACACGGACAGTAGAGGGGAGAGGGACAGAAGCCGTCGCCTGGAGCGCCATGGACTTTGCATTGATGTACGCTTTCCACAGCCTTCAGCAGCTGAAATGACAGGCCGAGGCAAGGCTGCAAAGAAGAAAAAAGACGACATCAGAAGCCGCAGAGAGCTATGGGAGAAGACTGGTCGACTGCCGTTCAATGGGATGGTGGCATTGGTAACGTACGCGCAAGGAGCTCTGCAGGTGGTGTTTTGCCTCATTGTGGAGCGTGATCTGGATCGCCTGGTGAAGGACGTGGTGGAGGTGACGTTGCAGCCGTTTGAGACGCAAGACTTCGCGATTCTGGAGCAATGGCAGCACGCAACACCAACGCGCGAAAATCGACAGCAGATACACCCGCAGATGCTGCTGGTCGAGTTCAACAAGGTCTTCTTTGTCGGATACGAGCCAGTCCTGCGGGCGCTGCAGTCGATCGAGCCGGCTACGATGCCGTTCCTCGAGTACTTGGCACCGGAGACTCGCCCCGTATTGGAGCAGGTTCGAATGGAGTCTCCCATGTACTGCCTCACGAATGGCTTCAGCTTCGATCTCACCTCGGTGCTGCGAACACATCCCGCAGCGGTGAGCGAAATCCCGCAACGACTACGCCTGCACCCCCTTCAACAGAATTCTCGTGAGGCCTGTGAGAACTCCTTGGTGCGCTACTCTACTCTGGAACGTGATCAGGCGAAGGCACTGGTGGAAGCGTTGAGCAGTCGTGTGGCATGCATTCAAGGCCTCCCTGGCAGCGGCAAGTCCTTCATCGGGTCGATGCTGACGCGGATTATAGTGGAGGCGAGGGTTTCCCCGGTGCTGATTGTGTGCTACACAAACCACGCACTGGACCAGTTCTTGTGCCATCTCCTTGACGTCGGTATTACGAGCCTCGTGCGAATTGGAGGACAGTGCAAGGAGCCGCGACTGGAAAAGTACAACCTGAACAAGCTGCCCAAGACGTTCCAGCGCTACGAACTCAAGCTGCTGTACGAGAAACTTGACAAAAACGCTGATTCTATTGCGTCCGCGCTGCGTGAATTGAACGCAGAGACGCACCGTCCGACGTGGAAGTCGGTCAAGTGGTTCCTGGAAACGAACTACCCGGACGCGTACGACTATTTCGCCGAGCGCAGTGATGAACTGTACGAGGACGACTGGGAGATTGCTGGCGCGAATGACATTTTGGACTACTGGATCCAAGGTAGAGACCTCGACGCAACTCAGCGGCGTGGGCCTCAGCGACACGGTGCCAATGGTTGGATGGATAACTCCAACGTCTGGATGTGGAGCTTGGCGAAGCGCCGTGGAGCGCTAGCAGAATGGGTCGGGGCACTGCGATCGAGTCGTGTCGAACAAGTTGTAAGCGCTCAGAAGGCCTACTGGGAAACGAAGAAGAAGATCGAGACGGTGAAGGAGCAAGCGGACGTGGAAGTGCTGAAGCGTGTGCAGATCATCGGCATGACGACCACTGGAGTAGCGAAGAATCAGCAGAAAATCGCGGCGGTGGCGCCCCCCGTTGTGATTTGTGAAGAGGCAGGAGAAGTCCTCGAGGCACAACTCATGGCGTGTCTGTCCCCTGCCTGCCAGCAGCTCGTGCTTATCGGTGACCACAAGCAGCTACGCCCGCACATTGCTGACTACAATTTGAGCGTGGAGAGCGCCGTCGGTGAGCGGTATGCCCTCGATGTATCACTCTTTGAGCGGTTGGTGGGTCCAATCTCCGGTCTGCCGTTCTGGATGCTGACGGAGCAACACCGCATGCGTCCCCAAATCTCGCAGTTGGTACGAATGCTCTTCTACCCTGAACTGCGCGACGCGCGTGAGACGCTGGACTACCCGCCTCTCCTAGGCGTGGACAAGAACGTCTTCTTCGTGAACCACAACCACCCTGAGGATGGCGCGAATCTTGTCCTTGGAGCATCTGCGCGGTCGCATTCGAACGAATACGAAGTGGCGTACCTTGTCGCGACGCTGAGGTACCTGCTGCAGCAAGGTTACCACACCAGTGACATCGCGATCCTCACGCCTTACGTGGGTCAGCTAATGAAGCTCCGGTCGGCGCTCCGAGGACAGTTCGTGCTGGAGCTGAATGAGTTGGACTTGGAGGAAATCCAGCGCACGTTCGGCGACGATGACGATAGAGATGATGTTACGGAGGAAATTGGGAACGACAGTCCGGCTGCGTTGGGGGCTACTAAGAAGGAGCTATCCGGCGCAATTCGTGCCGCAACTATTGACAATTTCCAGGGCGAAGAAGCAACCGTCATTCTAGCCAGCCTGGTGCGCAGCAGTACGAACGTTCATGGCCGTGGAACCATCGGCTTTCTCAAGACCCCGAATCGGATCAACGTGCTTCTTTCCCGAGCGAAGCATGGGCTGGTTCTCGTGGGTCATGGAGATTTACTCCGTGCCAAGTCACCGCATTGGCAACGGGTGCTCGACCAACTGCAAGGTGATGGCTGCTACGGCAACGGTCTACCGCTTCACTGTCAACGCCATCCTGACTACCAGCGTGTTGCCTCGAGTCCAGATTCATTTGCGTTGTTGGCGCCTGATGGAGGTTGTCTGCGCCCGTGTGGACGACGGCTTCCGCGTTGTGGTCACGCCTGCCCCAAGTTGTGCCATGTCGACCAACCGTCCCACAAAGCTGTCTACTGCACCCAACCATGTCCGCGACTACAGGAGGGATGTGGTCATGTATGTCCCGGTGTTTGCGGGGACCCTTGTGGTCGATGTGAGGTGCTGGTTGGCTCGATCACGTTGCCTTGTGGTCACACGTACAGCAGCGCGCGATGCTTTGAGACGAAGACGCCGTCGAAGTTGAAGTGTAAGGTGATGGTCGACAAGTTCGTTCCTACGTGCGGACACATGCAGCGCGTCATGTGTAGTACTGTGAAGGTCAAGTGCACGCGGAAGTGTGGAGCGGCGCTACCTTGCGGTCACGCGTGCTCCCGTAAGTGCAGTGACTGTATTGAAAACACCCTCACGGCTCGGGAAGGGGAACCGGAACCAGATTTCCCCATCAAACCTACTGAGCATGGAGTGTGTCAAAAGGAATGCGAGCGGTTGCTGCCGTGCTGCCACAGATGCCGTGGGATTTGCCATGGAAAAGCTCCGTGTCCACCGTGCCAGCGCATCTGCGACGTCTTCAGTTGCGAACACGGTTCGTGCAACCACCCGTGCAGCGATCCCTGCGCTGCGTGTACCGAGTCCTGCACCTGGAGCTGTGAGCACGTTGGTGATTGCTCTCTACCCTGCGGTGCTCCCTGCAACCGGAAGTTGTGTGACCGTCGATGCTCGAAATCTCTCAGTTGTGGCCACCAATGCCCCAGCGTCTGTGGAGAAACCTGTCCGACGCAAGAGTTCTGTCACGTGTGTGGAGATGAAGACGTGAAGCAGCGCGTCGCTGACGTGATTCTCTTCCAGTCGTACGGCGAGATCGATCCATCCGAGGACCCTGTTCTGGTGCTCCCGTGTTGCTCGATGGTGTACACGATGGCAACGCTTGACGGCACGCTTCAGATGAGCTCGTACTACGACATGAACCGAGGAGAACCGTTGGGAGCGCTGCCCGGAGGTTATATCGATACGCCCCAGTGTCCGAACTGCAAGAAGTCGATCCGTGGCCTCCGTCGATACGGACGCGTGACCAAACGAGCTGCAATCGACACCGCGGAGAAGAACTTCATCTCCCACTCGCACCGACAGCTGACAGCGCTGCAGGAGCGTGCCAACGCTGCGGTTGAACGCGGCGATCTGTCTCAAGACACAACTCTGCGGCATGATTTACGCACATTTGGGGCAGCGGTGAAGCGTCCGCCATGCCAGAAAGCGTTTGAGGCGTGTGTGGCAGTGCTGACGAAGGCTAAAGGGGGTCAAGGCGGAGGCGACGTGGCTATCGACCAGAGCGCTCTTCCCGTACCCAACTCAAAGTTTCCCTACCTCGGGTACTTTTACCTCATTTCAGCCCAGCTTTCGTGGCTTGGAGCGAACGCTTCAGAAGTTCGAGCGGCAACGTATGCACGCCAAGCTGTCAACACGTTTGTGAAGTCCTCGCTCCTGCAGCAGAGCTACGAAGCTAAACTGATGTTGGTACAGATACTGCTGGCCAGTGCAGAAGGGCGGCTGAGTGAAGAGGTGAGCTCTGAGAGAGGGCGGAAAGCGCGTGAAGAAGCAGTGGAAAAGATCGCATACGAAGCTCACGAGGTGTTGGGCAGCCTGGAGACGAGTACAACAACATTCGTGGCCAAACATGAGCAAAACCTCCGAGTCCTACGACAGAAGTTGGTGAGCATAGTCCGGCGTGCCCGAGACTCTACTTTCTACCAGAAGGTATCCATGGAGGAGCTGAGGACCATCAAAATAGCGATGCAGGCGGAATTTCATGGCTCGGGCCATTGGTATCGGTGTGCGAATGGGCATTCCTACTCGATTGGTGAGTGCGGGATGGCAATGGAGCAAACGAGTTGCCCGGAATGTGGTGCGCCTGTGGGCGGTGCTAACCATAGCTTTGTCGTGGGAAATGTGCACGACGCACGAATGGATGCGTTGTAGCGTGGTTGAATCACTCAGATGAGAGCAATTCATGAGTCCTTCATATTTCAGTTGCTGATAGTTTTCAGTTTCGAGGCACGGAGTTAATGTACCATCAATCAATCGTCAACAGAAGATATATTGTGCATTTCGGGTTTGACTGTGAAGACAAGAAGCCAACGGACGATGGGGCGAAAGACGTTTTACAGGTTGGTAGGCGGCGCTGCTCGTACCCCTCTCGGCCATGTTAATTACGTGGAATTGCCCGAAGACGCCACGGATATTGGAGCTTTCCGCAAGGCGGTGTTTCACGAAATCGAGCCGTCTCTCCCACCCAGCATGTGTCGGTGCTCCATCTCTCGAAGTTTTTACTTTTCAATGTGAATTCGAGCACCTCGGAGTGGGAAAGAGCTTGACTGGCTTTGGACTGAATGACGATGAGCCGCTCATCGTTCAAGTGCCCCAGGTCTGGTTCGATTCAGTCCCTTTGACCGAACAGAACATTGTTCAGGATCTGCGGGAGGCAGTGTTCAACAAGGTAGTTCGCGCTCTCCCGGGCATGATATTAGCTTCCCACCTCAGGGTATATGCGCGTGACTCAAAGAAGTACCTGGATGCGGATGAGATCATTGGGGAGTATGGTAAGAACGAGAAGACGGCGCTCATTGTGGAAGTTCCCGAGATTTCCCAACCGGTAGCTGAATTAATGCCGCGACGTGGTGCTCTCGGACTCCAACGATTAGAGAAACTTGGCGACGTGCCGCCGCGTAAGAAACCCAAGAAGGAGGTGGTGCCACAGTTTATCCCCCACACGAGTCCAATTCAAGCTGGAGATTTCTGCGTTCCTCTCGAAAGCATCCCCGCGTTTGTCAGGATCCAGGACGGCTTCTCCAGGATAGGATCCCCACGTCCATTGTACATGCTGCATGGTCCTCGGCAGTTTGGGAAAACAACGATTGCGCTTGGTGTCCAGCAGTGGTGCATTGGATGCGTCCGGCCATGGCGAGAAGGCGATCGACTGGGCGTTGCTGCTCAACACGCTGTTCTGGAAGTACGACGGCATCAACACGTACTTGGGAGTTTTCCCGATGTCAAGTGTGTCTACATTGCGTTGCAAGCTGATGACATGGCGAATGAGGAACGGTTCTGGAAAACATTGGGGAGGGCCATAAGGGCTGGTAGCCGTTGCTATTGTGACAGCTATGAGTCTTTCATCTGCTTGGTCTACGAAGTTGCCTCGAAGGAGAAGAAGACGATCTGTCTGGTCGTAGATGAACTAGACGTTCTCTTCGGCAACTACGAGCTGGCACGCGCGTTTTTATCTGCGATTCGCTCTTTGAGGGGGAATAGTTCGTTTTGGGGATTCCTCGGTGTGGGCAGCCACAAGTTGGTGCTCGATCACCACATCGCGGGCATGTACACTGCGGCTGAACTCATCCAGATGCAACCGTTTTCCACTGAAAAAATGGCTACATTTTTCAGGCTGATCGCACGACGGTATGATTTCGCTGACTCGCTTCGTCAGGGGATCATTGGATACTCAAGTGGAGCTCCTGGTGAGTTTGCCGCGATGATTCGGTTTACAATTGATAATGGCAAGTGGGGACTTGAATGGGCTGACTGGGAGCTGTGGTTCAAGTGGACGAAATTTCATGAGTACTTGAAGAAACACAATGAAGCCTACGAACGCACACGGAAGCAGCTAGCTGACTTGGATCCATCGAGGTGGGCAGCGCTCGAATGCGTTCTCCAGCACAACGGAGCTCTAACAGCAGACGAAGTCGAGGTGATGTGTGGTGTCCATCACACACGACGTAACGAGAAACTGGTCGACAAGTTGCTAAGTATGGGCGTTGTGGTTAAAGGCAGTGGATTGCAATTGTCCGTCGTCTCCAAGGTGATGCATCGCGTATGCTTTGAAGCGCTTCAAGCGAGAAACGAAGGAAGTTAAATAAAATCAACTCCGAATCGTGTTCTGACTTACCCGATTTTTTCCCGATTGGGCGGCGCTCGTCAAACTCCAATGGTGTGCTAAATTAGCACTGCTAATCTGTAGCATCGTGCCTTACGGCGCGGTAATTGCTCGAATACTAGCAGGCGTTTTTTTCTCTTCGTAAGATCGGAGCATTTCACGCTGATGAAAAAAACGAATCGACGCTATGGGGCTTCCAAAGCACGCGAAAGCGACGATATTAGGCATGTAGTGGAGAGGGTGGCAAGTGGAAATGAAATGGTTGCCCATGCAACGATTTCGAGATAAGAGATGGCTTTATCATTCGGCAATCTACGGTGTTGCGTGTTAAATTGTTATGGATGGGAGTCCGATTGCTTGTTTTCTTGAGATCGGGGCATTTCAGGACGTAGAAAACGAATCAACGCTTTGGGGGGGGGTATGGGAAAACTTCACCTGGTCGATGCTTGTTGCCACCATTTACCAGCCCCAGCCCCAGCCACCCCACGGACGACCCCAGCCTCCGCCCCAGCCTCCTCCCCAGCCACCACAGCCAATGCCCATTCCACCCCAGGGGCCCCAGCCTCCTCCCCAGCCTCCGCACTGCTCCTTCTTGGCTCCAGTCGGAGTGTTCGCAGCACCAGCAGCAGGCGCCACCTCGGCCTGTTTGTCCACCGAGCGCAGGGCAGGTTGATCGGCAGCAGAAACGCCCGCGACAGCGACGGCAGCGACGACAGCGAGTGCAGTGAGCTTCATGGTCTTGACGATGCGCTTGTTCTCGTCCGGGCAAGTTGCGTTGTGGCGAATCGGAGACCGAGCTCCACAACTTGGCCTTGTTTCCTAGAACCACTCGTGGATCTACTTCCATCTCGTCAGCTTGCCAACCGCTTCAACTTGAAGTGAATGAAGAAATCCCCGCCAAATCCTCGAAAGTATCTCGAACTCGAGCTTTCCATGTATTAATCCATGTACTGTGCTTTGCAAATGTTTTGTCGTTTTGACTTGGACCTCTCCTCGATTTATCATTAAGTCGAGGTCGATTTAATAAAACGAGGTCAAAGAAAGGGACAGATCGATCTATTTAGGCGGGCTAATAACTCGAGCTACGACAATCCAAATCAGGGCTCGAGGTCGATCTCCTGGTGGATCTGGGCAGAACGAGGTCGATCTACGGTAAATCGATCCCTTTTGCGTTTTCAAAAGCGCAATTCGAGGTCGATCTAAGTAAATTGAGCTACCGCCTCTGTTTTGTACCCTGATTTGTGGACCGGCCTTCCTCGATCTAGGCCATAAAACGGGGCGACATTTTATCTGCAAAGCACAATACGTATTATTTTAATACTTAAATTAAGTACGGTAATAAAACACAAGAGATATCTAGCCACAGCAAGCGTATATTTTTTGTCACAGCCTCTCTCTCTACTAACTGAGCCTAGCACAACTTACTTCCACGCCGTCTGCAGCGCCTTGCGTTGCGCCAGCGCCTTGGTGACGAAGGTGGCCCCCAGGAAGGCCAGACACAGCAGGATGAGCATCTCGTGGTTGAAGTCGGACGGCAGCAGGTCGAACGACTTGGCGGGCGTCATGCGCACGTAGAACATGTCGAGGCCGTGGGCGAACACGAGCGTGGTCGACTCGAGCTCCGCCGCGGCCGTGCTGATAGACTGGAGGTTCTCCACCGTCTGGTTGTACGTGAGCATGGCTTGCGGCCGGTTGTACACGGGCACCAGCGGCGAGTACATCATCAGACCCTCCGCCTGCTCCTCCGGGGTGAGCGGCTTCTCCGGCTGGCGCGGGTCGATGAAGTTGCGAACCAACTTGAAGATCTGGCCGGTCTCCATGCCCACCAGGACCGACTGGGGAGTGATGCCGTGAGCCGTCACGGTGACACCCAAAGACTGCGCAGATAAT
The DNA here is from genome assembly GCF_000149755.1 of Phytophthora sojae. Lineage (NCBI taxonomy): Eukaryota > Oomycota > Peronosporomycetes > Peronosporales > Peronosporaceae > Phytophthora > Phytophthora sojae. Next base: position 2,051,337 of record NW_009258117.1, read on the forward strand.
ACACAACCACCAAGTAAGTACCAAAGTACGAAAGACAATACGTGACATGAGTTCTGGGACGTACCGTGATCTTGGTGGGGTAGATGAAGCTCTTCTGCAGCACGAACGGCGCCTTCGAGTCGAACGACGAGCGCGAATCGGTCCACGAGGGGCGCTTCCACGGGTTCAGCGAGTGCATGCCCACTGCGCCGCCAAACAGCGACAGCGACACCATCTCAGTGCGCTTCTCCTTCGAGTTCCAGAACGAGTACACCAGCCAGTTCTCGCTCTGCACCATGCGGACAGGGCCCGCGGCATGCGAGTGACGAGCGCGGTGGATGATGCGGCCAGCAACCGAGTCAATCAGACTGACGTGGAGGATAGACGTCGGCTCGTTGTCACCCTCGGCGGGCTCCGTAGCGATCGTGGCAAGTCCGAACAGGTTCGGGTTCAGGTATTTGATCAGCAGCGAGTCGTCACCGGTAATCGTCACCGCCGAGTCCACAACCGAGTGGTCGTGGTGGTGCGACGTAGCAATCACCTGCTGGTCGCGAGGCAGCACAACAGACCACACTTCACGAGCACGGTAGTCCACCTTCTCAGCATCGCCCTCGTTCTCGATGACATAGCCGCGAAGAACCTCGGTGCTTTCATCGTACCGGTAGAAGTAGAAGTGCTCCAGCTCCGGGTGAGAAAAGTCAGCAGTCTCCTTCGGGTAAAGCGCCACCTGCAGCGAGTCCTCCGCAATCACAGCCACAGTGCGGCGTGCCGTCGGCTCCTCATCAGTCGTGAGATGCTTCCGCTTAGGCAGCACAACCACCCAGGAGGCACCGGTCGCCGCTCCCGCGCTGGCAGCATCCAGCTTGTGGCCATCGTCACCATCGAGCCACACGAGCTCCGTGGAGTTCGAAACCAGCAGCAACTCAGCACCCGATCCGAGAGCCGGGTGGTCACGAGTCACGAAGAGCTGGTACTCAGGGCCCACAAACGCAGACCACGCCACAGTGCTGGCTTCTGCGCGGATGGCAAAGAGCTTGCCGCTGTCCGTGAGCACCATGATGTACTTGGAGAAGCCGAACAAGTGGGCGTTAGGCGGCTCCTTGCGCGCAGCACGGGACCGGTCGACACCGCGCTGGCGAGTGCTCTCGTCGAACAGAGACGAGAACGACATGACCTTCTCGACAAGGTGCTGGAGACGCTTGACTTCAAGCCCGACCTCCTCCATGAAGGACGGGATGCGCTTGAGGGCCTGCTTCTCGATCTCCGTCTCCGCTGGAGTGATCCAACGCACGCGCTTGATGTTGGCCAGAGCCTCCTCACGCACCCACTGAACGTTACCATTGGTAGCAGCCTCGGCTTCCTCCTCGTTGGACGTCATGACCAACGCGTCATCCTTCAGCACCAGGACAGCACGGCAGCTCGGCGCCGAGTCCTTCTTCGTGTTGGGGCATCCAACGAACGCGTGCGAGACGTCGCCACCAAACGCAGCCAGGTCGAGCTCAGCCTCCCACGAGACCGGGGCCAGGCTCTCACCCCACGAGTACGACGAAATCTCCGCCACCTTTCCACTGCCCTTCGCCGCGGCGTGGAAGAGCACCGAATCGTCCGTGACAGACTCCATCAACGCGCCTTCAGCAGCCACCACAGCAGCAACCTCCACCTTCAACGCGCTCGTAATCTTGAGGATCGCACGCTTGCCGGAGGCCAGCACAAGCACCAGGGAGTTCGAGATGGCCGCATCAATAGCCACCACCTTGTCGCCGCCCAGCTCCAGCGAGCTCAGCGCGGTCTCCGTCGTGTCGTCCTTGTTCTCCAGTCCCTGCAGCAGCAGCTGGTCCTTCGTGAGCGTAACAGCGGCCGTCTTGCCCTGGTCCGTGTCGCGACGCAGCACCGTAGTGGCCTGCACGTCGCCCTTGTCGCCCTCCTTGATCTCGGGGCGGGTGAAGTGGTTCACCACGCGGCCCGTCGAGAGGTCTACTTGCAGCATGTGGCTGCCCGCCATCGCGAACAGCGCAGCGTTGTCCGAGCCCACGTGCCACGACAGCTCGGCCGCCTCAACGGCCGCCTGGGTGAAGCTCTCGGGCAGCGTCTGCACCTTCACCTGCCCGTTCTTGACACTGACCATGGCCACGCTGGCCGCCGTGAGCACCACCGAGTGGTCTCCGTCCAGCGAGAAGAGGCCGCCAAAGACCGCGTCCTTCACCGCCGAGCCCTCGCTCGTCACTTCGTCCCACAGCAGCACGCCCGAGTTCTGGTCCCAGAGTCGCACATTGCGGCCAGACCTAAAGGGATACACATGAGGCTTGTCAGAGATATAGTTCCCCCTCAATTAGAATAAAAGTATTTCAGTTGCCACGTACCCCGACACCGACAGCAGACCGTAGTTCGTGAGCTGGATGTCGTCGATAGCGTCCCCTGAATAGTCATATAAAAACATTTTTTCAGCATGCCGTCCTAAAAATAAAAAGATCTTTGACATTCCCCGTCCTAACCTTCGGGAAATACGCGGCGCCACTGAACCTCGCCCGTCTTCGAGTCCAGCCGCGCCAGCGCCCGCGAGCGCGCGTCCGACGCCACGTACACGGCGCGCGTGGCGCCCCTGGAGGCCACAGAGTGCGGCCCGCGGCTCACGGAGCCGCCGAAGGCCACGGCGCGCACGCGCCCCACGTTCTGCGCGCTCCAGTCGAACTCGCCCGCCTGGTCCGCGTACAGCGCGCGCGTGGCGCCCAGGCATAGCGCGGCGGCGCCCGCCAGCAGCAGCCTGCGCAGCGTCCCGGCCATCGTCAGAAGTTGCTTCACTCCCCCCTCCTAGGTCCTGCCGAAATGTAATGACGCAGATCGGGCCACGCGGTGAGTAAATGTGACACGAAGGTGGCGAATGTTGCACGAAGATGAATGTCGCTTGAAGACGGATATTACGCGTTTGTGATGTTGTACGCATGTAACCCGAAGACGAATTCGCTCGTGCAACATTCCCTACGCGTAACATCCGTCTTCATATAACGAGGTTTGATCCTGGTAGTGCTTCGGTTACGAAGTGTGAACCAGGATCAATTCGATGCACCTGACATGTGGCGCACATGAAGTAAAAATATAGGTAATCGGGATCGGAGGGCTCCGGATTGCTAAAATCGCTGAAAACCACAATAGTGCTTCGGTTGCGAGGCATGCCCAGCCAGGATTAATTCGAGGCACGTATATGTAGCGCGCATGAAGTAAAAGTATACTCAACTCGAGAGGCGATTGAGTAGGATATTCGTCCAGAGATTAAGGGTAAAACGTTAAGTATGAAGATGGCGTCAAAAAAACTTTTTTTTACTTTTTGTAAATGGAGGCAGTGGGAACTCCGCTCTTCAACGGAATTGCATGCATATTCAGGCGCACTACCGGCAGTTTCTCGCTCGGAGCGCTTCAAAACACACGCGATGCATCACTTTGGAGACGATGGACAATTGCAGCCCACTGCCTTTAACCACAACGCCCATACTTACGACCAGCTTCTCGTTATTTCGTGTGTGACGGACACCACACATCACATCGACATCGTCTGCTGTCAACAACCCGTTGTGCTGAAGAAGCGCTTTCCACCTCAGATATATTTCTTTTTTTTACATGGAGAGCTCGAGCTCGAGTTCGAGATCCTTTCGAGGATTTGGCGGGGATTTCTTCATTCACTTCAAGTTGAAGCGGTTGGCAAGCTGACGAGATGGAAGTAGATCCACGAGTGGTTCTAGGAAACAAGGCCAAGTTGTGGAGCTCGGTCTCCGATTCGCCACAACGCAACTTGCCTGGACGAGGACAAGCGCATCGTCAAGACCATGAAGCTCGCTGCTCTCGCCGTCGTCGCTGCCGTCGCTGTCGCGGGCGTTTCTGCTGCCGATCAACCTGCCCTGCGCTCGGTGGACAAACAGGCCGAGGTGGCACCTGCTGCTGGTGCTACGAGCACTCCGACTGGAACCAAGAAGGAGCAGTGCGGAGGCTGGGGAGGAGGCTGGGGCCCTTGGGGTGGAATGGGCATTGGCTGTGGCGGCTGGGGAGGAGGCTGGGGCGGAGGCTGGGGTCGTCCGTGGGGTGGCTGGGGCTGGGGCTGGTAAATGGTGGCAACAAGCATCGACCAGGTGAAGTTTTCCCATACTCCCCAAAGCTTCGCTCCAAGCTTTGATCCATTCTCCAGAACCCTGAAGTGCTTAAAGAAGCTGCGCTTGCTAGCTTTCGGGCAATTATCTAATTCAGTTTTAAAACGATTTTAACACGGGTACACTTTAGTGCTACTAAGCATTCTACCTTCGAATTGTGAAGTGTACTGTTGTGGCTTTCGTTGACCCAGACCTAAAGTGAATTTGGTTTTGTCCGGATCAATCAATTTTTGCGACAGGGAGGCAGAAGAAAACCCGTGGGTCATTCTGCAGTATCCCAACGAGAAGGATGCTTGGTAATAAAGGCATGCACCAGAAGAAAGCATGCGTCTACTTCCTTAGCGGAACCTGTCGCTATGGAGAATCATGCCGGTTTTCTCATGCAATCGGCGTCCCCGCCGACGCAGTTGGAAGTATGAGCAGCACGCGGTTAGCTCGCGTTGACGACCACAGTAGCACGGATGCACTGGCAGACTCGAGAGTAGTGACTTCTTTCAAGCTGGAGGAGCTCCAGCAGCAACTAGCTGTGAAGCTGGTGTCGAGTTCGTTATCTTCCGGTCATTCCGATGTGTTGGTCTGCTTCTCGCCTGGACAAGACGACTTGGAAGGGCTGTGGAAGGGCTTTTTAACGCGAGCCGACCCGTGGCCAATAAACAGCCAGACTCAAGCGTTGAACTTCATCAACTCTGGGTTGTACGCACTGACGACGGAAAACTCGGCCAGTGCTTTCGTCAAGGAGCTGGGGAAGACTGATGGACGGGGGATTGCGGTTCTTCGAGAGCTTCTGGAGCTCGAATACTCAACGGACGCGAGCAGACAGCGCGACGTGGTGTCGTTCCAGAGGGGGATGGTCTCTTTCGTGGCCATGTCACTATGCGGCGTATCGAGCTGATCAGCCTCCACATGGATGAAGCCAACTACGTGTACTCGTTTCTTCGGTCTACATACCCGAAGCTCTGTACCGTGTTCCAAGCGAATTGGAAGAAGATCGTTGAACGCTACAGCTTTGAGGACCCCGCGCTACCACACGCCAGCTTTTTGGAGAACACGGGAGGCCGCAGATATGCCCCGCTCTGCTTTACACAAGTTGGTCTCCCTTTCATTCGGCTAATGTACTTGCTGGGCAGCAAGTTCAAAAAGGTAATTTACGAGGCTCCATTCAAAGAAGCACTAAACGGCGTGGACGCCCTCACCTCCAAGTGGATCGCTGAAGCGAAAGGGAATGAAAATCCGCTCGACTCGGCATTATGCTTTAGGATCATGAGGGAAGAAGTGGCGCGGCTGAATAAAATGGTTCGACGTGGTGATCGCAACATCCAACTGGGTAGTGAACTGAAAGCAAAACCGCAGCAGAAATCGGCTTCAAACTCAACGATGGACGAATTTTGGGATATGGTCGAGGTTGGGATTCCTGGAAAAGTCGAACTGGCAGATGGACGCGTTGGACCGCGCTACGACAACGATCGCAGGGACATCAGCGGTATCCAGCTATTGCCTACAAGTGACGAGTGCTTTCGCGCCTGCCGACATTGGTACCGGGAAATTTGCCATTCCACAAAAATGCTCACTGGTTACCCCCAGGACCTGAGCGTTGGGTGGATACGCACTTTCGGCTGTATCGAGAAGATGTGTGCTGTTCACTTCGGACCTGCCTGCAGGATCTCGAGTGTCGTCTGTCAGTCGCGATAATTTCGTTGGTGGGCGCGTGCGCGACGCCAATGTGGACTACAACGTCTACCCGATCGTCCAGACTTTCACGGCACTGATGCATTCAGTGAAACCAGCGGAACAGCTCGGACTCTGCATCACAGTGCGGTTCCCACAGCCAGAGCTGACCGGGAAGGATGATAGAAACCTCGCCAAGGCGGACAGCGTTGATACACGCCGAGACATATGGAGCAAGCCCGGCCGGTTACCGTTCAACGCGATGGTGGCTCTTGTTGTGTACGCCGAGAGCAAGCTGCAGGTGGTGTTTTGCAAGATTATTGTTCGTGACCTTGATCGCCTTGTCGGCACCACAGCGGAGGTCACTCTCCAACCGTACGAGTCCCGCGACTTCGTGGCTCTAGATCGCTGGCAATCCACGGCATTTTTACACCGAAACCAAGATGGCAGCTACCCGGTGATGTTCCTGGTGGAGTTTAACAAAGTTCTTTACGCCGCGTACGAGCCTATACTACGCGCGCTGCAAAGTATTCGACCGGAGACGCTCCCGCTTTTGGAATATCTGGCGCCGGAGACTCCACCGGCGGTGGGCGAGGCGTCGATGGAGCCACCTCGGTACTGTTTGAAGTCTGGGTTTACGTTTGACTTGCTTCCTATCATTCAAAGCTACCCTCAAGGGGTTGGTGGGGAACCACAGCAACTGCGTCTGCGACCACTGCGTGAGGAGTCTCGTCAGAGCTGCGAACGTGCTTTGAGCCAGTATTCGACACTGGAAGGGGACCAAGCCAAAGCGTTAGTTCGAGCATTGAGCAGCCGTGTGGCTTGCATTCAAGGCCTCCCAGGCACGGGGAAATCTTTCATCGGGTCGCTCCTTACTCGAATTGTTCTCAAGGCGAAAGTGTCGCCCGTGTTGATTGTGTGCTACACCAACCACGCGCTGGATCAGTTCTTGTGCCATCTCCTTGACGTCGGGGTTACGAGTCTCGTGCGGATCGGGGCGCAGTGTAAAGAGAAGCGACTGACCAAGTACAATTTGACCAACGTCCGCCAATTCACGCCTCGATACGAGCTCAAACGGCTGTACGCTACTTTAGATACACATGCTAGTGCGATTGCCAATGCGTTGACAGAGATGAGCGCCGACGTGAACAAGCCGACGTGGGAGTGCATTAAGGGGTTTCTTGCCAACAACCACCCGGATGAGTACGACTACTTCGAGGAGCGAAGCTTCGATCTGTTTGGTACTCGTAGAGGGTGGCGAGTTGCAGGTTGCGGCGACATTCTGGAGTATTGGATCCGAGGTCGCGACGGTGCCAGTCACCAGCGTCGTGGGTCGAGGCCACCGAGATCGGACGTTTGGACGTGGAACGTGCCCAAACGCCGAGCTGTTCTCACGGAATGGGTCAAAGTGATGCGGTTCAATGCGGTGGAAGAGCTTGCACGTGCTCAAAAAGCCTACACTGACACCGTGAAGAAGATTGAAGCTGTCAAGGAGGAGGCAGATGTGGACGTGCTTAAACGCATGCAAATTATCGGAATGACAACCACCGGCGTGGCCAAGTATCAGCAGAAAATCGCGGCGGTGGCGCCCCCAGTCGTGATTTGCGAAGAAGCAGGTGAAGTCCTGGAGGCGCAACTCATGGCGTGCCTAACCCCCGCGTGCCAGCACCTCGTGCTTATCGGGGACCACAAACAATTGCGCCCGCACATCACCGAGTACAACCTCAGCGTGGAAAGCGCCATCGGCAAGCGGTATGCGCTTGATGTATCACTTTTTGAGCGTTTGGTGGCCCCAAGCTCAGGACTACCGTTCTGGATGCTGACAGAGCAGCACCGCATGCGTCCGCAGATTTCGGAGTTGTTGCGAATATTATTTTATCCGGAAGTCCGCGATGCGCGCGAGACGTTGGAGTACCCACCGCTTCGTGAGTCACAACTATGCTGAAGACGGTGCTCACGACTCCTTGACGCGCTACCATTCGAATGAGTACGAAGTGGCGTACCTTGTCGCAACGCTCAAGTATCTGCTGCTACAGGGTTACAACCCCGGCGACATCGCAATCGTCACTCCTTATGTGGGGCAGCTCATGAAGCTTCGAGCAGCACTTCAAGGACAATTCGCACTGGCGCTGAATGAGCTGGACTTGGAGGAAATCCAGCAGTTCTGACAAAGGTTTGAACGTACTGGGGGCTTCGAAACAAGATCTCTCGGGGGCCATACGTGTTGCTACTATCGACAATTTCCAGGGTGAAGAAGCAACCGTCATTCTGGCCAGCTTGGTGCGCAGCAGTACGAACGTCCATGACCGTGGAACCATCGGCTTTCTCAAGACGCCGAATCGGATCAACGTGCTTCTTTCCCGGGCGAAGCATGGGCTGATCCTTGTGGGGCACGGAGAATTACTCCGTGCCAAGTCACCGCTGTGGCAACGAGTACTCGACCAATTGCAGAGTGATGGCTGTTACGGCAATGGCCTACCGCTTCACTGTCAACGACATCCTGACTACCAGCGTGTCGCCACAAAACCAGATTCATTCGCGCTGTTGGCTCCTGATGGAGGTTGTCTACGTCCGTGCGGACGACGGCTTCCACGTTGCGGCCACGCCTGCCCGAAGTTGTGTCATGTCGACCAACCATCCCACAAAGCTGTCTACTGCACCCAACCGTGCCCACGACTACAGGAGGGATGTGGCCATGTATGCCCTGGAGTTTGCGGGGATCCGTGTGGTCGATGTGAGGTGCTGGTTGGCTCGATCACGTTGCTCTGTGGGCACACGTACAGCAACGCGCGATGCTTTGAGGCCAAGAAGCCATCCGATGTGAGATGCAATGTGGTGGTTGAGAAGCTCATATCCGTCTGTGGACACAAGCAGAGTGGCGCCTCCTACATCACTGACGTCAAGTGCACGCGAAAGTGTGGGGCAATACTCCCCTGCGGCCACCCGTGCTCCGGCTATACCGCACAGCATCAGCTCTTCCGTGTCGCTGTAGTTGTGGTAGCCTGTTTGACATCCACGCTGCTCGCGAGGAGCGAAGATAGTAGATTAGCATCTCGGTTTGTCAGAGAACGAGAGGCGAGCAGCGGAGACGTACCGCCATCGGCTTGACGGTGATCAGCGTCGAAGCTGGCGAGGGCGGGAATGAACCCATCGTGTATCCGTGGGAAATGTATGCGGTTGAGTATAGACGACTGAAAAAAAGATTCCAATTTCAAAAGATTCCATTTACACAAGTTTTACACGAATTTGATGTGAGCTAGCCCGACGTGACCTCCAATATACATGCAGTAATCACGAAGTCTCCGCACATTCGTGCAGGTGCTGTAGATCGCGGTGCTGGCAGCCCGACCACCCGCAACGGCAAAGGAACCACATCTTGTCAGCGTACGACACGGTCACCTCTTCACCCGGGTAGACGTCTCGGATAGTGACGGCTTCGATGGTCAGCCGCTGGCCCGTTTGGACTTCATGGAATCTAGCGCTCGGGTTGCAAGCATGGTTAAGGAAGCGGAGCTCCCCGCCGACATTCAGCGCGTCGATGCCCACATACTTGTTCCCGGCCGTCCTGGTGCGAAGATGCATCCTGTAGCCGTCGTTAACGGGGCCATTGTTGCACGGAGGTCCAAACAGGTCCATGTGTCGAAGGTACTCGCCGATGACCCCTCCGGCAGGGATGGCAGCCGTGGCCACCAAACCGCGCATACCCGTACGTGTGTTGCGGGCGATGGAGAGCGCACGGCTTTCATGAAGACCATTGCCGCATTCGGCAGCAAAGCTGCAATTGTATTCCGTGCAGAACCGACTGTGCCGGGCATTGAGGCAAGTGCTGGCAGTGCACCGTTCGTCGCACCCGCGGCCGAGCCCCCCCCCCCCTCCCCTCGCACACCGACACTGACGGCCTGGAACTTCCAGTGGCGCGGATTGAGCTGGGCAGCTATGAACTTCACGTCGTTTGGCCAACCGTCGACATGCCACTCGTCCTGAGGTCGGTTCACCGGCGTATCTTCAACAACGGTGGACCCGGGGGACCTGGCGTGCGATGAAGAGACCAACGGTCGTGCAGCGGGGAGCGGCGAGCCGATGAATAGCTCCGTCTCAGACTCCTTGTTGTCCGATGCAAGTGCCTCCGTGTACCAAGCAGGATCAGCGGCAGATCGCCCGCGCGTTGGCCGACGGAAAGGGCTCTGCGGCGACCATGACGCCACCGTGCTCGCTTGGGAGTTCGTACCATTGCGGGGTCCAAACGGGCTTTGTGGAGTCCACGACGCCACGGTGCGCGTTTGGGAACTCGATACCCGTTCGGCATCTGACGTTGGGTCAGGAGATGCAAGCGATTGTGGCCGTGATGGCGTAGCTCCCGTGCATTGGCTGGATCCTCGACTCAGCGCGACGGAGAAGGAGGCGAAAGTCAAAACTGGGCGAGAGGGGCGATTTGCATGGTCACGGAAGCGTTCACGGCGCTGGCAGCGCTACGCGACCAGACCTCGTCCTGGGGAACGTTCCACGGGTCTGGTCCACGGTAGTGCCGATTGCGAGGTTGGGGTCGGGTGGCGTCGAGAGGAGAACACTGTTGTTTGTAGATGCCGAGACAGCAGCGGAAGCAGTCGTCGTTGTAACGGTGTTACACGCACAAGTGGCTACAGCCACTTGTAACTCTAACAGACACGACGTCTGTTAGAGGTTCGAAAGACTTCCTCGACCTTGGTGTAGATACACCAAAGGCTACATACATTTACGACCACCACGACGGGTGGTCCATAAAGACTTATGATTCCTATTGGCTGAGAGCAGCATCTCTTAGCCAATGAGCGACATGCATAGCATTGGAATTCTGCCAACCAGCCGTTGGCAGATTCCTATCTTAGAATATTACATTTAGAGGAAGTCAGAAACATAAAACAAAAATAACAGTTATCATCTTTACCAAAACACGCTACCTAGAGTCTTTATCTTGTTTAAAGTATACTCGTGGATCTCGAGTATACTTAACTCAAGTAAAAGAAACCTACACACGTGCGCACACGTGTAAGCCGTAGTAGTGAGCCAAGGTAGGCCCATTACACCTGGTAGCACTTTGTAGTCCGTCCAACGACCGACTACCTGAACGTTCGTACGGAGCTGTATGAACGAGGAGCCGAGAACCTTATCATGAGCGCGGATGTGCCCCTGCAAAGCTCCATTTCGCCTGCAACTCGTGTTGCACGCGCTGACTGCCTCCACCTGTCGGATCCAGAGTGGGAGGCACTCCAACGACTGTCAACAGCCATGGGGGAGGCGGCAGTAGCTGCGATTCTGCGTACGCTATCGCCGACAGAGCAACATGGTGTTGCTCTGGGATTCATCATGAAGGAGCAGCGCGATTCTGCTTCCTCTACCACGGTGGCGTCGGAGACGACACCGCGTGGACAATCGTTGAAGCTAAACCTGAGCAACTATGTCGGAAGAGAGGGCGAGCATCTCCTCCGTTGGCTTGTCGAACTCGACACTGCCATCGCGGCTCGACTTATCGTCGACCCGTTGTCCAAGGTTGCGTTCGCCATGTCATGTTATGGCGGACGAGCGAGAAGTCGGGCGTATGGACGCCTACTCTCTGATCCTACGTGTTTCAGTACGTACGAGGGTTTCAAGGAGGAGCTCAAGCAAGCGTTTGAGCCCCGCAAAATGAGTTTCGGTCGAGGGCAGAGTTCCTCGACCTACAGCAGGGTAAACATGATGTTCATGCTTACGCGCAGAGAGCACGGCACTTGGTCTCGAACATTGTGACCAGCCCGATAGACGAGGCGACCAAGGTCGTCACGTTCATGAAGGGTCTGAGCGATGGGCCTGTAAAGACCTATCTCTTCCGTGAGTACCCAGGTATGCGATTACTCTTGCGATGCAGGAGGAGTTTAGTCTGAAGCAGGCTAAACTGTATGCGAATGCGCCGGCCTCCAGTCGCGATAGCGGGAGGTCCGGAACCAATGGACCTCTCGAATGCAACAGCTGTTGGTTATCAACAGCAACAAGGAAGTAATGTACGATGCTTCCGTTGCGGAAGGATCGGTCACTATGCCCGAGAGTGCACGGCATGCGTGCACCGAGATGGTGGTCGACGCGGCGATGCCGGGTATCGTCCCGGACAAACAAAAAACGCTGGAACCCAGTAGACGCCGGGCGCCCTACTGGTGAAGCAGTCACGCGTGTCCAACTCGGACATGCGACACTGAGGACTGCAGCCCCCAGGAGGACCTTCTCACTGCGAAATGCATGATGACAAACCGAACCTTGATATCTTGAACGTGTCTTCGAAGAGAGAGAGAGCAACTCTCTTCGTGCTTTGGTTGATTCGGGCACGTCGAACAACTTCGTTCGACTGCGAAGTCTATCAAGGCTTGACTTCGAGGAGGTAATTATACCTCGAAGTATGTTGAAAGTTCGATTGGCAACGGGTGCCATCGTTAAAACCGAGAAGCGCATGGTACGCGTGCGCTTCACGTATGGAGATCAAGAGTTTGTCGAGACCTTTATCGTCCTGGATCTGGACGATAAGTTTAACATTGTATTGGGCATGCCGTGGCTTGCACGGCATGATCCGGTCATCGATTGGGAGAAGCGCACTCTCGTGCGCTTCGGTCGCGACAGCGGAACAGTGAGCGATGGCGCTGTTGCCGCTACGCACGCACCGACAGGTGCCCGCGACTCCACACTCGGTACAGCGCCTAACGCCTCTGTCCCGGAGCGCCCTGGGCGCGCGCGAGCACGCGCTCAAGAGCAGCTAGCGTCGGCGTCGCCGCCGACAGCTAATGACGGAAATGTGTTGACCTCGGAGGTCGACACCCGCTTTTCAGCGAATCAGGAAGAGCCTCCGGCTCCGAAGGGCGCGGATGACGCAGGCGAGTCACACGCCTCAGCCGTGGAGGCTTGCGCGAATCTGATTGGATCATTTTTGGCCAATAATAAGAGCCAAGGTGACGTAACGCCGTCGACTCCGGGAGTCGATGGATTGGGTGAATTTGATTCGTCGGCTCCGGGAGCCGACGCATCCTCCGTCGTGGGGGTCTCCGCCAATGGTTGGCGTCGAGGTATTACAGTCGCGACGGTTCCGGGAACCGGCGCTGCGAAAAGAAATTTCGCGTCGACTCCGGGAGTCGACGCACCCTTTGTAACGAAGGGCTCCGCCACTAATAGGCGTCAAGGTGAAGTTGGCGTGTCGGCTCCGGGAGCGGACGCTGCAGGCGGTGCGGACGGTTGCAAACGTCCCGCACCGGGAAAACTTGCATGCTGTCGTGCCGCCGGGCTGCACGACGAAGCGCCGGGCGACCAAGCCGGGCTTGAAGTCGCTCGCCCGCGGGATGTACCCGCCGGCGGTATTACAGAAGAACACCCGTCCACGGCTGGGCCTGGACGAGGTCAAGAACCAAGCGGAGCCGGGCTCCGCAAAACAAGAAGACGGCGCATGCGAAGGTCGCTACGCAAGTCTCGGCCTGGGGCCGAGACGCTACAAGAAATGTCTGCCGGACAAAAGGAGGTTGAGAAGCCGGATGTCAATATGTTGAACGTCTTGACGCGTACCTGTGCCGGGTTCCGGTACAGGGAGATGGCTCTCGCTAATCCTCCGACGCAAGCGTCGGAGTTGACTTCGCTTCCAGTCATGAGCTGGAAGCGCTTCGCGCGTGACTTGCACGATGGACGCATCGAGCAAATATGCATTCTCTCGGACGCCGAGAGAACGAAGAGCGAGAATGAAGAACTGAGGCAGTTCTTCATGGAGACCACCACTGAGAGCGAGGACACTCTCAGTGCAAAGACGAAGAAGGAGCGCTTTGAAGAGCAGAGCTGGGACTCGTTGAAAACGAGTCCCTACTACGAGATCTTACGGGAGTACGCGGACGTACTTCCGGAAGAGATTCCTGCTGAGCTTCCGCAGGACAAGGGAATCCAGCACGAGATTGATCTCGTGCCGGGCACGAAGTACTGTGTCACGCGGCAGTGGCCACTGCCGCGAGAGCAGGTCAAAGCGATCGACGACTTCTTCGAAAGTCAAAGCTGGACAAGTGCGGGAATCGAAATCCCCGCACAGTGCTCCGACGTTCTGTGTCAAGAAGCCACAGGGCGGCTGGCGCATCGTTCATGCGTACAACAAGCTGAACGATGCGACGATACCGGCGCAGACACCGATACCGCGAAAAGATGTTATCATCGATTTGATGGCCAGGAGCACTATCTACAGTGCTCTTGATCTGCGCGATGGGTTCTATCAGATCATCATGCGTGAGAACGATATCCCTCTCACGGCAGTGAGCACGCCAAGCGGCATGATCTGGGAGTGGCTAGTGATGCCGCAGGGTCTGAAGAACGCCCCTGCGACCTTCAACAGATGCGTGACGCACTTGTTGCGCTCGGTGCGCGACTTCGCACCGAGCTACTTCGACGATGTGTTCGTCCACAGCCGGGCTGCGGACGGGATGAGCGATGTTGCACAAGGTGCATCTCCGGAAGCTGCTTACGCTCATGCGCAAGCACAAGCTCTATGCGAACCTGAAGAAGTGCATCTTCGGGGCGAGCGAGATACCCGTGCTCGGGTGTCTCGTTGGGAAGAACGGTATCCGCCCTGACCCTGAGAAGGTCAGAGTGATCAATGAGTGGCCGACGCCGTCGAACGTCAAGGAACTGCGGCAGTTCCTTGGCTTGGCCACGTACTTGTGCAAGTATGTGAAGGACTTTGCGGGCACGATTCGCCCGCTGTCACAGCTCCTGAAGAACGACGCCGAGTGGAATTGGGCTGCTGAGTGTCAGCAGGCCTTCGATGCAGTCAAGCAGGGCTTGACCGAGGCGCCGATCTTGGCGGTGGCCGACCAATATCGCCCGTTCCACGTTGTGTGCGACGCATCCGACTTTGCAATCGCATGTGCGTTGATGCAGCACGATCACGAGGGTCGTGATCGTGTCGTCTACTACCAATCGCGTCAGCTGACGCCAGTTGAGCGCAACTACCCGGTGCATGACAAGGAACTCCTTGCCATGAAGTACGCACTCGCGAAGTTCCGAGTGTATCGACTCGGAAGCAAATCGTTCGTGGTCTATACGGACCACGCGTCGCTGCGGACGGCTGTGAAGTCGCCGCACATCTCGCAATAGACGGCGAGATGACTCTCATTCTTCGCAGAGTATAACTTCCGGGTTGAGTACAAACCCGGAAGACGCAATGTGGTGGCCGACGCGCTATCGCGTCGACCTGACTACGCCACGACTGATGCCGACGTCAATTCCATTGACGCCATGCGATCGAGCACCCCAACGTACGCGCACGACGCGTACGCGAAGCTCTTGCTGGCCTACGGCTCAGCGCCTTCTGACAAAGCTCGTCAGAAGCTGCCGAAGCATCTTCGTGCTCGTGCACACCGTTACCGGGTGCACGACGGGTTATTACTCTACAGTGCAGTCGACGACAACGCGGACCGCGTTGCCGTGCCCAATGACCATGACCTGCGACTCCAGATCATGTACGAGTATCACGATGCACCGACTGCGGGGCATCCGGGCCGTGAGAAGACATACCTTCTTCTCACGCGAGACTTCTACTGGGCCCACCAGTATAAATGGGTGCGCAAGTACGTCCGTGCTTGCGAGGTTTGTCAACGTGTGAAGCCTGCGCCTTTCGCGCAGGCTCCCTTGCAGTCACTACCAACTCCACGGGAGTGTTGGCAGTCCATGTCTTTGGACTTCGTGTTCGGTCTTCCCCCGGACAGCCAGGGGAACACGGGCGTTGTGGTCTTTGTTGACCGCTTCAGCAAGATGGTACATCTTGCTGCGGTACCCGCTGAAGTGACTACGAAGCAGACGGCGCGTCTGTTCGTTGGCATGGTGTTCAAACACCATGGCATGCAGATCGACATTGTGTCGGATCGAGACCCGCGCTTCACTGCCCACCTTTGGCAAGAAGTGTTTACACTTCTTGGGAATCAACTTTCAATGTCGACTGCGGACCATCCGGAGACGGACGGGCAGACCGAGCGCGTGAACCGCGTGCTCGTGGACGTGCTTAAGAGCTACGCTCACTCGTTCCAACACTGAAGCGAGTGCCTGCCGATGGCGGAGTTCGCCATCAACAACTCGGTACATGCCTCGACCGGGCATACACCGTTTTACGTGAACGCCATGAGGCACCCACCCCTCCCTAGTCTACTCGGGATAGTGGCTCCTTCCTTAAGTGGGGGAGGATCTCCGACTGCAACGCAGCAGCCGAAGACTGCCGCTGACACTTGCACAGTGTCAGCTGCGACCACGCGCAAGAAGAACAAGAAACACGCGTCTATGCAGGGCACAGACACCGCCAACATGGACGCAGAGGCCGGGCCTACTGCTAGAAACGAGCTGAACGTGTTCAGCTCGGACGCAATCAACTTCGTGCAGCGCAGACAACCCGTCGTTCGGTTTGTTCAAGACGCTATTGCAGCTTCTGTCGACCGACAGAAGCTGAATGCAGACAATGTTGGCAGGGGCAACACTAATGAATTCGAGAAGGGTTCATTAGTCTTGTTAGCTACTCAAAACTTGCCTAAACATGCCGTTTCCGACTTCGGGGCAAGTAAGCTTGCTCCGCGCTTCATCGGGCCGTTCACTGTTCTGGCACGGCAACGCCTACACACTGGACATACCGCTAGTATGCGCCTCCATCCAACGTTCTACGTCGGACGGCTGAATCCATACCTGCAGCACGACCTACATAGCTCGGCTGAACCGAAGCAGAAGACTTGGCGGAAGCCGTCATCCTCTCCAGCGCGACTTCGCGCTAGAGCAGCGGGTCGAGCTAATGCTCCAGCTCGGCCGGAACGATCGAGGCGGTCTGGGAGGCCGCCGGAACCTGAGGATACTTCAGAGCGCCGAACCCAGCGCTCTGGAACTACTCCACGACCGAGTTCCGGTCGTGGGGAGACGCGAGATCAGGGTCAACACCAAGTTGACCACACACGGGGCGTGTTTCCATCACCACCACCGCCAATTCGTGACGCACACGGCTCAACTCGATGGATAGTTGAGCGGGTTGTTCGTCACAGTATCCCGAGAACGAACAGGCAACCGAATCGTTTCCGTATCCGTTGGAGAGGATTCCCTCCCAACCAAAATACATCGGAGCCGCGGAACATCTTGCTCGAAGACGTCCCGGACATGGTGAGGGCGTACGAAGCCCACCATGCGCTACACGCTGGAAAGTAATACGAGCGCTGTTGTTAACGACAGCCCCCGAAGGCACTTCAAGGGCAGGCTGTAGGTCCTGCCCCCGTGACAGCGACACGCTTCGCAGGTTGCTGCGCCAGGGGTCTTCAACTTAGACGTGCTCGTTACGGAACGAGCACGCTCTCTTCAAATGTCACGCATTGACCAAACAGTCAATGGTGGTTGACGTACCGAGACCGACACCTCTGTCCTTGACGGGGGGATGGTGTAACGGGGTTACACGCACAAGTGGCTACAGCCACTTGTAACTCTAACAGACACGACGTCTGTTAGAGGTTCGAAAGACTTTCTCGACCTTGGTGTAAGGAACACCAATGGCTACATACATTTGGGACCACCACGACGGGTAGTTCATACACATTTAGGATTCCTATTGGCTGAAAGCAGCATCTTTTAGCCAATGAGCGACTTGCATGTTAGTGGAATCCTGCCAACCAGCTGTTGGCAGATTTCTAGTTTAGGATATTACATTTAGGGGAAGTCAAACCATAAATCACAAATAACAGTTCTCATCTTTACCAAAACTCGCTACTTAGAGTCTTTATCTTGTTTAAAGTATACTTGTGGATCTCGAGTATACTTAACTCAAGTAAAAGAAACCTACGCTTCCTCGTACACGTGCGCACACGTGTAAGCCGTAGTAGTGAGCCAAGGTAGGCCCATTACAGTCGTTGTCCGTGGCCGCGAAACATGCGTCGTCTTGACAGACGTCGTCTTGACCATGACAGTCTTCGTGATCGACACGGTCCGCGTGGTCTTCACACTCACGACGGTGGTGCTCGGCGGCGAGGACGGCGCTAGCGTCTTCGCGCCGGCACGACTGGCAACCGGGGAAGGAATCGCGTCGTGGGACGAAGCATGGCGTGGCGTGCCTCCGTCAAAGTCGTCTCGTCCCCACGATCGCCTTGGCTCCGCGGAATGCCAGACCCGGACGCAGAATCCTCTTGGGGCTGGACGGCGCTTGGCCGCGGAAACCCCGTCGACATCATAGGCGCTTGCAACTTCGGGCGCTTCAGACACACAGCTGGAATAACGACACTTCTCCAACGTAGGACGCACGTCCGGGCTAAGAAGGCGGTAGTTAGTTATCCATCAGTCCGAGGTCATAAGCAAGCTTATCAATCGAAACACATGTACAGGTTCGGTGTAGGGCGGGCGGGGGCTTCTACTCGAGGAGTCCAAATTCGAAATGAAGCCGCAAAGCGCGCAATTGAGCGCGCTTTTCGCGCCTTGAACCCCTCCAAGATCGCGCGCTCAACTTCAATCCAAACAGCATTTCCACTTGAGGGCGCAGTATGAACACATACTTAGTTTGAGTCATTTTTTTAATCGAGTTGCTATTGTGAGAACCGGCTAAAAAGCCCATCTGTAGCAACCCCTTGTTAGATCTCAATTACCTAATTAATCAGAGTATAAATCGGGTTCGAAATCGATCGTGATCCATACGCATCACTTGGCTGCGCGATTGCCAAGTAAAAGGTGGGCATTTTGCTCCAAACGCGGGCTATATCGACTTGGTCTCCATAAAACGATCGTCTAATCTGCACATCCACTCACATATGCATCGCAGGGGCGCGATCGATTTACAAATCGATCGATCTAAATCAGGGTGCTAATCAATCGATTTACGAGCAAAATAGGTAAATGAAGCGGTTTTCACAATAGATTAGGGGGGATTAAACGGGCGACCAAATTGGTTTTATGAATTGTTTGGTCGGAGGACTTTTTGATCCCACGAAACAATTGTGTTTTATCATCGCGTTTAATAGTTGTTTAATCCCCCTACCCCTAATGATAAAACCTTTCTATGTAGATTTTGGAAGGCCAATCAGAAATGGTACACTTGGAGTTACCGGCACCCTATTCAGGAGACAAAACGCGCAATGACAACAGGAAATATACGCTTGCTTTGCTAGGTTATCGCAGAAGTTAACTGGGCGAGTGTTTCTGCCTCGTAGTACAAAACAAGCCAACCGTCGATACGTCTAACTCATTCGCTCCTTGTTATTAGTGGCCGGCAGCTGCGCGGAAGGACCAGTGGTTGGGGCGTCGGCCTTCCAGACGAGCCTTACGGTCGGCGCGCTGCAGCACCTCCAGCTTGACCTTCCACTCCTGCGACTCGTCCAGGTCGCCCGCCGCCAGGTAGTGCAGGTCCTCGCGGAACCGCGAGTCGGACGCTAGGATCTTGTCCTCCGGGTACGGCACCATGTAGCCACTCTGATGCTTGTTGATGCTCCAGTACGTCTTGCTGCCGAAGACGAGGTCGTGCAGCCAAGAGCCGGAGACGTCGCAGATCTCGCGCGGGGGCGACACCGACGTGTCCAAGATCACGCCACGGAGAGAGTCGGTCGGGGTCTTGGAGCTCGAGAACATGCCACCCATGCCCGACTTGGCGTCCGGGTTCAGGCGCAGCTCACACTGCAGGTGGTTCTTCTTGTCGTCGAACATCATGTTGCCCATGATGTCCACCGTACGGTCTCCCCACAAGAGCCCGCCGATCTGCAGGTACGGCAAGTTGTACTCGATCGTCGTCCCAGCGAGACCTTCAGTGTCGGGGAACGTCACGCGCACAGGACCCTTGTTTGTGTTGAGCATGGCGTTGGACTTGACGCTCATGCTGGCGTGCCACAGCACGAAGCCCGCGATCGAGTACTTGTCGCCCGTAAACTGGAAGTTACTGATAGGCGGGTGGTGGCTCGTATGTTCGCAGCTCACGTCGGTGCCGTCGTTCAGCGTCGACTGGAAAGTCTCGCCCAGAATCGGGTTAAACGGCTTCAGCTGTCCGATACTGTGGTGCAGACCAGCCACTGCGAACGCCATCACGTACTTGAAGCGTTCCAGCGCGTCGTTCTGAGCATAGGCGACGTTCAGGAACGTCGGCGCGTACAGCATCAAGTCGCACACACGCTCCAAGTTCGTACGAGGCTCAAAAATACGCACGGGCAGCGACAGACTCACAGCTGACTTGCCCTCTAGGATCTTGGCTCCTGCAGACTTAATCACGTCCTTCACCACGCCACTCTGCTTCTTGGCAACCTCCTTGTCAATCAGCTTCAAGCCACCGCTCGGCAGCGGCATCATGCCGCGCATGTACGTCTTCGGGTGGAAGATCGCAGGCGACTCTCCATCTACAACTTCGCCGAGACCGCTTCCTTCGCTGGTGTCTTCGTATCCGATGCTGCGAGTCTCATACTCACCCTCACCATCCTCGTCCAGACCACCACCGAATCCAAGCTCAGATCCACAAAGCTGGGCCTGGTTCACGTATTCGCTCAGCACGGACACACAGTCGAGCCTTGAGAGCAAGAAGCTCTGGCGCGTGGTGGGCGACAGCCACCCTTTCATGTCCAGGTCGGTAATGTAAGTTGCCAACGTAGCGTGGCCCGAATCCACCGGCTCCAGCAGCCAGCCGCTCAATCCCACGTGCGCGCGCACAGCGCCCGTGGCAACCGGCTTGAGCTCGTTCACCACCGACTTCTCGAGGATCAGCACGACGGACTGGCCCATCTCGTCCACGGACTTGTCGTCACCAGAGTCCTGCGAATCCGGCGCAGCAGATTCTCGCACGTGACGCAGCAGCACCAGGTCTCGGGGCTTCGTCAACGCGCTGTAATCGATGCTGTTCACAATACCGCCAATAGCTGCAGCGTACACCATCGCAGTCAGTAAGGCCTCCCACGACGAAGCGCCCGAGAAAAGAGCCGCGCATAGTGCGCACGCCGCCGCAGCCATGTGAGGCGCCACAAACGGCTTCGTCCGCTGGATCTGGGCAAAGCTGCCACTCGATAAGTGCACCAGGTCCGTTGCATCGTCAAAAGTTGCAACATGCGACGACTGCGGGAATTGCAGGTCCCATTCAGCGCGGCGCCCATGGTCCGCCAGCAGAATCGCCGCCACCTCTGAAGACACGGGCAGCACCACACTGGCGCGCGCGTACTGCTTGCCGGATCCCGAGTCTGTTCCAATACTGCGCAGCACGCCGTTCAACGCGCCAATGGGGCGGAACACGACATGGTTCCGGATCAAAGACGACGAACCCGTCGCGCTGTGGCCGCACAGCAGCGCCTCCAGAACGTCCAGACCATGCGAGAGTTCGTTCTCCAGCGAGATCGTCGTGGGCAGGCGCTGCGTCTTGGTACGGTGCGAGCGGTGCTGCTGCTGCGTCGGCTGAGCTGCACTGCTATTGGAGCTGTTCACCGCTGACGGTGCGGACGTCATCCTTGTCGCGCGCTTGCCGTCGCCATTGGAACTCGCCGTCAACGCCGCGCTGGATCCCCCCACCACGGACGACGCCGACTTGAGCGTGACTGTCCGCGCCTGAGCCGGTCCCATGGACGTGGCGCGCTTGAGGTGCACGCGGCTGTCCTCGTCGTCCGAGGAGGACGGGAGTCGCTGGGTCTGAGTCCTGGCCTGCTGTCGTCCCCTGCTGTTGCTGTTCGAAGACGCCCCCTGCGACGACGATGACGAAGCCGCAGCAGAGTTGGAGCTGCTGCTGCCGCCGCCGTTGTTGACGCGCGCCACGGCCACGCGCAGCACGTCGAGCCACTGCGTGACCACGATCCCCTCCTCGGCGCTCAGGCAGTACATGATGCCCGTGGCCGGGTCCGTCAGGTAGATGCGCGGCGAGTTCCACGTCTCGCTCAGCCCGCCGTCCTGCACCGTGCAGCCCTCGAGCGGGATCACGGCGTTGGGCTTGCGGTCCTTCCTCGAGATGTAGTAGGACAGCGTGCGGCCGTCGCACACGAACCAGCGGCGCTTCCAGCCCTTGAGGCGCTGGCCCTTCTTCTGCAAGAAGCCCTCCTTCATGTACGTCGGGTCGTAGTCCGCCATCGACTCCACGGGCACCCGCTCGGGCCACTGCAGCAGCGTCAGTCAGAGAGTTAGAGAGGTTGTTAACGTGTTCATAACGGGTAGACGGGCGTACGTCATTGTTGACGAGGTCGTTAAAGCGCTGCTGCGCGTCCTGGAGCGCCTGCATGGCTCGGTCCCGCTTGCGTTCGCGCGCCGCTGCCTCGCCGCCGCTGGCGCTGCCGAGTGCGTGTCGGTGCGCGCTCTGGTCCTTCGTCTTGCTGCCGGGGCCTCTCGCGCGCGCGGTGCAAAGAGGCGGAGTGGCAGCGGAGAGAGGAAGCCGCCGACAAGAGAGAGCTGAGCTGAGCTGGTTGTGCCCCCAAGCTCGGGGCCACGTGCGCAGAAGCTGCGGATTGAGGCCGGAAGAGCCAGGTGGGGAACCAGGCTGTCCGGGCGGAAGTGCCCGATTAGCGATACAAGCCGCCTTCGTGCGTGGCACTTGGTGATTGGACAGCCGGCGGAGACGCGTCACGAACGTGCAACTAACCTGTATCATCGCATGTAGCTTTATACACTGATTCATGAGATAAAGAGGTAGCAATGGAAAAAAAGCTGAATTTGTATTAACTGTGTTACGTAGTTTAGACAGCTCTAGCACCAAGATATTGTTTATGGAGATATCGTGTATCTCGGGTCTGTTAGTTGAAGCCCCCCAAGTGGCAACCATGATCGCGAAGAGGCACGAGTCCGCTTTAGCGTCGCGTCGTGTTGCCCCCAGCAGGATACTACAACAGCCGACGCGCTCTCGAGCTCTCCAAGGCCGCAGGAAGCTCGCTTCTCTCTGCGCTGCTGTGTGTATCCATCGACTGACGTGTCAATTCCAAGAGACGATCCAATGAGCGCCGCCACGTACCAGACGCCCGACTCGAAGAAGGAGGAGTTCCGCAAGTACCTCGAGAAGAGCGGCGTGGTGGACGCGCTCACCAAAGTGCTCGTGGGGCTCTACGAGGAGGCGGACAAACCCCCGAACGCCGTGGACTACGTCAAGCGCTTCATGGGCGCCCCCACGGGCATCGACGTGGACGCGCTGCGGGCCGAGAACGAGGAGCTCAAGAAGAAGAACGCCGAGCTCATCAAGACCATCGAGGAGCTCAACAAGCGCGTACGTTGACGTTGCAATAACTGGGATCAGATGTGGAGCTGTGAGTGTTGAGGTACTGACTGGCGTGTCTTTGTGTCTCCTTTTTGTATTTGCATCCTCAGCTCACGACGGAGGAGGAAGAGGAGGAGGCATGAGCTGGGGTCGAGCAACACTATTCCATTGCAGAGTCGCGATCTCGTATCTATTAGTCGTGTCGGTGGCAGCAGCAGCACTGCTATCGACGAAAGATCATTCAGCTAATTCAATCTCGCATTGCATTGCATTCGACAATCCAAAAAGGAACGAACTACAGAAGACCGACCAACCGGTTAGGTGCACTGAGCCAGGAGCTCCGTGATGTTGTCCTGCACCGACTGCTTCTGGCGGTTGAGGTAGTTCTTGCGCGCCTCGAGCGACGACACCTGCTCGTCCACGCGCTTGTCCTCGCCCTTCATGCTCGCGGTGTTCTCGTCGCTGGTCGTCTGCAGGAACATCTTGCCGATGCTGCGGTACGTCTTGGTGCCTTCGGGCAGGTCGGCCACCTCGCGCTCGACCAGCGCCAGGCGCTTCTTTTGCCGCGCGTAGGCCGCCAGCTTGGCCTCGATCTGTTCTAACTCGCGCTGGATCTTCTGGAACTGCGGCTGCAGCTCCTGCAGCTCCTTGGCGATGTGCGCCGGCACCTGGCGGCCGCCACCCTGCGCCGGAGCCGCGCTCTTGGCCGCCAGCTCCTGGTTCAGCTGGCGCAGCAACTTCTTGATGCCCGGCGCCTTCTCAGGGTCAGTGGCCGTCGTCAGGGCCGTCTTCAGCGTCTCAATAGCCTCCTTCTTGCGTCCCAGCTGCGACTGCGCATTGGCAAGGCGGTGGTAGCCCTTGGCGAACTTGGGGTTGCGCTTCACGCACTCCTGCGCGTCCTTCTCGGCCAGCTCCCACTTGAAGAGCGCGCCGTACGCAGCACTATCGACAATAAATAAAAGAAAAGAAAGTTGTAAAAGAAGCATCGGCGTGGAGAAATCAGCATTGACAAGCTTTGCGGGCGGGCGGACCTTCGGTTCGAATAGTAGACGTGGCTCTCGGGGTCCAGGCGGATGGCCTACATGTACCAGCAGGTGCATAGCATTGCATTAAGTATCGCAGTATTGCAGCAGCATTTCCCCTGCCACTTGGTGTAGCTTGTCCGTGGGACGCACCTCCGAGTAGCACTCGACAGCCTTGTCAAAGTTCTTCTCGTTGAATTCCTGGTTGCCGAGCCTGTCGACGCGCACACAACACACGCCGGGGGAGAACGTCGTCAGAGCTATAGAGATCGCTACTTGCGACAGATCAACGCGTTGCAGAGCACGCACGTCTTCTGCTCCTCGGCGGCGTCGTGGGCGGAGCTCATGGCGGCGATGCGGTGGATCGATTCCCTTATCACCAGACAAAATACTGGAGCAAAAAGCTGGTCCCTCAAGGACTAGCATACAGAATAGTAAGTACAAATCTGAAATAGGAGAGTTTATCAAGAGATGGCTACATTGAAGTGCTCTGCGACGAGGTGCTGGCAAGAGGGCTCTGCAGCAGCAGCATCTGCTCGTCAACGGGGGAATGCTTGCTGCATTCCCCCGTTGGAACCAAGAAATGGCGAGGATTTCGCCCAGTCTCAACTGCCAATCGAAGTCTCCTGAGAAAGGAGCGGGGACTGCCGCGCTCAGTCCACGACATTCTGCCCACAGAGCAAGTCAAGGTCGTCATGTTTGAACGCAAGCAACCGTGCAAGTTCTTCCTCCGCAACGGGAGATGTCGCTACGGATCGTCCTGCAGATTTTCGCACAGTGGCGGGCCTGCTAGTAGACATTCATCCGGAGATATCGGGCGGTGGGGACGTCAGCGCACTTCCGAGCTTGTAGCAACGACTCTGTTTTCGCTACAGACGTTCCGAGCTCAGCTGGCAGAGAAGCTTGGGTCGGGCACGATATTTTCCAGCCATTCCGACGCGCTAGTGAACTTTTGGCCGGGTCGAGATCGCTTGGAGGTGCTGTGGAAGGGGTTTCTGCTGCCTCCCGATTTTCGCGGTCCAAGGCTCGTGGACAGCCAAACGCAGGCGCTCAACTTCATCAACTCCGGACTTCACGCTTTGACGGACGATCACGTGGCTCCGCAATTTCTGAGGGAGCTAGGACAAACGGAAGGGCGCGGCGTTGCTCTCATTCAAGCCCTGCTTGATCTCAAGTACTCTGTTGACGCTGGCAGACAGCGCAACATCGTGTCTTTCCAGCGAGGACTGGTGCCGTTCGTGATCAAGCTGACAATGCGCCGCATGGAGATGATCAGCCAACACATGGAGGAGGCCAACTACGTGTACTCGTTTGTGCGTACTGCACACGCTCAGCTCTTCCGCGTGTATTTGGAGCACTTGCAGCAGATTGTGGAGCGACACAGCATCGAGGACCGGACGCTGTCTCACTCGAGTTTTCTACTAGAATCTCAAGGCCGGCGATACGCGCCGCTCTGCTTCACACAACTGTGCCTCCCTTTCATCCGGTTGTTGTACCTGTTGGGCTCCAAATTCAACGACTTTATCTACGAGGATGGCTTCCAAGAGACGGTGAATTACCTTGATGCGTTGATCAAAAAGTGGGTGGACGACTCGGAAGAAAACGATGATTCGTCTCTTGACTCTGCCTTGTGTTTCAAGATGATAAAGGAAGAAATTACGCGCCTTCACAAGATGATTCGTCGTGGCGACCACGCTATGCAGACTGGCGCTGCACTGGAGAATGAGTTAACGGAGGGGTCAGATTCGAGCTTGCCCACATCGGAGGTTTGGAATACCTTAACCGTAAGCGTTCCTGAAGAAGGCACCCTAGCGGACGGTAGCGTTGGTCCGCGCCACGATAATGACCATCGAGACATCAGCAAAATTCAGTTGCTACCCACCACAGAGGAGTGTTCATCCCGCGAACCCCCACCGCTACCGGGCAACTTTCCGTTCCACGTCAACGCTCACTGGTTGCTGCCGGGTCCGGATCGCTGGGTGGACACGCACTTTCGACTGTATCGAGAGGATTTTTGCAGTGCCATCCGCTTGTGCGTACAGGATGTCGTACACAGACTCCGTCAGAGTGGTGGGAACCTGGCTGCCGGGCGAGTTCGAGCTGGCGACGTGGATTACAATGTCTACCACGCGTTCAACACCTCGGTGATGCTAAAACACACGTTCAGTCGGAACGAGCACGAACGAGCGCATCGTCCGGAGCGTATTGGGCTCTGCGTTGACGTACGATTCCGTCACCCGTCTCTGGTAAAAGGTGACAAAAAAACTCGTCGAGAGTTTTGGGAGAAAACGCGGCGCCTGCCGTACAATGGGATGGTGGCCATGGTCTCCCATGTCAGCGGCGAGATCGAAGTGGTGTTTTGTGAAATTGTTCAGCGAGACGTGAATCAACTCGTGGACAATGTCGCGAGGATTTCGCTCCAGCCGTATGAGACCAGCGACTTCGAGACTCTCGAGCGATGGCAACACAACAAGTCGCTGCAGCAGCAAGCCAGCACAAACGGCGCTCCACACCACACGATGCTGATCGAGTTCAACAAGGTGTTTCTCTTTGGGTATCAGCCGGTGCTGTGTGCCCTGCAGAGAATTCGTCCGGCCACTATGCCGTTTCTGGAGTACTTAGCACCCGAGAGCCCACCCCAGGCTGTGCAGATGGAGACCCCACTCTACTGCGTGGCGCCTGGTTTCAAGTTTGACTTGACGTCTGTGGTGCAGGGACATCCGAGAGAAGGGAACGATGATCCACAGCAATTGCACCTTTATCCAACTCAAGAAACCTCCCGAGAGGAATGTGAGACTGCGTTGGTAAACCACTCGACGTTGGAGCGGGATCAAGCTAAAGCGCTGGTGCAAGCTCTGAGCAGCCGTGTTGCGTGTATTCAAGGTCTGCCTGGTACTGGGAAATCTTTCATCGGCGCGCTACTCACGAAAATTATCGTGGAGGCGAAGGTCACTCCTGTATTAATTGTGTGCTACACGAATCACGCGCTGGACCAGTTCCTGTGCCAACTTTTGGACGTTGGCATCACGAAGCTCGTACGCGTGGGGGGTCAGTGCAAGGAACCTCGGCTGGACCAGTACAAGCTGAACGCGATTCACAAAGTTTGCGATCGGTACGAGCTGAAGCTGCTGTACCAGCGACTGGACTCTCACGCAAGTGCTATCTCTGTGGCCCGACGATGCTTACAAGCCCAAAAGCACGGCTCCACATGGGAATCTCTGAGATCGTTTCTACAGCAACATTTTCCTAATGAATACGACTATTTCAACGAACAGCAAGATGAGATGTTTGGAGACAATTGGGAGGTCTCCGGGTGCGATGATATTCTGGAGTACTGGATGAAGGGCTACGACGACGGTACTGGACCGATGCTTGATGAACCAAGTAATGTGTGGTTGTGGAATTCAACGAAGCGCCAAGCTGCTCTTTCCGAATGGTCCGATCAAATTCGCTCCAAGTGCATGGACGAGCTTGTGCGAGCTCAGGAGGCTTACAAGAGCACCCTTAAGAAACTGGAAGCCGTAAGAAAGGAAACCGACGTTGGCGTGCTCAAGGGGATGCAGATCATCGGCATGACGACCACCGGTGTGGCCAAAAACCAACAGAGAATCGAGGCAGTGGCGCCTCCGGTTGTGATTTGTGAAGAGGCTGGAGAAGTCCTCGAGGCGCAGGTCATGGCGTGTCTGTCACCTGCCTGCCAGCAGCTCGTGCTAATCGGAGACCACAAGCAGCTACGCCCGCACATCGCTGACTACAATTTGAGCGTGGAGAGCTCACTTGGCAAGCGCTACGCTCTGGATGTGTCGCTATTTGAGCGTTTGGTGGCACCAACGTCTGGACTGCCGTTTTGGATGCTGACGGAGCAGCACCGCATGCGTCCGCAAATTTCGCAGTTGCTGCGAATGCTGTTTTACCCAGAAGTCCGAGATGCACGCGAGACGCTGGAGTACCCGTCGCTCCTCGGTGTCGACAAGAACGTATTTTTCGTGAACCACAGCCAGCCGGAGGATGGCGCGTCGGATGAGTTCGGGAAATCCACAAGCTCCCACTCGAATGAGTATGAAGTCGAGTATATCGTCGCGACTCTGAAGTTTCTTCTGCAACAAGGTTACCAAAGCTGTGACATCGCCCTCCTAACTCCTTACGTTGGTCAGCTCATGAAGATTCGATCCGCTCTGAAAGGAGAGTTTGTGCTGGAGCTGAATGAATTAGACCAGCAGGAGATCCAGCGCACGTTCGGTGACGATGGCGACGATGTCGAGGATGATACGGGAACAATGAGACGCGATAGCCCATCTGCGTTAGGAGCCACTAAGAAAAATCTGTCGGACACGATTCGAGCTGCCACAGTTGACAATTTCCAAGGAGAGGAAGCAACGGTCATACTGGTGAGCTTGGTACGCAGCAGTACGAATATTCAGGGGCGTGAGACCATTGGCTTTCTCAAGATTCCAAATCGGATCAACGTGCTCCTTTCCCGAGCGAAACATGGGCTGATTTTTGTGGGTCATGGGGATTTACTCCGAGCCAAGTCTCCGATCTGGCAGCAGATTCTCGATCAACTGGAAAGCGACGGTTGCTACGGCGATGGTCTACCTCTTCATTGCCAGCTCCATCCTGACTACCAGCGTGTCGCCTCGAATCCGAGTTCGTTCGCGCTGCTATCACCTGATGGAGGTTGTCTACGTCCGTGTGGAAGACGACTCCCTGGCTGTGGTCACGCCTGCCCGAAGTTGTGCCATGTCGACCAACCGTCCCACAAAGCTGTCTACTGCACCCAACCATGTCTGCGACTACAGGAGGGCTGTAGCCATGTGTGCCCCCGTGTTTGCGGCGATCCGTGTGGCCGATGTGAGGTGCTGGTTGGTTCGATCACGTTGCCCTGTGGACACACGTATAGCAACGCGCGGTGCTTTGAGGCCAAGAAACCATCGAATGTGAGATGCAATGTGGTGGTTGAGAAGCTCATATCCGTCTGCGGCCACATACAGAATACTGCGTGCTACATCACTGACGTCAAGTGCAAACGAAAGTGTGGAGCAGTACTTACATGTGGCCACGAGTGCTCCCGTACATGCAGCAATTGCATTGAAGACACCCTGGAGGTTTATGAGGGAGTACCGGAACCGGACTTCCCGATAGAACCCGCTGAACACGGGGCGTGTCGAAAGAAGTGCGAGCGTTTGCTACCATGCTGCCACCGATGCCATGGAGTTTGCCACGGAGAGGCTCCCTGCCCTCCATGCCAGCATATCTGTGACGTGTTTAGCTGCGAGCATGCATCCTGTAATCACCCGTGTAGTGCACCTTGCGCTGCGTGCACCGAATCATGCAAGTGGGGCTGCGAGCACGTTGATATTTGCCAGCTACCCTGCGGTGCCCCCTGCAACCGGAAGTTGTGCGATCTCCGATGCTCCAAATCGCTCAGTTGTGGACACCGATGTCCCAGTGTCTGTGGAGAAGACTGCCCTGTGCAAGAGTTCTGTCACGACTGTGGGGATGAAGATGTGAAGCAGCGCGTGGCCGACGTGATTCTCTTCCGGAAGTACGGCGAGATTGATCCATCCAAGGACCCTGTTCTGGTGCTTCCGTGTTGCTCAATGGTGTACACGAAGGAAACGCTTGACGGTACGCTTCACTTGAGCACGTACTACAACGAGGAGGGGGAACCACGAGGAGCGCTACCAGGAGGCTATATTGATATGCCCCAGTGTCCGAACTGCAGCAAGCCGATCCGTGGCCTCCGCCGCTATGGGCGTATGATCAAACGAGCTGCAATCGATGCGGCCGAGAAGAAATTCATCACACACACGCAACATCAGCTCACGGTCTTGCAAGCGCGTGTGAATGCTGCAGTTGAACGTGGCGACATCAGGCGTGACGAGACGTTGCAGGGAGAAATTCGCTCGTTTGGGCTGGCAGTGAGAAGTCCCCCCTGTCAGGAAGTTTTCGAGGCCTGTGTGGCATTACTGACGAAGGCTCAAGGATGGCAAGGCGGTGGCGATGTGACTATCGACCAGAGTGCGCTCCCCGTACCCAACTCGACGTTCCGGTTCGCAGGATACTACTACCTTTTCGCTGCTCAGATGCAGTCGCTGAACGCTCGGAAAACTCTGAACAATGCCGAACCACACGCCCGAATTGCCTTGCAGAAATTCGTCGATGGGTCGTACTCCCAGCAGGCTCGAGAAGCCAAGTTGGTGTTGGTGCGAGTTTTACTGATCGAAGCGGAGAAAACGTTAAACAAGTCGGTGAAGTCTGAGGGGGAGCGTGCAGAGCGCGAAACGGAGGTGGAAAAATTCACCTTCGAGGCGCAGGAGCTGCTGAACGATCTGGAAGAGTATGTGGATTTCCGTTTGCAGCATGAGCAGGAGCTGCAGAGCTTCCGCCGAACGCTAGCGAGCATTACTCGGCGAGCCAAGAGCGCCACATTTTACCAGGAGGTGTCGACGGAGGAGCTGAGAGCTGTGAAGACGGCTATGCAAGCGGAATTTCAGGGCTCCGGCCACTGGTACCGATGCGTCAATGGACACTCGTACTCGATCGGGGAGTGCGGTATGGCGATGGAGCGAACTACGTGTCCTGAATGCGGTGCACTTGTCGGCGGGGCCAACCACGTGTTTGTGGAGGGGACCGCGCACGACTCGGATATGGATTCGTTGTAAGGTTTGCCAGCAATCAGCTTACGAAGTCTTAAGTCGAGAATATGAAAAGACTGCTCGAGTATCATGAGGAACATACCGATGCGAGATTTTGGCTTTGCGATGTGAACTAAGTCGTTCTATCTCGTTAGCGATCGTATTAGCTGAGGCCTAGTTCTAACCGCGTGCCATCCGTGCCATGCCATGCCATGTCATTTTTCATTGGCCGAGAGCTCCTCGGGTTTAGGTCACTGGTGCCATGAAAGTGCCATGCATGGCACGCTTTGGTGCCATGGCTATTGGTCGTGCCATGTGCCAAAATGGGGAAACTGCTCGCGACGGACATCAGACTTCGCTCTGCTGGTATATACTAGTTCATACACCTATTAGAAACCCATGTAACCCGCTTTTGGTCGACGGGGTGCTAAAGTGTGCTTGTATATCACCAGTTCATCTTGCCATGGCGCAGGCCATTTCATTCGGAAACGGAGTGCCATGCAAAATCGGTACCTAGCCCTATGGCATGGCATGGCACCATGGCGCGCGGTTAGAACTGGGCCTAAGTGACAATAATGATCCTCAATTCAAAAACAAAAACAAATAAGTCGTTCTATGGCCGGAAAGAAATGTGCTCTGCTGTGTTGTGTGGAATGCACACTGAGCTTACGAGGTGCTGGCGAGATGGCTCTGCAGCAGCAGCCGACGCCGCAGGACCGAGTCGCCTGCCCGAATCCCAAAGCTGAAGTTCATGATGACGCTGAGCTCGTTGATCTGCTCGTGGGTCCACGTCTGCAGCTCCTCGTAGTCGGTCGGGAAAAACTCTGCAGGAACGCGCTCGTCGAGTTGACGCACCGGAAGATACGACGCAGTGGTGGAGATTCAGGCAACATGGGTCCAACGCCTGCGATAAACTTCCGGAACCGGCGGAAAGCCGGTTGTATGGGGGTCACTGCATAGCGGGCGATGCATTTGGCGACGAAGGCCGCGGCTCGGGCGTTCCACTTACGGGCTGCAGCTCGCGCTTCACGCTCGCGTGCTTCCTTGCTCCGGCGACGGTGACGGTGTCTACGTGACTTGTGTTGTATCTCCCGGCGTAGCTCACGTTGTAGATCTTTATTGTTTCGCTCCAACGAGCGGATGAGGTTGACTGCCCAAGGCGGAGCACCTTGAGCGCCGTTCGAAGGAACGGTTTTTGAAGCGACCTGCAGTCACGCGCAGCGTGAAATCGGTGCTTGCAAGAAGCTTGGCGAGCAAGCAGCAAAATGCCACTTGCGGAGGAATCGTTGTTTTGGCGAGTGAGCTCACAGCTCAAGTTACCGTCTCCTTTCTCACAGCTAGATCTTTCCTCACTGTAGCACGTTTATCTGTAAGTTGCAGTAGACAACCTCCGTAGGACAATTCTACTGCGTGGGAAAACCTCCAGCACTTTTGTACCTTCTCGGGGTAAACGACCCACACGTGCTCTCGTGCATCTTCAGTCTGCTGATGGTGATCAGTACACTGGACTCCGCAACAGCCCGGTTACCATCGCTGTGCTTCGATCGCTCAAACGCCGCTCTTGGCATCAGCCCCATAGCCGCTCGGTGCTTCTCAAATGCTGCTCGTGGTAGAGGCTTTGTAAAAGCATCAGCAACATTGTCGCTGCCAGGCACGCGGAGCACATCAATCTCCTTCATGTCGACTCGCTCTCGAATGAAGTGATGGCACACGTCAATGTGCTTCGTGCGGCTGTGAAATGCCGGATTGCTCGCCAATTTCTTCGCACTTTCATTATCCACAAACACTTCCGTGGCTGCTTGCTGCTTCACCTTTAGTTCTCGCAGCATCTGACGCAGGTGGA
This sequence comes from Phytophthora sojae, assembly GCF_000149755.1. Classification (NCBI taxonomy): domain Eukaryota; phylum Oomycota; class Peronosporomycetes; order Peronosporales; family Peronosporaceae; genus Phytophthora; species Phytophthora sojae. The sequence goes on from NW_009258117.1 coordinate 2,083,778, forward strand.
CCACTTCCTGCACGAGCAGGCTTAACGCCATGTACTCGGCCTCCGTGGTGTGCAAAGCCACAGTCCTCTCAGTCTGACTGCACCATGAGATCGTACTGCCACAAAACTTCGTCAGATATCCTGCCACCGATTTTCTATCGTCGGTTCGGTTTGCAAAGTCTGCATCAGCAAATGCTTGCAAGTGGCGATCCAGCTTCTGATCCGTCCACTCAGCACCTCCAAGGCGAATGCCCCAGTCCAGTGTCTCTTTCAGATACCGCAGATCCCGCTTTGCTGCCCGCCAGTGCAGTATACCTGGGTTCTCCAGATACTGACTGCATTCCCGAACCAGATACGCTAGATCAGGACGTGAACCCATCATTAAATACATCAAACTGCCAACCACAGATCGATACGGCTTTGAACTCGTCAATTTTCTCTCATCTGCATCCGCAGCACACATGCTCTTCGTCAACTTCAAGTCTGCTGTACACGGCGTCTTGCACCCATTGCATTTGTCCATTCCAAACCGTTCCAGCACTGACGATGCGTACTTGCGTTGATTATGAAGATCGTTCGTTCACTTCGATTGCGTGTGACTTCCCAGCCCAAGATGTAATGCAGCTCACCGAGATCCTTCATTTCGAAGCGCTCGCAAAACATCTGCTTCATCTGATTGATGAGCTCCATGTTGGGGGCAACCAGGATGAGGTCGTCCACGTAAAGCGGGATGAACACTAGCTGTCCATCGGTGACCTTCACCGCAACACAGGCCTCCGACTTCAACAATGTAAAGCCCTGCTCCTCCAGAAAAGATTTCAACAACTGGAACCACACACGTGGCGCCTGCTTTAAGCCATAAAGGCTTTTCTGCAAGCGACACACCCAGTCCTCCTTTCCTGGCACTTGGAAGCCCTCTGGTTGCTCCATATACACCTCCACATCACTCTTGCCGTTAAGAAAAGCAGTCGTCACGTCCATTTGATGGACCTCATAGTCCCACACAGCTGCAAGAGTCAACAGGACTCGCAAAGTCTCCAAACGCACCACCGGAGAGTAGACCTCCAGATAGTCAACGCCGTACACTTGCATGAAGCCCTTTATGACCAGCCTCGCCTTGAACCTGTCAACCTCCCCATTGGCAAGGTACTTTACGCGGAACACCCAACGATTCCGCAGCACCTTCATGTTCGTTTGGCGAGGTACCAGCTCCCATGTGCAGTTCTTCATTAATGCATCATACTCTGCTTGTGCTGCACTTCTCCATTGCGGGAACCATTCGCTGTCCATGGCTTCACCGTGGTCTCAGGCTCACTGATCACGCTCATGGTCAGACAACAATAGTCTTGCCACCACACCTGAGCTTGCTCCTTCGCCATTGCACGCTGCATCTCTTCACGGGCTTTCTCCCATGATGGCGACGAGCTCACAGAATCAGGGTTCGTACTGGAGTATCCAATGTAGATATAATCACCAAACCACGAAGGCGGCTTGCTCGCACGACCGCTCCGTGTTACCGGGTAGTCCTCTGTGCGTGCACCTTCTGGAGCCACATACTCTCGCAATGCTCTGCTGGAAGAGGTTGGCAAACTCTCACTGCTAGAAGCATCGCTAGGTTGCGGCATTTCCGAGTTCGCAGTCTTCATCTCACGAGCCTCCGAAGATGAAGTCGGCTCCGTGGTCGATGATTCTCCACACAACACCCCTTGACCAGTTTTAGACGTTGCTGTCGGCGCCCTCTGCTACGTTTCTTCTTTTTGCGTTTGGCCTTACCACTGGTTTCACATTCAGGTTCACATCCACCTCGCAGGCGGTCTTCATGTGATCCTTGTTCGTGCAGCTCAGCGCCACGCACTGCTGCAGAACTCGGTGCAATCTCAGATCGCATCCTCTTTGAAGGGTGTTCACAATTTTGAGAGACGTCATCTCGGCCTCGCTTACGACTCTCTGTAACCGAGACAACTCCACCAGCAACAGCCCCACCAGCCCCACCAGTCCTGGCACTTCCATCGTCAATGTCTGCCCCACCTGGCAGGTCCTGGTGTTCATCGCTGGCACAAGCAGATTCACGATCTGCATGCATCTCATCCAGCATTGCTGGTATGCTCTCCATGGCTGCACTATCCATGTTGAAATACTGCTGCGTCGACACTCCAGTGTTTAGTGCTGGTGTCACTCCTTCAGCAATTCGACCAGGCTTGTCCTCGTAGAACACAGCGGTATGACTGTAAAACGCCTTTCGCGTCTTGCTGTCAAGTAGGCGATAGCCACGCTTTTCACGGCTGTACCCAACGACGATAGCCTCGCGAGCCTTAGCTTGCATCTTTCGCCTCTCCACTTTGTCCACATATGCCAGTACTGCCCACCCAAAAGTGCGCAGCCGCGAGTATTGCGGCAGCTCGCGATGCCACACAGCATAAGGCACCTCCATATCTCTGGTCGAATTAGGCATGATGTTCACACAATACGCCGCAGTCGCTGCAGCCTCTGCCCACATCTCCTCTGGCAATCCGAAATGGTTCAACAGACATCTCATTCTCTCCGATACTGTCCTCACCATTCTCTCGGCTACTCCATTCTGCTCGGGCGTGTGCTTGACACTAGACGAGCACTCCATACCGTACTTCTTTATACATATCGTCGCCAGCTTAGTCAGCTCCTTAGCATTATCATTGCGGATTTCCTTCATGCGCACGTTCAACTGAGTCTTCACTTGCTGGTAGTAGATATCTAGCTTCTCATACACCTCCGTGCGCTCCGCCAATAGATAAAGCGTAAGGTATCTGCTGGCTTCGTCGACAAACACCACGAAATAACGCTTGCCGGAGTAGGAATCGACGGCGTACGGACCCCACACATCGACATGGGCACGCTCTCCAATTAGCCCCTCACGGGTTGGAGTATTTTTCTTGTTGCGAAAGCTCTTCCGCGTAAGCTTGCCCTTGACACAGGAATCGCATCTGAAGCCATCGGGAGGGAACACGGAGATCAAGTCCCCTGATGGGCCATCGTGTGTGCCGAAAGAGTGCGTTAAAAGCATTTCGTCCGGGATCCCCAAGACGGTCATCCCACAGCTCGACGTTTGCCACTCCGCCAGATGAAACCATTAGCACAGAGTCAGACGGACTCTCAAGACAGAGACGAAAAAGATTTGTTTCATCCCTGTGAGCCGTTGTGCTGCACGACTGCAGCAACACGTCTGCATAGTCGTCTTCATCAAAGTGACAACACACTCGCTCAGCTGAAGCCAATGAGCGCGAAGCTTGCCTTCCTCCTGAGAACAAGCTGCACTGTAGCTCAGGAACATAACGCACTCCACGCAGCAGCAAAGTAATTCTCCCAGTTGAGGTGTCCAACTCCTTCTTTACAGTCCCAACTCCAACAACCTCCAACCAATTCTTGCCGCCAGTACGCACCATCGAACTCAGCGGTGTAAATGACACAAAGTCATCTTGCACGTTCGTCATATGGCTGGTGGCTCCGGAGTCCAGATACCAACGACCACGAGCAATATCTGCAACTCCTATCTCCAATTTCACCAAACTCATAGCAACGTAGGCGTTATTATCACTTTCATTACCCTCACGGGCCTTACTGCTGGCCTTCGCGCTATTTCCGCCACCACCGAGCTTACTGCGCTTCTGTGCTGGGCCTCCACCTTGGTTCTCGGTTGGTGGGCGCTTACCGAGGTACGGGCAATCACGCACTTGGTGGTCCTACTCATGACAGTGAAAGCAGCCAGCACCCCGCTTCGTCTCGGCGCTGCCTCGACCGGCGCCGCGGCCTCCACCTTGATTGGCCCCACCACGGCCACCAAAACCGCGTTCGACCACGTCCACGACCGCTTCGTCCACGACCACGGCCACCACCGGCGTAGAAGGCTTGATCTTCAGCGCTCGCCTTGCCTCCTTCTGCCTTCCTGTTCTGCATATGGTCGTACGCCATCTCCAGCGCTTGCTCGAGCTGTTCGTAGTTCGGCGGGTCGTCCGGGTTTTGCGACGTGTGACTCGCAAGGAAAGTTTGAATCACATTGTCGTAGTCTCGCGGTAAGGAGCCAATCAGAATAGCCGGTTTCGCATATTCATCCACTGGTCTGCCGACCACCGAAATTGTCTCCATGACACGACGCATCTCACTCAAGTGGTCCGGTAGGTTGCCCTTGGACTCCAGACGCAGGCGACTCAGCTTCGTTCTCTCCTCAGCATACTTCAGGTAAGTCTTCCCCATGAAGCGCTTTTTTAAACGCCCCATCACACGGAACGGGGTCGACTAATACTTGACGGTCTTCATCATCTGATTAGTCATCGCCTCGTAGAGAATCTCCTTGTCCGCGACGTCTTGCTCACCCAGTCGTCGTGATCCGCTTCCTTGCTCTCCTCGGGCTCCGCGACGTCCTTCTCGCAGAACTGCCACAGCTTCTTGCGTTGCAGCTTGAGCTTGACTCGCTCCAGCCACACCTCAAAGTCGCTGCCGTCAAACGGCGGGATCGTCTTTCGCTCGTCCTTCGACTCCTTCACCACCTTCTTCTCCTCGGCCATTGTTGTCTGTTAGCACGCGATATTCACAGCGAGAGCCTTGGGCTTATAACCTGATGCGACCTGCAGTCGCGCGCAGCGTGAAATCGGTGCTTGCAAGAAGCTTGGCGAGCAAGCAGCAAAATGCCACTTGCGGAGGAATCGTTGTTTTGGCGAGTGAGCTCACAGCTCAAGTTACCGTCTCCTTTCTCACAGCTAGATCTTTCCTCACTGTAGCACGTTTATCTGTAAGTTGCAGTAGACAACCTCCGTAGGACAATTCTACTGCGTGGGAAAACCTCCAGCACTTTTGTACCTTCTCGGGGTAAACGACCCACACGTGCTCTCGTGCATCTTCCGTCTGCCCTCAGCACCAGCTGATGGTGATCAGTACACTGGACTCCGCAACAGTTTTCACATAAACGACTTCTTTGGATTCATCAACAACGCCGGCAATTGGCTGCGAATTTTCAGCCTGCATGCTTCCCTTCGTAATGCAACGCACGAAATAGCGTTGTGGCACTGGGAGCTTTGTCGGTGATTGATGGGGTATAACTTGTTAGTCCCAAATTTGAACATCCATTGATATTCCGTACCCCGTGGTCCGGAACTGCTGGCGTAGTCCGCGAAAAGAAAAAGAAAAAAAATAGTTCATCGCGGAATTTATCTCCGCAAATACAATTTCTTCGGATCTCTTCGCCTGCTTTAGTGTAAACCGCGAACAGAAAAAAAAATGAGAAAAAAAATCCAGTGGCGAGGAAACAAGCATTGTGCTCCGTCAGCATGAATGCGAGTTTTATTCACAGTCCTCGTTGAAGCCATCTACTGGGATGTACGGGTAGCTGCTACCCAAATCTCCTGCATGCCTCCATCCATCTAGCACGCCTGAGCAAGAGGTTTGAAGTTGCCACTCGCCTTCTGGTCGTTGCAAGAGCCGTTGAACTCGCCTTGGCGGGAATCGGGGACGTTGCAGCACTTCTGGTTGCCGAGCCTGTTCGGAACGATCGAGCCGCCCGACGTGTCGCAGGCGCTCTGGGTGTACTTAAGCCAGAGCTCTCGTATCTGTCGTCAGCAGCTCCCGCACTGCCGAAGAGCACCGTGACTGATGGCAAGAGGTAAGTAAAGACGACTTGTGCATCCAAGTGTCGAGCAGCGGCTACAGATGAAATCCGCCATACCTTTGAAATCCACCCATGTCGTTCATGCGCATATCAGCGGATCCGTATATTTATGTAAAACGCGCATATTTCACGTAATATATGCACTTTATCGTGTACATTTTACACTTTTATGCATACTCAAGACCCTGATCGGCCAATGGAAATACACTCGAAATCCTTAAAGATTAGCGTTATACTGGAGGATAGTGTTCAGATAGCGGGCGGATTTCATCATCGTTGTCTGTCCTTGGCCCAGACGTTGTAGTTTCTGCGCTGGTTTCGAGGAATACGTAGTCTCCATAAACGAATGGAATGCAGTAATTCACCACATACATATAAGGATGAGCAGCATGTGAGGTCTTTTTTTAATTTTAGATGTGTTGTTGTCACTTAGTTACCTAACGACCTCTAATCACACCTCCTACCTACGCCCGTTTCCGTCGCTGGCAGGTCTTCAGTCCGTTTATGCGGTGGACCAACCCGGAAAAGTTTTATCTGCGATCTTCTGCACAATCATCCAGCCATTTGCGTAGATCACTAGCAGCGTATCGCATCACTACCGTGTGGAAGTGACCATTAGTAGTTTCTGGAGAAAATATCACTTGTCTGCTGCGAGCGGTGTCCATAGCCAAGTTGGCTAGCGAGTCCGCTGTCTTGTTAAATGCCCTGAGTTGATGTGTCCACTTGACTACCTTGCACTTGTCTGCCAGCACTCTGCATCGCATATAAAGTTGACGCAAATGTTGCGCTCGTGGTTCGGCGCGAGTCCGCTGCTGCCGAATGATGAGCTGACTATCCCCGACAACAAATAGCGGGCCAATGTTCGCCCTGTGGGCGTATACCAGGCCGGTGAGCAGCCCGTTGTATTCTGCTTGGTTGTTCGTCGTAGTTAGGCTGCCATACGCCATACTTGCAGCCCAAATGGGGGCCCGATGTCGACTGTGGGTTTACCCGCAGTATGACCGAACCGCTGCTGCCAGGCCCAGGATTCCCTCGTGAACCCCCATCAAAAAATAGGACATCCCGAGTTGCCGTTGGGTTCAAAGTCGTTCGGTACAGCGCGCAGATTGCGCTCAGCTCCCCTACCACAATACGTATCGCCACCAGGGCATCGTGTGATCTTCCAGCAGCGCGATACATAGCTTGAACCGTTCCGTAAGTATCCCGTAGCCGCGCCCTCAGCAGTGCACAGAACATCTACTCCGCAACTACTGCTCCTTCTTTGAAGTGGGATGTCCTCCATTTCCAAATAGTGCGTAAAACCGTCAGCACGCCCAGCTTCCAGCAATCTATGCAGCTAGTGTGTAATTGAAGAATAATAGAGTCTCGTTTGGAGGTAGGCATCCAGAACAGTTCCTCGTCGGTTCGTGCTAGAAGAGCTGGTGGAGTGCCACCGAATTGAAATGTGAAGCAGGATTCAGGTTTGCCAACGTCCACGTCGTACCCCAATTGGAGCCACGGTCGAGCAAAAGTTGTCCACAGAAGCTTCGCCCTAGGACAGTCCCAGAAAGTATGCCCGAGCGTAATGTCCTTCGCTCCGATACATGAATTATGGGGGCATCCCCAATGCCCTTGGGTTCGGTCAAACCGACTGAGCCCGTGCGTTTTGATCCGATAAATTAGGCGCTCACCCCATGCGTCCAGGCCTATCCAACGACGAATATGTTTCCACGTCACCGATTCGAGTCCCTTGTACAGGGCTCCGTGAACAGTCTGCCACCGTTCAGTCCTCTCTTGTAAACATTTCTTGCCCGACATGTCCCGGTGTTGGCGAATACGCAGTTTAAACGACCTCCGAGTATATGTTAATCGTCTTTTACCTGCCGGCAGGCAAGCCAAACGGTCCAAATGGGTGTGTGGGTGTAAGTCCGTAATGAGTGCTGTCGACCCAATCGAGACCTGGACAGCTCGTAATAACGCCTGCCGCGATAGAACTGGAACGTAGCGCTGCTCCGTTTCGCCGACGATTGTCAGCTTGGCCATCATCGGCTCAGTAGGCTCGATACGGAGTTCGTATGGATGGTCCGTGCACATAGTCACTAGTCGCACCTCCACCTTATGAGTCGATACAAAAGCAATTCCAGGGAAATTCAACAGGAGCAACCAGATAATCTGGTTGAGCAGGCGTCAAAACGTGAGAGACGGCTTACTCACTGGGCACCCAGCTTTCATCGCTTGAAATGCTAGATGAGAATCATCAATATGTATCCACCGAAGTACATCTTGTACCCGTGAGTGGTTCCCCGTCAGACTAGAAGAGCATATGTCAGGTTGTACGCGGTCGCGATTAGCCGTGAAGAAAGCAGATGTCGAATTTCCATGCTGGGTAACCATTCCGCACAGAAATCACCATACTCCTCTCGCTGCCATTTACGAAAGTTGACATAGTTCTCGCCTCTAAGCGTTCGGACATCCACAAGGCATGTGCCAGTCGTCCAATCATCTTCACTAGGAATGATATCCACTAGGGTTCGTTGAAGTGTTGCTGTTAGAGCCTTGTCGGGTGCTCGAGGTGAAGGGAGTCCTACCATAGTCAGCAACCGATAGCCTGCATGCCATAATGTAGGCGGAAATGAACCGCGGGTCGGATTTGAATCTCCCACCCCCACCGTAATGTAGCCGCTGGGATCAAGATGCTGACCAGTCTTTCCGATGACGAAGCCAACAAGCAACATAGTCGCACCTTGATAACGCCAAACGAGCGAGTTCAGTTCCAGCCATCGCCAGTAGTTCCAGTCTGACATCAGGTAGCGCCAATCCGCCATCTTCCCTGGGAAGTGCTGCAATCTTAGGTGAAATCCACGCCCTCTTGAATAGTGCCTTATCCGTAAACTGACCGTGCCATACGAAATTATGTACGTAGCGTTGGAGCGTTTTGACCCAGGCTGAACTGGGCCAAATATGACGGGCAACGAAAGTAAACTTGGGGATAATAACCGCAGCGGCTATTGTAACCCGTTGATCTTCAGTCATCGTTTTTAGTGAGGCCAATCGCATGGTGGTGGTGAGCTGGGCTGTTGTTTTGTTCCAAGCGTGCTCCGTCGCAGTCTGACTGCCGACTTGCGCGCCCAAGTAACGGCCGAACATGTCCTTCCCCTGAAATTGCAATCGTCCTGGTAACTGCATCGATTTTCTGGGGCCGTCTGAGTGTAAGGCAATGACCACCGTTTTGTGCTCGTTAACATGAAGCCCACTTGCCCTGCTAAATTCTGCAGTCAAATTCAAAAGTGCAGGTACTTCCTTGGTCGATGCTAAATATGTAGCCGTGTCGTCCGCATATCCACCAACTTGCAATTCCATTTGCCAGTCCGCCGACCTCAACACAACTCCACGAAGCAGTGGTGAGCGTTCAAGAGCACGATAGTACGGGTCCAGCGCTAAAATAAAAAGGAGAGGTGCCAGGGGACATCCCTGCCGAATGCCTGTAGATACCGTAACCCACCTTGATCGTTCACCGTTCACTAAGAAACGGACTCGGGTGTGCTGGTGTAACGAGGCTACCGCGTCCACAAATTGCCGAGGATATCCATGAGCAGCAAGAGCACGGAGAAGGTATTCACGCCCCAACGAGTCGTACACCTTTTGGAAGTCCAGCAGAAGGACGAGGGCTTCTCTTTGCGTGTTATCCGTGTTTGCCATCACTTGAGCCGCTGCGAATAGGTCAATTGTATCGTGTAATTGTCGACCGGAGACAAACCCATTTTGATTCCCATGAATCCTATCAGGAAGTGTTTTACAAACTCGAGTTGCTAGGATGCGCGTGAAAATCTTGTAGTCGGAGTTGAGAAGCGCGAGCGGTCTGTAGTTAAGCGGGTTCGACTGATCTCCGCTCATCTTAAGACAAGAGATGTCCGCCTCCGAAAATGAAGGAGGGAAGACACCGGCCGTGTACCACAAGTTGAACAAAATAGTGAGTACGGGAACTAACTTGGCGCGGAAATCGACGTACCAATCATTGCCAAGTGTGTCAGGACCGCATGCCTATCCAGCGGCGCATTCGTCAATTGTAGCAGCTACTTCAGCTTCAGAAATATCCGTCGCAACGGTGCGTTGAAGTTCGTCAGTAAAGCTGTTGTCAGCCGTCCACCGCAGCGCATCGTCGATAGCGGAAGGATCAGCAGGTGTCTGGTTGAAAATGGGGGACCAGGCATCTGCGAAAATATTCGCTTTGTCATGAATGTCACGAGCTGGCGCACTAGTATCCGGGACCAAAGTTGGGACAGAATTATCCGTGAGCTTTGTAGATGTAGAACGAAAAAGCGTGTGCGTAGTCTTGCCGTCGTGCCAAGCGTGGTCGCGCATACGCCGCTTCATCCTCTGCTTACCGCGCTCAGCCTGGAGCTCCGATATTGCCTGACGAATTTTTCCAGTCGAGAGGTGCTGGCAGCGTCCCGGAGGGACATCGCATCTAGTCGTGCGGTGATGTCGTCAATTGCATCCTCACGGGGAGTGTCAGCTGCAAGCGCAGCGCGTTGCTGGCGTAATAGTCGTGCCAGCTTCTGCCGAGAAGTGCGAGTGAGCCGCCGTCGTGCTTGACGGGCACACCGTCGCAGTCCAGTATAGGCCCTTTGTTTCATGGCTTCCCAAAGAATAACAGCTTCGTCAGCATTCGGTTGCTCATCTCGTAGTCGATCGTATAGTCCATCGAGAATCCCATGTATACAGGCATCAGCCGTACTTTTGGCATAGCTAGGGACCGGATACGTACGCTTGGGTCGCTTGACTCGGAGCGGGTTCCTGGGAGAGCGCAGATGGAGTTGTACACCATCATGATCAGCGTTAGCTGCTGGAGCAACGACTTCAACTGCGGCCACCCACGGACTAACAGACGCAGTGCCATACCAGCGATCCAGTCTACACGTTTCAGGTTCTCCGTCCACCTTGTACGTGTAAGTGTGGTATTTCTGCTGAAACATCCTCACTCGTGCGTAATCGTCACCCGCCGGTGTGAACAATGCTAAGCAGTCACAGGCGCTCCATGTTGCGAGAAGATGTCAAAGCGCGGGCGAGTCGTGCGAGTTAGAGCGAGAAGTGTACGTACGATCAAGTACCCCATCGAGTGTGCAGTCGAAATCTCCCCCGAGCAGGATTCTGCCATGCTCTGGTCGCTCCAACTCTAGTAAACTGCTGAAAAGCTGTTCCCTCGGGCCTTGATCTATAGGGGCATAAACATTTGCAACCACAATATCCAAACCGTCTAATGGACCCACAACCGCGACAAAGTGAGGAGACTAAGCATGTTGCCAATACGGTCGAACATTTTAGTAGGATCTGAAGGGGTTGATCAGTATGCCCACACCTCCTTTTCCATATTCCGCTGCACCCCAGTAAGAGTAAACAGGACAACCTTCACCGACACGAAACCCCCAACGCGCAGCGTGCTCACGCCGCGCTTCCTCGATCTCTGACGTGTGCACATGTGTCTCTTGCAGTACTGCGATATCTTGGTACCCGTGAGATGTTGTGCGCCCTAGAGAATTCAGCCAAGCAGTGTGCGCGGCTGGCGTCGCACCAAAACCTCTCACGTTTTGAGTGATGAGGCCAAAAGTTCTGTCAGACGCGAGCATACCGCGGTCATTGTTCAACCTTGCAGAGGCTAAAGCTTTCTCTTCTCTCTTGCGAGCTTTGGCTAGCTTTGGCTAGCTTGCGTTTCAGCCGCTGGAACTCCTTTCGACGGCTTTTGTTAGCGGCTTGGGGAGACTGAGGCAGGAACGTGTCTCGTAATGTCGTCTGCACTAATCGTGCGGCAGACGACTGTCGGGTCTGCGGCGGCGAGACATCCGCCGAAGACCCGTGCTGGGCCGGGTGGCCCACTAGTGCGCTTGGGAGCAGTCCATGCGTTGCAGCCCAACCGCATCGCACTCTGCCCAGGTTAGCCCCGATGGAGCGTGGAGTGCCATCCCCCAGTCAGCACTTGAAATAACGCTTTTGCATAGCGTGTCGAGGAAGGGGTACTCATGGTGCCAAACAAGACGAGCACAGTGAGGAGTCCTTCCCATCGGTGTCGCTCCCCACATCGTGAGAACGTATGGCAGCACATGGAGAAGCTTCCACTCGTCATCAGGTAATTCAACGTAGTTGTCTCTGCACAGCTCTGCTGGTAACCACTGCTTAAGACGCCGCCATTCTTCCGGTGCCTCCGCATGCCGGTGCATGCTGGTCACGTTGTCACTCGAGACACAGCGGGAATGCCAGTCAGAACAGAAAACCCGAACTGCAGGTGAAGTGTTCTCATCGTGAAGAATACGAGCAATTGCAGTTGTTTGTTCAAAGTAAACTTCGGCAGATCCCCAGGAGAGCAAATCTTGAATTGACCATGTTTTCACCTCTAATTCAGGATACGGCAAGAAAGCAAACAAATGCCTGAGCACGGTGCAGTTGTTCAGGAGCCAAGGACGGAGAAAATCCACCTTTGTCTGAGTTCGCTTCATCATCGGGATTCCCAACGACTCTCGGTAAAGCGACACCCATCTACTAAACGCCTCCTGATTCGCAGCCTGCATTAACTCGCACTGAGGGCGGTCTTCCTCTCGAATAGCATCTGTGCTGATCGCGCGTAGTAAGCGAATGTACACATCTTCAACTACTTTGCCCGAGGCGATCCGCGGGCTCCGAGACGGGAGCTGCGTGGCACCTTCTACCTTTGCGCTCGACGATTGAGAGCCGCTTGCGTAACCATCCACTCCGTAGGCTTCATGAATAATCATTTCTTCAGTTGTCATTGTTGCTTCCAGCTCGCGCTCATCTAGCTCAGCTGTCGACAGCGTGGGAAACCCGAGTCGGGCAAGCACAATATCCAGTCTATCTCGCATGTTCATGTTACGAAGAAGCATCGCGTTCACATTCGCATTCCTTGACAGCACACCTAGCTCTTCAAGTGCATTGTCGTCCTCATCACTATCATCATCGGCTAATGGGCCATATTGACCGAGCGCCTCCGCACGTTGAAAAGCCGCAAATCCGGTAGCTTGCTTCGTGCGTGATTTGGCCTTCGCACTTGGCTTTTGTTTTGTGCTGGATTTGGAGGTCTTAGCTCCGACCGCTGCCGAGATCTTAGCGTTCTTAGCCGCAGACTGCGTCGAGTGAGACGTCTGCTCCGTCTTCTTTACTGCGCGTTGATCCTTCTTCGACCTCTTTACAGCGAAGCCATCGTCGCGAGCAGTGAGCGATGAAGCTGCATCCAGTCGCACGTCAGCTGGTGTAGTCAACGCTGGACTGGAGGCACTGGGCGCGATAGAACTAGTGTCGTTCGCCGTTGTCACCACCTCCGTACGTTCCAATAAGGCCGAGCCATTTTGCGCCAACTCGTCTTGCTGTGCCGTGAAAAGAGCGAGGAGCTCCGTAACTGAGTTCACCCGGTACGCCGAGTCTCCTGCCGGTGTAACCTTAGTCACCTCACCCTTGTACACTCGCGAACACCGAGCTTGCGTCTTGGCGAGTAGACGACCAGGGACCTTGCACATTTTAGCACTGTGTCTTGCATTGAAGCATCGCGTGCACGGAAATCGTAAATTGGCTTGGAAGTGATGGAGAGTTATCATCGTTCCGTTTAAGTCAACCCGTGTGACCCCCATCAGAGCGTCAGGACACTTGGCTTGAGCAAAAATGACTTTGTGGAATCTGTTGTCATAGATATCCGTTTTCTGCGACCGTGGATATTCAACATCGAGGACTTTAGTTCCTGCAAACTGCGACATCGCTCGTGCCAGTGCGGCAAGACCCAGCGCTCCAGCTCCATGGACATATAGTGCATACTGCAACTCCAGCAGTGCCGGCGAAAAGCTACCCGTTCCTTCATCCTGGGGTCGGCGCACCGTGTCATGGAGTGAAATCACGGCACGCTGGAAGCGTAAGACTTTCTTCACCCAGCTTTGAGCTGCACGCTTGGAGTAGAACACAAAGCTGAGCGTGTGGCTGCCGTCGTAAATAAATCGCTTCACGTCGTTGAGGAGGCCGCGCAACACCGGAAGCCCAATGCCAGTCGCGGGGTCTACGTTAGCCTTGTGTAGCTCTTCTAAGATGGCTACATGCGGCGCGTTCCTGGGTAGGTTAACGTAGGGTGGGAGGTTGGTCGTCAGCGTATAATTCATGTGTGCCTCATGAAAGTCTTCCGGCAGAGCACGATGTTCGCTGACCAGAATCTCCTTGATGAAGTTTGGAGGATGAGGAAGTTCCAACATACCGCTTGTATAAGCAAGTAAAGTCCCTTCTTCTGCCTCTGACCACGCTCGAATACTTTCATCGCAGCATGCGTTAGCTGGAGCGAGCGCCAAGTCTCGCATTGCTTGGACCTCTGATGGCCACTCCCGATCAATGTATGCCGGCCAATCCGTCGTCAGCGTCGTGAGCAGCATCTTCATCTCGTCTGTCTTCCAGACGCCCTGCATCATCCTGGACGCCATGGCCGCCTCCTTGGATGGGACACCTGCTGGAGTTGGCTCTGCGCGTACTCATTGCAGCCAGGTCCCACCGCCAAGAGGCCTCGGGCCGCGATGACCGGCACTGGAACCGCGCTGGTGTTGGTCATGCATCGCACTCGCTGCGCTGCAGTCCACCCGTCCGCTGTCGTCGCATCGTGAGCCGTCGTCTTGGAGCGCGGTGTCTGCATTCGACACGTGGGAAGTGGCTGGTGCCCGCTCAGAGCCGATCCCTCCCAGGGGGAGCCGGCCAGGGCTAGCTGCCCTGTGTCCGGAGGCTCTTGCGCTGGCGAAGCCGCCGTGGTGTCGAGCAGCAGTCAATACAAACTATAAGTATAGTCCGCAGGCGAGTTTATACTCCGTCCGTCTTTTCCCTACCGGGTGATTTGGAGAGTGCATGTGAGGTCTTACTCTGGCGTACAGCTATAATATATAGGTACAGGTGATAGCTTACTAAAAAATCTCTAGAAACGACTAAGGGGGTGATAGTGAGACAGTGGTGGGCTTCTACGTAGTATTTGTCCTTGCAGAATGTCTCCTCGTCCAAATAGACGGCCCACATGAACATCTTTCACATTGCCAGCACTCAGTAGGGCAAAAAGATGAACTGATAAGATATCCAAGAAGACAAGTTGAGCCATGATCCACTGTTGCGGTTGTATGGTCCAGGTCTTGCGATTCGGTCATATAATCAGCATGTTCAAATCCTGGACCTGATCTGCATAAGAACCAAAATAAAGGCAACCCAACGAGGACGAGCGTTAGACTGTGGATAAAACTCTCATTCATGCTGACGGATCACAATGTTTGTTTCCTCGCCACTGTTTTTTATTTTTCTCTTTTATTTTCCTGTTCGCGACATGCATTTCAATCCTTGCTCATCCACACTTTGTAGTCATTTATTCACTTTTTTGTTCATATTTCCAACCCATCCGTTTTGGTAAGCTCATTTGAAGTCGATCGAAGCTGAAGAGACCTGGGAAAGCTTCAAGTCCTCTTTAACATCCCTCGACCTGAAGAGATAATTCCGCTGATGTTCCGTATTTTGAATTTGAATTTGTTACAAGACACGCGTAGACGAGATGCCAGTTTAATCTGACGAGTACCTACATTCCTATTTTAGCGCCATCGATCCAACTCGTTCAAAAGAAGAGCATCGTGCTGCCGTTGGGAAAACTGAGATACTCAATTTGACGTCACTACAGGAGGTAGGGAAATCCGTCAGCAGGAAATAACGGTTTACTACGCAGAGCTCGCTACGGACGATATTACTGAGCAAGTAAATGGAAATTTATTAACTAGCTGAAAGCTTCACGTTGAAGCGGATTGACTGGCAACTACGATGGAAGTGGATCCATGAGAGATCTCCAAGAAAGTCGACCAAGTGGTAGATCAATACCTGCAGCTCGGTCTCCAATCGTCCACAACGCAACTTGCCTGGACGAGGACAAGCGCATCGTCAAGACCATGAAGCTCGCTGCTCTCGCCGTCGTCGCTGCCGTCGCTGTCGCGGGCGTTTCTGCTGCCGACCAGCCTGCCCTGCGCTCGGTGGACAAGCCGGCCGAGGTGGCCCCGGCTGCTGGTGCTGCGAACACCCCGAGTGGATCCAAGAAGGAGCAGTGCGGAGGCTGGGGAGGAGGCTGGGGCCCCTGGGGTGGAATGGGTATTGGCTGTGGCGGCTGGGGAGGAGGCTGGGGCGGAGGCTGGGGTCGTCCGTGGGGTGGCTGGGGATGGGGATGGTAAACGGTGACAACAAGCATCGACCAGGTGAAGCTTTCCCGACTCTCAAGCTTAGATCCATTCTCCAGAACACTGAAGTGCTCGAAAAGTTTAGCGCTTGCTACAGTACTATTCGGGTTATTATCGGCATGAGTTCTACAACAACCAGTTAACACAAACAATTTGTTGTTGACAAGTCCGCTAGCTGTGATTCCGTTTGCACTAGTGTGCATTTGTCGCCAACCGATGCGTTTGCTTTCAGAACACTGAGCTAATGACTGATGTCCCATGCATTTCAATCCTTGCTTTGTAGTCATTATTCACTTTTTTGTTCATATTTCCAACCCATCCGTTTTGGTAAGCTCATTTGAAGTCGATCGAAGCTGAAGAGACCTGGGAAAGCTTCAAGTCCTCTTTAACATCCCTCGACCTGAAGAGATAATTCCGCTGATGTTCCGTATTTTGAATTTGAATTTGTTACAAGACACGCGTAGACGAGATGCCAGTTTAATCTGACGAGTACCTACATTCCTATTTTAGCGCCATCGATCCAACTCGTTCAAAAGAAGAGCATCGTGCTGCCGTTGGGAAAACTGAGATACTCAATTTGACGTCACTACAGGAGGTAGGGAAATCCGTCAGCAGGAAATAACGGTTTACTACGCAGAGATTTAATTCCTTGGCTCTCTTTGCCTGCCCCGCGAAAAATAGTGGCGAGGAAAGTCAGAGCCAAGCGTAGTCTTTATTTCGCAAAAGCGCACTGGGGATAGGAGTTTTGTCTAAAGCTCTTCATTGTTGAAGCCATCTTCTGGGATGTACAGCTAGGCCACCCACATCTCCCCCATGTCTCCATCTAGCACACCTGGGCAAGTGGTTGGAAGTGCGGAAACGTGTCCTCCTTCTGCCGCTTGCAAGAGTTGTTAAAAGTGCCCTGACGGGCATCGGGGACGTTGCAGCATTTCAGGTTGCCGAGTCTGTTGGATGATCGAGCCACCTGATGCGTCGCTGGCACTCTGGGTAAACTTTGCGGTCAAGAATTCAGAGTTCTCGTATCTGTTGTCAGCGGCTCCAGCGCACTGTCGGAGAGCACCGTGGCTGATGCCAAGAGGTTATACACACATAAAGACGACTTGTGTCGCTGTGGGTGGACTTACGTTGGCATCAGCAGAGCGGCGAGGGCAACAAAGACGAGGTGGAGCTTTATTCTAAGGAGCGTGCGGCCGGTGAGGTAGTTTAGCTGCAGTTGAGAGATTCATCCATGGTCCCCTTCTGTGTGCGGAGTTGACCAATACCTGATGAGAAAAGCAGACCAACAAACCGATGCGGTACGTACTACGTACTACGTGTCTCGGCCAGATTTGGCAGACTGCATTCGATTGCCAGTACTTACAGTATGTATCTACGAAAACGCGATGACTTCGAAACCTTGGCTACAACTCTACTGCTCATTGCATTTGTTGGCTTGGTGCTGTGTGCTCGTCGGTGCAGGAGTATGAACCAATCTATGCAGGAGCGGGATCCGTACTATTCGTGTGGCTAATCTGGAAATGCCTACTACGTAATGCTCCAGCTTTCAGGTTTCCGATCAATCCAGGTCGAACCTTGGCGATGCAGTCAACGAGTATCTGTTAGAAATGCAGTTATGTTGAAGAAAAAGAGCCTCACATGCTCCTTAGAACGAAGCTCCACCTCGTCGTTGTTGTTTTGTCCCGCGTTTGTGCTGCGGTTTCTAACCGTCCTAAGTCCATAGATTGTTTGCTGCGTGTCCAAGGAGGATTTAGAGCTGCTGGAAGCCGCAGTGTTTGAATCCGAAGAGCAGCATGACGACAAGCTGCGACTGTATTCGGTCTCTTTCACTATCGAGAAGCGGGAGGATGAAACACGACAACACGGAGTGCGTGCCCCATACTTCTGCCATTTCGATTTTTGTTTATAGGCATACTATGATCATTAAGCTTATCCACTGTCTAAAGCTCTTCATCGTTGAAGCCATCTACTGGGATGTACAGCTAGGCCACCCACATCTCAAAGAGAGCCAAGGAATTAAATCTCCCGCAATCAATTCCATCATATGCTCAGGGCGAGCTCTGAATTGGGCCTGCTAACATCCTTGAGGACCCCACGGTTGCATGAATCGACCGACTTCAAACATGCCGTCCAAAAACGGATGATTTGAAAGTGTCGAAGTGCTGAAGAGTATGGAGTGAAAATTGAAGGGGCTCCATGACCTCAGTAGTGCCCGCCACTTCGGTCAGTCCTCTGCTGAAAACAAACGCATCAGTTGGTGACAAATGCACGCACAGTATTCCAAAAGAGTCACAGGTTTAGAGGACTTCGTCAACAACACAGTGTTCTTGCTAAATGGTTGTTGTAGAGCCCAATGAAAGAATAGTCTGAATGCTACCACGCGCTAACTTCTTTGAGCACTTGAGGTTCTGGAGACGAAGCTTTAAAAATGTTGTAAGAGCTTCACGCAGTCGATGTTTGTTGTCACCGTTTACCATCCCCATCCCCAGCCACCCCACGGACGACCCCAGCCTCCGCCCCAGCCTCCTCCCCAGCCGCCACAGCCAATACCCATTCCACCCCAGGGGCCCCAGCCTCCTCCCCAGCCTCCGCACTGCTCCTTCTTGGATCCACTCGGGGTGTTCGCAGCACCAGCAGCCGGGGCCACCTCGGCCGGCTTGTCCACCGAGCGCAGGGCAGGCTGGTCGGCAGCAGAAACGCCCGCGACAGCGACGGCAGCGACGACGGCGAGTGCAGCGAGCTTCATGGTCTTGACGATGCGCTTGTCCTCGTCCAGGCAAGTTGCGTTGTGGACGATTGGAGACCGAGCTGCAGGTATTGATCTACCACTTGGTCGACTTTCTTGGAGATCTCTCATGGATCCACTTCCATCGTAGTTGCCAGTCAATCCGCTTCAACGTGAAGCTTTCAGCTAGTTAATAAATTTCCATTTACTTGCTCAGTAATATCGTCCGTAGCGAGCTCTGCGTAGTAAACCGTTATTTCCTGCTGACGGATTTCCCTACCTCCTGTAGTGACGTCAAATTGAGTATCTCAGTTTTCCCAACGGCAGCACGATGCTCTTCTTTTGAACGAGTTGGATCGATGGCGCTAAAATAGGAATGTAGGTACTCGTCAGATTAAACTGGCATCTCGTCTACGCGTGTCTTGTAACAAATTCAAATTCAAAATACGGAACATCAGCGGAATTATCTCTTCAGGTCGAGGGATGTTAAAGAGGACTTGAAGCTTTCCCAGGTCTCTTCAGCTTCGATCGACTTCAAATGAGCTTACCAAAACGGATGGGTTGGAAATATGAACAAAAAAGTGAATAATGACTACAAAGCAAGGATTGAAATGCATGGGACATCTGTCATTAGCTCAGTGTTCTGAAAGCAAACGCATCGGTTGGCGACAAATGCACACTAGTGCAAACGGAATCACAGCTAGCGGACTTGTCAACAACAAATTGTTTGTGTTAACTGGTTGTTGTAGAACTCATGCCGATAATAACCCGAATAGTACTGTAGCAAGCGCTAAACTTTTCGAGCACTTCAGTGTTCTGGAGAATGGATCTAAGCTTGAGAGTCGGGAAAGCTTCACCTGGTCGATGCTTGTTGTCACCGTTTACCATCCCCATCCCCAGCCACCCCACGGACGACCCCAGCCTCCGCCCCAGCCTCCTCCCCAGCCGCCACAGCCAATACCCATTCCACCCCAGGGGCCCCAGCCTCCTCCCCAGCCTCCGCACTGCTCCTTCTTGGATCCACTCGGGGTGTTCGCAGCACCAGCAGCCGGGGCCACCTCGGCCGGCTTGTCCACCGAGCGCAGGGCAGGCTGGTCGGCAGCAGAAACGCCCGCGACAGCGACGGCAGCGACGACGGCGAGAGCAGCGAGCTTCATGGTCTTGACGATGCGCTTGTCCTCGTCCAGGCAAGTTGCGTTGTGGACGATTGGAGACCGAGCTGCAGGTATTGATCTACCACTTGGTCGACTTTCTTGGAGATCTCTCATGGATCCACTTCCATCGTAGTTGCCAGTCAATCCGCTTCAACGTGAAGCTTTCAGCTAGTTAATAAATTTCCATTTACTTGCTCAGTAATATCGTCCGTAGCGAGCTCTGCGTAGTAAACCGTTATTTCCTGCTGACGGATTTCCCTACCTCCTGTAGTGACGTCAAATTGAGTATCTCAGTTTTCCCAACGGCAGCACGATGCTCTTCTTTTGAACGAGTTGGATCGATGGCGCTAAAATAGGAATGTAGGTACTCGTCAGATTAAACTGGCATCTCGTCTACGCGTGTCTTGTAACAAATTCAAATTCAAAATACGGAACATCAGCGGAATTATCTCTTCAGGTCGAGGGATGTTAAAGAGGACTTGAAGCTTTCCCAGGTCTCTTCAGCTTCGATCGACTTCAAATGAGCTTACCAAAACGGATGGGTTGGAAATATGAACAAAAAAGTGAATAAATGACTACAAAGTGTGGATGAGCAAGGATTGAAATGCATGTCGCGAACAGGAAAATAAAAGAGAAAAATAAAAAACAGTGGCGAGGAAACAAACATTGTGATCCGTCAGCATGAATGAGAGTTTTATCCACAGTCTAACGCTCGTCCTCGTTGGGTTGCCTTTATTTTGGTTCTTATGCAGATCAGGTCCAGGATTTGAACATGCTGATTATATGACCGAATCGCAAGACCTGGACCATACAACCGCAACAGTGGATCATGGCTCAACTTGTCTTCTTGGATATCTTATCAGTTCATCTTTTTGCCCTACTGAGTGCTGGCAATGTGAAAGATGTTCATGTGGGCCGTCTATTTGGACGAGGAGACATTCTGCAAGGACAAATACTACGTAGAAGCCCACCACTGTCTCACTATCACCCCCTTAGTCGTTTCTAGAGATTTTTTAGTAAGCTATCACCTGTACCTATATATTATAGCTGTACGCCAGAGTAAGACCTCACATGCACTCTCCAAATCACCCGGTAGGGAAAAGACGGACGGAGTATAAACTCGCCTGCGGACTATACTTATAGTTTGTATTGACTGCTACTCTCAAGACAGAAAAGGCAAAAATGCATCAACTCATATAATCTTAGCAGTTTATCTCACACTACGCCGTCTCCGGCGTCTGCCAGTGGGTCCCTCCTTGAGACGGACAACTCAAAACATCTGAACCAAACTTCACTGCTTCTAAAAGCCCTTCGGCCTCCTCTCCTTCTCTCTTTTCCTCCCCCTCGGTCCGTTCGATCCATCGCGAGGTGGCGGAAACTCTTCATCTTCTTCATCCTCTCTCTTTTGTTTCTCTTCTTTTTCTCTCCTTAGCAGCAGCGAAACCCTCGTCAGCTTTGTCTTGCGTCTTCCTTCTCAACGATCGACGTCACTTCTTAGTACTTGGGCGGGTACTGCTGCTGCGGCGGGTACTGCTGAGGCGGGTACTGGTGGTACTCTCCGGGGGGCGGAGCGTAACCGGCCGGGGGCGGCGCGTAACCCGGAGGAGGCGGGCCATAGCCCGGCTGCCCCGGAGGCGGTGGGCCGTAGCCCGGCTGCTGCTGCACCACGACGGGCTGCACGTACACGGGCTGGCCGTTGCGGTACTCGTCCGAGTAGCGGCCGCCGCGGCGGCGGTCGTCGCCCGAGTCGGCGGCCGAGGCGCAGCAGGCGCCGCAGAGCGCGCCGCACAGGCAGCACTCGAGCATATCGCACTCGTCCTCCATGGTTCTGAGTCTGGTGTGAGGTGTGTTGGTTGTGTGGTGTGGCGGTCTGAGTCCGCGGCGCTCGCTTGATGTGAGGTCGGGGACGGAAAACGAGAAGTGATGGCGTGGGCGCTTGAGGTCGCGGTCCGTAGCTGGCGCTGCGTTCGATTTGACTGTAGTTGAGTATGGGGAGGTAGTCAGTTCCCGGCTGCGCAGAGACGCGGCGATGTGTCGGCTCAAGAGGGATTTCGGCCAATGAGCGAGCCATTAGGGACCGAAGCATCCCCCCTGATGCGGGCATGCAATCATCAAGCAAAATCCAGCAGCCATCGAAGCAGCCTGCTTGCCTAGAGCTGCTGCCATCTTGATGGCAGGAAGGCACTCGTCTTCTGCTTTGCCCGTGCAGAATGGTCCGACGCAAGCGGTTGATAGCGTCGCGGGGGTGGCTGCGAAATAATAATCTGGAGCAGAAGGAGTTTTGCTCTATTACCGCGTACGCGCGGTTGTGGCGACGGAACGACCAATTTGTTGCCGGCGATCGTCGTGCACTTCGAGCAAAATGTGTTGCTGCCTGCCTCAGGCGAGTCTGCCTTGACGCGCACGTATCTCATCGAGCAAAGCGCAGCGTAGCGCTCCAATTGAGACCAGCCTTCCTCACGCAGCTGAGATCCTTGGCAGTCGCAAAATCCACATCACCTGCTGGATCCGTCATGGCTACATGGTACATGCAACTTCAACACAGCGAGCGATTGTGTCACACCACGCGCGTTAAATGCAGCTTACTATCCTACGCACGCTTTACTTGATGAAGAGGGGCGCGACGCAGGCGTTCTCCCAGCGCACGACGGTCATGATGAGCTCCAGCATCCAGTGGGCCGCGAAGTTCATGGTTCCGGCGCTGATCGAGCCGCCGAACGAGATCTCGCAGTCCGTGAGCATGCCGTCCGCGTCGGGCACGCGCGAGAGCGTCGTCCAGTGGAAGAGGTCGATCCAGGCCTCGCCCTCGCCCAGCGCCTGCTGGATCCCCGGCGCCGGGATCGTGCGGAAGCAGACCGTGTAGCCGCTCGTCGTCTGCAGCCGGAAGAGCAGGTAGACCGTGTGGAAGCTGCGCCCCATGGCGCGGTAGTTGGTGTGGCGGCGCACCACGAGCGCGTCGCGGTTCACCACCTGCAGGATCTCGAGGTCCAGGCTCACCTTGGACGAGAAGACCACGCGCCGCATGAACTCGAGGTCCGAGAAGGTGCGCCAGGACTCCTCCATGAGCCGCTCGCAGCTCTGGTTCTCGAAGAGCTTGCGGAAGCAGAAGATCATCTTGGACGCGTCGTCGTCCAGGCGCCGGCGGTCGCTCCAGCCGAAGAGCGACGAGCCCGTCGTGACGAAGTCCTGACCCGCCTCGAAGCGCGTGATGACGTCGTACGAGTCGCGCATGATGGCGAAGCACGTCTCGTGGGCCAGCGGCTCGAAGTGCGCGTGCGCCACGGCCTGACGCCGCGGGTCGCTCTCGGCCCCGTCGAACTCGGCGGCCAGCGCCTTGAACGAGTCGCGGAAGAGCTGCTGCACGTGCAGCACCTGGTGCAGCTGCTTCTGCTCCCTGCGCAGCGCCGCCGCCTCCGACGACAGGCGCAGGAACTTGTTGCGCAGCACCTGCACTTGAGAGGGGTCCAGCAAGACGCCGCGCTCGTGCTGCGGGTCGCTGCCGTCCCCCGCGTCGCCGGAGCCCATGGCCGCGAGCCGCAAGTACTCGCGCTCCAGCACCTTGACCTCGTCGCGCATCCCCTTGAGCGAGCCCTGGCGGCGCTGCCGCGACTTCTTCTCGATCTCCGAGCGCCGCGCACGCTGCGAGCTGGCGCTGGTGCTGGCATCGTCCTTCTTCTGGTTTGTCTTCTTGGTGGCGGCCGCGGGCTTGCGCGTCTCGCT
The DNA here is from genome assembly GCF_000149755.1 of Phytophthora sojae. Lineage (NCBI taxonomy): Eukaryota > Oomycota > Peronosporomycetes > Peronosporales > Peronosporaceae > Phytophthora > Phytophthora sojae. The sequence continues at coordinate 2,107,193 of NW_009258117.1, forward strand.
AGTCGATTTGTTGGTCGGCGAGAAGCTGCTCAGCAGCTTGTCGACGTCGTTTTCGCGCAGCTCCAGCTGCTGGACCTGCGGTTGCGGCGCCAGGAGCTCCATGGTCCTCCACCGAAATCGTTTCGTCAGCGGAGACCTGGCCGGGCCTGACTCAGGCGCAAAAGGGCAACGCAGCGCTGATCTGGACAAGAGGCACTTGTCCTCCCTGCGGCGGTTCTCGGTGTTTGGGCATTGCGTCATCGGAAGCGTGCAGTACACTGATTGGATGAAACAGCTGCTGGTCCATCAAGTTGAACTCGGTGCTGGACGCTCGCCATGCATGTTTTGGATTGACGTGTAATAATACATCATGAGCTTACAGTTAGCCCAGTTAAATGCTCTTGAGGAAGAGCGGAGCCACGCACATGTGCTCCCAGCGCAGCACGGACAGGGCGAGCTCGAACAGCCAGTACTTGGACGCGAGGAGCTGCTTGGCGTCGGGGATGTAGCCGCCCGTCGAGATCTCGCACCCGGCCGGCCGGCCCTCCTCGTCGAACGCCTGATTGAAGTGGGTCCTGTAAGCATTATACAATGTAGTCCTGTAAGCTCATCGTGTGAGGTTGCAGGGATAGATAGCTGGGCCCAACGTACCAGTGGAAGACGTCGTAGTAGAACTCGTGCGGCTCCAGCGCGTCCATGAGCTCGGGCGCTGGGATCGTCCGCATGCACAGCGTGTAGCCCGTGGGCGTCTGCAGTCGGAAGATGATGTTGACCATGACGAAGGTCACCGGCATGTTCGGGACCTTCTGGTCTCGGCGGGCAATGTGGAGATCGTCGCCGAGCGTCTGAACAACCTGCCAGCGCGTCGTGGTCGATGAGTTGAAGGAGAGGTGCGCCATGGAGTCGGGGTGGGTGAAGACGTCCCAGGTCTGCGTCAGCAGCTTCTCGGCGCTCTCGAGCGGGAAGGTCTTGGTGAAACCGTACTGCAGCGCCATGTCCTCGTCGAGTCTGCGGTTGTCCGTCCAGCCCATGAAACTGGCGCCCGTCGACTCAAAGTACCCGCCGCTGTCGTCGAAGCGCTTAATCTTTTCGTACGTCTCCCGAACCAGCTCGTAGCACTCGACTGGCGTGCGGACCCGCACCCGAGTAGCGAACGACGAGCTCCGAGGCACGCCAGTGTCCCAGATAACGCCGTCGTCGTCGTCTTCTTGGCTCTCTCCAGCCGTAATACGACCAGCACCGATAGTTCTTTTGGCCATGGCCTCCGCCGTGCGTTGGAAGACTTCGTGGCTCTCCAGCAGCTTGAGCAGCTTCCGTCGATCCTCCTCGAGCGCCTGCGTGACCAGCGACAACTGCGAGTACTGGTGCTGCAACGCCGACTTCCTCGAGCTCACCAGTCTGTCCTCGGCAGTGTCCTCCTGTCTCGCGGCCATCTCCTCGTAGACGTCCTCCAGCTGCTTCACTTCTTGGCGCATGCGGCGCAGCACGTTTTGCCGTCTCTGTCTCGACTTCTTCTCAATGGCCGAGCGCCGCGCTCTCTTGGCCTCAGGCGAGTCATCGTCCAGGCCAACATCAACACCCTTGGTCTCCCGCGGACTCAGAGTCGTGAGCTCCTCCTGCCACTCCGCCGTCATGGCCTCGAGAGTCGGGGAGACAGTTGCGGACACTTGCAACGCCGAAGGAGACACCCACGCCACTGGACTCGCATCAGGTTGACGCAGCAGACTGACGGTGTCTTCTTCTTGGCTCAAGTGGCTCACTTCACTGACTGGATCGTCCGCGAACGCCTCGAGGAACGCGCGTTGCATAGCGGGGGACAGAGGCGGGAGTGGCTCCAAGTCCAACGGCGCGTGGTCATCGCGCGCGTCCTGCAGCGAGGAGGCCATCGCGGTCTTGCTTCCTTCCCCGAAATGTGGGTCACTCACGACGCCACGCTCGACAATGAAGGAAGGGTGCGAGGTCCGACCTTTTTACCCTACCTAATCAAAAGGTCAACTACACTGTACTGATGGAATGTCTGGGTGGGTGGGGCGGGTTTTGCTTTGTGTCATTGCTAAGTGAGCTCGCAGCAACGATAAAATGCTGTACTACGCGATAGTAGTGCTTCTAATACTGATGGGTTGGTGAGTGGGTGAGTGAGTGATCGGTCTCGTTATATCTGCTTGAGGAACAGCGGCCCGACGCACGCGTTCTCCCAGCGCAGCACGGAGCACACGAGCTCGAACAGCCAGTACGACGACTTGAGCTGGTTCTGGTCTTCGATCGACCCGGCGGCTACGAGCTCGCAGCCTGCGGGCTCGCCGTGGTCGTCATACACTCGGTTAAAGTGCGTCCTGCAAAGCAAAAACCGTCCTATTAGAGCCAAATAGAATGCGAGTTGCTGGATCTCGGACGTACCAGTGGAAGAGCTCGTAAAAGTATTCGTGGGGGGACATGGCGGCGTGAATCTCCGGTGCGGGGATGGTTCGCATGCATAATGTGTAGCCCGACGGGGTCTGCAGGCGGAACATGACCTGAATGGAGGCGAACGTCGTCTCGACGGTGGGGATCCTGTGGTCTCTCCGGACGATGAGCAGGTCGTCGTTCAGCTCCTGCAGCACCTCGTACCGCGTGTCAATGGACTCGTCGAAGGACATTTCCCTGAATTTGTGCCCGTCTGAGAAGATCTCCCACGTCTTCATGAGCAGCCCCTCGGCGCTCTCCATGGGGAACTTCTTGGTGAAGCCGTACTGCAGCGCGCCCGTCCGCGAGTCGTACTTGCGCTTGTCCGTCCAGCCCATGAAGTTGGCGCCCGTGGTCTCAAAGTTCTCGCTCTCGTTGAAGCGCTGAATCTGCTCGTACGACTCGCGCACGAGCGCGTAGCACTCGGCCACGCTCATCCTCTTGAACTCGGCGCGGAAGGACGCGCTGGGCGGCACGCCCGTGTCCCAGACCTCGTGCTTCTTCTTCTCGGCCAAGTCCTCGTCCGACAGGCTGCGCACCGTCCTCTGGAACTCCTCGTGCTGCCTGAGCAGCGCCTGCAGCGCCTCCTGGTCCTCCTCCAGCGCGTGCGCGACCAGCGACAGCTCCGAGTACTTCTGCTGCAGCTCGTCCACGGCTCCGAAGCCGTCCCAGGCCACGGGCGGCGCGTCCTTGCGCTGCGCCATGGCGGCGTACACGCCCTCGAGCTGCTTGACCTCCTCGCGCATGCGGCGCAGCACGTTCTGCCGCCGCTGGCGCGACTTCTTCTCGATGGCGGAGCGGCGCGCGCGCTTGTCCTCGGCCGTCTGCTTCTTGCTCATGCTCTTGCTCTTGCTCTTGTTCTCGCTCGGGCTCATGGTCTTGAGCTGCTGCGAGGCCGGCGCGGGGGCTGGCGAGGGCGAGGACGCCGCGCGCGGCTTGGTGCTGACGGCGTCGTCGTCGCTGCTGCAGGGCCACGCGTGCGTCGAGGACGACGGCGTCTCGAGCTTGATCACGGCCGCGTCCTGGCTCTTCTCGAGCTCCGTCATGTCCGCGAAGGCCTCGGTGAACGCGCGCTCCATGGTGGGGGACAGCGGCGGCAGCGCCGTGAGCGCCAGCGGCTCCGGCAGCGCGTCCATGCCTCGATCACTCGATCAATATATGAGTGGCGAATTTGGGTGTCTTACTTTCTGCTAAGGGAAAGTGCCATCGGGAATGGGTCAAGTGGTCGGTCGGCTGCGAATTGAATTTTTACCGGGCGTGACCAATTTCCGGCAGATCCAGAACGAAGAAACGACGTTTTCCGCCGGCTTAGTCCGCTGAGTCCGTGTCCGACGGAGGACTGTATTTCTCTAATAGTCCGCCGTGGAGCGCCGACGCCCGCTTCCTGTCGATCGAGCTGGATGGGGACCCATCGCGTCGGCTTTGGCTCTTTTCAGTCAGCTGAGAAAACGGTGCTGCGGTTATCTTCGCTGTGCTCTCTAAGAGGGTAGTCATGCTTGACTGCACCAACCCGCACGTCGGAAGACCGAGTTGTAAGAACGACTTGAGCTAAAGACATCAGACGGTACGAGAAAAAAATCGTCAATTCGGCGTCGTTGCGAGTGCTTCCAGTTGGAGTTTGCATGCAGGCCTATTGCAAACTTTGCCGACGCAAAGATCCCTGATGTCCATGGTGTATTTTAGCTCTGCTCGACGTGCGCAATGCAAAATGGGCCTTTTTTCGAGTGGGCCGTTTTCTGCATTCAAAAATCAAGCCATCAGCAGCGCTATCAAATCACACGATTGCTCGTGCGTTGGCGCTTTCACGTATCGTCGCTTCGTGCATGAAGTCAAGTGCAACGTCTTCACAAGATCTTGCGGGTCAATGAGATCGAGAGGAGGCGAGCTTGTCTCGGTGGCAATGCTGCCAACCACTCAAACACGAGTGCATGCATCCAGCCGCTGAGCCTCAAAGCAGCCGCGTCCAGCTCGCTGACGACCAGCGAGCCCTGTCTGTCTCCCGACGTCCTCAACGAACGTGTGGGCCAACTGCAACCTGCAGGGCCGGGTGCGCGATGCCTACTTTTTTGCCGAGTACATAGAGCCCTGTGTGGTACAGATAGAGCCGTGGAGGAGCACCACCGGCCCGGTGGCACGGGAGTTGAAGCTAGAGTTGTTACGCTGCTAAAAATGAGTTAATAGCTATGATTGCAAACAATGTTTTTAACGTTAAATACGTTAAATATTTTCTGCGAGAGGAAAAAAGGTGCGGTCACTTTCGTAATTATCGAGGTACTTATCCCCTTGAAGTTGACCTTCACACACTCCACTTTTAAGCGCTTCGAATACCTCGATGTGGGCCGCGCTTAAGGCTTCCCGCGCTGTCTGACCGAGTGCAGGGGAATGCTGCCAAGGGCATACAGTGTAGACTTTAGGTTGCTCGACCACATCCACCATCTTCTCCTTACTCGTACGCTGCGCGCAGCACGTCTCGAAATCCCCGCAAGTCTTTGCTTCACAAGTCAACTTCCTATGGGCTACACAAGTCCTCTACAACTGGGCCGCGACTCCGATGGGCCGCAAGGACGACCCTGTATGGGGCGAGTTCGATGTCGTCGTCCCGAAGTCCAAGCCGACGAAGCCCCACCCCGATGTGTCGTGCCGTCACTGCGGTGCATTGGTCATGAATGCCCAGCCCGGCCGTCATCTCTATCCACATATCCGCTTCTGCTCCAGAGCCCCAGCGACAACGAAGGCCACCTGGGCAACGTACGACGCGCAGAAGAAGCGTAAGGCAAGGCCTGGGATGTTTTCGCCGTCGAAGAGCCGTCGCACAAGCTACAGTGGCTCTCCAGCAACAAATTCCCCAATCGTACTCAGCAAGGAGGAGGAATCAAGCATTCATCTGGACATCGCGATGGTCTTCTACACTGCTGGAATCCCGTTCCGCGCGGTCGAGAATGCGTACACGCGCAAGATGTTTAAGCGTCTGACTCCTGCGTTGAAGCTTCCAACCCGGCAGGCGCTAGCGACCACCCTGCTCGTTAAAGCCTATGAACTGGAGAAGGCCAACCTGGCTGAGCGTCTTTCAAAGCAAACGTTTCTGGTTATCATCACTGATGGCTGGTCCAACGTAAACCGCGAGAGTATCGTGAACTACGTGTTGTGGTCACCCGCCATGCGTCCAATGGTGTGGTCATCGGGTACTACGGGTTCTGAGGCACACACGGGGGACTACATGGCATCGGAGCTTCTGCGAGTCATTGCTGAGGTAGAAGGCGTGGCCGGCGCTGGCAAAGTCTACGCCGTTGTGTCGGACAACGCAGCCAACATGAAAAAGGCTGGCCGACTGGTTGAAGCTAAGCACCCAAACGTGGTCTTCAACGGATGCTCGGCGCACGCCATGAACCTGCTCCTGAAGGATACCTTCAAGATCAAGTTGTTTGGAGACGTGCTGAAGAAGGCCATCAAGATCGTCAAGTTTGTGCGCGCTAGATACCTGCTGCTCGATCAAGTTCGGCGTTACCGGCGCCAGCTACAAAAAGCCAGGAAGACAGGCGAGTTAGCGGTCCCTGTGTCAACGAGATGGTACGCTCAAGAAAAATGCATCAAGAGCGTCGTTCGCAACAAGACAACGCTGAAGGCAGCTTTGGCGGACTCGGAGCTTATGAAGCACTACACGGACAAAGAGAGTCAGGTGAAGCTGGACGAAGTTCAAGGTATTGTCAACGATAAGCAGTTTTGGATCAAGGCGAAGGTTGTCGTTCGGCTGACGAAACCGGTTACACGAGCACTAGCTGTCCTGGAGACGGATGCTTGTTCGAACTCAATGATCCTGCACGAGTTTCTTCGGCTGTATCAGGCGCCAGAGTACACTGAAGGTATCGCAGCTTTAGCCGGCAGCTCCGTTCAAGATGAAATTCGCAAGCTGATTGCTAGTCGATGGGACTTCATTCGTCCACCGTCCGATTCCACGACGGTTGCATACCTGCTGGATCCGTCCAAGGACATCTTCAACTTACCGAGCGGTAGCCTTGACGGCAGTGGTGGTGTCGGATCGAGCGGAGACAGTTCTGACGGAAGCTGCCCTATCAACGAAGCTATACCCGACCCTCAAGACAGTCCGCTTTGTAAGGCGGTACGCTCCGCTGTAAAGCTTGCCGAGCGTTTTGGCCTCCCACCCGACGTGAGCTCAGCTCAGTTTTGCGCATCGCTGCTATCTTTTGTAAAGACGAAGAAGAACTGGACTGCTGCTCAGAGGGAGGCTGCTAGTGAGGACTCACCACTGGACTGGTGGACACTCGACGACCAATTTCCTGTTCTTCACAAGTTCGCAGAGAAAATTTTGAGCATCCCGACTTCGTCTGCAGCAAGTGAGCGCCTGTGGAGTGTGCAAGGATTTACACACAGCAAGCTTCGAAACCGCCTCAAGGTCGCAACAGTCGAGAAGTTGTCGTTCATCTACACGAACAACGGAGATGCGAAACCAACTCGACTGCGGCATTGTACAAGACTTCTCCTCGGCCGATAGAGCTCGATAGCGACAGTGACAGCGACAGTGACGAGCAAGAAGCTGAAGATTCTCTGTTTGACATTAACGACATGGAGTTCGAGTATCTCTTGGACGCAGTCGTGAGTGTGGACATTTCGCAGTAATCGATTTCTTTAGTCCTTGCCTTCACAACAATAAACGCTTTGCTTCTGAGCGTAAGGCGCACTAACGTTCACAATATAACACACGCTTTGCTAATACACACCGATATCACATGTAGAGTGCTATTCTCGATTAAGATTTCAAATGTAATCCACAGCAATGACGCAAGCCAACACCCCCACTACTGAGCCGATTCCATGATACAGCTGCAGACGGTGGAGTAGCGAGGTGTCGGACAGGGCACACACCTTCTTCTGCGTTTACGAATACTCGCGCCCAGCAACGTCTGCGTCGTGGCCATTGACAACAACGAATTGAGCACCCCCGTCCGCGCGTTGTACACCGCGTGGCTGTTGTCGGGCAATGAGAAGCCGAGAAGCGTTGATTCACTTGAGCGCCAGTCCGCGACTCGAACGGCACCTTGCACTTCTTCAAAGTCCTCTCAAGGAGGACGAGGCCGTCCAGCCGGCCGAACGCGAAGACACCTCTTCTCGATCGCACAGCACAGCTGCAGCGACGTTAGATACAGCTCTGTGTCCGTGTCGTTGGGGAAGGCCACGCGGAAGGTGCGATTGGTGCCGTGGCTCGAGCCCTTGTCATGCATCAGCTCATAAATGATCCAGCAGCAGCTCGCACTTGCCTTCTTTCGTGGCGTCGTAGGCAGCCGCACTGCCAATGAGGCCGGCACCGACCGTCACGCGGTCGTACAGTGGAGTCGCCATCAGGACGCAAATCGGGGAATGGCACGAGCTGCATTTCAAGCGCGTTGGAAGTCCTGTCGATCCACGCCCGCCAGTCGAAGCTCCGCGGCCAGCGCCGCCTCCGCGAGCGCCTCAGGCGTGATGTCCGCTGTGAACTGCACCACGTCAGGGGGGTAGCACTTCCCACACTACGCCCACGTGCGTACTTACCACGGAAAGCTCGTATTTCGCAGCCTCCAGAATCGTGAAGTAGAGGCTCTCTTGGCCAGCGAGCTGTCGGTTGAGGAAGATGTGGTCTTGACACAGTACGTCGCGCACTTTGAAGCCGGGCACGGCGCCGTAGAGCGTCACGCAGTAGTGCCGTCGGTGCTTCTCCAACATCTCCTCGAGCAGCAGCCGTGTAAACCCACTCTCGAGCCCCTCGCGCAATGACGCACGCAGCACGAGGTTCTAGCGACACGTGTGCGAGATTCCGATGGCCGTATTCACCGAGAACACGAGAATATTTATGATCTTGTTGAGAAGGACGCTGGCACCGTCCACGAAGCCGAAGAGCGAGTGATCCGTGTACACGGTCTTGACGCCCAGGTCCAGCGCTTTGGTCTACAGCAGACACTCGTGCATGAGGGTGGACGTGGCCTGGTGACCATGCACGATCCGCACCTGCTCGCGGACGCGGATGGCCCGGAACAGCGCCAAGTGGCCCACGAACGTCATGTACGTCACGATGTCCAGAAAGTGCATCACCGGCAGGTAGTACAGCTTGTCATGTAACGCCCGCCCGCGCGCTGAGTGGGGTGTTGGCGGCGCCGTCGGGGCCACTCTGACCTTGGGTCCGGGAACGGCATACGTGAGCACGATGACATTGTGGCCACCGCGCAGCAGGCACTGCGAGAGCGATCGCATGGGCATCTCCACGCCGACCAGGAGCGGGAAGAAGTCGCAGCACATGACGATGCACAGCCGCCGCACCGTAGTCCAGCATGAGTAGCGAGAAATCTTTCAGCAGCAGCAGCAGCGTACCAAACAGCATGTTCAGCACTGTTAGAGCGTGCTGACGCCGCCACGAGAGCGCGATGTCCAGCACGGGCGAGAATGCACTGTCCAAACCAGACTAGTAGCATCTCCACGTAGCGTTCACGCGTGGCGCTGATGACCACCTTGGCACAGTCGCTGTGCCCACGGCGGCGGTGCCCCAAGCACGGTCCTTCGGTCTGGCCATCCACAGATCTCAGCCCCACCTCCTTCATCTCGGACAACTCCGTGCCTTGGGGGGGGGGGGATGGCGCTAGCCGCAGATGGTAGAGTCGTCTTCGTCCAGGTCAGGATCGAGGGGGCGGCGTCCACGTCGGGATCAGAGGTGACGTCGTAAGGCCGCGGCGCCGACGTACGTCTGCACCGAAGACGATAGCCCTTGGCGCGCTGGTTCTGCGTCAGGTCCTCGCGGGGCTTACGCTTGCGCGGAGTACTTCGTCAGCCTGATAGAGTCCTCCTTTGAGAATTGAGTGCATGGCTGTAAATACAGAATAGCTGCCTCAAATGGGTTCAGCCAAATCTTGCCTTTTAATTATTAATAACTGCGCGCAATTTTGTGATTAACTGATATTAACGTTAATATCACTTTTCCCCCTCTAAAAAACAACTCTAGTTGAAGCTCAATGGGCTGGAACTGAAAGGGCAATGTGGATCGGGCCAATATCCAGGCAGTCTACCTGGCAGGATTCAATGTTTGAAGTCCGCCTTCATGGCAACTTTGGAGCAGGTCTCAGCGTACTCCTTGAAATGTATCGAGACTGGAGCAAAAAGCAGCAATCCAATGGTTTAGGCCAGGTGAGCATCGACGAAACTCGCAGCAAAGTTTGAAACACCAATCTCTTCACAATAATTTGTTGTAAATTTGCTTGCCGCTCCGAGGGACACACGTAATTAGACGTATTTGTGGGGAAATTGTCGTCAATCCTTGCTACTACGCTGCACACACGTGCAGAGTCCAACTCAGAGGGGAAGGTGAGTACATGAGTAGGAGCTAGAACCGTTGCATCGCCAAGGTAAACCTCGTGGGACCAGCTAGTGCCAGCCCAACAGAGACCGGCTTAGGGAGAGGACATTCTTAGGCAGCCGGCAACCCGGGCAGGTCTGTGGGCCTGTCCTCACGCATTCTGTATACCCGAATGTAAATACAGGGGCGAGCGTGGACCCTTCCTGTACGGACACACCCATCGGGTCCGCTCCAGGTCCACCACTCCACGACCAAGAGGTCATCAATAGTCTCCTCGCGCCCTCGTGGTCGCTAACCACGCTCCCAGCCACTCTATGACACACTAAGTTCGTCAAGGCTCGTCCTCTAAACTACTCAATACTACCTTACAATGACCCGCACGCCTCGCCGATCCCCTTGACCGCAGTACGAAACGCTTAGAACCTCTTCTGTTGTTGTGTAGTGCCGGCTCCGTGCCGCAGAACACCACGCGTAGTATTAGCTGCTTTATCTGAACCAGTCCTGTCCAAATTGCAACTGAGAGATGCGGAGGCAGCCGCCCCACAGAGCTCTCCTAACGAAGTCCCTCTACCTCTCCTACGCCGCCTCTCTTGTCGTCGATACTCCTCTCTATCCTTCGCCCGCCGTGTCTTCTCTCCTCGCGATCTTCGATCGTGTCGACGTCAACCAGAAGCTCCCAGCTTCAACGTCTCCGGTGGTAGCAGCTCCTCCCGCCACGAACTCGCCACTACCCGCTCCCGACCAAGGTGCTGTGCGCCACACCATCGGCCGTGAGGTCAATGGTCACTGGCACGCGGTTGCCTAGTGACGTCGCGTGCTCTTGGCGGTGTAAGAGCACGTGATGTCCATAAATGCTAAAGCCACGAGACAAAAGTACTAGGGACCCGTGACATTACCAATAAGTACCACTAATCTGGTACATCAAATCTGATGCAGTCGGTAGCTGCAGGCAGACATGGAGTACATCAACTACTAGAGCCCGAGACAGACACCGAGTACATGCAGTACTAGAGCCCCGAGACCGAGGACGAGTACGTGTAGTACTAGAGCCCCGAGACCGAGTACATGCAGTGCTAGCAAGATCTGACTGATCTAAATACCGTTTTTTAGTATTACAAGTACTCATTGTCGGTCTCGGGGCTCTAGTACTGCATGTACTCGGTCTCGATCTCGGTCTCGGGGCTCCAGCACTGCATGTACTCGGTCTCGGGGCTCTAGTACTACACGTACTCGTCCTCGGTCTCGGGGCTCTAGTACTGCATGTACTCGGTGTCTGTCTCGGGCTCTAGTAGTTGATGTACTCCATGTCTGCCTGCAGCTACCGACTGCATCAGATTTGATGTACCAGATTAGTGGTACTTATTGGTAATGTTACGGGTCCCTAGTACTTTTGTCTCGTGGCTTTAGCATTTCCCGTATTTGTGGAGCTCACAACCATCATCATTGCGCTCAAAGGACCCCAAGCTGCTTGGTAGACTACCAGGTAGACTAACCCAGCAGCTCGGGGTCCTCTGCGCGCAAGTGCTGATGCTTATATATTCTGGATTCGCGAATGAGTCAACGACAATTTGACGTTCGTCCCTGGAGCGCATACAGTGTTGGATGAGTCAACCTTTTGTTGCTTATATAGAGCAGAGCTGAGTCGCGTAAAAGGGATGGATAAGTAAGCAACGAAATGATTTTCGAAATTTGTTTGGATCATTCTGACGCGAATAGTTTCTAAAAAACACGTTAGATTAAAAATCTTCGATACATCGCGCAGAGCGAGCCTGACGCTGACTTAAGTTTGCAGGAGAAACAGCGGCGCAATGGTGGTGCTTTCCCAGCGCAGCACGCTGCAAACGATCTCGAACAACCAGTAGTTGGACCTCAGCCTGTTCATGTCCGTAATAGTCCCGGCCGTCACGATTTCGCAGCCTGCTGGATTGTCATATTCATCGAACAAGCGGTTGCAGTGTGTCCTGCACATCGGTTATAAGTTAGCAGTCAATCTATCTTCCGGACTAGGGGCAAATACACTGACAACGTACCAGTGAAAGACTTCGAAGGAGAACTCGTGGGGCTCCAGCGCATTTTTAATCTCTGGTGACGATATCGTCCGGACGCACAACATGTATCCTGTAGGTGTCTGCAGTCGAAACATGATCTGGACCGAGGTGAACGTCATCGGGTACGCTGCTGTTCTGTGGTCTCGACGAATCACGAGGAGGTCATCGTTCAGCACCTGCAGCACCTCAAAACGAGTTTGTGCAGAACTGTCGAAGGCCAGATTCTCGAGCTTCGGGCCGTCCAGGAACGTGTTCCAGCTCTTGGTGAACAGACTCTCGGCGCTTTCAAAAGGGAACTGCTTGGTGAACCCGTACTGCAACACCTGTGAGCTCGGGTTATACATGCGTTTGTCCGTCCAGCCCATGAAGTTTGCCCCTGTCGTCTCGTAGTTCTCGCACTGCGTAAACTTTCGGATCTCGTCGTAGGAATCCCGCACCAGCGCATACCCCTCTGCCATTGAAAGCGGTCGGAACTTCGCTTTGAACGACGAGCTCGGAGGAATTCCACTGTCCCAAATTGCGAAGGCGTCTTCAGCGCATCTCTTCTCCGACAAACCCCTCACGGTTTGGTAGAAATACTCGTGTTCTTCCAGGAGCTTCCGAAGAGCAGCTTGATCGTCCTCCAGTGCATGAGCCACGAGCGTCAGCTCCGAGTACTTTTGCTGCAGCTCATCAACGGAGGTGAAGTTACTGAGAACTCGCCGTTGTGGCAAGTCCCCTGCCTCCTTCTTGGTGGCCATGCCGGCGTACACAGTCTCCAAATGCTTCACTTCCTCTCGCATGCGGTTCAGAATGTTTTGCCGTCTCTGTCGCGACTTCTTCTCAATGGCCGATCGTCTCGCCCGCTTCGCTTCGGCAAGGTCCTTGAAAGAGGCATGGTCTTTCATGCACGGGTTCATGTCTCCGTGGTCGGTCGATGTCGTCGGGGGTGGCGTCGCCATCCGCAGGCTGGTCGAGGCGTCGATGTCCTCGCACTTCGGCCAGCTTTGCTCGCCCTCCACCTTGACCACGACCGACGAGTCGTCCAGCTCCGAGATATCGGCAAAGGCCTCCGAGAACGCGCGCTGCATGGAGGGGGACAGCGGGGGGTCCGATGAGCTCGAAGGCTCGTAGTTTGCGCTAAGAATCGTCGGCATTGCGGACACTTACGTTTTGGGCTGACGGAGAGGAGAGGAGCGCAATGAAACGACTTAGGGTACGGTCATTTGCTGCTGAGGACGATGTCATCTGCCTGCTATCCATTGGCAGGTCAACTCGCACACAGATGGCTTGGTATTCACATGATGCAACATTTTCATGATAGGATCATGCGCAGCTGCACTAAAAATGACTGCAGTCTGTCCGGCTCAGAAGTGCTAAAAAAGCTGGGACGTCCCTGTCCTTTCCCGTCTGAGGAACTTCGATGCTGGCGTATCCACTACATATATAACCCAGCTGCGGAAAGCAAGATTCATCGTTTTGTCCTGTTCCAATAGTTCGGGATAATCTACTAAGGACCATATTCAAACGACAGAGGAAGTGACATTGCCTGCAGTGGCAACAAACCCGACTACTGTAGACTGTATTTTCGAAGAATATTTTTTTATTGAAGAGATGGATGCAATCCCCACTCATGTCTGTTTCAGCAACAGCGGCGCGATGCACGCGCTTTCCCATCGTACAACAGTGCACATGAGCTCGAACAACCAGTACCTAGACGGCATTTGGTGCTGAGTTTTAATGGAGCCAGCCATCACAACTTCGCAGCCTAAGACATTATCGAATTCGTCGTATAAGCGGTCAAAGTGCATCCTGAAAAGAAACATCACACCAACACAGTTAGTCACTCTGGAAAAACAATGCTGACAACGTGAAGCTTAGATCTACGTACCAGTAAAAAGTGTCGGAAAAGTAGTGAGCTTTCGATTTCGGGTGCCGGGATACACAAATTGTGTATCCCTTGGGAGTTTTCAGGAAGACATCGAACTGAACTGCGACAAACGTGACGGGGATATCAGGGACTTTGTGATCTCGACGTACGATGACGAAGTTGTCGTTCAGAGTCTGGAGTAATTCGTGACGGATCTTGATGGGTTTCCCAAAACCAATACTCGCCACCAGCGACGCGTCCAAAGACACAGTCCACCTTTTGTTAAACACATCTTCGGTGTTCTCCGAGGGAAAGTGCTTGGTGAAGCTGTACTCGAGCGTCTGTGAGTCCGAATTGTACTTGCACTTGTCCTTCCAGCCCAAAAACCTTGCTCCAGTCGTCTCCTAGCCTTCGGATAGATATGTAAACTTTTGAATCTTTTCGTACGCATCTCGCACAAACGCGTATCCTTCCGATAGCGAAAGCGGACGAAACCTCGCCCTGAACGACGAACTTAGAGGAATTCCACTGTTCCACATTGTCGACCAATTCTCAGATCGCTTTTCCTCCCACATACAGGGATTGATAGTAACGGGATTTTCTTCCTAAACTACTATAGTAGAATGGATGAGCCTAAATCAATTCTACTATTCTAATATTAGCCAAATCGAGCGATCCAGAATACTATATTAATAGTACTATAGTAATCTAGATAACTCCTGTAGCCATGTCGACCACCGGATGTCCTCCATGTCGACCACCGGATATCCTCGATGATGATCATCACGCGCTGTTGCTCTCTAGCTCCATGCGACGGATCTCCTTCTTGTTGTGCTTCAACAACACCTGCATCTCAGCGTGCAAATTATCCGTCCTCGTACGAAGTCTTTTTATCACGAACCCTCCCGTCGAGAAAACACGCTCTTGAGAAGCGTTTGACGGAGCTCTCCCCAACCAGACCCGCGCAAGGGCGGCAATGGCACGAAATCGCCCACTGGCGGACTCACGGAACCAGCGCAGGATGTCTACATGTTCGCAGACAGCTTCCACGCGCCAGCAGACAACTCCATTGCGCCGAACCAGCATGAGAGGCGTAAAGTCGTCCTTGGACTTGTTCTCGTCTGCCGAGTAACGGCACGCCACCGACACCCAGTCCACCGTGTACTCCAGCCACTCGTCCACCACTTTGTCCGCTTGAGCATGCTGGATCGTCTTCGAAGTGGTGGTGGGCTTGGTTACCGCGATCGGAGCTCCGCAAATGACCTTGTCGTCGTCCACGGATGGAACAAGATCGAAGTTGGGCGAGCTGACATCGGCAGCTTCTTCGTCACCACCACACGAGCCTGCATTGAGCTTGCAGTAGACTTCACGATGCGCATCATAGAGAAGCTTGTTTCCCGCGGCGATGGTCTGTTCGAGCCGCTCGTCGTCTGCATCTCCGCCCCTCTCCTTGGTAGCTTGTTTGCCGACTGCAGCCTCGCTACTCTTCTCGCCAGCTTCACCAGGGTGTTGAATAAGCGACGCCACGGAGAACTTGGTGTGAGGATCCAGTAGAAGGATCATCACCGTTTCCGCAGTAGCGAGCGGAATGCGCATGTTGACTTGGCCTTTCAGACGTGCCACTCACGTGCGCGCAAGCGGGCTCAGCTCGTCAGCAGCAACCGCGCACCGTGGGAAAGATGCGACGGTTGTCGTCGTGGTTCGCGGAGCATCCAGATTGTACACTTGAAAGACGTTGCTGTAGAGGCGGTCTGCTGCAAACTTAAGTAGGACGATCAGCTCCGACGACACGAGATCATGGCGCTGCACTTCAATCCGGGCGAGGTCAGCGATCGAGCCAACGATGGCCTCCATTTCAGCCATGAGACGCCAATCGTCCATGGTCAACTTGGTGAACACCGTGGCGTCGTCGCCCTTCTCTGGGTTCTGGAAGTAGCCGCGGAACGCAGAGTAGTTCAGGATACTGCGCTGAAAAAGCTTCACTGTGAAAGCGACCCGTGTATCGCAGTCCAGGGTTGGCGCGAGCTTCGGCAGGCAGTAGAAGCTTTGTACGGCTTCTAAGCGCTTGCAGCGCTGTTCCGTCCTGAAGTAGTTGTTCAGCGCATGCACGCGCTTCACCAGATCGCGGGCTTCCTCGAACACACCACCAACCGTGACGTAGCGTTGCTCTCTTTTGCGGGAGTTGGTCTTGGGGTCGAAGACTTCGACGGTCTCCTTGTTCACGCGCATGCCCATGGCGTACTGCAGGCACAAATTCAGCGTATGCATCATGCAGTCGGTCGGCTGCGAATCTTCAAAGAGCTTGGAAACTTTGCGGGCGCTGACCGTGGTGTCCGAGATCGTGAACTGGATCATCGGATCGATGTCCACCTCGTACACGCTCTTCATTCGGGAGCAGATCATCTTGTGGACATCCGCGGACGCATGAGAAGTGTGCCCAATGGTGAGGAGAAGTGCGACCTCGTGAAACGTCCACAATGCATCGATGAACGAAGCCAAAGTCCCCGTAGCCCCAACCCTTTCGTTTGCAGTCGTCCATCCATCATGGTGAAGGTTCAGGAACGGTAAGCCGAGGGCCGCTTTGAACTCCAGCATCAGCAAGCCCTTCGTCATCTTGCAGAACTTCGCGAAGACAGCCAACAACAAGTCTCGAAACGTAGAGGCAGCGAGAATCGTTGCGCCCGACAGCTCGTTGCTGCAGATATGGTGCACGCCTTTACCGCACACCACGCAGGGGTCGGTCGTGGTTAAGTCGGCGAACGAGCACTTGGAGCTGGCGCACTTCATGGACGATCTTGGTCGAGCTTGGTCGAGCGAGTGAGTCGGAAGGAGACTGTTGACTTGTCGAGCTGCTGGAAGATTGCAGAAGGAGCCCAAACAGAACGCTGCAATTTGTAGCCTCCAATCGCTCACTACAGAGAGCTAGTAGACCGGTCCCGTGCGACGAACCGCGTCCGCAGGACGTGTGCGCCTCCGAGCAGCGAATCCGCTTCCTCCATAGAACCGGAGCAAGCTCCAACCTGTGTATATCGTCCCCCTGCGTTAGCCAAAATGCCTCTAGTAATCAGATAGTACTAATATTAGCCGAAAAAATTCTAATATCTACTATAGTATAATTAAATCAGCTGGGAAAATTCTAATATTACTATAGTGAAATAATATTATTTTACCGGTAATATTAAAAAATCTACTACTGGTAATATCTACTATCAATCCCTGCCCACATACCTTTCACAGTTCTGTGGAACCATTTGTGCTCTTGCAGTAGCTCGTGAAGAGCGGCCTGGTCCTCCTCCAACGCTTGTGCCACGAGTATCAGCTCCGAGTATTTCCGCTGCAGCTCCTCCATGGAACCAATTCCATTCAAACTGCTGAGACCTTGCCGCCGCACCAAGCCCGGCGATTCTTCACCTTCCTTTCTGGCCGCCAGGTTGGCGTACACAGTCTCCAAATGCTTCACTTCTTCTCGCAGTCGTGACTGTCGGAGCTGGTTGTGGCTGATCGAGCTCCGCTGTTCAATGGTTGACTATACTTCAGTATGGAGCTTCTAGTTAAAGTATCGCTCCTGTTTATACTGAGGTTTCTATAGTATAGTTTAACCAAGAGGGGGTTGTCACCCGAGAGGTTTTCTCCTCCTCAATCCCATTCTTTCCGTGGGCAAGCAAGCTTGTGTTCCTGCGTTCTCGTGTCTCGCCCTCCACGGTCACCGACACTACGTGCCCGGAAGCACAAACGTCCTACTGCGCAAGCCCTCAGGTTATGAGCCCAAAGCACTGGGTGTTTACAGACTACCCTCGTGAAGCTCTAATCGACTATGGCCCTCGCCGAGTATGTCGACTGCGGCGTCAAGTGGCCAAGGTGGATCGGCTACTGGTTCAGCTGGTTCAAGTACGACTGGTGTTTCTATGGTGGCATCTGCGGCCACTACTACGGTGGCTCCTGCAACGACTGCTGCCACGAGTGCTGTGACTGTCGGTGGTGGCATCGGCCCTAGTGCTGTGGCCGGACTCGCTGGTGCTGTGACTGGCCTCCCTGGTACTGGTGCTGTACCAGGAACCGCAACAAGTGCTGGAGGTGGTTTCGCTGGAGTCGCTGGTGGTGTGCCGAGTGCTGGCATGCCTGCTTACGTCGGAGTCCCAATTGTGCCTAACCTAAATGCAAGTGGCGGTGGCTGCAATTCTGGTGGCTTCAACTTTGGTGCATTTCCGCCTGGAGCTGGATATGGCTACCGTACCGGTAAAAATGGACAATGTGCCGCGAACGAAGGGGAGTTTTGATCTCTATTCTAACCATCTACTAGAGAGACCGTCCAGTCTGCGTGAAATCCCGTCCGTCACACCCTGTCCACTTTAATGGTGGTCCACATAATAGTACATAGACAGCCTTGGACGCCGAAGGCGGCCCCATCACAAGCTGCCGAGCGCAGCGAAAGCGGCACCCGCGTGCGTTCTAGCGGGCCGCAGAGCCCGCCCTACAACTATGTACTAATAGCACGGCGAGTAGTGCAGCGAGCCGACGAGGCGAGCGGAACGGGGGCGATTACGTCACCCCCGCCGTGGCGCTTGGCCTAATATAATACTTTTCGGAACACCTGCTATTAATTAAAATGGGCCCACCGCGTAGTAGCAGCGATAGCAGAGTCCGCTTAAACATATAATAGCACTGCGAGTAGTGCATAGTGGCAGCGATAGCTGGGCTTGCCCTACTACATAGTATAATTTTAATTCAGCGAACTTGGTTAAATATAAGCACATTGTAAGCCATAGCAGCGCTTAGTTAGCTATAGCAGCGTGTAGTCAGCGATATGAACGTATAATTAGCGATAGCAGCACGTAGAAAACGATTGCAACCGATAGTTAGCGATAGCAGCGCATAGTAAATGATAGTAAATGATAGCAGCGTATAGTAAGCGATAGAAGCGCATAGAAGGCGATAGCACCGACGTAATAAGCGATAGCAGTGCGAGTACATGTAGCGAGAGGTACAGTAGCTGAAGGCGAATGAGGAATAGTTTTAGCTTAGTTTTAGTGTAATACTTTGTAGGGATGGATATATTGTAGCTGCAGCGGTGCTTGGCGTTCATCAAGGATGTCATATAGCTACATTGGCTTAAACGTTCGTCATGTATCTAACTTTCAGTACGTAGCGGTAAGATAATACGTTCTGGATAGTAGTAAAACGACATTTAGTGAACTTATTGCACATAACGTGAAAATTAAACTATCAAAGGAAGAAACTGAATTAGCATTGCCCAAGGTGTAGTAGTATATGGTGACAGAATGCGAAGTTTGTTACTTTTAGCATCTTTAGCTACTGTACTCTTGGTAGTGCGTAAAATTGCTATTGGGCACAGCGTAGTAGAACAGTACAGTCATAATTGCTGTTAGTAAACAAGCCATTGGGGATTATAACAGCCCACGTAGAAATTAGCGCAGTCCACGCAGAAACTATGTTAACATGAACGCAGCCACCAGCTCAAAACGTTTTATGGGCCATACAAAGTGCTGAAACGATAGCACGCTGTCGGTATTTTTTAAAGATCAGTAAGCACTAAACATATTGCAATGTACAGGATTAGTGAAGCCCACACCATGCGTTCTGAAGGCTTATATAACTTGATAAAATAACACGCATACAGACTGAAGTGAGCACAGCGAAGATCGCAACACAGTATTGATTTACCCCACCAAGACATGTGGGTCATGCAAAAGTTTATACCTACTATATGTACATTACAACTTTAGAT
Source organism: Phytophthora sojae (assembly GCF_000149755.1). Taxonomy (NCBI): domain Eukaryota; phylum Oomycota; class Peronosporomycetes; order Peronosporales; family Peronosporaceae; genus Phytophthora; species Phytophthora sojae. The sequence continues at coordinate 2,126,590 of NW_009258117.1, forward strand.
ATATACACGGATATACTTTGACGTAGAGATATTCATTAAATTGATGCCAATCACGTAACTCTACTGATAGTATATTCAACGTAAAAAAATGCCCACAATCGAAATGAATAACATTTGAACTCAATAAAAGTCCACCGGAGCGAAGCGGAGGTGGGCGGCCCTAACTACTACAACTAACCACAAAACTACCGCCACGTAGCGGCGGCGCCCGGCTAGTCCTAAGAATCAATCAGAACGATGCTGTCCGTCGGTCACAGAAATCGTCACGCTTATTCACTAAGTACGAATTACACTAAGTACGAGTAGCTGCCGAGCGCAGCGAAGGGGGACCCCACCATACGATATTGCGGGACCGCAGGGCCCGCCCAACCTCTGTAGTAGTAACTAACCATTGAAAGTAGTGCAGCGAGCCGACGAGGCGAGCGGAACGGGTCCGTCACTGCCGTAGCGAAGCGTAGGCAGCCTGCTCCAATAGCGGAGCGAGCATAGCGAGCGAAGCGCTAACCAACTAAAAATTCCCCGCCGCGTAGCGACGGCGCTCGGCTAGTGCTGTTCAACTACGGACCTTTTGACTCGCATGGATTGCTGGAGTGTTGTTGATGGAACCTTCGACCTGAACGATCCCGTGCAGGCACAGAGTTTTGCAGCGAAGGATAATGTCGCTCGTGAAGCTATTTTGTCTGGTGTGCCCGCGCAGGACGCTGAGATGATATGCCAAGAAGACACGGCGCAGGCGATGTGGAACCGCTTCGTTGATAAGCAGACGAAGCGAGAGTACTCCAATTACATTTTCGCTCGTGCTGAGTTCTACTTTAATGTGTATACATCGGAGAAGAGCATGGATCAGTGGTTGCGCGAGATGGAGTCGATGCGTCGACAGCTTCGACACTATGGCAAGTGCGTGACTGATGATGACTATGCGGAGACGCTTTTGGGTCACGTCGCGCGTACCCATCACGACGTAGTGCGGCAATTTTCGAAGCATTACGTTGTGCGGTGTGATGGTGGGGCAGATCGCCCTGAACCTACTGCTACTCAAGTAATGAATGCGCTACGCGCTGAATCGGTACTGAACGAGAAGATAGGTGCTGAAGAGCAGAAGCCAGTGGGTGTTGCTGCGTGTGGTAAGAAGTCTACACCGCCGAAACAGAAGCAGGCCAACCAAGGCCGTGCAAAGCGTAAGAGAGCTGGTCGAAAGAATCATCAGAAAAAAGGGAAGCAAGGAAGCCGATCAAGTGCGAAGAAGAGTGATAAGGAAGGAACTCGGACCTGTTTTCACTGCGGTGAAGTCGGGCACTTGCGACCCAATTGACCTGAACGTGCTGACTCGTCAGATGACAAAAGTGCTGACAAAGGATTTGCTACTTCTGAGCGCAAGCGTTGGCAGAACAAATCCAGCAACCAGAATGACAGCAAGATAAAGCGAGTGAGTGCTGTTGGTCGCATTTCTCGTGAAACGTTAGTGGTCAGTTCTGTGAGTGACTCACACGGAGATGATGTCGAGTGGGCATTGGACTCCGCAAGCGATGTGCATGTGTGCAACCGGCCAGATGTGCTCTTGCATTTGCACAATGACTCAGCGCATGCCTTCCAAAGCTACGATGGCAGTATTTCAGGTGGAGAGAAGGTACGCAATGTGCAGATTCGTGTACGCAACAACAAACAGCCACACCAAGATGTGTCGTTGCAGTTGGAGCAAGTTCTGTACAAGCCTTCGGCCCCTGATAATTTACTAAGTCTGGATGTGATGGAGAAAGACGGTTGGAATCTAAAGACTGGATTTCGAGATTCTCAACGTGTTGTATGGCTGTCTAAGGGACGTCTGCAATTGCTGCTGGTAAAGTCTCGCGGTAGATACCGCTTGAAGGCTGCAGCAAGCACGGTATATCACGTACCATCATTGCACCAATGTACTGAGCGTGCTGTTGGAGACGCTGCCGTTGGAGCAGCGCGAGCTGGCGCTCGTGAGACTGATGCTGTTGATGTTCGAGGAGCTGGACACGCTGATGCCCGTGGCGCTGATGGCGCGGATACTCTTGGTGCTGGGTGTGCAGCTGCTGGAGGTCGTAAGCCAGCTGCTGCTGCAGATGCTAGGCGCAGTGATGCTGAGTCACTGGTGCGTTGGCACCTCCGATTCGCTCACTTGAACTTGCCGATGCTGAAGCAAATGGCTCGTCAACAAGTGGCTACTGGTATGAGCAATGATATGTGCGACGACACGGATACTCCGTGCTGGAGCTGTGAGGAAGCAAAAATGACTAGAATGTCCTATAAGAAGACGTAGACTCGTCGGGCAAAAAAGCCATTTCAGAAGATTATGACGGATATGTGTCATATGGGCGTTCGGACGTATGATGGCTACTCTCACTTCCAGCTCGTGCAAGATGAGGCAAGTCGCTACCTGTGGGGCTTTCTGCTGAAAAGAAAGGAGCATGCCTCAGAGGTGGTATTAGCTCACGTGAAGTGGCTTGTTGCTCAAGGCCACAAGATTGAAGTCTTCAACTCCGATCAAGGCCGTGAACTCCTCAACAATAAGATGACGACGTACCTCACTGGTCAAGGCATCGAGTATACCTGGACAAATGGATACAGTCCAGAAGAAAATGGACTCGTGGAGCGTATGAACGGTATTTTTGCGGCGCAAGTGCGCAGCATCTTGACTGCGGCGAACATGCCCGAGGGGAGGCATGTGGTTTTGCTGTCGAAGTGAGAAATATTTCGGCAACGAAGGCTCTGAGCGGTGAGAAGCCTTACTTTCGGCGCTTTGGTGAGCGACCTGCCGTGACTAAGTTGCGGGCGTGGGACTGTCTAGTGTTCGTGTTCACGCCCAAGAAGCTACGGAAGACAAAGCTAGAGAACCCGGGCAAGGCTGGTTTGTTTATGGGTTTCGCTAAGCATTCCGAGAGCTTCCGTGTACTGAGTATGATTGCAGGAGGTTCGACCCGTGGAATTTCACGAAGAAGGGACTGTTGACCGAAGCTATGTCGATCGCTTGCTCGCGATTACCTACGGCAAACGACGCAAACGCGCTCTGCCTGGAGTGATTCCTTTTGTACAGCTCCCTGTGACTGGTGTAACATGTGATAACAGTGATTTGACCTCTGATGAACATCCTTCAAAGCGCCGCCGTTGCGACGGTGAAGCCGCTGCTACTCTCACTACTGAAGTGGATACTCCGATTTGTGCAGGTGCGCCTGCTGCTTCGTTGAGGGATCCTGGGGTAACTCTTCCTGCTGCGGTGGGAGATCGGCCGTTGTTGCGTGGGGCTAACCCCTCTCGTAACATGCGTGCTGAGGATGATGTCGGTCAGGAAGTGCAAGATGGGGTCTGCCTAACAGCGACCTTGTTGCTGGTCAGCTACCTGCGATATCGCGAGGAACCTCACCTTCGGTGCGGGAGAGAGTGACTGGCGGTGAGGTTGACTGTAACGTTGATCTCGATGCAGCTGAAGATGATGATCTCGAGGAGAAGATGACTGTTCCTATCGCGTCAGGAGATCGCGCTGTTCCGATGACAGAAGTTGCTAATGCTCTTAGTGACAGTGGGAGCGATGAGGACGAGGAAGAGCTCAGAGATACGGCTGAGTCGTTTCGACGCTCGACTCGCGTTCGACGACCAAATCCGAAGTGCCAGGACTATGAAGTGGACCTTCCGTTAAGTTTGGTAAGTGAGGCTGTGAATTCTCTGATGAAGCCGCAGACAATTGATGAAACTTTGTCTGGACCAGATGCAGAAAAATGGATTGAGGCTCTGGAGAAGGCGTATGGCGACCTCATGCGGAACAATACGTGGGAGCTAGTCGATCGGCCCAAGGACAAGCAGGTTCTGACAGGCAAGTGGGTGCTGGTGAAGAAGCGCGATGCTCAGGGCAACGTTGTGCGGCACCGTGCTAGGATCACTATCAAAGGATGTCAGCAGCGCTATGGTGTTGATTACTGGGAGACGTATGCTCCCGTAGTATCTCAGGATGCAGTGAAGTTTATCCTGCTGTTGGCTCTTCACTTGGGGCTTTCCGCCCGTCATGTGGACTTTGTAACTGCATTCTTAAATGGACCGATTGATGATGACGTCGAGATCTACATGGAAATGCCTGATTATTTCGACGATGGATCGGGCCATGTGTGTAAGTTGTTGTGCAGCTTATACGGATTGAAACAGGCGCCATTGATCTGGTATCAGACCCTGGACAAATATTTGAGGCAGTGTGGCTTTCGCCGGACTAAGATGGACGGAGGCATCTACACGCGCTCAGTGGGAGGCAGCCCGATAGTTGTTGCAGTCTATGTGGACGATTTGATTATCGTGGGGACTGATGAGAATATTGAACTGGTTGTGCGTGAACTCCGAGCCAAGTTCAAGATAAAACACTTGGGACATGTTACTGATCTATTGCGCATGGAGATTTCCTATGTTCCGGGTGAGGCGCTGTGGATGTCGCAACGTGGCTACATTGACAAAGTGCTGAAGCGCTTTGGCATGGAGGACTTTCGGCCTGTTGCTACTCCGCAGGCACTTGGAAACCTGCCTCAACTTGTGGGGGAGGACGAACCCGGGGTTAATGACCCCAGCATACCCTACAGAGAGCTGGTGGGTTGTCTCCAGTACCTGGTGCAAGGCACGCGCCCAGAGATCGCAAATGCAGTGCGAACCCTTGGCAAGTACATGAGCAAGTACACCAAGGAGCACTTTGTGATGGCAAAACGAGTGTTACGGTATTTGAAGGGCACTCGTGATTTTGGACTCTTGTGGAAGAAGACCGCAAGCCCAGAATTGCATTTCATGGCTTACGCTGATGCGGATCTCGGTAGTGAGAAGGATGATCACAAATCCATCACGGGTTTTGTGCTTCAGATGAACGGATGTACTTACGCCTACAAGAGCCATAAGCAGTCTATTACCCAAGATGATACCTGTAGTGCTGAGTTCATTGCTGCGGTCGAGTGTTCCGTGATGATCATTTGGACGCACAATCTTTGCGAAGAGCTGAAACTTCGCCGGCGCCATCCGACTGTGCTGCTTCAAGACAATCAGTCGACGATCAAAGTGATCAAGGCTACGATGGGCAACTACAAAATTAAAGGTGTTGACTTGAAGTATCACAAGGTGCGAGATCTGTATGAACGTGGAGATTTCGATGTACGCTACTGCCCTACGTCGGATATGCTTGCAGACACTTTCACTAAGCCACTTGGATCGATGCAGTTCTGCAAACTGCGTGAGAGACTGAATGTTGTGCCGCTGCCGCTGACTGATTGCACTGGCAAATAAGTGTTGTCTGCGTGGTGGATCTCGAAGTGGGAGTGTTGGAGCTGGTAGTGGCTGATCGAGCTCCGCTGTTCGTCAAAGCTGCAATGGTTGACTATATATCAGTATGGAGCTTCTAGTTAAAGTATCGCTCCTGTTTATACTGAGGTTTCTATAGTATAGTTTAACCAAGAGGGGGTTGTCACCCGAGAGGTTTTCTCCTCCTCAATCCCATTCTTTCCGTGGGCAAGCAAGCCTGTGTTCCAGTGTTCTCGTGTCTCGCCCTCCACGGTCACCGACACTACGTGCCCGGAAGCACAGACGTCCTACTACGGAAGTCCTCAGTGACTTTTTCTAAATGGCCGAACGTCTGGCACGCTTCGCTTCGATGGGGTCTTTCTTGGCCGGGTTGCATCGATTGGCGCCGTCGGGGGTGGGGAGGCGATCCGAGGGCTTGTCGAAGCATCAATGCCCTCGCTGTCCGGCCATCTTTGGCCCACTTCCTTGATCAAGACTGGCGATGCATTGAGCTCTGAAGTATCGACGAAGGCATCGGAGAATGCGCGCTGCATGGAGGGAGACAACGGAGCCTTGAATAGCGCCGCTTGATCGCACACAAGGTCTATCATTGTCGGAATGGCGATTTAGATATCTGGATTCCCCACAAAGGCTGTGTGGTGTCGCTAACTTGTCGTACTAACGTTAACTGCTTTCTGGCCCGGATCTTATGACGTGAAGTAGAGGTATCTCGTTGGAGCTAATGAAATTGTTTACTGGTGAAAGGGCAAGAGCATCTGGCGTGGAACGACTTTACGCGTGCCCCGTTCACTTGTTGGTTGATGGTATCGCAAGGATGGAGCTACATATACGTGCTGAGAGATAAGAATTGGTATGTCAACTCAAGCACACATCGTCCTCCACAACGATGCTACTCTACTGAACTTTGGGGGGGGGGGCGTACAATTTTGTTCTCACCGGATACGAAACCGTACTGGTAATGATGGAGAAATGATGCTCTATTGCGTACAACAGGACAATCATCTCATAAAACGAGAACAGTGAGGGGACACATTCGACATATCCGGATAGAAAGTGCGAGGCGAAAACACCACATTCGATCGCCTGGTGGACCTCGGAGCGGCACTAATACACACAGGATCGAGATGGAACACAGCAATTTTTTTTTTTTTTTAGAAACACGTAAGCAGCAGTCAACACAGAGCCATATTGAGCATGGAAAAAGCTACAAACCTTTAGGTGTGGGTGCAATTCTATATATTCTTACCCCAGAACATCACAATCAATTTTAATCAAACCATAGATTGTAATCTATTAAAATATTTACTTTAAGAAGTCTGTAGAACTTGATCACTGATAAATACAGCATTCCAGATTCCCGCCACCAATACGGTGTCATACTTCGTCGCCTGTACGTTATCATGCTTCATCACCAGATTGAGTATGTACGAGGAGTCGCTAAACTCCTGAATGTGTACTTCCTCTTGAGTATTGTGTGTTCTGTGGTTGGTTGAACCGCCCAAGCCAAATCTCCGGCCAATCTCCGTGGCCACTAGGATTGGTTTTAGGCACCCGTTTAAGTACGAATTGGTCTTAACATGCGGGCACTTGGCCATATGGTTTGGCCCCGGAGATTGAGCAAATGACCTGAGTTTTGTATTTGGCGATTGGAGCGGGGTCTCCAAACCGCCCCGATTTGGAAAAGTTGGCCGGAATTCACAATAGGTGTGTCGTAACCCTGGTACCTCAGCAATTGCGCATATCGAAAATAGTATTAGTTATAGTAAACGTATTACCACTAAAATATGTCGCAAAAGTATTACTCATGCGGTTCTAGTGCTTCTTGGAATTTTGGAAGCTGAAATGGTGCGGATGCAGATTGTGTATCCCCTGGATTAAGACAGCAAGCTATCCCGACGCATAATGATGCTTCTGGTCGACACTTTACGTACCCATACCGAATAGTTACTTTACCATAGATATTAACCTGGGAGGAGTATGGACAGCCTCACACAGATTAATTCGTCGAAAAAAAGTTGCTTGTACCTCAGGCAACATTTAAACAACATCTCACCACACCATACTCACACAATCGTACACCATACCTACACAAATATAGCCATATTGACATCCCGACCGGTACCACACAAAGCCAATTGACAATGAAATGAGGACAGCGTTAGCGACAAGAGAATGCAGGATGACCAATCAGCCTACAACTACACTGTATTCCATAGTTCCTAGTTACTGACGGATAACTGAGGATGTCTTACGTCCAGGCAGCTGAGCTCTTGGTCTACAAATTAAACCTGTCCGCCTGGATCTCGGGCAGCCTCGCTGGCATTAGATCATTGGCTCCATATAAAAAATGGTGGTCGGCGCTGCAAACGCTTACGTCCTTAGCTCTTGGCCTACAAACCATAAAATCTGCCCGGTAAGCAGCTTCGCCAGCAGTAGATAGTTGGCTCCATATAAAAAAGGAAAATTTCGGAATACGATTCAAAATGAAATTTTGTGCACAAGGTGATACAAGGCTTTGTGCCAAGTGCATTTGACCACCGATAGCGGCCAGCACCTGAATGCCATGCACGTCGCTGAATGCACCAATTGTGTCAGTATAGCACTGGGTAAACGCGAAGGCGGTGCCGGTATAGGCATCGCCCTCTGCTGAAAGTTGTTCTGGTGGAGTACGGTCGCCTTCTGTGTCGCTTAAGCGACACTGCCCACACTGCATAAAGCATCACCGACGGCTTGGATGCCTTACTCCCCATGTCGCCGCTGGAGGCAACAATGTCGTGGCCCAATGCCCTAGCAAATGCTGCTGAACCTGAAATATGTGCTCTCTGTAGCAACTTTCAGGAATGCGAGTCGAGTAAAAGGCCGCTTGGTGAGTTGGTGGAGAAATTGAAAGTGCCATTCATCGTTAGCTCTGTCTCTATGCCTTACGCTACAGCTCCTTGCTCACCTGTAGAGTACTCACCGGCCTCCTTCCATCGAACGACGTCACTACACGTCCGGAATCGACGCGATCGCTGCCTCTGCCACTGCGTTCTGCGCCAATCCGTGTAAGTCGTATAGTCGAGCCGCGAGCTTCGATCGCTCGCCTTACCGCTACGTTGAAGCCACGTTGAAGCCACGTTGAAGTCAAGTGACGAGAGCTCATACGTCACCAAGTCGGCCGCCACCGACATTCCATTGCCGTCCAATCTTCCTGTTTGGACGCACCCAAGCACGTTCGGCGAAGCGGGCTGGTGTGTGCTTTTCCAACTGCAACAGCCTCCCTCAAAGCCTAGTCAAGCCGCACCAGGCGGAGCTGCTCCCGTAGACGCTCGAATACAACTCGCTGTAGCGGCTTCGTCAGAATATCGGCAAGTAGTTGCTGAGTTGGACAATAGGAGACGCTCACGTCACCACGAGTGATCACATCCCGGATGTAATGATAACGCACATTGATGTGCTTTCTTCGTGCGCTCGTCATCTAGTTCTCCATCGACTTGATAGCAGACTGGTTATCCACCTGCAAGCGGACCGCCACGTTGGCCTTCCAGAGGCCGATTTCAACGAGAAGTTGCTTCACCCACGCAGCATCCTTCACGGCCACCTCCGCCGCCACGTACCCCGCTTCCATCGTGGAGAGGACAGACATCTGCTTCTTCGACGACCATGCGATCACCATCCCGTTCAGCACTAGCACAGCACCTGACGTCGACTTGGCGTCCGACATGTCGCCTGACCAGTCGACATCCGAGAAGATCGTTGCGTGTCACTTGCACCCGATGCCTTGGCCGCTCTTGAAGAGCAGTCCGAGCGACGTCATTCCGCGCAGGTACCGAAGGATGTGCTTCACACCGCGCCAGTGCCCTTCACAGGGGCGAGCGACAAATCGTGCGAGATAGTTCACAGCAGCAGTAATGTCTGGCCGCGTGCAGTTGGAGATCCGCAAAAGAGAGCTAATTGCCCGCCGCATCATGCTGGTCTGCTCCATTGGCGTATCGTCGGCGAGCGGTCTGGACTCTATCGGCGTGCTGACAGGCCTGCATGTAGCCATCTCCATGTCGATGAGCAGCTCCGCAATGGTGTTGCGTTGGTGCAGCACAAAGCCATCTTCTGTGCGCTCGATGCAGATGCCCAGCACCTTTGTTGCATCGCCCATGTCCTTGATGTCAAATCGCGCCTCCAGCTGCTAATCGCTATCGTCGTCGTCTTCAGCAACGGTAATCACATCGTCAACATACAGCCCGAGGACAGTCAGGTTTCCTCGGTGTCGGCGTGTATAGAGACAGGGGTCCAGCTTACTCAGCCCAAAACCAATCGAGAGTAGGAAGACGTTGATCTCCTTGTTCCACAGAAGACCGCTTTGCTTGAGCCCTTACAGTCCCTTTTTCAGGAGCCAAACTGAGTCGGATGGGCATGTGGTTCCCTTCGAGGGCTCATGCGGATCGGCCGGTCCAAGCTGGCCTTCACATAAGCGTTCGGCACGTCTCCCTGTCGGAGTCGGCGCTTCCACTGCGCCGCCAATGCTGCCAGAAAACGCACGCAGGTGGTCTTCAACACCGGCGAGTATGTCTCCTCGAAATCGATGCCGTACCGCTGCAAGAATCCGCGCGCCACTAACCGCGCCTTAAACCGTTCGAGCTCGCCACGCGTGTTGAAGTTGATCCGAAATACCCACTTGGAGGACACAATGTTCGCGCCGGGCGGCGTCGTCACCACTTCCCACGTCCCGTTCACTTGCAGGTCCCGCAGTTCCTTCTCGATGGCGGTCTTCCACTGGGGCCACTCGGGTGTCTGCTTAGCTTCCTCAATGCTGCGCGGGGTTGTCATTGCAGCCATCGCCTCCGAAAGTAGCAGCGTCGCAGATCCTGCGACTTCGTCAATCAGTTCCTGTGCGCGAAGTCGCTGCGCACCTTCCTTTTCTTGCGAGACCCGAACACACGTCGAAGCGCGCCAGCGCTGACGGGATTGCCCTTGTACTCGTCTTCGCCGCTGTCGCTCGAGCTGCTCAGCTGCTCACCATCGTCGCGCGAGAAGACAGCGCTGCTCACCAGCCTCGTGCGCTTCTTGGTCGAGCCGACACTGATCCGCCGCTTGCTTGGGTATTGGAAGGGGTCGCTGCTTCCCATGGAGTCTACCTGGGTACTGGTTGTGCTTGGGGTAGCAGGTCCAGTTGGCGACGGGTCATTCTCACCGTGCAGCTCCTTCAGCGCGTCTTGTGTTTCCTTATCATACACGTCGAGGCGATCGATGTTGTAACGGGGTTACACGCGAGTTACCCGAAGGGTTACGAAGTGGGTACACACTGTCTAACCTAAATCAGTAGGATAATCAGTACATGGCTTCAGAGCCACTGATTAACTAGGGTTCACTATGCTAGATAGTGAACCGGATGCATTTATACCGTAGGCGGCTTTGCCGCAATAAAGGGAAATACATTCAGTTTGAGATTCACACAGTTAAGAGTTAAGGGTTGACTCTTGGAGTCCGTAAGGTGTACGGACTCGTACGTTCTGGTATTAGAACGGGCTATCTTAAGCTGAGACTCTGTGAGTCTGTTAAGCTTCCTCTGACGCAAAGCTACGGCAGCCCCGCTGCACTTGGTAGCACTTGTAGTCATTCCGACACCTGAGTCTGTATAGACTGACCCTCTGTGGAGGATGGAGCAGTTCGCTCACTTGCCCCCGAACCAGCAGGATGCGCTTAAAAAGCTTATGTCCTTGTTGGGCCTGGAGGGCGTGACGCAACTTGCGCAGCAAGGCCCCGACGCGGTGAACGCGCGTCTCGAGGCGTTTTCAAGCTACGAGAATGCTCTTCTAGAGCACCTCCAGCAGAGGATGGCGACTGACGCGGCGCCCCAAGCGCCCCCTTCGTCGTCCGACGCGGGAACAAGACCCAAGCCGCTCATGTTGAGCGTGAAGACCTTCGAAGGCAAGGAGGGTGAAAGCTTGATGCTTTGGACCCGTGAGGTTGAGATGGCTATGAGCTCAGCTCTACTCCGGACGGAGTCGCAGCGCGTGGCACTAGCTATCTCGAAGCTCGGTGGGCGAGCGAGAGAGTGGGCACTAACGTCCGGGATGTCGGTCGAGGTGGCCTTCCCGACGTGGGACCAGCTGAAACAGCAATTGTCCCGAGTGTTTGCTCCGCCTAACGAGGCGTATCGCGTGCGCTCACGCTTGCTGGCGACCAGGCAGAGCAAGAAGGAGTTGATGGACTATATCCAAGAGTCGAGAACTCTCATTGCTGGCATGTCTGCGGACCCCTGCCGGAAGCAGTCACCGTTACGGTGTTCATGGAGGGCCTTCGCACTGGCGTTGCCAGGATAGAGGTGTTCCGAGCCCACCCGAGCTCTTTTGAAGAGGCTGTAAACGTCGCATTGAATGCGGAACACAACTTTAAGTCGTCGAGACTTGAGTGGAATGCGTCTTACGCTAGCGTGTCGAGTGGTCCGGAACCCATGGACCTCAGCTATGCTGAAGACGAAGAAGCCGAGCTTCGTGCTGCTGAGCAGCGTCGCGGTATCCGCAGATGTTTCATCTGTGGTGACACCCGTCACCTTCGTGCTGGGTGTCCGCTGCGCCATCAGAGCCAGGCTTTGTCAAGCCGCTCTTCGAGTTCGAGCCAGTGCTCTGGTTTGTATCGGGGAAACGAGAAGTCCCAGTAGGCGCGGGTAGGCCTACTGGGGAAGAACTAAGTTCTATTGAGCCTCGGCGAGGTGGAGGTCGACAGGACTTAGCCCCGAAGAGAGACGTACGCTCTAACCCGGAACGTGTATGCAAGCCGGGCTTGCTAGTTGTCGAAGCTTGGGTGAGGGGCTTCACGAAGCCATGGACGATTTTGATCGATTCGGGAGCGTCGGGTAACTACGACCGACGTTCTACGATTGACGGAAGTCAGCTTTATGCTGAGGCGCTGATAGCGTCACTGTTCGTCTCGCGACGGGCAGTCGTGTCACGGTGCCTAAGGTCCCTGTCGACCTGGGCGTGAAGTTTTTGGATTTCGATAGCGTGGAACGCTGTCTGGTCTTAGACCTCGATTTGAGATATGATCTCATCCTTGGTATGGTGTGGCTGGAATGCCACGAGCCTTGGATCGATTAGAGGTCGAAGACCCTTGGTGCTACGCACTTCTCTCCTGGCGGAGCGTTTGCGAGTCATGAACCCACCTCTGCTAGGAAGCAGAAGCGCTTCTGGCGCGAGCACTGGACCGAGTCGTTCAATGTGCTGGACATCGGAGTCTCCGAGTTGGTGAATACTGAGTGTGTCGAGAACGAGCGTTCCGAGCGTGGCTCGCGGACGCCAGGTGGGGCGGCACGAATTCCGCTGAGCGGGTGTGCGTCTGAGGACGACGCCCTGCTGTATTCAAGTGAAGACAAGGTCGGCATGAAGCCGAGGAGCCATTGGCGCGGACCGGCCGTTGAAGGATGTGGAGCGGCCCTAATTCCGCTGAGCGGGCGGGCGTTGGAGGGCGACGCCCTGCTGCGTGCCAGCGACGGCACGGTCGGCACGATGCCGAGGAACAAGGGACTTTGCCCGGATGAAGGTCGTGGAGTGGCACGTAATCCACTGAGTGGAGGCTGCGGGTCGTGCAGCTCTTCGCTAAGTGTCGGTAAAGACACTGGAGCTCCCCTGAAGCTGAACGAGGTGGTGACACCTGGCGTCAAGACGCACGCGAAATCACGGAGCTCTTCGGGGCGGACGGTGTCCATGAAGAGGAGGCAGCGCCGCAAAGCGCTGGCTGCGAGACGCAAGGCGTCTGCGATCTCACGAGTCGAGAAGGGCGTGTCGAGCGGTGAGGCTCCACGCGAGAGCGAGCAGCTCTATACACTCGTGAATGGAGTGACGGGCGACGTCGACGAAGGTATCAACCTCGACGACTTGTCCTCACTGCCTGCTCTCCTGGAGCTCCTTGGCCGAGTTCGGCGGAGCCTTGAAGGCTGGAGACTTGGCCGAGGTAGTGGTCATACGACCCGAAGAAGAGTTGAACTCGTCCTCGCTTCTGGATGAAGCTGTCCTGGAAGACACCAACAAGGCGCTGAATGCGCGGAGCGGATCGGCGATCCTGAAGGACCCGTCGGATCCCTTGTATCAAGTGGTAAAGGATTACCAGGACGTGGTCTCGAAGGAGCCGCCCTCGGGGCTACCTCCGGATCGAGGTGTTCGACACGAAATCGATCTCGTTCCGGGAACAAACTACTGCGTGACGAGGCAGTGGCCCTTGCCGAAGGAGCAGTGTGACGTCATTGACGCGTTCTTCCGTGCGAAGCACGAGGCGGGCATGGTGCGTGAGAGTAAGTCTCCACACTCTACGCCGACGTTCTGTGTCAGAAAGCCGAATGGCAAGTGGCGTATCGTGCATGCTTTCAACAAGCTGAATGCCGCTACCATTCCGGCGCAGACGCCGATCCCTCGGAAGGATGTTCTTCAGAACAACATGACAGGCTGTACGGTGTATAGTGCGCTCGACTTGGTCGATGGATATTACCAATTGCTCATGAGGACGAGCGACATTCCTCTCACTGCGGTGAGTACTCCGAGCGGCATGCTCTGGGAGTGGTTGGTGATGCCCCAAGGGCTTTCGAACGCGCCAGCGACGTTTAATCGTCTTGTGACGCAGCTCTTCAGGCCCCATCGGGCGTACGCGCAAACGTACTTCGATGACATTTTTGTCCACAGTCGTGCGGAGCACAGAAAGACTGATGTGGAGAACCATGTGGAGCACCTGCGTGTGTGCTCGAATGCATGCGTCAAAACAAGTTGTACGCCAACATTGACAAATGCATCTTCGGAGCGGAAGAGATCCCGTTCTTAGGGTGCTTCATCGGGAAGCGTGGCCTGAGGGCCGACCCAGGTTAAGGTCAAGGCCATTGTTGACTGGCCGGTTCCCAAGAACCAGAAGAATCTTCGCAAGTGGCTTGGCTTGGCCAATTAATTGCACAAGTACAGCGAGAACTACGCTGAGATGGCTCGGCCACTCTCTAATCTCCTGAAGAAGGATGCGGAGTGGTGTTGGGACACCGAGCATCAAGATGCGTTCGCGTCCATTAAGGACAGTCTCCTGCATGCGCCCATTCTGGCTTGCCAGACCCCGCTCGTCCGTTTAGTGTCGTCTGTGACGCCTCGGACGTTGCCATCGGCTGTGTACTGCTGCAAGCAGACGCCGAGGAGAGCGTGGTAGCGTTCGAATCTCGCCAACTGAAGGCTGCGGAGAAGAACTACGCTGTCCATGACAAAGAGCTACTTGCGATGAAGTATGCGCTCGTCAAGTTCAGGGTGCACATGTTGGGCTCTCAGTCGTTCGTGATTTACACCGATCATGCGTCGTTACGCACTGCGACTCAGTCGCCTCACCTCTCGCAATGGATGGCCCGTTGGCTGTCCTTCTTCGCGGAGTGCAACTTCGAGGTGAAGTACAAGCCTGGTAGGCAGAATGTACTTGCGGACGCGCTGTCGCGCAGGCCAGATTATGAGCTGGCTCATGTTACGACCGTGACTTCGTCATTACCGGATCGGATCCGAACGGCTTATGCCAAGGACGATACTTGTGTCGCGTTGCTAAAGGCGCTGGGGAGCAAGGAGTTTCAAGCCTCGAACATGGAATTGTCAGTGCGGATGCGCGCGCGGCTACACCGTTATTCCCTCGATGGAGGCCTGTTGTTCTACAACACTGGCCCCGAGGATACGCCCCGCGTGGTCATCACTCATGATGAGGATCGGAAGTACCGCATCCTCTATGAGGTGCATGACACGCCGCTGGCCGGCCTTTTTGGCCGTGAGAAGACCTACAGCTCGGTGAGCACCCACTACTGGTGGCCGAAGCTGTACAAGTGGACGTGCACTCATGTGCGCACGTGCGAGACGTGTCAGCGCGTGGAGGCGTCACCTCATGCTGCAGCGCCGTTGGCGAGTTTGCGTGTCCCTTCGGGCTGTTGGCAATCCATGAGTATGAACTTTGTGTTTGGCCTGCCGGCGGAAGCGGCGGGCAACACTGGATTCGTGGTCTTCGTGGACAAGATGGCTCACATTTCGGCTGTGACGGATACCATTGATGGTAAAGGTACAGCAACGCTGTTCTTGGACCGAGTGTTTCGACAACACGGACTCCCTGAGTCGATTGTCTCGGACCGAGACCCCCGCATCACGGGCAACTTCTGGAGCGCGGTCTTTGCGGTGCTTGGCACCAAGCTGGACATCCGCAGACCGATGGTAAGACAGAGCGCATGAATCGCGTCGTCGAGGACGTGCTTCGCAGAATTTGCGCCGAGACGCCGAAGCGCTGGAGCGCCATGCTGCCACTCGTTGAGTTTGCGTTGAACTACGCCGTGCACGCCTCGACAGGCTACACGCCGTTCTACATGAACAGCTTGTCTCATCCCCGCGTCCCGCTGACGCCGCCACTTGGTGGCCTCGGGCTTGGTGGGGGAGGAGAAGCCGATTTTGCTGATCGGCTAGCCGATGTCAGCCCGGCTACTGTTCGTAAACAGGTTGACGCTTGCTTGTCGACGCGTTTGAGTGTCTTACGACATGTGCGTGCCACAATGGCTGAGAGCCAAGACAAGCAAAAGGAACATGCAGATACCAGGAGCAGAGGCAATGTTGAAAGTTATGAGGTTGGGGACCTGGTGTTGCTTAATGCTAAGAACCTACCTACACATGCAGTGTCAGCCGTCTTCAAGACGAAGTTGCGCCCGCGCTTCATCGGGCCTTTCAAGGTTGTGGCCAAGAAGGGCCTTGCGTACACTCTCAATCTTCCGAAGAAGGTGCGGACGCACCCCGTCTTCTACGTGGGCTTGCTGAAGCTGTACCAGGACCCGATGCAGGTGCGGATGGAGGCACCGAGGGTGACGAGGTCACAGGCGCGTAGGCCGCGGTCGTCGAGGACGCAGTCGCAGGCGTCGAGGACGCGCCCATCCACGTGGGCACCGCAGGCACAGGCGGAAGAATCGGCGCCGGAGGTGCCGCGGGCACAGCGAGAGCCACAGGCGCAGGAGGCGCAGCAGTCGGAGCCTGCATGCGGGCCAGGAGGTCGAGCTGACCCTGAAGCACAGCCTGCTGACGCTATAGTTCCCCGATCTTCCGGCCACGCTGCTCATCGCGATCGCGATAGTATCGCACCCAGTCCTCCAGGGCCCCAAGGCGGTCCCAGACACCTCGATCCATCGCGTCCGCTCGGCGAGCTCGTCGAGTTCGGTGGCAGTCCGGCCCAGACGCGCATCAACGTCATGGATATGATCCCGAAGGCGACCCGCCTGCTGCCGCGCCTCCAAGAGCTCACCTTGAGTCGCAAAGGGCCCTACAGCGGCCTCCACCGGCTCTGCTCAATGAGCATGGGAATCTACATTACCATGTGGAGCGCCTCCTGGTGAAGCGGAGGTGCCGGGGTCAAAACCAGTATCTGGTGAAATGGCGAGGGTACCCTCACTCCGAGAACTCATGGGAGTTTGAGGTGCCCCTCCGCCAAGACTGCCCAGACGTCGTGAACGCTTTTGATCAGCTTGATCACCGGCGCCCCGAGGGCTCAAGGCCGGCACGCCGGCCGTCCCGCGCTTCCCGCCAATAAGCTGGGGAGCTGCTGGGTCAGCCACATTGCTCCGAGGCTGACCCTGAGCCACAGCGCTCACTCCCTCGCGGGAAGGAGCGGCTGGAGTGCTCGAAGGAGCGAAGCGCGCAGCGCTAAACTGGGTCTGCGGCTGGGCGAGTGCCGAGAGGCTGCGCTTGGCTCGGACCTTCGCGAAATCGAAGCGGAGCTTGTGTTCAATGCGAACTTCCACTTCACTGAAGCTGGCTCGGAGAGCATCCATGGAGCTAAGCTTTCGGCTGTGCTCGGGCCAAGACTCGAACTGAGCTTCGTACTCAATTGAGTCTTCCCCCGGGCTAAGTACCACCGGGTACGTCCGCATGGCGGGCACGGGCTTGCAGCCGCAGCCTTTCGCGATACACCGCGACAGTCGTAGACTGTGGAGTGAGGAATCGCTCTCGCAGAGACGTACGCAGTGCGAGCTCCTCCGGAGTACGGGCCGCAGGCCCAATGGCGTGCGGCGCGAGAGACAGCTGGAACGCCTGGCGACAAGCCTCCGCGGGGTCGCGAGGCCGGAAGTCGTAGTCGCCAGTGCTGGGGTTCAGCAGAGGCCGCGGCTCGGGGCGCTGGGAGCGCATAGGAGCCATCTGCGCCGCAAGCTGTTCGGACTGAGCTTCGTCCATAGAGTTGGAGATGGCAGGGCCCAAGGGCGCGTCCTCACTACGAGGCGGCGAATACCGTGGCTCAGTGAGCGCGCGCAGCTCGTAGAGACCGGAGGAGCGTTCAGGGAACGGGTTCGGAGTTCGCAGCGGTGGCCGTGGCTCTTCCCTCGACGGCGCAGCGCGCTCTGCAGGTGGACGGCTCGGCGAGCGCACAGGAGACGTGCGCGCGGGGCGCACTTGGTCGCGACGGCTCGGAGAGCCAACTGGGGCCGGCGAGCCTTCTTCACGGCGTGTCGACGGCGTGGGCGAAGCGTCGCTGCGGCTCGGGGAGCGTTGCTTGGCTGGGGACGCATCTCCTCGGTTCGGAGAACCCAGCATGGACTCGTCCACCTCGCTCTCTTCACCAAAGAGTTCCCTAGGATCCATGATCTGGCGGGTTGATGCTCGAGGGGAGCTGGGGCTTGCGCTCTGCGAGCTGTGCTTCTGGCGGTGCGCCGCGAAGTACTCGGACACCGAGAGCCTGGAAGGCGTCGAGTGTAATGGGCCTACTTTGGCTGACTACTTTAGCTTACACGTGTGCGCGTGTATGTGAGGAAGCGTAGCTTAGTTTAAATTAGAGTTAATTATACTCGGGCCTCCGAGTATAGATTAATCTAAATAATCGATCCAAATAATGTTTTTGGGTTAAAATGTGAACTGCTATTTTTGTTTTATGTTTCTGACTTCCTCTAAATGTAATATTCTAAGATAGGAATCTGCCAACGGCTGGTTGGCAGAATTCCAATGCTATGCATGTCGCTCATTGGCTAAGAGATGCTGCTCTCAGCCAATAGGAATCATAAGTCTCTATGGACCACCCGTCGTGGTGGTCGTAAATGTATGTAGCCTTTGGTGTATCTACACCAAGGTCGAGGAAGTCTTTCGAACCTCTAACAGACGTCGTGTCTGTTAGAGTTACAAGTGACTGTAGCCACTTGTGCGTGTAACCCTGTTACACCATCCCCCCTCAAGGTTAGACGCGCCGAGTCACGGCACGTCAATCAGGAAATTGACCATTCGTCAATTCTTCATGTTGGGAGAAAGAAAACTCGAGCTCATTCCGCAATGAGCTCGCCGCAGAAGAAGACCGCCGCCGCAACAGAGGGTAACCTCTATGTTGCTCAGTACCATGAGCGCCAGCAGACAAAGCGCGATGCGCTCGCTGCAAAGGCCGCGTCGGGGACAACCCAGTCGGAGATTGTCCTCGAAGGTTCCGCTTTAGTCAACGACGCCGTTGACTACGAGAGTGATGACGTAGAGATGGAAGAGGGCGAGGCCTCTTCCAACAAGCGCAAGGAGTCTATCGACAGTGATAGTCTCGACCCGCATGCCGGGTCGAGACGCCCTCGTGAAGGAGACGATTCGGACGCTTCAAGCTCGAAGCGTTCGCGCGGCGAGAGCGAAACTCCGCTCTCCGCTGCTGGGGGCAATAAGCTCCCCGCGTGAGGTGGCGTCTTCAAATTCTCCGCGCGCTGCTCAGGCAGCGCGCGATCCGTGGATGCCGTCTGCGTCAGAGATCGCAGACCGTGTGGGCAACACCGTGCCTCCTAATGAAATACCGCTGTACGTATGCAGCGGGATCCACGATGATGCTGTGGCGGAGGAGCAGCACCTTGATCCGTTAACGAATCAAAGGCGCGATTACTATATCGGACTCTTTCACGAGCTCCGATACTTCTCCAGCAAGAAGACCTCTTCTCGCAGCAAAGTGCCTGAGTGGCAGGCACTTTGTCAAAGTTGGAATGCTTTTGTTGAGAACTTCAACAAGAAGCCGGCTGCTTACCGTGAGCGGGTTAAGCATGCCCGTGAGCGCTTCGAGACATTCTCGACGCGAGGGAGGCTGGAGCAGCTCCACAGATCCTCTGTGGACGCTGGTATTCCATACGCTGTGCCCGAAGGCCATCAGTTCACGATGTGTCTTCCGGGTGCGGTGCGCTTGAGCGACCGCGACCTAAACGGGTATACGACGATTCGTGTACCTGAGAGTCTCAAGGATCTCCGTGCCAAGTTCTTGGCACGCGAGGAACGCGACGATCGTGGGACCTCGGGCGCTGTAGGTGACCACAGCGCTCGCACTACCTTCGCGTCGGCAGTGCGTGGTGAGCTTCGTATGCCCACACCATTTCCGGAACGTCCTGCAGCAGGACGTCCCATGGCTCCCATGTATCTTGGTGGGGCGGAAACCCTCTCCAGCGAATACGATAACGAACCGGCTGCCGGTTCGTTTTCGGGATACTATGGTTCACAATACGCTCAACAATTCAGCGTGTTGGGCCGCAGGCGTCGCGGATCGGAGGCGGCGGTGGTGGGAACACGCCCCGGGTATGGTCAACCAGGGGTTGACCTTGGCCCGACGCTCGAGGAGCGGGTCGCTGCTGTGGAACAGCATCAGAGCCGGGAGTTCGCCGCTCTGATGCAGGAGGTGGCGATCCTGAGGGCTCAAGTCGCTCAGGCCTCGCAGACCGCGTCGGACATCTCTGTCGATGTGGGAGGTCGCGTCGCACGCTTGGCCCAGCGCGTTTACGCGCTGGAGCAGAGGTTCGCTCCCGCTGGGGCTTCCGCTTCGGGCCAGCCGAGCTAGGTGGCTCGTGCTGCAGGTATGGCTTCAGCCGCCCGACGTAAAAGGTCGGATGGAGGCGCATGCTAGATGGAATATCTAGCGTGTAGGCGTTGCCATGCCGTGCCAGCACCGTGAACGGCCCGATGAAGCGCGGAGCGAGCTTGCTCGCCCCGAAGTCGGAAACTGCATGTTTAGGCAGGTTTTGAGTTGCTAACAAAACCAATGAACCCTTCTTGAATTCATCAGTGTTGCCCCTACCAACATTGTCTGCGTTCAGCTTCTGTCGGTCGACAGAAGCTGCGATAGCGTTTTGGACAAACCGAATGACGGCTTGTCTGCGCTGCACGAAGTTGATTGCGTCCGAGCTGAACTCGTTCAGCTCGTTTCTAGCAGTTGGCCTGGCCGCTGCGTTTGTCTTCGCGGTGTCTGTGCCCTGCACAGACCCGTTCTTCTTCTTCTTCTTCTTGCTCTTGTCGACGTCTGTGCACTGTACAGACGCGTGCTTCTTCTTCTTGTTGCGCGTAGTCGCGGCTGACACTGTGCAAGTGTCAGCGGCATTCTGCGACTGCTGCGTTGCAGTCGTAGATCCTCCCCCACTTAAGGAAGGAGCCACCATCCCGAGTAGACTCGGGAGGCGTGGGTGCCTGATGGCATTCACGTAGAACGGTGTATGCCCGGTCGAGGCATGCACCGAGTTGTTGATGGCGAACTCTGCCATCGGCAGGCACTCGCTCCAGTGTTGGAACGAGTGCGCGTAGCTCTTAAGCACGTCTACGAGCACGCGGTTCACGCGCTCGGTCTGCCCGTCCGTCTGCAGATGATCCGCAGTCGACATCGAAAGTTGACTCCCAAGAACTGTAAACACTTCTTGTCAAAGGTGTGCAGTGAAGCGCGGGTCTCGATCCGACACAATGTCGATCTGCATGCCATGGTGTTTGAACACCATGTCAACGAACAGACGCGCCGTCTGCTTCGCAGTCACTTCAGCGGGTACCGCAGCAAGATGTACCATCTTGCTGAAGCGGTCAACAAAGACCACAACGCCCGTGTTCCCCTGGCTGTCCGGGGGAAGACCGAACACGAAGTCCAAAGACATGGACTGCCAACACTCCCGTGGAGTTGGTAGTGACTGCAAGGGAGCCTGCGCGAAAGGCGCAGGCTTCACACGTTGACAAACCTCGCAAGCACGGACGTACTTGCGCACCCATTTATACTGGTGGGCCCAGTAGAAGTCTTGCGTGAGAAGAAGGTATGTCTTCTCACGGCCCGGATGCCCCGCAGTCGGTGCATCGTGATACTCGTACATGATCTGGAGTCGCAGGTCATGGTCATTGGGCACGACAACGCGGTCCGCGTTGTCGTCGACTGCACTGTAGAGTAATAAGCCGTCGTGCACCCGGTAACGGTGTGCACGAGCACGAAGATGCTTCGGCAGCTTCTGACGAACTTTGTCAGAAGGCGCTGAGCCGTAGGCCAGCAAGAGCTTCGCGTCCGCGTCGTGCGCGTACGCGACCTTCACGTCGTCCAACAGTGACGACGTCGGGGTGCTCGATTGGATGGCGTCAATGGCATTGACGTCGGCATCAGTCGTGGTGTAGTCAGGTCGACGCGAGAGCGCGTCGGCCACCACATTGAGTCTTCCGGGTTTGTACTCAACCCGGAAGTTATACGCTGCGAAGAATGAGAGCCATCTCGCCATCCGTTGCGAGATGTGCGGCGACTTTACAGCCGTCCGCAACGACGCGTGGTCCGTATAGACCACGAACGGTTTGCTTCCGAGTAGATACACGCGGAACTCCGCGAGTGCGTACTTCATGGCAAGGAGTTCATTGTCATGTACCGGGTAGTTGCGCTCAGCTGGCTTCGGCTGACGCGATTGGTAGTAGACGACACGATCACGGCCCTCGTGATCGTGCTGCATCAACGCACATCCGATTGCGAAGTCGGATGCGTCACACACAACGTGGAATGGGCGATCTTGGTCGGCCACCGCCAAGGTTGGCGCCTCAGTCAAGCCCCGCTTGACTGCATCGAAGGCCTGCTGACACTCAGCAGCCCAAACCCACTCGGCGTCCTTCTTCAGGAGCTGTGACAGCGGGCGTATCATGCCCGCGTAGTCCTTCACGTACTTGCACAAGTACGTGGCCAAGCCAAGGAACTGCCGCAGTTCCTTGACGTTCGACGGAGTCGGCCACTCATTGATCGCTCTGACCTTATCAGGGTCAGGGCGGACACCGTTCTTCCCAACGAGACACCCGAGCACGGGTATCTCGCTCGCCCCGAAGATGCACTTCTTCAGGTTCGCATAGAGCTTGTGCTTGCGCATGAGCGTAAGCAGCTTCCGGAGATGCACCATGTGCATCTCAACATCGCTCATCCCGTCCGCAGCTCGGCTGCCGACGGACACATCGTCGAAGTAGCTCGGTGCGAAGTCGCGCACCGAGCGCAACAAGTGCGTCACGCACCTGTTGAAGGTCGCAGGGGCGTTCTTCAGACCCTGCGGCATCACTAGCCACTCCCAGAGCATGCCGCTCGGCGTGCTCACTGCCGTGAGAGGGATATCGCTCTCACGCATGAGGATCTGATAGAACCCATCGCGCAGATCAAGAGCACTGTAGATAGTGCTCCTGGCCATCGAATCGATGATAACATCTTTTCGAGGTATCGGCGTCTGCGCCGGTATCGTCGCATCGTTCAGCTTGTTATACGTATGAACGATGCGCCAGCCGCCCTGTGGCTTCTTGACACAGAACGTCGGAGCACTGTGCGGGGATTTCGATTCCCGCACTTGTCCAGCTTTGACTTTTGAAGAAGTCGTCGATCGCTTTGACCTGCTCTCGCGGCAGTGGCCACTGCCGCGTGACACAGTACTTCGTGCCCGGCACGAGATCAATCTCGTGCTGGATTCCCTTGTCCTGCGGAAGCTCCGCAGGAATCTCTTCCGGAAGTCGTCCGTGTACTCCCGTAAGATCTCGTAGTAGGGACTCGTTTTCAACGAGTCCCAGCTCTGCTCTTCAAAGCGCTCCTTCTTCGTCTTCGCACTGAAAGTGTCCTCGTTCTCAGTGGTGGTCTCCATGAAGAACTGTCTCAGTTCTTCATTCTCGCTCTTCGTTCTCTCGGCGTCCGAGAGAATGCATATTTGCTCGATGCGTCCATCGTGCAAGTCACGCGCGAAGCGCTTCCAGCTCATGACTGGAAGCGAAGTCAACTTCGACGCTTGCGTCGGAGGGTTAGCGAGAGTCATCTCCCTGTACCGGAACCCGGCACAGGTACGCGTCAAGACGTTCAACGTCTCAACGTCCGGCTTCTCAGCCTCCGTATGCCCGGCAGACATTCCTTGTAGCGTCTCGGTCCCAGGCCGAGACTTGCGCAGCGACCTTCGTATGCTCCGTCTTCTTGTTTTGCGGAGCCCGGCTCCGCTTGGTTCTTGACCTCGTCCAGGCCCAGCCGTGGACGGGTGTTCTTCTTTAGTACCGCCGGCGGGTTCATCCCGCGGGCGAGCGACTTCAAGCCCGGCTTGGTCGCCCGGCGCTTCGTCGTGCAGCCCGGCTGGACGACAGCATGCAAGTTTCCCCGGTGCGGGACGTTTGCAACCGTCCGCACCGCCTGCAGCGTCGGCTCCCGGAGCCGACACGCCAACTTCACCTTGACGCCTATTATTGGCGGAGCCCTTCGTTACAAAGGGTGCGTCGACTCCCGGAGTCGACGCGAAATTTCGTCCAAGCTATCGACTCCCGGAGTCGATGCGACTTCAATACCTCGACGCCAACCGTTGGCGGAGACCCCCATTACGGAAGATACGTCGGCTCCCCGAGCCGACGAATCAATTTCACCCAAGCCATCGACTCCCGGAGTCGACGGCGTTACATCACCTTGGCTCTTATTATTGGCTAGACCTGATCCAATCAGATTCGCGTCAGACTCCACGGCTAAGGCGTGTGACTCGTCTGCGTCATCCGTGCCCCTTGAGGCCGGAGACTCTTCCTGATTCGCTGAAAAGCGGGTGTCGACCTCCGAGGTCAACACATTTCCTTCATTAGCTGTCGGCGGCAACGCCGACGCTAGCTGCTCTTGCGCGCGTGGTCGCGCGCGCCCAGGGCGCTCCGGGGCAGCGGCATTAGGCGCTGTCTCGAGTGGGGAGTCGCGCGCACCTGTCGGTGCGTGCGTAGCGGCAACAGGGCCATCGCTAACTGCTCCACTGTCGCGACCGAAGCGCACGAGAGTGCGCTTCTCCCAATCGATGACCGGATCATGTCGTGCAAACCACGGCATGCCCAATACAATGTCAAACTTATCGTCCAGATCCAGGACGATAAAGGTCTTGGCAAACTCTTGTTCTGCATACGTGAAGCGCACGCGTACCATGCGTTTCTCGGTCTTCACGATGGCACCCGTTGCCAGTCGTACTTCCAACATACTTCGAGGTATCTTTAAATCCTCGAAGTCAAGCCTTGATAGACTTCGCAGTCGAACAAAGTTCTTCGACGCGCTAGAATCTACCAAAGCCCGGAGAGAGCCGCTTGCTTTCATCGAGTTCACATTCAGGATGACAAGGTCAGGCTTGTCATCTTGGTTCTTGCAGTGAGAATGAACCTCACTGGGGGCTGCAGTCCTCAGTGTCGCGTGTCCAAGGTCGACACGCGGAACTGCATTACCAGTAGGGCGCCCCGCGCCTACTGGCGTCCAGCGTTTTTTGTTTGGTTGCGACGGTGCCCGGCACCGCCGCGATAGCCACCCTGCTGGTGCACGGAGGCCGTGCACTCCCGAGCAAAGTGACCGATTCTACCGCATCGGTAGCATCGCACATTCTTTCCTTGCGACTGCTGGGGTCCAGTAGTTGCAGCACTCGAGAGGTCCATGGGTTCTGGGCCTCCCGTCCTCACTACCGGGCGTGGCTGTGGCCTCGGCACATGTGCATGCAGCTTAGCCTGCCGCAGGCTAAACTCCTCCTGCATTGCCAGAGTAATTGCAGCTTCGAGAGTACTCGGGTACTCACGGAAGAGATAGGTCTTCACAGGCCCATCTCTCAGCCCCTTCATGAACGTGACGACCTTGGTCGCCTCGTCGATCGGATTGGTCACGATGTTCGAGACCAAGTACCGTGCTCTCTGAGCGTAAGCATGGACATCATGCTTGTCCTGCTGCAGGTCGAGGAACTCCGCCCTCGACCGGAACTCGTTTTGCGGGGGCTCAAACGCTTGTCTGAGCTCCTCCTTGAAACCCTCGTACGCGCTAAAGCACGTAGGATCCGAGAGTCGGCGTCCATACGCCCAACTTCTTGCACGTCCGCCAAGATATGACATGGCGAACGCGACCTTCGACAACGGGTCGACGATGCGTCGAGCCGCAATGGCAGTGTCGAGTTCGACAAGCCAACGGAGGAGATGCTCGCCCTCTCTTCCAAAGTAATTGCTCACGCTGAGCTTCAGCGATTGCGCGCGCGGTGTCGTCCCCGACGACACCGTGGTAGACGAAGCAGCATCTCACTGCTCCCTCATGATGAATCCCAGAGCAACACCATGTTGCTCAGTCGGTGTTAGCGTACGCAGCATCGTAGCTACAGCCGCCTTACCAATGACTGTTGACAGTCGTTTGAGAGCTTCCCACTCTGGGTCCGACAGGTGGGGACAGTCAGCGCGTGCAACGTGAGTTGCAGGCGTAGTGGAGCTTTCCATGGACACCTCCTTATCCATGGGAAGGTTCTCAGCTCCGCGTTCGTGCGGTGACGTACGAACTCATGTAGTCGGTCGTTGGACGGACTACAAAGTGCTACCAGGTGTAATGGGCCTACTTTGGCTGACTACTTTAGCTTACACGTGTGCGCGTGTATGTGAGGAAGCGTAGCTTAGTTTAAATTAGAGTTAATTATACTCGGGCCTCCGAGTATAGATTAATCTAAATAATCGATCCAAATAATGTTTTTGGGTTAAAATGTGAACTGCTATTTTTGTTTTATGTTTCTGACTTCCTCTAAATGTAATATTCTAAGATAGGAATCTGCCAACGGCTGGTTGGCAGAATTCCAATGCTATGCATGTCGCTCATTGGCTAAGAGATGCTGCTCTCAGCCAATAGGAATCATAAGTCTCTATGGACCACCCGTCGTGGTGGTCGTAAATGTATGTAGCCTTTGGTGTATCTACACCAAGGTCGAGGAAGTCTTTCGAACCTCTAACAGACGTCGTGTCTGTTAGAGTTACAAGTGACTGTAGCCACTTGTGCGTGTAACCCTGTTACATCGAGGGTGTGCGCGCGGGCGCCGGCGTTCGCGTAGGTGCGGAGGCACGCAGTGCAGGAGCACGAGAGGAGCGAGGCTCCGAGGCGGATCTCGCGAGAGGCTGTCTGCGGTCGAAAGACCAAAAGGCTTTATGACTTGAAGTCATGTGAGGGCGCGTGGCGCCGAGAAGTTCTCAGAGACGTCCACGCGATGTGGATTGAAAGGAGGCTTGACGGAACAAGACCCGGCGGTTGACCGTTAAGCGTGAACACCCGTGTCCACGGTTTGGTGGGGGAGGGTGTAACGGGGTTACACGAGATTTACCCGAAGGGTTACGAAGTGGGTACACACTGTCTAACCTAAATAAGTAGGATAATCAGTACATGGCTTCAGAGCCACTGATTAACTAGGGTTCACTATGCTAGATAGTGAACCGGATGCATTTACATCGTAGGCGGCTTTGCCGCAATAAAGGGAAATACATTCAGGCTGAGATTCACACAGTTAAGAGTTAAGGGTTGACTCTTGGAGTCCGTAAGGTGTACGGTCTGGTATTAGAACGGGCTATCTTAAGCTGAGATCTGTGAGTCTATTAAGCTTCCTCTGACGCAAAGCTACAGCAGCCCCGCTGCAGATGTTCTGCACATCTGCACTTGTGATGATCTTCCTTGTCCGCGATAGGAACAAGCGGTACCCCTTCTGGGTTTCGCTGATCCCGATCACCACGGCCTTCTCAGCCCGGCGCTTCACCGACGCAGCCTTCTTGTGAGCGACATGGGTTGTGCAAGTCGAGTCAAACCGCAGAATATGAGCCACCTTCGAAGTCTTGCCGGCGATTACGTCGAGTGGGGCTCGGTTGTCAGCGTTGGCTCTGGTTGGGACTCGGTTGCGTATGTTCGACTCGTACTTGACCGAGTCGCCCCAGTACCGGCCCGGCAAGCCCGATGCCCACAGCATGGCGCGCCCTGAGCTCATCAGCGTCCTGTGTATGCGCTCCACCTTGCCGTTGGATGCGGAAGTGTCAGGGAGCGTCGACTGCATTCTTATGATGTGGCGCGTGCAGTAGGCCTCGAACTCCCGTCCTAAGAACTCGCCGCCTCCGTCGGACCTTATCAGCTTCACCGGAACGCCGTACTGCCGCTCGAACTCAGGTAGGAAGTCCATGAGCCGCTTCGGGGCCTCATCCTTGGTCTGGAGGAGGTACACTCGGTTGTAGCTCGAGCCGTAGTCGACGATAGTGAGCATGTGTTTGTTCCCGTTCCTGTCGGCGAGCAGGATGTCCGTCTTCAGGTCCACGCCGAGTACTGCGCCGATCTCATCCGTTGGCGCGGACTCCGAGGTATCAACGGTTGGCTGCTGGGATCTGGTCTGCTTTGCCTCTGCACACGAGAGACAGAATCGCAGCTACTTCGAGATGACATCCATGTCACTTGCGAGGCCCTTTGAGTACATCCGCGGAAGATCTTGGAAGTTGAGGTGGCCTAACCGCTCATGCCAGTGCTGGAGGATTGCCTTCGGGACCTGGGCGAACATTGCCACTGAGTCAGCGCTCGCGTCCACAGTTTCTCCGTTGAGTACCCATACCTTGCCCTGGCGTTCGGCAACAGCGATCACTTCACCACGCTGGTTCCTCAAGCTGCAGGTTGCTGTATCGAACAGCGTCGTGATCCCCCGCTCACCCATCTCCGTCACAGATAGCAAGTTGCGGTCTAGGTCGGGTACATGATGTACTTCGTGGAGAAGCGCGGGGCGGACGCCTTGAGGATTTCGCACCCGCAGGATGCAGCTCCCCTTGACGCTCTCATGGAGCAACCCGCCGTTGGCCACCTTGATGATCAGCTTGGACGGGGAAGTGCCGAACAGGTCAGCGCTGCTGGAGCACATGTAGTGCGATGCTCCGGAGTCGATCAGCCAACTTGACGCTGCTTGGGTAGGGGCGCCGTGCTCACTTGAAGCCATCCATAGCTCCGACGTCCCATCATCCTCGGATTCAGACCCCGGCGTCTTGCTCTGCTGCTGGGCCTGGCGGGCTGACGCCTGTTGTGTGTTCTTCTTCGGGTTCGTGCACTGCGCCTGCCTGTGACCCACTTCACCGCAGTTCCAGCAGGTGATTATCTTCTCGGATGCGTTCGCGTTTGCGCCGTTGCGCTGCTGACCTTGACGCTGATTGTTGTTCATCCGCTGTTGTTGCTGCTGCTAACTGCCCCCTTGCTGACTGCCTCCATGAGGGCTGCCTCCCTGCGTGTGGCCACCCTGCTTCTTGTTGTTACCGTGTCCTGGTTGACATCGCTGCTGCTGTGGACGGCCGGCACCGCCTCCACGTCCACCGACCTTGGCCTGACCGACGCGGCGTCCGTCCCCTTGAGAGCGAATCAGAAAATCGATCACCTTGTCGAGCTCCTGCATGTAGTTGGTGCTGATGTCGTCGATCATGCTGAGAAGGATTGACTTGAGCTCTGGGCACGCGTTGTTACAGACGGTCTCCAGAAGCAGCTGTGATCGGTCGCCGACCATCAGCCGCTCGATAAACTTGAGGTAGGTCACGCACTGCTTCCAGGTGTCGCCTGCGCGCTTGTGTGTGTCGAGGCGCTTGCCGAGCTCATACTGACTGAGGTTGCAGCCGAACTCCTTCTTCAGGTGCGCGACCAGCTCCTCGTAGCTGACGTCGCGGCCTCCAGTAAAGTCGTGGTAGCTCCTGCTCGCGTGTCCCTCCAGGAAAGTGCCGAGCACCGAGGCCTTAAGCTGTGTTGACCACGTTGGGCAGTTCAGGAGTCGTTTGGCAGTGGATGTCCTTGAGCTTGGGAGACTTCGTCACTGCGGCCGCCGCTGTCTCTTGCACAGGGACCAGCGGTTTCTCTTCATCACCAGATGGCAGGACTGGCCTGGGAGGTTTTGCAGGACTGGGGAGAAGATTCCGCTGTGTAGGCTGCGCGGCAGCGCAGGCTGACCCCGCGGTGTCCTTGGGTACGTTGTCAGCACTCGCAGCAGTCGAAGTCGGTAATGTCTGCTGCAAGTCGCCGTGTGGCCCATGTGTGGCAGCAGTTGCTTGTGCGCCACTGTGCGGCTCGTTGAGCGTGCTGGCCGCCATGTGCTTGTCGTCACCAGCGTCGCGTTGCTGTTCAGAGCCAGCATCTCCATGCTTGGCCTCTTCTTCCTCAGCCAGGGAGCGGCGCATCTCGTCAAGCCGACGTTCCCGAGCTTCCTCAAACGCGACCGCGACCTTGCCGTCACGGATCATCCGCTGCTGAATCTCGATGAGCTCCATGGCGTCATCTAGCAGAGCCTTCAGCACCGCGACCATGTCCTCGTCCGACAGACGCGTGCTGTGCGCTGATGGGCTTGATCTCGTGCCCATGTCAGGGGAGGTTGGTTCGCGGTCGCTCTCGAACGTCGCCCGTCGTGGCCGTCATTCAAGGGTGGTGTAGACGTAGAGGTGGCTCCGCAGTTCCCCGTGGACACGGCGGAGGGCCGCACGATGTGCCCGCTCTGCCTTCGCGGCAGGTGGCATGGCCTGGGGACTGTCCAAGTCCGTGAAGTCGAGCCATCCGGTCACCGACATCGACTCGGTCTTGTAATCGGCAGGCTGCGGTCCTTGGGCTCATAACCTGTAGCGACTTTCAGGAATGCGAGTCGAGTAGAAGGCCGCTAGGTGAGTTGGTGGAGAAATTGAAAGTGCCATTCATCGTTAGCTCTGTCGCTATGCCTTACGCTACAGCTCCTTGCTCACCTGTAGAGTACTCACCGGCCTCCTTCCATCGAACGACGTCACTACACGTCCGGAATCGACGCGATCGCTGCCTCTGCCACTGCGTCCTGCGCCAATCCGTGTAAGTCATATTGTCGAGCCGCGAGCTTCGATCGCTCGCCTTACCGCTACGTTGAAGCCACGTTGAAGCCACGTTGAAGTCAAGTGACGAGAGCTCATACGTCACCAAGTCGGCCACCACCGACATTCCATTGCCGTCCAATCTTCCTGTTTGGACGCACCCAACCACGTTCGGTGAAGCGGGCTGGCGTGTGCTTTGCCAACTGCAACAATCTCGACACAAATCCTTCTATCACCTTTTGCACAAAATTTAATATTGAGTCACCTTCCTGAAAATTTCCTAAGAAAAATGATGGCAGGCGCTGCAAATGAGGGGCGAAGCCCCTCATTTGCTACTTGCATGTGAACATAGTATGTAACCACTGTTTGGTACTGCTACCTGGTAGTGCATGTATTGACGGTGGTTGTTTTGGATTTGGCTTAGCTTTGTAGTGGCGCCAAAACACTCGACCACTCAGTACCCTAGCACAAGACTTGGCTACGTAGCCAAAGAAGACATCTATTAGTTTCTTCAAAGTGTTCCAGTATGGAAGATAGTGTTGGTCTTGAGTTGGTAAAATCGAGCTATTAATAACGTTAGCTACAACAGAGCAGACTTTTTGGAATTTAAAGTAGTCCTCCCAGCCTAACGCAACGCACCCTTGTTTTTGGCCGTCCAAGAACACGTTTACTTCTAGTGAGCAGATTTCGGCATCTTAGAATGGGAACTGGTGGGTGGAGGTGCAGTGATGCATCTGAGAATTTGGTCATATTTACGCTCAGCCCACGACAGTTGCACTGGACTAATAGCTTTAGCAATTTCCCGGGTCTTTTGTACCTAAAGCCACGCCTCCAATCCCGAACTACCGTTCGGCCAGGTTGCTTGCTGTCGTATAAGGATGTACCCTAGTCATTCAAGCACGATATTGTTGTTTCCATCCTCTTGTTCAGCTATGACGGACTGGTCGTCCAGCTCAAAGACTGCCTACGAGAAAATCGTAGTTGTGGGGATACGATGGCGATGACTTAACAAAGCAGTCTACCGCCTAGCTAATAGATCTTTTTGAGTGGCAACAAGGCGGCGTCACTTTCTTAATGATAAAACAAGTAACTTACGGTGTACTTGGATATGATTTGGTTTGCGACCTGGATCCAAAACCACTCTTCCCAGACTGTACCTCATGCTGGTCATTCCGCTGGGATAACTTCGATCATTTAAATTTGTTTTAGCAACAGCGGCGCGACGCACGCATTTTCCCAGCGCAAAACCGAGCACATGAGCTCAAACAGCCAATATCTCGACTGCAACTGGTTGTGGTCCAGAACGGAACCACCCGCTACGATTTCACAACCTGCGGGGTTGCCGAATTCGTCGTATAAGTGGTTAAAGCGCGTCCTGAAGGTTTTCATGGCACCGATAAGTATTATCAGCGCTGTGGATCAGAAAGCAGAGACTCTTAACCTTCACGTACCAATGAAGCGCATCGTAAAAGTATTCGTGAGGTTCCATTGCCTCTTGAATTTCAGGCACTGGAATAGTGCGGCTGCACATTGTAAATCCCGTTGGCGTACGGAGGCGGAAAATAATCTGGACCGAGCCAAACGATATGGGCATGCTTGGGATCTTGTGATCTCGCCGGACAATTATCAAGTTGTCGTTCAATACTTGAAGCACCTCGAAACGTGTGCGGACAGATCGGTCGAAGGACATTTCCGCCATCTTGGAGCCATTGGAGAAAATCTGCCAGGTTTTCTCGAGTAAACTCTCTACGCTTTCAAACGGAAATCGCTTGGTAAAGCAGAACTGGAGCACTTGGAGTTCGCGATCAACCTTCCGTTTGTCAGTCCACCCCATGAAGCTTGCCCCCGTTGTTTCAAAGTGATCAGCTGCACAAAACCTCTCAATTTCCTTGTAGGTCTCGCGAACAATAGCATAACACTCCTCGGGGGAATGCAGGCGGAACTTCACAGAGAAGGACGAACTCGGCGGTATGCCGCTATCCCACAGCGAGTTTTCGTCTTCTCTTTCTTCCGCCAAGCGTCTCAATCTCTCATGGAAATCTTCGTGGCTGCGAAGCACCTCTCGAAGCGCTGCCTGATCCTCTTCCAACGCGTGGGCCACCAGCGACAGCTCTGAGTATTTCTTCTGCAGATCTTCCATCGATACCGCTGCCAGCTCACCATTAGAGCTAGAGTCCCAGCACTGCGTCTGCTTCCTTTTGACGATTTCAGTGTACACATTTTCGAGCTGCTTGACCTCCTCTCTCATCCGCTTGAGCATCGCCTGCCTCCTCTGTCTCGACTTCTTCTCAATAGCGGAGCGTCTCGCTCGCTTGGCCTCCGCCGAGTCCTGAAAAGCTTCAGACGGTAGATCAATCAAGGAATTAACGGGGCTCATGCGGCCGATGTCGTCCTGGTTCCGCGGCGCCGAAGGCGGCGGCGTGGCCATCCTCAAACTCGTCGCCTCCGCGTCGCGGACCTTCTGCAGCAAGCGCTGCGGAGTCGCGGTAGTCTCTTCGAGCTTGACGACGGAAGGCTCGTCGTACTTGTCCAGCTCGGACAGATCTTCCAGCGCCTCCGAGAAGGCGCGCTCCGTCGTCGGGGACAGCGGCGGCAGCGCCGCGAGCTGCAGCTCATCCATGGCCTTGTCGTCGCCCTGCATATAATAGCACGGCACTCAGCTATACCAGCACTGACTTCTACGCTTACGAGGCAGTAATCGATCTGTCGATCTGGGGCTTGCGCACTTCTGACCTCAAGGCAGAGAGCAGTTATGGCGCAAGTTGCCTTTTCGTCAGAATGATGGTCAGTCGGACCATGTCCCGTATAACGAAGTGGGTCGTGAAGAAGTTTCTTGTAGAGAGGTGAGCCAAACGTATCAGATACATTGTATCCAACAGATCCGCAGGCGTAATGGACCGAGTGATCACCGCCGTGTCGGCGCCCACGACGCACGAAGGCGTGACATCCGCCGTGATTGCAGAGCTCGTGTCGCTCGGCCGCAGCTCCGTGGACCGCTGTCCGCACGCGGACGCGTTGGCGCGCGCTCTGGCCGTCGTCTCGCAGTGCTACAGCGTTCCGGTGCCGTCCAGCGCCGCGTCCGCCATCCAGAAGGCGCTGGCGGACGTCTCCGACCTGCTGCAGCGCCACCGCCTGTACGCAAATGACAGCAGCACTTCAGTGGTGTACAGGCCCGAGCAGCGTGCAGTGATCGACAGCGGCGTGCGCTTGTTGTGGGCGCATGTGACGACGTATCAACTGCACGCGGCGCTCGTGGACCTGGTGCGCACCATCGACTTCATGCCGCGCGCAGTGGCCTTCTGGAAGCAGTTGAAGAAGAGGACGGTGCGCGAGATCCTGCAGAGAGGGCCCATGCAGTGGCTCATGACGCGGGCGCAACGGATCACGGTCGGAGAGAGGATCCGCAGCTTGGAGGAGACGCTGGAGGCACATTTGGTACGACTGTGGACTGGAGTGCAGTGAGGAGGAGGATATAGAACTGATGAAGTGGGTGTTTATTGGCGTATGCATGTGTAGAGGAAGATTGGAATGCTGAAGGAGCTGACGACTAGGTGCTCGGGCACGTTCGAGGACTATGACCAGTTGGCGGAAAGGATGAAGGAGGGGATGACCCTGCTGGAGCTGGTTTACAGTACAAATGGGATCTGTCCGCCTCGAAAGGGACAAGGCGCGTTTAAGTCGCAGGATCCACTGATCTTCACGGCGTTCTACTTTGGTAGGGATGGAGAGCTATGGTTGGGTGTGCAATGCTTAGGGGAAGTGACTAACGAAATGGATGTCCTGCAGACGAAAACATCTTTGAGAAGGGCTGCAATGGCGTCATATCGAGTGAAGATGTGGTCAGCTCGTTGCGCCGAGTGGAGACGAACCTGTCGGTGTTCCGCACAGCACAGACGCAGTTCTCGCGGTGCTTCCAAGCGGCTCTTGCGCCTTGCCGCCCACCATCCAAGATCCGTCAGCGATGGCTTCAGGTTACCACCGTGGCGATCTGCCTCACTGCAGGAGGCTTCTGGGTCGTGAATAACCAGGATGAGTTCCGGGCGGGCATCGCTGCCATGCGTGCGGCACTGCAAGAGTTCTTGAATGAGCACATGGTGGAGCCACTCCAGGCCATCTTCGGAGAAGTGGTGCTGAACCAGAAGCCCGAGATCCAAGATGCTATGGCGTTGCTGGACACAAAACAGAGTCTGCGTCGTATGCTGTCCGACTTCGTCAAGGACACAAACCCCAACGTTTCGTCGGCTGAAATGAACCGCATCATGGATGAGATGGACATGTCCGTGGTGTCTCTTCAGTACGAGAAGCAATTGGCAAGTGCTGTAAGGAACTTGATGACGGGTGATATCGTCCGCATGCTGCTGATCCAGGTGCAGTTCATCAAGAAGGAGCTGATGGTGGCAATGGGTGCGATCGACGAGTTGATGCACGCGAACCAGCTGAACCTGCAGATACTGGCCACGATCCCAACGTTCCTGGTCTTCGGTGGCCTGTACAAGCTGGTCACGTCGGCCTTCCACATGATCTACAAGCGCATGAGCGACCGACTGTACTACGACTCGAGCGAGATTGCTGGGTTCCTGCGCAACAACCTGCGCGACATCGAACGGCTGCTCAACAAGCAGAACCGCGGATCAGGGGCGAGCGATGAGGCTGTGCTTGGTGTCCGCGAACTTGGGTTCCTCATTTTGTTGCTGCACCAGCTGCGTGATCTCTTCGAGGCGTACCGCGCGCTTTTCCAAGAGGAGGAACAGGAACGTTTCGAAGAGGACCTGGACGATCTCATCGGCGAGGGACTGCTGGTCTCGCAGCAGCTCGCGGTCATTCAACGCATGTATCACTCGCACCCGTTTCTATACAGCACCAAGCCGAACAAGTCGCGCTGGATTTTGGACTAAAAAGAGCAAAGCGTCTTCTGCGTATTGGCATCACATCAAACAAATCTAGCTGAGCTGGTAGTCCTGCGGCGAGTAGTACTCGGCGAGCAGACGGTAGATGTACGACGGCTGGTGGGCGCCCGTGTTAGTGATGAAAATCCTCACGCACTCAGGCGGCACGTAGTCGTATGCCGGGTTCAACACCTCCAGCTAAAATAACAGTCACAGTAGAAAAACACAATGTGTCAGCGTAAGAACAATTAGATACAAGAATCAGGCGCGTATGAACTCGTACATTGTCGACCGTGTCCTCATAGTTGTAGATGCTGGATGGAGCCATGAGCTCGCTCAGCACGTCCAGGTCGTGCGCGTACAGGGGCGAGAGCTTGATGAGACCAGCCACGCAGACCACAGGCACCGAGCACTTCTTGGCGGCCAGAGCAATGTTCTGCAGGCCGGACTGGGCGATAAGACCACCATTGGCGACCACCGCAGCGGCGGGGACCACCACCTTGTTCACACGCGCCATCAAAGCGAACACGGCGCTGTCCGGAATAACTGTAACGTGGATGCCGCTCTCCGCCAGAGCGTGAGCCGTGCGCTGGCCGTTCAGCGACGGCGCAGACTCGACCACGATCACCTTGAACTGACGCTTCTTGGCCGCCGTCTTCAGGAAAGCCTCCACCGACAGTGACATGCCGAACGTCAAGATCACCTCACTGCAAAAGTGCACCAGCGTCAGCATCAAAATAATACTTAGATCGAACCAAGCCGACTGCCACGTACTCCGAGTGAATGTACTCCATGGCCTGGTCGGCGATGTTCACGTGGAGGCTGTCGATCTCGTCCACGAGCTCCGCAATGCCCTCCATCACAGACTGGAACAACAGCGGCAGCAACAGAGTAAGTACTAGATAGTTCCAAGTCTTCATAGGTGCAGGACGCTGCACGCACCAGCTTGAGGTCGGCGATGGGGATGGACAGGTCCGTGTCCGTGCCGGGGGTCAGAATGGTGCCCAGCGAGCGCGATAGGTTGTTGTTGCGGCTGGACGGGGGCGCCGGCACCTGCGCAGCGGCGCCGCCGTCCGCCGACGACAGCTTGAGCGCGTTCGAGTGCTCCTCGCGGATGATGTACAGCACGCGGCGCACCACGTTGCCGATGGCCAGCTCGTGCGCGTGGGCCTTGGTCAGCATGTGGCCGAGCTGCCGGATCTTCTCGAGAATCTCCCCGGCCGTGGACCACTCCACCGTCTCCAGCTGCAGCACATTGGCGCTACGGGTTAGCATCGTATACTTATACGCGTCATTCGCCGCTCCTGTATACGCACCACTTTGCTCAGCACGCTGGTCGTCATCTTGGCCGTCTCGTACGAGCCCCGCAGTTGTCTGAGTACATGTATACATGCGCACACTTGTCAGTATTAAAGCGCGCAGGACTGCTACATCCACCACCGCAGCAGGAGGGACGGACCTGCGCTTGAGGCTCAGCAGCAGCTCGTCCACGAGGTCGCGCACGACCGGCCACTCGTCCAGCCACTCCTTGAGCTCCTTGGTGGGCGCCGCCATGGTCTTCCGCCGCTGCTAGCTTTCCCTTGTGGAGGCCACCAATGCCAAGAATGCGGAACAACGAATACTGGACGGTCTTCTATTCGGGTGCCTCTTTTCACTTGACCCCACTATGCCAAGCATAAGATAGGCTGCTGCCAAGCAGGCAACCATGGTGCTGGGGCTGCTGCTGCGCGACGAGGAGGAGCGGCGTCTGTCGTTCGACTTCGAGATGCTGCTGCCCGAGGACGGCGACGACCGCATGGACGGCGGCGAGCCGCGCAGCGGCGCCGTGGTGGGCGTGGGCGGCGCCACGTTCGGCAACCAGGGCGCCAAGAAGGACTTCAAGCGCGGCACGGTCGTGTGCCGCCACTGGCTGCGCGCGCTGTGCATGAAGGGCGACAACTGCGAGTTCCTGCACCAGTACGACATGTCCAAGATGCCCGAGTGCCGTTGGGGCATGGAGTGCCAGGTGCCCGAGTGCCCGTTCCGCCACGTGCCCGACGAGGAGCGCGTCGAGTGCGCCTTCTACAAGCAGGGCTTCTGCTCGCACGGCTCCAGCTGCCGCTACCGACACATCAAGCTCGCGCGCGAGGAGTGCCCCGAGACGGCGGACTTCGCGCTGCAGTCCAAGGTGGCGGACGAGGAGAACGTCAAGCGCAGGAAGGCGCAGCCCGTCAACGAGTTCTTCAAGATCGCCATCTGCAAGCACTGGGAGAAGATGGGCTCGTGCCCCTTTGGGGACGAGTGTCACTTCGCCCACGGCGAGACGGAGCTGCGGCCGTTCCCCAAGGGCGAGAAGGAGGAGAAGGAGACGCGTGGGGGTGGAAGACACGGCGGCCGGGATCACCATGGACCTGATGGGCCTGGTGGACCTGGGTTTAATGCGCCGCCAGAGCGACACAACCAGCCACCGCCGGGTCCACAGCTGCCTGACGACGGCAAGATGGCCAAGTACTTCTTGGTGCACTCGGCGAGCTACTTGAATCTGGCGCATTCCGTGCACCACGGACGCTGGGCCGTGCCCGCAGCGGTGCTGCAGCAGATCAAGATGGCGTCCGAGACGTCTGATGAGGTCTTTTTGTTCTTCGCGGTGGGGCCGAGTATGCATTACCAAGGTGTGGCGAAGTTGGCGAATGGTGCGATGGCGAATGTTGACACGTCGGCCGGAGAGGACCTGGCGGCTGGGGTTGTGCCCTACGAAGCGGACGGAAAGACGGAGTGGGCAGGCGCGTTCGGTGTCGAGTGGCTGCGCATCTGCGAGTGTCCGTGGGAACGCCTCGCGCAGTTTGAGAACAAGCATCTTGCTGTCCCTGAGTGGTACGAGATGGAGTACACTGTTTTACTTGTTGGGATGTGGATTATTGACATTATGCTTTGCTTGTTACTTGCAGCTCGAACGGACATGAGCTGGATGTGGAAACAGGCCACGCCCTCGTGCGCTTGCTGTATAACCAGCCTCAGATTCAGCTGCACTATCGGTCCGTGGAAGATGAACCGAAACTTGCAGGAGGTGCAGAGGAGCTAGCAACTCGGCGACGGGAAGCAGCGGAAAGTTTGCTCGGAGCCCCTGGCGCACCACCAGGATTCGAAGGACCAGTGCCGAGATGGAAACCGAGTGGACCCGGATTTGTGTTCACGTGCACGACTCAAATGATCGACGAGTGCTTCGGACGCATGCTATTTGGACTGGAGAAGGAACAGGAAGCGCTGGCCCAGCAACACGTGACTCCAGGCACACCGCTGTTCCTGCTGAACTTGTCGGACCAGCATATCCTTGGCGTCTTCGAAGCTGTATCTCCCGCAATTGTGAATATGATGCCAGGCGCATTTTGTCACGGACCCAACATGCCGTCGCCATTCCCGGTTCAAGCGCGATTTAACGTGGTGCTTCAAGCTCCGGCATTGCCTGCGTCGGATCCCCAGGTTAAGCAGGCGCTCGGTGACGACGGGATTGCTGTTGGTCCGCTTTCGATGCAAGTGACGCAGCAACTGGTCGATGTGTTTGCTGAGCGCGGCGGTGGTGGATTTCCTCCCAACGGACCGCCTGTGGGTCGCGGAGGACCCGAGCGCCCGTCCCGAGGAAAGCCTGGAGCAGGTGGACCTGGCGGTAGACCCCATGATGGGCCCAAAGACCCGAATGAGCCAGCGTTCCTGGAAAAGCTCGTTGTGGGGATTGAAAACGACAGTGATTTCGGTGTCACGCGTCGTATCATCGGCCCTGCTGGTTCGAACATGAAGCGCATTAGTGTTGAGGCCGGAGGAAATGCCAAGATTCGTGTGCGCGGGCGTGGCTCTGGGTCGAAGGAAGGAGGGCCTGAAGACGCCGATGAGCCGTTGATGATCTTAGTATCAGCAGAGAACGAGCGCAGCTTCCGCATTGCGTGCTCACTCACGAGTGAGCTGCTTGGTTCTATTCACCGCGACTACCAAATGTTCCAGCAGCGTGGCTTCCGCGGTGGCGGCGGAGGTTATGGCCGAGGTCGTGGCCATCACTAAGTGAGTTAGTGGGAGGAATTCAATAGCATGCAACAAAAGCAAAACAAAAAATAAACATAACTTTGCTCAAATCCTGGTTTATTTACTTGGAACGTCTCGTTGCCCCTACCGGTAGTGTGCCTAGCTCACAATACGCGCTTGGATGGCAGCACGTTCGAGATGGACTGGGCGTACGACATCAGACGCTTGACGGACGTCAGGTACTTGCGCTGGGACTCGTTGTTCATGACGTGTGCCTGCTTGTTCGAGTTAATCTTTTCACGGCCCGTACGCTCGTGGATACCCACCATGGTCACACCAATGGGCCACGCGGCGTTGCCGATGGCCAGCTTAATGTACGCGTCGTTGGCCATCACGAACTCGCCCTGGCGACAGAACTTGACGATGTCCACGAGGTTGGGCAGGATGTCGGGCGGCACCTGGCGCTGCTTGCACAGCTTGAACAGCGGCCGGATGTAGTCCTTGCACTGCTTCATGGTCTTGACGGCGATCTTGCCCTGCGCCGTGCGCTTCACGTGGTCCGGTCTGTCGGCCAGGTCCTTCTCCCAGCGCTGCAGCATGCCCTTGAAGAACCTGTAGACCATCTTGTCCGCGTCCTTCTCCTCTTCCTCTGCATCTTCTTCGCTCTGCTTCTTGCTGCGGCGTTGCCTGTCACCACCGTCGTCACCTTCTCCAGCAGCGCCAGAGGCCTCGAACTCCTCAGCGTCCTCCGCTGCGTCCATCTGCTCTCTCTGGTCGCCGCCGTCGCCACCCACGAAGCGGTTGCGGATGTCGTGGCCCGCGCCCAGCTCGTCCTCGTGCTTGGTGGCGGCGTCGATCTCCACGCGACGCAGCCGCGCCATGCGGTCCCTCATGCTCTCGCCGAAGAGCGTGATGGGCTGACCCAGCTCGCGCAGGCGGCGGCGCAGATCGGGC
The DNA here is from genome assembly GCF_000149755.1 of Phytophthora sojae. Taxonomy (NCBI): domain Eukaryota; phylum Oomycota; class Peronosporomycetes; order Peronosporales; family Peronosporaceae; genus Phytophthora; species Phytophthora sojae. The sequence goes on from NW_009258117.1 coordinate 2,166,500, forward strand.
CACGACAGGACAGCCTCGGACTCCTCCTCCTCCTGCTTGCTCCTCTCTGTATGGTCTGCGTCTTGGCTACTCGTGTGGGCCGTGGTCGGGTCCTCATTGTCGTGGCTGCGCTCCAGTCTGCGCTTCTTGTTGGTGGATGGAGACTCCTGCCCCTGGCTCCGCTTCGCCTTGTTCTTCTTCTTCTGTTCTTCTTCTTCCTCCTCCAGCAGCGACTCGACCTCGGCACGACGCAGATACTTCTCCTTCTTGCCCTGCTTCTTCTCCTGCACCGCCGACACCTCCCGCTTCTTAGCGGCCATCACCCGCATCAACGTCTCCATCCTTGCCCTGCTCTTGACGATTAACGTGATTGTCCAAACTCGGGTAATAAAACACACTTTATGTAACTCACACAATGTTTATCATCGTGCATCCGCTTTTTTACAACGGATCTTGAACCGACGTTGAAGGCAGGCAAGCCGCTACAGCACCCGCGCTGGTCAGGATGATGATGTCTCTGCTGGAGAAGGAGGCGCGCGACCCCGTGGAGGTTCTGCGCGTGAAGCTCAAGGACTCGACGTCCACGTCGCTGCTCAACTCGCAGCTGGTACCGGGCCTAAATCCTAATTAATATCTAAAACACTTCAACATTTTCACCTAAAAAATAATTTAATGCTGCCTGCAGCTGCAAGAGATCAAGAGCGACTACGTGGCCAAGCAGGACAGCACCAGGGGTCAGCTGGACGGCTTCGTGCAGGCCCAAGTGGACGAGATCGAGCGCGCCAGCGCCTTGCTGGAGCTCGAGACGCCCGTGCGGCAGATCGTCAAGAACCTGGAGGACCTGGGGCACAACTGCCGCCGCATGAACGAGGAGCTCGGGGAGAAGAAGGCCTCGTCCTCGGGCGTCAGCATCGCGAGGCGCAACTTGAAGGAGCTGGAGCACCAGATGGTCTTCTACGAGGAGCTGCCGAGGAAGGTGCAGGGGCTGCACGACGCCCTCGACGGAGGGCTCATGGGCTTCGTGGACGTCTACGTGAAGTGGCAGGAGATCGACGACTGGAGACAGAAGATGCTGCACGAGGTGCGCTGCTGTAGCAGTAGGAAGTAACTATCCTGGTGTACTCAAACATTATTGTGTCGGTGGTGTATAGTTGAGTGTTGCTGCAGTTGAGAAGAGCGACGAGCTAGGCAACAGGTAAGTTTTGTATCGATTAACGTTGTGTGAGCTGTGAGTGCCGCGAAACTAAATTGATCCAATGTTGCTTCGTTCAGCAAGGCTCAAGCGCGAATTATGGCGTCGATGGGGTCCAGGCTGAGCGCCATCGAGAGCGTGCAGAACCGCATTTACGCCGAGGTCTGGGGCTGTCTGCACCACTGCGTGGAGATCGCTCAGTTCGGGAAGCAGAGGCTGCTGGATGCGTTTCAGGTGCTGAATCTCATGGAGGCGCGGCGACAGCGCTTCGCAGACTCAAAGAAGGAGGTGTACCTGGACAACCAGCTGAAGCCGGTTGCAGAGTTCAACACGGCCATTCGAGAGAGATGCAAGACGGAAGTCACGTCGTTTCTTGCAAAGCGCATCGAGGGGATATTCCGCACGGCCGAGAGTGAAGCAGAGGCTGAGAAGAAGGATTTGTTCACCCCAGTTCTCGAAGCGGCAACGCAATTGATGATGGATCTGGAGATCGTTCAGTCCGACGTGGCGCCGTGCTTCCCCAGTGAAATTGACGTTATCCACTTGTTCACGGTTACATACAACGCACAGCTCGAGTATGAAATAACAAAGCTGAGCGCAAGACCCGACGTTGGGATCGCTCAGCGCCTCCAGATCGTTCAGTGGATCGACTACTACAACTCGGAAATCATCAAGTACAAGCACTCGCGAGCTTCTATCGTCTTGGACAGAACGTCCCAGGAGCTCATGAAGGCCTATCTCGATGAAATCAAAGTCCAGATCCACACGTGGGTTACTAATATCTGGAAACGAGAGGAGGAGTGCATCGTTGGTCCACAGGGAGAGCTGCAGTCAACTCGTCCGAATGACATTGTGAATATTCTCAAGTCGCAGATTTCTATCGCCCAGGAATGGTTGAGTGGGCGGTTAGTGGGATGCGTTGTGGCGACGTGCTTGCAAGTCCTCATGGAGGAGTTGAAGATTCGCTACGATAGTATCGCTGGTAAACTTGAGACTGTGGACGCTGAGATGCTCTGCTCCTTCATCAACGACGCAGAGATTCTGCAGGTACGTTAGGTATATGTTCTTTGGTTTGGGAGAGAAGACTAGACTGGGCTTTATTTCCTATGCAGGCGAAATGTCCCGAATTGGTGGAGGAAATCTCGTTTGCTGAGACGGATTCGGAAGAGAAAGAAGCCTTCGATACGTTCATGGGGGACAGTTTGGACACCACGTCGACCGACATCGTTGCGTTTGCCACGAACGCCTGCGATCTAATCGTGAGCAAGATATTCCACGAAGTGGAGCAGGTAATATCCAAAGATTGCACAGATTTGGTCGTGGATGATACTCACGATTTGTGTTGGGGTTTGCAGGATACTACCAAGTTGTGGTTTTCAAAGAAGTGGGATGAAGGCGCTCCTGTTGTGGAGACGCTTCTGGTCACCCTCGATGATTACTACCCGGACCTGAAAAAGTGGATCTTTGGCTCTTTCTTCTTCTCCAAGGTCGTCCGGCAATACCTGAACCAGTGCGCGAAAGAATATTGCGCGCGCTTGCTTCAGCGTACGCATTCCTTCTCCAACCCGGCCAACACTGCTGCTACCGTTGACAATGACTTGCATGTAAGTTTACTATTTCTGCGCTCCAAGCTATGCCATGATTTACTTACACCGCTGCGACCTACAACGTGTAGAATTTTGTCCAGTTCTTCAACAAGTACAGTGCGGATTTACGACGAACAGGAATTCGCTCCGAAGAGGACATCAGAAGGGAGTTCACATGCATCCAGGTGATCAGCTGTACCCTGCGAGGTGAAGCACCGCCTGATTCAAACCAGCACGACACGGGCGATATCCTCCGCCATGTTGTCAAGCTGATAAAGACGACCTCAACTCAAGAATCGTCAAAGACAAAGGAGAAACCGGTCAAGGAAGGAAGCGTGAAGAAGAAGCGCTTCGGTGCCATCTCGAAGGGCAAGAAGAGCAAAACCAAGGGCGAGAAGGACAAGGCCGACCCCGCTAAGACCAGCGCTGCTGACGATGCGAAGGAGTCGACATCACGCGGAAGCTCTTTCACCCAGCAAGACGACGACGGGGACAGCTTCACTGTCCAGAAGCTCGACATGGTCGCATTTTTGGGCAGCTAAGCTAACTCAGAGGTTCGTGCACTAGTATGGCTTCGACTTGTCAGCTTCTGATCGAACTGTCGGCTTCCTCATAGCTTTTGCAGCCGCAACTCCAGCTGCAGATAGAGCTCTTTCTCGGTGAATAGATGGATACGCTTGCGCTTCGGATCCATTGGTTTCTGGTAGAGCTCCAGCACGACCGGCCCGTCCTTGATCTCATCCAGCTCTAGCAGCGCCCAGCAGCGGCAGCTCTTTTTGCGCTTCTTGGCCTTGTAGTGGAAGAATTCGAAGGTGATTGCACCTCCATCTAAATGAAACAAGCAACAAAGGGTGAGTAGTGAGTAGTTTGAGGGATAGGCGCAGGGACTTACGGTCCTCCATCTTCCTCAAATTCGTGGCGAGCTGAATGTTCGCGTTGAACGTCACGTGACGAGGCTCACTACAGGTCCCTGCTCCTGTTTCTCGGGTCTCCTCCATCGCCTTGCCACTGTAGTCTAACATACCCCAAAGCAGCCAGTGATATCAATACCTTTCAGTGTTCAATACATGCACCAACTAACTCACCGAAGACCGATACTGCCATAGTGGGGTTGACGTACACGCTGGCGTCTTTCAGCCCGATCTTGGTGATGCGGATGTCCAAGTACGTCGCACCGGGGGAGCGCATCACCGCCACTTGAGACGTCGCATCCACCAGCTCCGCCGCAGCGCCATCGTCGATTTCGTCGATCTCCTTTTTAACGGACTCACGAGTCTTGGACCTCATGGCTCGAGTGACGTCGAGCGGGAACACCTCGGGCTCATCCGACAATGCTCCTCGAAGAGCTGCAAGACAAACGATTAGATTGAATATACAGCAGCGTCAAGGTGAAGTGGCCTCTTCGTACCATCCAGGACGTCCTCCATGTCTTCCTTCGTTGGTTTCCGTTGGCCGTCGACAGAGCTTAGACACTTGGCACGCATCTCCAAAGCCACGACGACCTTCTCAATAACATCCTGCACGTATCCACCCAAGCATTTGTGTCAGTTCAACAGTAAAAGCTTTGTCTGGAGTACACTTGCCTTTTGCGGTGCTGCGAGGTGCTTGCAAACTGGAACCGCCTTCGTGATGCGACCCGCGAGTCTTGCATTGCACAGACCAAATGAGTGCAGGGTTTTACAAGAACAGCCACAGCTTCGTAACATACCGTTCGTAGGCTTCCACGGCCTCGACCACTTGCCCCCACGCATCCGTCTCCACGGCCTGCTGCAAACTCTTGCACCAGGCGGCGTGCAGCTTCACCACGTCCTCCATCTCGCCTTCTCGTCCGGGCGACGCTTTGCCAGTATCTTCAACAGTCACGCGAGCGAAAAACGCCGCTGCGTTACAGGGTCACGATTCTTTTATATTGCCATCCCATAACTTACATGCGAGTGCTATCTTACATGCAACATGTTCGTGTTGTGTGTTGTTTGATACCTGTTCATTCTCACGGTGATACGCGCTTGGCAATTTGGCCGTGCAGTCGCATCCAACGCGCGTGAAGCAATTGCTTGCGAAGGTCTTCCTCGGGAAGTACGTGCAGCAAGAAGTCCACCAAGTAGCTGGCCCCTTCGAGTCCGAACGCCACCTCCATGTACTGCATGAAGAACCTTGCGGTCGTGCGGCCCTTGCCGAACTGCCGAGCTTGTCGCTGGAAGAGGTAGAAAAGGTTGGGGTTGTGCTGGCAGTCGTCCCAGACGGCGTCCAGGATGGCCGAGTTGAGCGAGTCTGCCAGGTCGAAGTCAAACGCCAGCGCGAACGCGTCCGTGCCGTCCGCGAGCGTGCGCTCGATCTCCATCATGAAGCGCCGGTCCATCTCGTCCACGCCCTGCCACTTCCGTCGTCGCTGCTGCGTTGTCAGTAACTGCTCTTCCTCGCTGTCGGTGTCCAGCGTAGTTCCTGGTACGACACGCTCGCGCTCGGCCAGCAGGTAGAACCCGTTGACGCAGACGAGCGTGGGCAGAATATACCCGCACGCCAAGCTGATGCGGCCGCCCTTGCGAATGGACCGCAGGCCAGCAAGCGGCCGAATCTGCTGCTCCGAGCCTTCGTGGTCGTTCGTGATCAGCAGAATAGATAGATCCAACATGGTCGCCAGCAGCACCAGCTCCACCGCGCCCACGCGCAGCTGTCGTCGCGACTTGAACTCGTGCAACCGCTTCTTGAGATCCACCGCAGACGTGCGGAAGTGCCGCTCCAGCGAGTGGACGTGCAACAATCCGTAGTTGGCCAGCGTCTGGCGCAGCAGCTCCACGCCCACAGACAACTGCAAGTGGTCGTTGGCCAGCGCATCCGACGCCTCCCTGAACAACGCTCCGTCTTCCTTCCGCGCCTTGGACGCCCCGTTCGCCGGCGGGAATCCCGTAAGCGCGTCGTACAGCCGCTTGTCCAGATCGTTGTACTGTTGCAGCTTGTAGAGCACGCAATACAGCGCCGTGAGCGCACCCTCCGGGGGCGCGTACGCCTGCTTGAAGCCGCGCAGCCGCAACATCCTCATCATCTTGCTGTGCGTCACGCGGAAGGGCGAGACGCGACAGGCGCACTCGTACTTGGTGCACATGGCCAAGTTGCGCGCCTTGTCGTCCATGAGGTTGGCCTGCAGCTCGTCGAGCCGCACGTCCTCGCTGCTGCTGCGCGCCGCTGGCCTCGAGGGTCTCCGCTGTCGGATGGACTCGCCTCTGTCGCGTTGCATCTCCTCCTCAAACTCGACGCCCGCGAGCGCGCTGTACTCGCTGCTGTCCACCGTCCCCACCGTGCCGTTCATCCTGGCCTTGGCGTCGTCGTCCCTGTAGTCCAGACACAGCACGCAGCCCTCCAACTGGTTGGGCAGCGCCGTGATCTCTGCACTCGTGAGTCCCACGTCAAAGTTGCTGAAGCAGCGCAGCACCAGCGGCGCGCGCGGGTCCAGGAACCGCGTGAGCCTCAGGCTGGAGCAGCCCAGCAGCCGCTCCAGGTACTCGTTAAGCTCGGCGCAGCGCTTGGCCAGGAACTTGGCGCTGCGGTGGCGCCGCAGCCACGTGCGCCTCCTGTGCGGCGGCGGCGGCGCCAGCAGCTTCATGTCCTGCGGGAAGGCGTGGCGCAGCTGCGCGTCCAGGCCCTGGAACTCGTGGAAGGAGCGGAACACGCGCCACGACGCCTGCAGCTGCGTGCCGCCGTGCCGCACGCTGCGGAACACCACGCGCGTGGTCAGCAGGAACTCGGGCTGCGTCATGAGCGAGCTGTCGAACTGTGAGCCGTCCACGCGCACGCGCACCTGCAGCAGCGCCGTCACGTCACGCACGGCCAGACGCATATACTATGGAGATGGCTGTATGAGCTTGGCGCCGTCGTGGGCCACCTGCGCTCGACGCAACAAATTGGCGACTGGAGTCGGTCAGATGGCTCTCTAATCAGACAGAGGTCAGGGGATGGACCACCTTTCAAAACCGAACTGATTTCGTGAATCGGAGAGAAAAGGGTATAGGTTGTCACAAGTTCTATGCACATACAAGTGACATTAGTGTAGCCATGTAGGTAGTATGTGGTGCTGCAGGTGCGTCCTTTCAGGATGGCTCCAATAACGGCGCGGGGCCATCTCTGCCGTTACAAGCGGGTATCTGCTCGGAAAACTCGCCAAAGCCGCGCCCGGCACCGGTGCAAGGAGCGACGGCGCCAAACAAATCAACGAGGGGCACGTGGTTCAAAGGCGGCGGTGGCCACAGACTCGCGGCCCGCAATTGCCACCGTTTTGCACCCCGGGATCTGCTCGAAAAAGCGCATCGCTACATGGCGTTGCGCTGGAGAGAAAGAGATAGAGACTCGCTGCCCCCACGAACTTCCTCGGCCAGCTTTCGTCGCTGGCACCCACCGTCACGGCGCCATATGGTCCTCTTCACACGTCGCACATTGCCAAGGGATGACCAACATTACTGGCGCCGTCTACTGCACGCGGCAGCCGACTTCGCGGCGAGCGTCGCGTGCCAGCCGATCTCAGAGACCTCAATAGCGCTCGAAACCACTCGTTGCCAACGCAGCGCGCAAGGAGCTCCGATAACCACGCTGTCGCGTTGGGGCTGCTTGTAGCTCGAAGAAGAGAGGTCTCAGATGTCATTTTAGCATCTGACGGCGATGCGATGCGAGTTGCATGCTCAGCCTTCAAGTGCTTTGGTCAGTGAAGTGGTCGATGCTACAGAGAGTGAGCTGGTAGCATCGGGCACTCTATGCCTCGGAGAGAACAAGATGCCGCTAGAAGTTCGACTTCAACGGGGACGGGTATCTTACGAATGTTTAAGAAAAAATTACGAGTGTACCCAAATTCTACATTCTGGCGATGCAGTGGATGGGTAATTAAGTTTTTACGGGTGGGTTGGTAAAAATTCCATTTCAAGTGAAAACCCAATGGATGGTTGCCTACTTGCTACAGCGAGCGTAGCGAACACGGTTGTATTCACGATTGACGGAGCATCCATTCGAAGCTGCAGGCTTCTGGGAGCCTGCGGAGCATTTCGCTCCGCAGATCCTCCGCGACTTCGAGCTTCGGTATGTAGGGTCCATTTGGGACTACATGACGACGCTGGGCGCCGCCGCGTGCTCCGGCGTGAGTATCCCGAGCGCACTAGTGGACGTCTTCGAGGTAAACTATACGGCCTAATTGTTTTTCACATTATCACTGCTAACACGTACTATTGTGCAGCTCGTGCGTCGCCTTTTAGAGTGAGCTTCCACGAAGGTAAACAGCAATTCCTGCAGCCTTAAGCTTCAATACATTTTTTATACTAGCGGAGCATCACGGTCGCTGCGCTCATGTTGCTTTAGGGGTCGACCCCCAAAACTATGCTGACCACAGAGTTTTGGACGACGTCCCCACTTGAGGAATTTGAGTACAAAGCCGCTTGCAAATTCTAGCGCTTTATTTCCCCTTTCACGCTCCCCGATTTGCTGGCTATTTTGCAAACAACATAAGTACCATTCATACGCTGTTATTAACGGTAGACTGATACACCTGACCTGTGGTTCGAATGCCAGTACACTTGTATTTTTCTTACTTGGCCGGTTCCTACCTCAGGTCATGATCCGTAATGCTGCATTTTGATTGGCGCTTATAAATACATTTGGTCCCCTTCGAGTGATCCGCTGATCCTGGACTGGGATCATCAACCATTTTCGGATCACGGATCAGCAAACAGCAGAAAAGCAATGTATGAAGGTTTCTCGTGTCATCGTTTGCGTCGCTGCAGTCGTAGCTGCAAATGCGTACCGGCGGTACCGCAGGGCGGCTGTTGTCTCTCGCGAGCGTCTGGATTGGGTCTCGCACCGTGACAGGCTCGTCCAAGAGGGACACTTCCATCGCTACTATAGAATGGGAGTCAAAGCTTTCGAGGAGCTGGTGGAATCTTTGCGGCTGCAACTTCAGCGTGATGCAATGAAGTCACAAAATAGAACCGGTATTGGGCCAATAACACCTGAAAACAAGGTCCAAATCACGATTTCCTGGCTCGCTGGAGGTTCTTTTCATTCTATTCGGGCTCATGCAGGTGTCAGCAAGTCAGAGTTCTATGCTGTCGTTGTCGAAGTTATGAAGGCGATATGTGCTCACCCACGGTATCGAATTGCTGCGCCGGTACACGACAAAGTATCAATTAGACGAGCAGCTTCTGAGTTCGCTGACATCAGCAAGAATACTATTCTGACTGGCTGCGTTGGTTGCGTCGATGGATGGCTTTGCAGAATCAAGGCACCTAGTGCTAGTGAAGTTTCGGACGTCTCGGCGTTCTTTTCTGGGCATTATCTTTGCCACGGAATCAATGTGCAGGCTATGTGTGATGCAGCATGCCGATTTACGGGCTACTGTTTCAATTCTCCTGGGAAGGTTCCAGATAGTGTTGCATTCAGAAAGTGGCCTCTGAGCACGGCGATCTCAAATTTACCACTTGGCTATTACGTGATTGGGGATAACGCGTATCCACTCTCTCAGTCGATGCTAGTTCCTTTTACGAAACCAGAGATCAAGTCGAGTGACTACTCTGACTACAACTTCTACCTTTCTCAACTGCGAATCCGAATCGAAATGGCTTTCGGTCTGCTTGTGAATAAATGGCAAATTTTTAAGCGGCCCCTAGCTGTGGATTTCGTTAACGCTGGTCTAGTGATCAAAACATGCATGAAATTGCATAACTACTGCATTAACGAGCGGATTCAACAACCTGGAAGCGGAGGTTCTCGCAATGCCGCAGTGCGGGAATTTAACACGATGGAGGATTGTGACTACTTGACTACTGTATCGGGCGAGCTGACTGAACAAGATCCGCCTGTTGTTAACGGGCATATAATTTGCAAAGTTGTTTTGGAGCATATTCAGAGATATAATATGTATCGGCCTACAACTCGCATCTAGCTACCCATGATTTGGTCCTGGAGCTCGTCTGATTTGGCTTGAGCCACCTGTACTCGTCGTTGGGCCGCTTCTCGTTCTTGCAGAAGATCATCAATGTCGATGCCTTTTGTTTTGCTCTCGTGGATTTGGGCATTCAGAATTGCAAGCGCTTGACGACGACGGGCGAGAATTCCATCTACAGCGGCCAGTTTCTCCACAGCAACATCACGCTGCATTTTCTCGCGCTGAAGACGCGCAACAGCGGTATTTTGCTCCAGCAGCTCGCTCTTAACACCACTCGATTCATTTTCAACGAGCTTATTCACGGCGTTCGTTAGCACAACAACAGAATCAACACTGTCTTTGCTTTCATATGTCGGGGTTTGCGCTTCTGATTCTTTTGAGGAGTACGCTTATCTTCATGTAGCTCGTTCGATTCGTCGTCTTCATCTTCCTCATAGACACAGGTCGCACAAAATTCACGTCCCGACCCACGAGCCTCACACCACAGGTGCACGCACATGGCCACTCTGTCTCCTCCACAAAAATTCCAAAAGTCTTCGTGCGATCCGGACAACTTGCATTTTGCCTCGGCAGAGGCAAAACGGCGATTGCATTCCTTCCACATACCCTGTAGTTTTGCGCCAGTTGTGGTAGTAATTTGATGCGGCTCAATCCCCGCAAACAAAGAGCTTTCGGACACCAGTTGATCGTAGTCGTCGTTCGTAGTATTAAATGCTTCCGCTACTTCCTCCCAAAAGCGGCGACCACCTTCATCGAGCTCCTGTCTCGTGAACTTGTCGCCAGAAGTGATGAACCGCTCGAGATTCGTCGTAACCTCGTAGAATAGTTACTCGATCGGCCTTGTTCATGTTTTTTGCCACCGCAAGCTTCCGGGCCGTACACTCCAGTTTGAGTTGATCAACCATCCACGTCGTGTAGTCGTCCGAGGTTGGAGCGGGGACCGCACGTTTACTACCAGGCTTCTGCACCGCAGTCCACTTGCTGCTGACAACGACATCACCCCCCGCAGACGTCGCCATCTTCGCAAATGGCTCAAATGAATCTATCACATGCAACACTAGAGTGGCTTCGTGGGGCATAATCCCATGATCTCGTTAGGAACAGAAATAGATGATCCGTTTGTACACCCAACCCCTAAATAGGATCACGCTCCTATGTGATCCCGTTAGGAACCCGCCTTAGGTAAGTGTGTGAAAATACGAGCGAATTATTCCAGTAACCTTTCGCGATCCATGTTGAAATTCTTCCTCCAGATGCCATCTACACCCAGCCGCAATGGCCAATGTTGAGCGCAATAAGGAAACATATATAATGAACGATAACTAGCTCAAAATAATGTAGTTGAGCCTGATATCGTACCATCACACATGCATGTAGGGTATCAAAGCAGAGCTGCGACGCCCGAGATCGACCCAACAGAACTGTAATTGAGTGGGCTAATGCATTTGCTTAGTCGAACATCTTTTCATGAGCAACGCAATGAATGAATTAACGCAGACTGGAAAGGAGCAAATAATCGGCGCCTATAGCGTGCAGGAAGGACTTGGAGCTGTCTGATTTCTTCAAAGCGAAGTAGCAGGCGAGGTCGAACGGGCCAAAAGAGAGCCATTGTTGCTACGAAGAAGCACCGACACGGACTCGGGCTCGTACACTCCAGCTCATCGTCCAGCTCGTCATCCGCGCATAGCCTTCAATGTAATTTAGAGAAGTTGCTGCTCGACAGTACCCAGTCATCAGCATGCAAAGCTGCTTGCTACTTGGCGTAGCGTTGGCGCGTCATTGAGGCTCTGCTTGTTGTTGCTTCGACTCCCGAAGGGCCACGGACTTCTTGCCGCAGAGCGACCCTTCTTACGACAGCATAAGGTTTGAAAGGCAAATAGTCTTAATAAAGGGTCCTAAGCGGGTCCAAATAAGGGTAAAATGTCACGTTTAAGTCTATTTCTGATGTCCTCCATACTAACGGTCGAATTTGTTGTTTCATAACTTCGACCCTCTGGTTTCATGGCATCTAAAGATAGTGACGTCGGTTCAGCTCAGAAAACCCGTGCCGATACCACCTTCCGATAACCATCCAAATGTTGTTTAACCGAGGTATTTTTTCATTTTTTGGTCCGCGTGTGAGCGATTCTAAATTGTCTAAATTGTGACCCTAACCCATTCGCAGAATTAATGTAAAAAGTAAAGCGGAGTGTATATAAGAGACGTAAGAACTCCATAAAACGGAGTCTCATTTATATAAAACCCTTAACATTAACCCATTAACCCAAAGTACCTCTCAGCCAACACTGCAAACGATGGCGAGCCTGTCGGCCAGCGAGACCGAGTTCCTGGTACGTCCAGCGGCGGGCCTGTCCGGCAAGGCGTAGTGCTGTCTGACCGTTTGTGCCTCTCCGTGTCTTCCGTGCAGGCGGAGCAGGAGCTCATCGCCATTCTGCCGCACTTCCACCTGCGCGACAACAATGGCATGCTCAACTTCATTAGCGTAAGTGACCAGTACAAGTGCACATAAAAAATGGGTAACTATGTCGTAACGTTTTGAGCACTTTCTTGCAGGGCGACTTTGGTCCGTTCCAGCCGGGTATCACCACGCACGTGCCCCTGTGGCTCGCCATCATGCTCAAACAGCTCAACAAGTGCCGCATCTTGGCGCCGTCGTGGCTCTCAGTCGGTCAGTGCCGACTGCTACCGTAGCTGCTCGAATTTTTGGGTCTTTGAAACTTACCCAATTGTTGTGTTTTCGCTATGATCCATGCTGTAGACTACTTGATGTCACGGCTGGAGCGCGAGAAGGCCAGTGACGCATTCGAAGAGCTTCCCTTCCACTACTTGGAAGTGGCGTCTCTGTTGCTGAAGAAGTAGGTGCAAAAGTCAACATTTATAATCGAAATGGACTTGACTAACTTACCACCCTGGTGTGTGTATCTGCAGTGCCCCGGAGGACCTGGATCAAGGTGAACACTTGCGCTCACTGCTGGAAGACCTGCAGAATGTGCGTCAGGACAAAATCCGCAACGGTCTGTCCAGAATCGCCGGTGACGTCGTTCAGAGCGGTGGCTCCGCTTCCGTCATTCAGATGAACAACATCTCTGCGCTCGAGATCAATTCGGTTCGGGAGTTCATGATTGGGGTACGGCTTCTCTGCATCGAAATGCTGCCGTTTGTCGACGTATCTACTAAACTCATTGCGTCTTGCGTGCCCCGCAGTCACTGAACCAATTCTACCGGCTCTCGCGACTCAACGCGGAAGGTGCGCACGACCGTAGCAACATTATTTCTGACTGGATGAACAGATTCTTAAGCTTGCTACTGTGATGTGTGTTTTCAATGTATTTCAGACGACGAGGATCTCTCCCAGTCGCAGTCGCAATCCCAGACCCAGAACTATTCGGAGCCGCCCTCAGGTATGTTTGCTAACATCGTGGTAGTTCGACGTCAAGGAGTGTTCTAAGAAAGGGGTGCATGTTGTGCGAACAGCGGAAAGCCCAGCGGCGCGTCGGCTTCGGCGGTTTCGGGGATAGAAGATGTCTCCGTTTGTATACCAGCGGCGCAGTTCTCTATGCTTTACCCATACACTGTTGGCAGTAATCGTCGAGAGGGCGGCAGGGTGCCTATAGCGAGGGTAATATAAACACTCTCCCTTTACTTTACTTTCCCCGGAAGTGATCTTGTTTGCATATTCCTGCGAAGCCGTAATAAAATGACCGATCCGATATCCTTGAACAGCTTGAGTTGAAGCAATTCGGTGTGTTACGCCTAAGATCAACAAAATCCTCCAGCTGTACAGTATGCCCGACGCAATCGGAAAGGCTCAAGTGCGCTTTACTTTCTTCTTGCCAAGCGTTTCAACGGGGGGGGGGGGATACGATTGCTGCGCCATGAAAATCACCGAGCGACCAAGCGACTTCGGATGCAGCTTCTTGCGCCAATAAATGATAACGCAGAGATAAGCTCTTCGCTGCGACGGACGCAGCGTATTGCCGACGTTACTACGAGCAAAAGAGCTGCTCCTAGCGAGCATGTACACCGCTGTTTGCTGGCACTGATATCCCCTCAAGAGGTTTTGGTGAAGATTGAACCGTAAAATCCGCGAGACTCAGATTAGAGGTCTACGAGCTAACACCCGACGAAAGTCGGGCATTCATGGATGTCTCATCAAAGACCAACACGGGGCTTAATGGCACTACCACATTCGTACTGACTGCTTCTGAACTATCGCACTTGTTTGATCGCGCTCAACTGCAGCTAGGTGCACTTCATCCAGCCACGTTTCCGGGGTTGCCGGTTACAATCAAACTGTGTCACCAGTGGCGACGACGCGAACAAGGCTCTTCTTACGGAGGAAGCAAAAATGGCGTCGCCGGTTGGATGTTGTATTTCTTGTCGGCGGCAGCTTTCCCTACGAGCTGCGCCACGCAGTTGGTTGCTGCGTATTTAAACCGTGTGATCTCTGCGACGACTAACTTATCGACTGTGTGGCACGCTCTCGTGATGCAGGTAGGCTTGGACGGGGTACAGCAAATTGCTATAGACGTGGACTGTGGTGGCGGAATTTCGAGCAGCAGAAGTCTCAGTGTGAAGGAGGCTCGCGTCGGCGCTTGCTGCCTGCTTTCCGTTTTTGGGTCTTGCCATCCTTCGTCTTGAATTTCTTCTTCTTCTTGGGAGGCTCTGGGGTTTTCGTCTCTATCGGTTCCCTCGGCGTCTCGGGTGTATCTGCCTTGGCCTGCTTCTGCAGCTGCGAGTACGGCGTGGGCACCGCCACGGGGTTCATCATCACGACGCCCGGGTTTTTGAGTTGCAGCGCCTCGGCCGCCGCCCGCTCGCGCTCGCGCTTGTCTTCTTCAGCTGCAGCCACGCAGCATACGCCACAGAGCACGGCGCACACCAAACACCCGCAAACATCTTCCGTCTCACTCATCGGCAGTCGATGGTCTCACTTGGCAAAAGGGGGGTAGAGGTCGAAGTACCAATGGCAATGGGCAATGCAATCCAATGCACTGCACTGGATCAAAATCGAGTTGAAAGGTACGTGCTAGACGGCTGGCGAATTGGAGAATGGCTCGAGCGCGGCACAAAAAGTGTCAAGCCGCACGCTGCTCAGTCGAAAGCCGGGCCGGGGGCCCGCGAGATGGTTTTGGAGTCGGTCGAGCGTAACTGCGCAGCGTATGGACGGCGGGGCATCCCAAAGCCCGGAAGTGCGAGAGTCCCCCAGGATCAGTGTAATGGGCATGCAACGCGGCGCTCGTCAACGTCAGCGCAGAGTTCAGCGCACGTTGCTGAACTCCTCGTCCGCGCCGCTTCAAGATCCACCGATGCGTACTTAACGCGGAAATAAACATTTCGGAATTAATACACTACCTACAGTACCTACTTTTGTTGCCTTCCATTTTTTTCGTTGGCCAACCATTTCTCTCCTCGGTTAGCACTAGCCTAAACGTTTAGCCATGGCGGACGGAGACCTGTGGCGCGACCGCAACAAGGTGTTCGTGGCGGGGCTGCCCTCGCACGTGGACGACGATGCGCTCTACGAGAAGTTCAAGTCGTTCGGCGAGATGCACCAGTCCAAGGTGGTGTACGACCAGAAGACGGGTCGCTCCAAGGGCTTCGGCTTCGTGACGTTTTGCGAATACTCTAACGCGCTGGACGCGGTGGACCAGCTGAACCAGTCGAAATGGGACAAACGCACCTTAAACGTGCGCTTTTTGCAGCCCAAAAATGGGTCTGGTGCTAACGCGGCAACAGTCTCTAACCGGCCCGCCAAGGTCATCGGACCGCGCCCTGAGGGCTGCACTACCATCTACGTGGGCAACCTGGCCTATGACATCACGGAGGAGGTGCTGAGGAAGGTCTTCGACAAGTGCGGCAGCATCCGCGCCGTGCGCTTCGCCGAGCACATCCAGACCAAAGAGTTTAGAGGGTTTGGGTACGTTCAGTTCCACGAAGAAGGGCCGTGCGAGGCGGCCGTCAAGCTGGACGGCATGGTGGTTATGGGACGACCCATGAACATCGACTACGGCGCCAGGGACGAAGGATACGCACAGGCGCGCGAGGAGTTGCAGAAGAAGCTGAAAAAGGGTATTTGCCACAAATTCCAGCAGGGACAGTGTACCCGTGGAGACGCGTGTAAGTTTGCCCACGTGATGCAGGACCAAGACGCTGAAGAGCTGGTGCAGCCGGCGGAGCGACCGGTTAGTGGAATTGCCACCCCCGGCGCGTCGTTAGGTGCTGCTGAGGCGAAAACTCCCAAGGCTGAACCCACCCAGGCCACGTCGGACGCACCCGTTTGCATTAACTTCCAAAAGGGTAAATGCCAACGTGGTGCTGCGTGCAAATTCCAGCATTTGCATGGAAATGGGAACGATGAGGAGACGCAAAACGAGGAAAACGGGGAAGTTGAAGCAGCACACGAAGAAGAAGAAGAGAAGGAAGAAGAAGAGGTTCCGGAAGAGGAGGAGACGCGCGCGGAGGAGGGAGCGCCCGTGTGTCAGAACTACCAAAAGGGCAAGTGCAAACGTGGCTCGGCGTGTCGATTCCGTCACGTGGCGGCGCCTGCGGGAGGGTACAAGGAGCCTGAGGAGGACGAGTGGAAGGCACCCGTTCGTGTGGCGTTGCCGGTGGCTGCAGTCGCCGAGGTGGCGGTGTGTCGGAACTTCCAGAATGGCAGGTGCATGCGTGGAGCGTCCTGTCGTTTTGCCCACACGGGTCAAGTGGCCCAGGAGGCCCCGGCCAGCGCCGTGGAAGAGGTGAGCGAGTACCAGAAGCGGTTTCAGAGCGTGTGCTACAATTGGCAGCGCGGCGGCTCGTGCGTGCGTGGCGACAACTGCTCGTTCCAGCACGACGGAGCCCCCTCTGAAGCTAAGACTGAAAGCGTGGAGAAGAAATACAAGAAGGAGAAGAAGAGGAAGATCGAAGAGGAGGGACAACAACAAGAAGAAAGCGAAGAGGAGAAGAGGAAGAAGAAGAAACACAAGAAGGAGAAGAAGGAAAAGAAGGAGAAAAAGCACAAAAAGGAGAAGAAACACAAGAAAAGCAAGGATGCGGACGAGAGCGATTAGAGAACTACGCGCGGCGATAGCTAGAATGTTAGATTTGTATGCAATGGTGAGCCTCAATTTCCTCGGACAAGTTTCTCGTTCTACAGTGCAGTAGAGGTACGTACGTTCAAGAAGCTGGTGGAGAATTTTTCGGTTAACATCTACAAACGTTGTTTCTAGCTGCAACTGACAGTACTATCAGGTGGATTTTCCTGCAGCTGGAACTCGGTGTCCTTGCTCACCACGGGAGCTCCGTCGAAGGGATCGCGGGGTCGGCGTTCAAGAACTTGCCTGAGTCCTCCAGCGAGAGCTTGGCCACCATGTCGGCCATGGCCTTGACCGAGTCGGCGGGTTGAATCACTCCTTGGTGGTTGCTCATGTCCGTGGATACGTATCCGGGGTTGATGGTCACGACCGTGACGTTGCTCTCGCGCAGGTCCATGGCGAGCGAGCGCGTGATCATGTTGAGCGTGTCCTTGGACGTGGTGTAGCCGTACTGGCCGCGGAACAACTGGGCGTACTCGTCCTTGTTGCTGGCGATGCTGCCCAGGATGGACGAGATCTGCAAGACGGTGGCGGGGCTCTCGGCTTTGGCGGCAAGCTTAAGGTTTGGCACAAACGCGCGGGTGACGAGGAATGGACCGACAGCGTTCACCTCGATGGATTTCATGATGACGTCCTTGGCGACCGTCTCGAACGACGAGTATAGACCGACGCCAGCGTTGTTGATCAGCAGGTCGATGGGGACACCCTCCAACTGGCGAGCCGCCTCGAGCACAGTCGCCTCGTCACCCGCGTCCAGGGTGATGATCTTGAAGGGCGAGAGGGCAGCAAGCTGCAGAACGAGGGGTTAGAGGGGGGAGGGAGAGCGATTGTTGTTGTAGTTTTATCTCGCTTACCTTATCGGTGTTGCTGTTCGCCCGAGCCGTGCCGATGACGTTCCAGCCGGCGTTCACGTAGAACTCGGCGAAGGCGAGACCGATGCCGCGCGTGCTGCCGGTGATGAGGACCGTCTTCGTGGTGGCTGCCATGGTCGAGAGTGGAGAGTTGAGGGGTGGGTGGGGGCTTGTCGAGCTTGAAGTGAATTCGAAAATGAATGAGCGACCTCTTCGTCTGATGGGATTGAAGATTTCTCTACTCGTGCGTTGATGTGTACGTACCGGAACAATAGATCATCTCCGAT
The DNA here is from genome assembly GCF_000149755.1 of Phytophthora sojae. NCBI lineage: Eukaryota > Oomycota > Peronosporomycetes > Peronosporales > Peronosporaceae > Phytophthora > Phytophthora sojae. Next base: position 2,184,390 of record NW_009258117.1, read on the forward strand.
TAGTACGGCTGGCATGACTCAAAGGACTGCCCGGATGTTCATGCAATTGGGCAGTGCAGTCGTCACCGTTTAGTACGCTAGGCCCGACTCTAAACACCACCGCAATCGTTTAGACGATCCTCGTAATCACCGTCATCGCTCCGGGTCCTCAGTTCAGCTTTTTCGGTCGCTGCAGCTGGAGGAATGACTCATTCCAGAGCTCATTCCGAATGAGCTACATTCAAACAGAGCCCATAAAAAATAAAACCCGGGACACTGCAAGCGGTTAAGCAATCAAACTGCTGCTTAGTATCGGCGTTTTGAGACTCAGCCATATATGGATAACATGATATCAGCCTACTGTACCGGTGTCTGCTAACACCCTCTGCGTCTGCACACAGACACAATCGTGCCGATGCGATTTCGGAGCGTTCACAAGAATGTATGATAGCAGCGCTCTTTAGAATGTTGGTACATGTTGTGTGCCCCTTACAGCTCTGCAAACAAGTTGGCCACTACATATAAACTCTTGGGCTTCCATTGTACGTAGAGAAAAGTGGTGGAGCACCACGAGTTGCTTAACTACACAAAGCACAAAACTGGAACATTGCTATACAGTCAGACTGGCACTAGTGATCTTCCCACTTCTCTTCCGTTTGCAGCAGAACCAGCGGCGATATCATCGAACTTTCCCAGCGCAAAACGCTACAAACCATCTCGAACAGCCAGTAGTTGGACCTCAGCCGTTCATGATGGCCAATCGACCCGCCATGAACCACCTCCCATCCTGCAGGATTGTCGTATTGGTCGTACAGCCGGTTGAAATGCACCCTGTTACCACAATGAATCAGTGATGAGACAATGAAAAAAAAAAACACTATCATACTAACGCACCAACGCACCAACGCACCAATGGAACGTGTCGACCAAGTATTCGTGGGGTTCCAGCAAATTTTCAATCTCCGGCGAGGAAATGGTACGCCGACAGAAGGTGTATCCCGTCGGCGTCTGCAGTCGGAACATCAATTGAATCGAGGTCAGCGTAAGTTGAAGCCTGGACGGTCGGTAGTCTCGCCGCACAATGAACAGGTCGTCGTTCAGCACTTGCAGCACTTGCAGCCGCGTCCGCGTCGGGCTGTCAAAGACCATCTTCTCCAGCTGAGATCCGCTCAGAAACATATCCCACGTCTTGTTGAACAGCTCTTCCACGTTCTCAGACGGAAACTGCTTGGTGAAGGCAAACAGCAGCGTCTCCGTGTTGCGGTAGTGCTTGTGCTGGTCCGTCCAGCCCATGAAGCTCGACCTCGTCGACTCGACAATCTCACAGTCCGTAAACTTCCGAATCTCCTCGTATGTTTTCCGCGCGAATTCATAACACTCGGACGTCGACAGGTGACGGAACCTGGCGGCGAAGGACAAACTGGAAGGAATTCCACTGTCCCAAATCGCGAACGCGTCCTCAGATGACATATTTCTTGCATATCTCTGATAGAACTCGTGCTCTTGCAACAGCCTTCGAATCGCCGCTTGATCCTTCTCCAGTTCTTGCGCCACGAGCGTCAACTCTGAGTATTTCCGCTGCAACTCGTCCATCGAAGTAGCGCCACTGAAGTTACTGAGACCGTGGTGCAACCGCATTAACCTATAGGAATCGCCGGCATTCTTTCTTCTGGCCATGGCAGCGTACACATTCTCCAACTGCCTCACCTCGTCTCGCATGCGGTTGATAATGTCGAGTCTTCTCAGTCGCGACTTCTTCTCAATCTCCGAGCGCCTGGCACGCTTCGCCTCAGCCGAGTTCTTGGCACTGGGGACGACGTTGCTCCTGCTCGGACTCACTTCTACCTGGCTGTTTGACACTGGAGAGGGCGGCGTGGCCAAGCGGAGGCTGGTCGAGGCGTCGATGTCCTCGCTCTGGGGCCAGCTCTGCTCCGTCTTGGTCTCCTCCGAGATCGCGACCGAAAGATCGTCCAGCTCCACTTCGTCCGCGAACGCCTCGGAGAAGGCGCGTTCCATGGAGGGAGACAAGGGCGGCCCCGATGGCTCGAGGGGCTCGTAACTTGAGCCCAACATGGCGAATGGCGCTGGGTTGCTGCTGCTTGGGGGGATATGGCGACTCGATCTACTTCGCTCGCAGGTCTGCAAATTTGAGTTGCGTCCAGAGTGGCAACCGTTCGACCGGCGGCTTAAGTTGGGGGTATAACGCCCCCCACCACTGGATTGGGCGTCGGCAAACCTTATAGTGTTTCAGTAGCTGCATACGCACCGGAAGAAACGCGCCACGAACGTCCAATGCTATTCTAACCTACTCTGTCGTCCTCCTGGACCCCAATTCATAAGAGCTGGGGGCGAGGCGAGCTCTAAATTAGCCCAACCGAGCCACCCTTTATTCATTGTCGGCGACGGCAAGAGCGGATTACGAGCCCCTGGATCCATCAGAGCCGCCTCCATGGAGAGCGCATTGTCTGAAGTATTAGCCGACATTTCAGAGCTCGACTATGTGTTTAAGACGACCACGGACGACAAGCTGAAGACAAACTGGTCGGACAGCGAGGACGCCGACACTTCGACAGCCCTCCGGTCGGCTACGCCTCCCTATGAAGACGCTGCGGAGGCGAAGCGCTCCAGGCGAACGGCCATCGAGAGGAAGCCGCGGCTGAGAAGGCAGGACACTCTGAAGCGAATGCAAGAGGAAGTGGAGCACTTGGAGAGGGTAGACGCTGACATGGCAAGGAGTACTGGGATTCGTACGGGTTGGTGCAGTGGCAAGGTCGCAGCGTCTTAACTTCCATGGACGAACTGCAGCGAAAGTACTCGGAGTTAACGCTCGAGACGCGTGAGTTGGAGAAGGACCAGATCGCTATTCGAAGGCCGCTACAAGAGCACGAGTTTTCCCAGGAGTGTACGAGGATGTTACTCGACTCCAAGTCCTGCAAGTGGTGAACGACGACTTGTTCATTATCTGACGAGACCATCGAATGGCAAGGTTTCCGGTTGCTCTTGTCTCGGTTCAAATAATGTTTCGACTGCAGACACCGACAGGCTACGCCCTCTCTTTGCGTACAATCCCTTCGCCAGACATTCAAAGGACTCTGGGGCCCCACGAGGTCTGGTTCGACGCATTCCACTGGTATGCACCTGTAGTTCACGCGTTATTCATGCTCATGCTTACGTTCTTTTCTTTTCTTCCGTGGTGTGGTGTCAAGGATACACTTTAACCGACTCTACGATGAATACGATAGCCCCGCAGGTTGCGAGGTCGTGCACGGGGGGTCGATCGACACTCAAGACCGGCTCAGATCCAGTAGCTGGCTGTTCGAGATGGTTTGCAACGTGTTGCGCTGGGAAAGCTCCACCATCGCTCCTCTAAACCTCCTGCAGACGTGAGGTCAGGTGCAGTCGTTATACAGCGAAATGATTAACTCAGTGCAGTCGGGGGCTGAGCTCGGGAAGAAAGGCACTGTCGATTCGAAGTAAGTATTCAATTTTTTGAGTCTCCTTGGACATTCGTCCTGCTCACCTCTATTTTTCGATGAGATCGGGGGCTGTAAGATGGAAGTGTTAAATTAGTACTGCTCACAATCCAGTGAGGCGGCAGTATAGTTCACCATGCCGACGATATCGAGCTCCACCTCCAAGCGTCTGGACCCATCAGAGCCGCCCGCATAGAATTCGCCGACGTGTCAGAGCTGGACGACTTCGTCGAGGCGAAGGAGAAGGCGGAGCAAAGCTGGCAAGAAATCGATGCCTGGAGCCTTCGGATGGCTACACCACCGTCTTCGATCGAAGAAAATGGCCCATTCGAGAGGGAAGTGGCCACTAGTAAAGATACAGCCGCCGAGGCGAAGCGTGCCAGACGATCCGAGATTGAGAAGAAGTCGCGACTGAGAAGACTCGACATTATCAACCGCATGCGAGACGAAGTGAAGCAGTTAGAGAACGTATACGCTGCCATGTCCAGGAGCGCTGCGAGTTCTTATAGGTTAATGCAATCGCACCATGGTCTCAGTGACTTCAGTGGCGCTGCTTCGATGGACGAGTTGCAGCGGAAATACTCGGAGTTGACGCTCGTGACGCAAGAACTGGAGAAGGATCAAGCGGCGATTCGAAGGCTGCTGCAAGAGCACGAGTTCTATCAGAGGTATACAAGAAATATGTCAACGGAGGACGCGTTCGCGATCTGGGACAGCGGCATCCCTACGAGTTTGTCCTTTGCCGCCAAGTTCCGGCATCTCTTGACTTCCGAGTGCTACGAGTTCGCGCGGAAAACTTACGAGGAGATTCGGAAGTTTACGGAGTGTGGGATCTTTGACACGACAATGTCGAGCTTTATGGGCTGGACGGACAAGCGCAAGTATTATTCGAGTACTCAGTCACTGCTGTTTGCCTTCACCAAGCAGTTTCCGTCGGAGAACGTGGAGGAGCTGTTCACCAAGACGTGGAACATGTTTTTAAACGGATCTGAGCTGGCGAAGATGGTCTTTGACGCTTCTACGCGGACTCGACTCCAAGTGCTGCAGGTGCTGGATAGAGATCTCTTAGTTATTCGTCGAGACCACTACACCCCAAGGTTTCCGATTACGCTTGTCTCGGTTCAATTAATGTTTCGACTGCAGACGCCGACAGGGTACACCTTCTGCCTGCGTACGATCCCTTCGCCAGAGATACAAAATGCTACGAAGCCTGGTTCAACGCATTCCATTGGTACGCTTGGTTCTCTACTGAAAACTGAAGTTTGTTGCGCTAACCCTTTGACAGAATACTTTAACCGGCTGTATGATGGATACGATAACCCTGCAGGCTGTGAGGTGGTGCATGGTGGGTCCGTCGACGATCACGACCGGCTCAGATCCAACTACTGGCTGTACGAGATGGTTTGTAGCGTCTTGCGCTGGGAAAGCTCCACTATTGCACCTCTGTTTCTTCTGCGGACGTGAACAAATATTTTGTAGTGTAGTAGCGACAATTGTTTTACTTGCGGGATACCTTAAACGATCTATATTGATTTCCTCACTGCCATTTTGAAAGGGTAATGATATACTACCAATGCCCCTGACCATCAATTTATCACGATTAGTCCTCCAAGGTCCACACTAGCATGCGAGCCAGGTCTTCATAAGAACTAGAAGTAATCGATAGCCCCATCCGCCCAGCCCTTCGGTTAGTATAGATCAAGGATGAGATAAGATCTGGAGCAGCAGCTTATAAACAAGCCGCCAAACTCTCCAAACTAGTTTTCGCCACAGCGACGCCATGACGGCAATAGTGAGCGCAAAGTGTGAGCCGCTGGACCTATCGCAGCCAATGGAGAGTACTTTCCTAGAGGCATTCGCCGACATTTTGGGGCTTGACGATTTGCCAGTCACGATCAAGCTGGAGGAGGAAGAGCGAAGCTGGCCGGGAAGCCCCGATACCGAGTCGACAGGCCTCCGTGTGGCCACACCAGTGTCTTTGACGTCAACCGATCACAATGACATGAACCGCTGCAAGGAGGAGCCCTCCACTGTCCAAATTGCAGCTGAATCAAAGCGTGCTAGGCGGTCGGCGATGGTGAATCTTCGTTAGCTCCTCGGCATCCCTCGGGGTTGGATGCTCATTTCGCTGCGATTAATCAGCGTGACACCACCGAGTACGGACGTTGCAGCGATAATACTTCCTACGATATAGCAACAATATAGGCGCGTAGCGAAAATACTGTGGCATCCAGTTTCGGACCAGTCTTAGTTTGGAGTCGCAACGTTAGCAAATGGCTGAAGCGAAACGCCCAGCATGACCCGCTTCCAGCAAGCCCCCTTCCGGATCAATAGATAAAATAATTTAACGGATTCTTATATGCAGTGTGTTTGTGGGGGGGCGAGCCTTTAGCTCTTCTATGATGCGCCTTGGAGTATGGCGCTGTGGGCTAACCTTCCGCTGGGGACTCGTACAAAACTCCCAAAAACTGCATCGTGACCTGCCGTCGCAGTTGCCGTTGCACCTTGACAAAACTTGTGTTTCCTCTTCTTCTTCACGCACTGTTGAGCCACTCGTGCTCGAGCACCTGCGCGGCGCTGATGCGCTGCTCCGGGTCCACGTTGAGCATGCGGCACACGAGGCCCCGCGCGCTGTCCGACATGCAGGCCCAGCCGGCCGACTCGCGGTCGAAGTCGCCCTTGAGGATTCGCCGCTGCAGCTCCTCGTCGCTGGCGTCGTCCGTCGGGTCGAACGGGTGCAGGCCGCAGAGCACAATGTACAGCACGACGCCCAGCGCCCACACGTCCATGGCGCAGCTGGACTCGCGGTGCTCGATGAACTCCGGCGACGCGTACGCCGTCGTGCAGGCGTCCACCTTGCGGCGCGCGTCGTGCAGCCGGAAGGACTGTCCGAAGTCGATGAGGCGCATGCCCGTCTCCTTGTCGTCGGCCAGCAGGATGTTCTCGGGCTTGAGGTCCGCGTGCACCACGTGCTTCGAGTGCAGGTACTGCAGCGCCACAGCCAGCTCGCGCACGAGCGCCTTCGCGCGCTGCTCGCCGAAGACGCCGTGCTCCACCAGGTCGTCGTACAGCTCGGCGCCCTGCACGAGCTCCGTTACGAGCACGTAGGCGTCTTGCGTCTCGAAGGCGTCTCTTGCAGCACCAAAGGCAATTATTTGCTGCATGGCGCTCAGTCAGCAAGGGTCTCTTTGCTGGTGGTGTGTGTACACAGTACACACGTGTACTGTATGATTCCATTTTTGTCGGATTAAACTGGGGTCTCCCTTGAAACGCAAGGTCCGCGATGTTTTCATCGGAAACGCATATGCTTGCAGTGGAGTGCAACTTGCTGCGGGCGAAACCTTCTAGAGCGGAGGAGGGGCTCTCGTGGCCCAGATTTGACACTGACAAATTGGCAGTGATGCTTTAGAGTGGACCTGGCAGCACTGCCCATGGCGGTGCTCGCAATGTGGTGGAAGGCGGTGCCAACGACTCTTATGATACACTTTGCTGCAAGCGCTGCGTGGCTGCTTGGTTTTGCTCACGTCACGCGAGTTGAAGTGTGTCAGAGGCTGTACGCAGCGCACATATAATAGAAGCGCACTCCTCCTTGCGGCTATCACAGTGGCTTAAGTTGCCTACAGGCAGACCCCTCTATTCCTGTCAGTGCGCGATGGGCTAGCTTGGTGGATCTAGGGTTGCCCCAAGCTACGGCAGCGCTGGCTTGGACACCACTCCACTCTGCAAGCCCGGGCCATTACGGACCGAGCGACTCGAGAGTGAGGTTTATTCTCCTTCTAGGAAAGCTGCGCTGAGTAAGCGAGACTATTTGTGTTGTAGGTTGCAGTTGCCACTATGCGTTAAAACTTGTTTTAAATTAAGTCGCCTCGTTAGCATTCTTGTTTCAATCGAAATAGCAAATTAACGTTTTCAGTTTTCAGACACAACAACATCAAGAGTACTGGTAATCCCAGTCTGGTATATGAGCTCAATTCTTGTGTTTATTTTCTCGGCGGTTCTAGGCGGTGAACAGAGAGTTAACTCATAATAAAAACACCCATACCTCTGCAAGGAGCTCTCACGGGGACACTGATAAGGAAGGCTATTTCCTGCAAGGCGTTGATTGTCTGGCAGCAGAAAGGATCTGCTCGCGATGAACTTGACCCATTGGACTGTTTCATACTTGCAAGCGGAGCTTGCGGTTCGCGTTTGCCGTTGAAGACGCACTGGCACTCGGGTAGCCGCTCTGGACAGCGGCGACACGTAGCCGAATACGGCGCCACACCAATGTCTGCATCGGGACGTAGACACCGGAACCGTTAGCGCTCAGGCCATATGCACAGGGCTATACATGCCAGAGCAGTGTACACCCAGTCCGAGCACCCCACGACCTCCAATATTGACTAGCGCCTGATCATCCTACTGGGCTGACACTTTCATGTGCAGAGAATCGCTGACGCCGCTGCACCGGTCTTGGGGCGTCCGAGGTCTCTACTGGCGTGGTATCATGGCGCAGTCATCGCAAGATCGGCATCCGGTCTAGATGCAGATCCCCATGCGATGTTGCTTGAGTGGCGGCGCCGTGCTTCATGGGCCAGGTGATCTTCAGTATGGCAATGTGGTAGGCTTACAGTGCCGCAAATTATACACACAGTATTATGCGCGATGTCGTCGGCCTGCGTGCTCCGTCAACAGCGTAGCAAATGAAGCACCGCTTGACACTTTGGCAAACGCTGATGGCCTTTCCAATACATGTAGTGGAGTTTTCGACGTCGAAAACAAAATATGCATATATGGTATCGTTTATCTTTAGCAAGAGTTGGGCGTTCACCATTTTGTATAATACTGAACTTTGTATGTCCAATGTTGAAGTTGGCATCCGCAGAGCCAGGCCACCAAGAAGCGAGCTGCCTTCTGAGGCCACGGGAGCCCACGAAAGCGCGAAACGCGTGCTGTGGTTGTCAACAACTTGTTGACAGGTCCTATCCCGAGGGGGGTCAACAGATCCGCACGTACAGCACCTGCTGTACCAGTCCACCAGATTTTATTGATGCGCGAGTCTGCTTAAGGCAGCAAGCAAGCAACCCACGCTGGGCCATTATCTTCGTTTCCATTCCTCAATTCACCCTCGACCCGCAAGCAGTCAAGGCGGATCTTCCGGAGCAAGCGCTCTTCTTGTTGTCTCAGACCAAGCGCTCTTCTTGTTGTCTCAGACCAAGCGTCCATTTACCACAAGCAGTCTCCAGTCATGTTGAGCAGCAGCAACATCTTCGCCATGTGCATCGCGGCCGTCGCTCTATCAAGCGGAGTGCACGCGGAGCAGGCGGTGGCTCAGACGTTCGGCCACATTCACGGCGTCCATGGCGGAGTCCCCGGTGTCGTGGGCGTCGGCGTGGGCCCAGACGTGTACGGTCACGGTGTCGGTGTCGGCGTCGGTGTGCCGGGCGTGGCCGGTGTCGGTGTCGGCCTCCCTGGCGTCGGTGTGGGCGGTGTTGGTGTCAGTGTTGGTGTGCCTGCGGTTGGCGTCGGTGGCCCAGTGGTCGGCGCTGTTGGCCCCGCGGTCGGATACAACGCGCCTGCGAATGCCGTGTCCAACGCCAATGCAGGCGCCCCCGCCAATGCGGTCTCCAACGCGAATGCAAATGGGAACGCGGGGCGCGCGTCTGCCTCGGTGGCTAATGCTGGCGCTGCCACCGCGACCGCGAATGCCGGCGCTGGCCCCGGTGGCAACGGCGGCCCTGCCCAGACTGTCACGACGAACGGCGACGGAACTGCCTCCGCGACCACGTCGAAGACGACTGGCGGCGCGACTGCGACCGCCTCGGCGAACACGAACGGGCCGAGCGGTGGTCCGAGCGCGGGACCTAGCGGCGGCCCGAGCGCCGGCCCAAGTGGTGGTCCCAGCAACGGACCAAACACTGCAACTGGTGGTGCGGGCGCTACGTCTCAGAAGGCGTATCGTAAGCTCCGCTCGGAGTAAGGAGTGGGTCCTGGATGCTGTCGGTTCAATAGGGGCTGTTCTGTGGTCTCTCGGTCGTGAGGGTTCCCTGTTCAGCCACCGACCTAATTGTTGTGTCAGTATTTGTCGATGAGTTTTGATTTGGTACACTACGAATAAACCACTTTGTTCCATATAGCTTTCAGACTTAGTCATCAAGTCATACCTTGGCTGGAACTGGACTTACGACGAATGGCCTTACTTACCTAGAGTAGCTTTCACTCAAGGAGAATAAGCCTGTCTTGAGTCGCAAAGCTATGACCCTGCCTGCAATTAACTCTAGAGCAGAGTGGCGTCCTAGCCAGCGCGGCCGTAGCTTCGGGCAACCCTAAAATCACCAAGCTAGCCCATCGCGCACTGACAGGAATGGAGATGGACGGGTCTACCTGTCAACAAATTAGGCCGCTATGATAGCCACGAGAAAGAGTGCACTCTCACCACCAAAAAAACCCATAGATCTGCTCAACCTTCAACTCCACCAAACAAATAGCGATACGGATCGTTTCCTCGCGAAAGTGTCGTGGGCGTACAGTATCGCGCGGTGACCGCTGACTACGCTACGCTACTGACGGAGCGTATCTGCCGCTGCTGTTCCTCATAAGAACACAGTGTCCAAGCTGTATAATAACTGCGGCGCTGATGAAAGTGACTGTGGACGCGCTGCTTGTCATATTCGCACCGCTCTCGTCGGTGTTGCTGCGGACATGCCAATACCAAGACGCGATGAGCTACTGTGGTTAAATATACTACTAGTACTGTATAACTAACTCAGAACAGACAGAACTCGTGGTTGATTGGTAGTGGACCACAACGAAACTCATCGACAATATATTACTGACACAACATCAACTACGCCTGTGGATCCACAGGAGAACAAAGACCCCTCGCTGGGTGCATGCACGCCATGGCATACAGTACCCCCTCACAGAGCTGGTCATACCGATCCGACGGTAACTACTGTAGCCACGGACCCGCTCCTTACTCCGAGCGAAGCTGACGGTACGCCTTCTGAGACGTAGCGCCCGCGCCACCAGTTGCAGTGTTGGGTCCGTTGTTCGGGTCGCTGCTCGGACCAGCGTTCGCGTTTGCGTTCGCAGTCGCAGTGGCCGTCGCAGTCGCGCCACCACTCGTCTGGATGGGGCCATCGTTGCCACTGGGACCGGTGCCGATGTTGGCATTCGCGTTGGCGTTTCCTGGAGCGCCAGCATTCGCGTTCGAGACAGTATTTCCGGCGTATGCGTTCGCGTTGGCGGGCGCACCGACATTCGCATTGGAGGCGGCATTCGCAGGCGCCGCGTTGTATCCGACTGAGGGACCGCCAACGCCAACCGCGGGGCCACCGACGCCGACAGCAGGCACGCCGACACCGACATTGGCACCGACGCCAGCCACGCCAGGCACACCGACACCCACACCAACACCGGGAGCATACACGCCGGGGCCGTACAAGCCGGTGCCGTACACAGCTGGAGCCACGGCGACACCCACGACGCCGGGGACGCCGATTACACCGTGGAAGCGGGTGTTGTGCACGTGGTTGTTGTGGATGTAGCCGGGGTGGATGTGGCCAAAGGTCTGGGCCACTTCCTGCTCCGCGCTCACGCCGCTTGACAGGACGGCGGCGATGCACACGGCGAAGATGTTGCTGCTGCTCAACATGACTGGAGACTGCTTGTGGTAAATGGACGCTTGGTCTGAGACAACAGGAAGAGCGCTTGGTCTGAGAGAACAAGAAGAGCGCTTGCTCCGGAAGATCCGCCTTGACTGCTTGCGGGTCGAGGGTGAATTGAGGAATGGAAACGAAGATAATGGCCCAGCGTGGGTTGCTTGCTTGCTGCCTTAAGCAGACTCGCGCATCAATAAAATCTGGTGGACTGGTACAGCAGGTGCTGTACGTGCGGATCTGTTGACCCCCCTCGGGATAGGACCTGTCAACAAGTTGTTGACAACCACAGCACGCGTTTCGCGCTTTCGTGGGCTCCCGTGGCCTCAGAAGGCAGCTCGCTTCTTGGTGGCCTGGCTCTGCGGATGCCAACTTCAACATTGGACATACAAAGTTCAGTATTATACAAAATGGTGAACGCCCAACTCTTGCTAAAGATAAACGATACCATATATGCATATTTTGTTTTCGACGTCGAAAACTCCACTACATGTATTGGAAAGGCCATCAGCGTTTGCCAAAGTGTCAAGCGGTGCTTCATTTGCTACGCTGTTGACGGAGCACGCAGGCCGACGACATCGCGCATAATACTGTGTGTATAATTTGCGGCACTGTAAGCCTACCACATTGCCATACTGAAGATCACCTGGCCCATGAAGCACGGCGCCGCCACTCAAGCAACATCGCATGGGGATCTGCATCTAGACCGGATGCCGATCTTGCGATGACTGCGCCATGATACCACGCCAGTAGAGACCTCGGACGCCCCAAGACCGGTGCAGCGGCGTCAGCGATTCTCTGCACATGAAAGTGTCAGCCCAGTAGGATGATCAGGCGCTAGTCAATATTGGAGGTCGTGGGGTGCTCGGACTGGGTGTACACTGCTCTGGCATGTATAGCCCTGTGCATATGGCCTGAGCGCTAACGGTTCCGGTGTCTACGTCCCGATGCAGACATTGGTGTGGCGCCGTATTCGGCTACGTGTCGCCGCTGTCCAGAGCGGCTACCCGAGTGCCAGTGCGTCTTCAACGGCAAACGCGAACCGCAAGCTCCGCTTGCAAGTATGAAACAGTCCAATGGGTCAAGTTCATCGCGAGCAGATCCTTTCTGCTGCCAGACAATCAACGCCTTGCAGGAAATAGCCTTCCTTATCAGTGTCCCCGTGAGAGCTCCTTGCAGAGGTATGGGTGTTTTTATTATGAGTTAACTCTCTGTTCACCGCCTAGAACCGCCGAGAAAATAAACACAAGAATTGAGCTCATATACCAGACTGGGATTACCAGTACTCTTGATGTTGTTGTGTCTGAAAACTGAAAACGTTAATTTGCTATTTCGATTGAAACAAGAATGCTAACGAGGCGACTTAATTTAAAACAAGTTTTAACGCATAGTGGCAACTGCAACCTACAACACAAATAGTCTCGCTTACTCAGCGCAGCTTTCCTAGAAGGAGAATAAACCTCACTCTCGAGTCGCTCGGTCCGTAATGGCCCGGGCTTGCAGAGTGGAGTGGTGTCCAAGCCAGCGCTGCCGTAGCTTGGGGCAACCCTAGATCCACCAAGCTAGCCCATCGCGCACTGACAGGAATAGAGGGGTCTGCCTGTAGGCAACTTAAGCCACTGTGATAGCCGCAAGGAGGAGTGCGCTTCTATTATATGTGCGCTGCGTACAGCCTCTGACACACTTCAACTCGCGTGACGTGAGCAAAACCAAGCAGCCACGCAGCGCTTGCAGCAAAGTGTATCATAAGAGTCGTTGGCACCGCCTTCCACCACATTGCGAGCACCGCCATGGGCAGTGCTGCCAGGTCCACTCTAAAGCATCACTGCCAATTTGTCAGTGTCAAATCTGGGCCACGAGAGCCCCTCCTCCGCTCTAGAAGGTTTCGCCCGCAGCAAGTTGCACTCCACTGCAAGCATATGCGTTTCCGATGAAAACATCGCGGACCTTGCGTTTCAAGGGAGACCCCAGTTTAATCCGACAAAAATGGAATCATACAGTACACGTGTGTACTGTGTACACACACCACCAGCAAAGAGACCCTTGCTGACTGAGCGCCATGCAGCAAATAATTGCCTTTGGTGCTGCAAGGGTTGTCCTCAACCCTTGCAACAGCCGTGTTTGTCTCGGAGCTCCAGCGGTCATATATGATGCCAAGGGCTCAGTTCGCCGCTGGATGTCGCGCCAAGCATCTCTCTTGCTCGCACCCAACTCAGGGCGGCAGCGAGCAGAACGCTGAGAATGGGTGACAGAACACGGCAAACAATTTGTTTGAAACAAACAAAAGCAAGATGGCAAGCGAAGGTCGGAGTGTCGGCCCCTTTTCTGCCGGAAAACCTGCGACGAAGCAGAATCGCCACCTCGCCTGCGTCACGGCGCCCCGCACGGGACTCGGCGCTCGCTGCCCACGTGCGCGCCAAATGCAGGCGCTCGTTGGTCAGTCCTCGCCACGTGCGAGGCAAAATAGCCTGCTATTCCTGCTGGCTGATGCTGCTCGTCCTCGCCGAGTCCGTCCTCACCGCCATCAAGTACGGTTTGCCTTTTTCCGGTCGTCCGGTTGCGCCTTCTATGCCACGCTGACTTTTTCAGCCCGCACGAAACCGCCCAGCGATTGGCCCGTATCGCGCTTCCCGCTTGATTTGAGGCCACCGGTTGTTGCAGTGCCGCCGTCCGTCGCCAGTCCTCGATTTGCCAGCTCGGACGCACATTGAACTTGCTTCGTCTACTGTATAGCAGCTCAAGGCTCAAGCCAGCGGAAATGACCTACAGCGATCGATCGGGCGCGCGCTTCCTGCGCCTGCCGCGCCGCATGGCGGGGGCCGCCGCCCTGTGCGCCGCGGCCGCGGCCTGCAGCGGCCTCAGCCCGCCGCCCACGCGCCTGGACGCGACACGCCGCCCCGTGCCCATGGGCGCCGACGCCGCGTGCGCGCAGCTCGTGCCGCACGCCGTGACGTGCCCGCTCAAGGCGCAGCAGCTGCAGACGCCGCGCGTGGACTCGTGGCGGCTCGCGCGCAGCCGCCTGCAGCAGGAGTACGACCTGGAGGGCGTCATCGGCGAGGGCGGCTTCGGCCTCGTGCACGTGGCGCGGCACCGCGCCTCCAACGCGCGCGTGGCCGTGAAGCGCGTGCCCAAGCAGCGAACGACCAAGGAGAGCTTCCTGCAGGAGGTGGCCATCCTGCGCCAGGTGGGCGGCACGCACAACGTGCTGCAGCTGCGAGACGCCTTCGAGACGCAAGACGCCTACGTGCTCGTAACGGAGCTCGTGCAGGGCGCCGAGCTGTACGACGACCTGGTGGAGCACGGCGTCTTCGGCGAGCAGCGCGCGAAGGCGCTCGTGCGCGAGCTGGCTGTGGCGCTGCAGTACCTGCACTCGAAGCACGTGGTGCACGCGGACCTCAAGCCCGAGAACATCCTGCTGGCCGACGACAAGGAGACGGGCATGCGCCTCATCGACTTCGGACAGTCCTTCCGGCTGCACGACGCGCGCCGCAAGGTGGACGCCTGCACGACGGCGTACGCGTCGCCGGAGTTCATCGAGCACCGCGAGTCCAGCTGCGCCATGGACGTGTGGGCGCTGGGCGTCGTGCTGTACATTGTGCTCTGCGGCCTGCACCCGTTCGACCCGACGGACGACGCCAGCGACGAGGAGCTGCAGCGGCGAATCCTCAAGGGCGACTTCGACCGCGAGTCGGCCGGCTGGGCCTGCATGTCGGACAGCGCGCGGGGCCTCGTGTGCCGCATGCTCAACGTGGACCCGGAGCAGCGCATCAGCGCCGCGCAGGTGCTCGAGCACGAGTGGCTCAACAGTGCGTGAAGAAGAAGAGGAAACACAAGTTTTGTCAAGGTGCAACGGCAACTGCGACGGCAGGTCACGATGCAGTTTTTGGGAGTTTTGTACGAGTCCCCAGCGGAAGGTTAGCCCACAGCGCCATACTCCAAGGCGCATCATAGAAGAGCTAAAGGCTCGCCCCCCCACAAACACACTGCATATAAGAATCCGTTAAATTATTTTATCTATTGATCCGGAAGGGGGCTTGCTGGAAGCGGGTCATGCTGGGCGTTTCGCTTCAGCCATTTGCTAACGTTGCGACTCCAAACTAAGACTGGTCCGAAACTGGATGCCACAGTATTTTCGCTACGCGCCTATATTGTTGCTATATCGTAGGAAGTATTATCGCTGCAACGTCCGTACTCGGTGGTGTCACGCTGATTAATCGCAGCGAAATGAGCATCCAACCCCGAGGGATGCCGAGGAGCTAACGAAGATTCACCATGTTAGCGTGGATCTTCGTCTGGTTTGCTGGATTCACAAAATCTCAATGGCAGTTGCCTGCTATTTTAGTATGCGCCAAATGTTTGCAATGGTTTCTTTGAGATCACCCAGCATCCGCAGTCGAAGAATAAGACGGTTCGCCGTGACATGGATTGGAGTTCATGTTGCTTGCTGAGCTGGTTCCCGGGAAAACTCATCGTTATAACTCATCCAAACTAACCCCCGTCAATTTCCACGCGAAGTGTCAGCACCAAAACAACTACCTCCGAGTACTAAAGGTGGGCATCATGAAATCTTGGTTTTGACATCTTACAGCAACCCAGCCAAACGACAGGGTGGCCTCATGACTGCAAAAAGAACGAGGGGAGCAATGGTGGCGTTTTTCCCATTGAAATATGCTGCGAACCATCTTGAACAGCCAGTGCCTGGCTTTAAGCTGGTCTTGATCGTCGAAACAACCCCCGTACACGACCTCGCAACCTGCCGAGTTATCGTATTCGTCGTATAAATGATTGAAATTCATCCTGGATACCACAGAAAAAAACGGTAAGAAGCGACAAAGGGGCAGCAAAAGCGAAGGCGTATCCTCTCGGAGTCTGCGGTCGAAACATGATCTGGACGAGGTGAGGGTCGCTTGGGCTGCTGTAGTCCCGACGAATAACAAGCAAACCGTCGTTCAGCACCTGCAACACTTCGAACCGAGTGTGAGCGGAGCTGTCGAAGTTCACGTATCCTCCATTGGATACCACGGTAGCGCACGGTGCGAAGCATGCTAGACAAACTACTGTACTTGTCGGACGAACGACTGGAACGCGTAGCCAAGGCAGGTTCCACGACCCTTGCCTTCGGAGGAAAGCAAGGTTGTTTCAAAATTTATTACTTCGAAAGCGGCGAGAATAGAACTACATGTAGCTACTTAATGCAATTCACCAGCAATCTTCGGGTAGTCGATCCTCACTGGGGTTCTT
Organism: Phytophthora sojae; assembly: GCF_000149755.1. Lineage (NCBI taxonomy): Eukaryota > Oomycota > Peronosporomycetes > Peronosporales > Peronosporaceae > Phytophthora > Phytophthora sojae. The sequence goes on from NW_009258117.1 coordinate 2,200,723, forward strand.
CGCGGTAGTCGTATCTGCGCCAGCGGCAACACCAATCGTAAGCTCAAAAACAACGCCACCTCTCGAGCTCTCGGGGCTTTTCGCTCACAACTCCGCAAAAGTCGCTGACGTCGCCCACTGTTCGACCTTGGGAGTTGACGAAGCGGTGAGCTGCCCCCCGCGCCGAAACCCGCCGACGCTCACAGCGCTTCTGTCCCTTAAAGACAATCAGACCGGTTCACCAGGGACGCAACTTCTTCTTCTCTTGTTTCCAAAAACCTGGAACGCGGCCTCCCGTAAGTAAACAGGCCAATGAAGGATATCGAGTAAGCTTACACGCCCGGCACCTTGTCGAGATTCGAGAAGTGCGCCCGAGGACCAGTGTGCGCAAACGTCCAGACGTTATCAGGGCTTGTTCGCGCCGGCGCACCTCGTTCGTCGTTAGCACACGCGCGCTTGCCTCGCATAGACGGTGCCGAGCAGGACTCGATTGGCCTGTATGCGCAGTCACTTTTCGATTTGCCCCGAAAGGCAACAACGAGCTCCTGCCTGCCTGCCTCCTATCCTATTGACCGCGATGCCGTTCGAGCCCGAGGTGGTGTCCGCGCCGGGCATCTGCACCCAGCGCCAAGTGGACGCGCTGTACGCGGCGCCCAAGTATTTCGTGGAGGGGACGGCCAAGGAGGCGTTCATCGCCACGGGCATCACCGTGAGCTACGCCGTGCTGGAGCGGCCGCCAATGAACGCGGCGGTGGGCGTGGAACAGGTGGTGCTCATCGCCGGCTTCATGCAGCCCAAGGACACGTGGGCGCACTTCATCGACTCGCTGTTGCCCAAGTGGAACCAGAAGCAGCGCGGCGTGGGGCTGAGCATCCTCGTGCTGGACAACCGCGGCTTCGGCGGCACCGACGCGCCCTTCGGCATGTACTCGACGCGCACCATGGCCGAGGACATCCTCGCGCTGATGGACCACATCGGCTGGCGCTCCGCTCACATCGTCGGCGGCAGGTGCGTCGTCAATGCAACCATAGCCTCTTGATGTTGGTATAATACTGACTTGGTATATTGGTGCTGGTACTGCAGCATGGGCGGCATGATCGCTCAGGAGCTCGCGCTGCTTGATCTCCGACGAGTGCGCTCGCTGACGCTCGTTTCCACTAGCCGCGATAGGTACAAGGCCAGCGGGCGGTCGCTCGGCTTGATGGTGCGCAAGACCTTCTCGCTTACGGTGCCGGCCAAGGCCAACAACATGGTCGACACGCTCTTCCCGCAGGAGTATCTGGCTAAGACGAGGATAGCGGAGACGGGAGACGCCGTGCGCAACGCAATCGCGCGAATGTATGAGCTACAGTTGAAGCGGTGGCCGGAGCCGAGTCTCAGCGGCGTCATCGGCCAGACCGCCGCAGTACAGACGCATTTTGTGTCGGACGAGCGGCTACAGGACATGAACGAGGCCGGCTTCCCCATTCTGATCGTCAGCGCCATGCTGGACGACGTCATCCCTCCCGAAGAGTCCATCGTGCTCAGGGAGCATCTAAACGGCGACCACGTGCACACGCTCTTCTTCGAAGTCGGTGGCCACGGCGCCATTTGCCAGTACGCTGATGAAATCGCTGAAGAATTGATTGAGACGATGTGTCGGGCGGCGCCGCCCCTCTGAAAGTACACTAGTGACGAGGTTCCCGTATTTGCCAAGCTGCCAGTTCAACACCGAAAGCGCAGCTCCCAGACAACAAGCAACAATCACTAAGCAGAAATATGGACGATTGAAAGCATGACTTCAAGTGTCCACTTAGTGCCAATAGCAGACATGTGAACAAAGTGCAGCTGAATAGCTTAGCACCCATCGAGAACACTTCAAAGCTGCTGTAACGGTTAGCGAGCAGCAACATCGCGCTGCATCTGGCCGTTCAACATGGCGTTGCGGCCGAGCTTGGATTCCACTTCCACGAGCTGCGCGTTGTGGCACTACGGTTGCAGGAACCAAGATGCGCTGCTAGCAGGTCCTGCATGATGGCGATGATCAGCGAGTGGCACGAGATGCAGCGCGTGCCCTCCGCCAAGTTGAGTGAGTTACGGTCCAGCGTGGTCATGGTGATCAGCAGGTACATGTAGTAGTTGAGATCGTACAGGCATGCAATCTGATCGGCCTGGTAGTCCATGAAGCTCTCGGCCATGAATCTTGCCGCCTTGAAAGATAGCAGGTGCCGAACTCCCCGCACAACCTGTAGCACATCATGCCATGGCATGATGATCATGCTCTGGTCGCGCGCCACCTCCATGCCCCCCAAACCCTCGAGGGCAGTGAGTCAAGAGGCACGCCGGTGGTGCAGCTGCCGTCCTTGTAGATGGAATCGGCGAGGATAGCAGACGACGGGAGCCCCACCAGGCGGTTGAGGCGGTTCGGGAACTTGGCGACGAACTCGAGCGCCTGGATGCCGCCAATGCTGGCGCCGACGACAGTGTTAGCGCTGCCAATTCTCAGGTCGCCCAATATCTTGGCCTGGCAGCGTGCCGTGTCGGAGGGCATGAGCTGTGGGAACAAGACCTCCTTGCGCCGACAGCGGCGACGTGACGCCGAAGGGACTTGCACGGGCAAATGACGCAGAAGTTGGACGCGTTGATGGCGGGGCCGATCATTTTCGTCCACCAGGCGGGGTGCGGCGTGGTTCGAGTGGGAGAACGAGGCAGCACCACAATGGTGCGGTCTCCGGACAGTGAGCAAGCTCTCATGCGATGGTCATCTCGGGGCAGCAGGGTTCTTAAATCCCACGTCTGCGATGACCTCTTGGGAGGGACAGTAACTTCAGTGGGAGGTATAATGTTTTTTTATTGTGCTTTGCACGAACTTTGGCATGCGATTAAGGGCTCTAAACCAACGAGCAAATCCTTCCCGGTGATCATATCTCACAGCCTGACTTTAAGTTAAGAGGAATTTCCATAAGTCAGTAAGAGCATCTCCAGCGGTTGGTCTCAAACACGGTTTTATCCTAAAAGTAACGATGTTAAGACTTGGCCGAGACTCAAGGCTTCCACCAGAAGGTCCTATTGCAGGTTCACCGGGACCTATAGATTGGCTTTCGAGGCTTAAAATAAGACCACAATCTTAATGCCACCCATACAAAACTGAAGAGTCGCCGTATTTAAACGATTGCACCAAGACTGAATGCAATTTTCACATGCGGGAATGGACTTATAAGACTCGCTTTAGAACTCACCGCTGGAAGTAAGTCGGTCTGCGCAGGTCTCAACTGTAAAATTGTGGTCTCAAAGACCCTGTTACGTCTTAGGATAAGAGCGTGTTCACTACGCAGCTAGAGATGGATATCTGCAGGGAGTTGGTGCATCTCCATCTCCAGCTTGTTCGCTACAACAGAGCGCATCTAGGTAAAATTAGCCAATCACAGTGCGACTCGCTCTCCTTCTCCTTGCTTTGCTGTTCTTCGTCGGCCGGGAACACTGTGCCCGAGACACCGGACGCGTGGCAAGATGGACCAAGCTGCCGATGACGCTTCGAGAGCTGCGCCTCCGTTCCCGTCAGCCTTTGGCGACCTCGTGCTGGCTGCTGCCAGTTTGGACATACCTGCCTCCGATGTTGCTCTTGCCCAGACTGTGTATGCGACACCGCCCACTACTCCACCACTCAAACGGAGCTGGATGCCCGCACTTCCTCGCTGGCGCTGCCGCATTCAGAGACACCCAGCCAGCTTTTTGCGCTCGGAGTTGTAGCTGCGTCAGCCCGCAACCAAGACTCACATCGCCGCGTTGGGAATCAGAAGAAGAAGGCCAATACTGGTGAAACGTCTATCGCTACGAAGCAACCCTCCTTTGCGTGGACGACTGCAGCAGCTGATGCCCTGCTGCGGGCTCGTTTTGACACGGTTGCAACTTTCTTCTCAAAGCTATGCTGCCGTACTTTGGCAGCAGCAATCAGAACACCTTGATCTCGTAGTAAACCAGCAATACGTAGGAAAGTTGGCTTGGTGCAGCGAAGATTGTCTTCAAACCAACTTGCATACGCGGCTGACTGTAGCATGGGCTCAAAGTGCAGTGAGGTCACGGTACGAATCTGTTCCTTAGGGCCTTGCGGCGCATCGTCGGATTCTCCTGATAGGAGGACTGCAACCTGTGCGACAGCTGAGCATGTAGCAACCAGTACAGCTTCCTCTTCGTTCATTGTGTGTGCGGCTGAACTGCCTCAATCTCCAGCTACTTTCTCCTTCTGGGAGCTGGAGAAGGAGACGGGGTAATTCTCCAGTTGTCACGTTGTGAACTAAACTATTTTGACCAATCAAAAGACAAGAAATAGAGTTGATGAGAGGTCATCTCCATCTCCAGCTACCTAGCGAACACGCTCTAAGACCCACCGCTGGAGATGCTCTAAATACTACTGAGATTTTGTGTTGGAATTGGAAAATAGTATTCTGCACAACTGCTTCTGGATTACTATTTTCGAACATCAGTAGTTCTGGGATGTCATCAGTATTTCTAAACAAGTCATTATCAGTCGTGCTGTGTTGTCTAAATCACTACGGAGATTACAATATAGCAATAGTACATGTATAAGTGCGTATATTTTTTTATTTTTCACTGGTGTGGGGTGAGACTACGGAGGGCCATTTCCAAGGAAGAGGGCCATTTCACAGAAATAGTACAAACGGGCTCCCCAAAACCAGCCGTTTTCATACATACTATACATAAGTCAATTTGCAGGTGTGCCCGTCCCAGCGAGGTGTGTCCGTTGCAATATCCAGTAGACTTGTCCATACAAAAACTACGATTATTAGCACCGTGCCCGTCCCATGAGAGCGTGCCCGTTGCAATCCCGGCGCCGACGCACCTACATTGGTCTCACTTCCGAAATGGCGCCCAAGCCGCAACCAAGACCTCCGCTGCCGCCCTGTGGCTACTTGCTTGTCTCTCTCGGCCTTCGTCCTAAGGTCCTTCGCGCCCTACAAGATGAAGCGAGGTCCGGTGCCATGGAGTCCAAGTATCACCCTATCTTCAAGAAGATGGGGGAAGACCGCGACGACGCCTGCCGCGAGATGGCTCGTGTCCACAAGGCATCCGGGGCTGTCGGGGATTTGAAGATTGCAGTGAAAGCCATCACCGACTGCCTCGAGCCTCGCTGGATTATATCCGCTGTCTCGATCTTGCGGTCCCACCCGGGGAGTGACGAGCAGGAAAGTCACCAGGACTACCCGGACAAGGTCATAGAAGCCGCAAGAAAGCAAGGTCGTGTTCTCGGCAGTATGCTGTGCGCTCTTGTCGATGGTGCACGTGTTCTATTCTACGATGGGTGCACGGACGTCAAGGACGAGTCGAAGGCGCACGTCATCGAAATTCCAGTCGGCTTCTGCATCATCTTTCGAGGGGATTTGATCCACAACGGGATGGCGTACGACCGCGTCAACCACCGGGTGCATTGTTACTTGACCTTCCGTGGTCTCAAATGGGAGCCAGACGTGGTTTCAAATGTGCTTCCACCTCACTCTGAATGCCAGTACTGCGGGATTAAGCTGGAGGAGTCGAATGTCATGCGTTACCACCGCCGCTACTGCCTCAGCAACCCCAAGGCGGGATCCGCTAAGGAGGGCCCTCATCGGGAGGGCCCTCGTAATAGAGTCGACATTTGGGAAACAGCCGGTTGCGACAAACGCACATTTGGGTCATTCGTAATAGGTGCATGTACCGAAATCGTCGGCAACGCTCTGTGGAAATGATACCGTTGCCGACGATCATAGCTCTACTATAAATAAGCATCCGAGGCGAAGTTTACTTAAGACTACCAGCAAATATTAAGAGGGGTTGAGTGCTTGCCATTTTTCAGATCTCGTTGTGCTGATGGTGCGCCCTGCTTTCCCAGCGTCTGGCTACGCCGTGTTCTACCTGCAAGTTTCCCAAGCGACTATTGGTGAGCTCTACCTAGAAGCAGAGTCTCGGACCTACAGACCTGTGTTTCGAGAAGTAGGCGGAGCCGAAGATGACATGTTCAGAAGTCAATCGCGAGTTCAGCGCATGAAACCTCCCCTTCGACGTGTTTCCGCTGCAATCCTTGAGGATGCAGCTACCCGCGACTCCAACTACAGACCCTGTGTGTTTTCGTACATGCACTCGCGACCTGGGGGTCTATACCAGGAACCTCATCAAGACTATGCAGACGAAGTGCGAGCTGCTGTGCATGCCCGCTACCCGGGCAGCATTCCGGCTAGTGTTATTATTGCCATCCAACCCGGGACAAGACTGCGGTTGTTTCCCCGCTGCTTTGACTTTGCCCGCCCTGAAATGGAGATTGAATTGGAGATCCCTACTGGATATGCAGTTGTGTTTCGTGGCGATTTATTTCATAGTGGTGTGGGGTATACTACTTCCAACTATAGGCTTCATTGCTACTTGTTTTTTCGAGACCTTGGTTGGAGACCAGACGTGGTGTCTAATTCGCTATTAGTATGCCAATACTGCGGTCGCACCGAACGAGTTTCGGCCCGAATTCGGCAGCACCGGTATTTCTGCCTGCAGAACCCGGATGGACTCGCGCATCGTATCGGTCGGCGGGAGCAGCAAAATCGCCGCGGTGAGTATCCCTGCAACTATTGCAGTCAAGTTTTTGAGGTGCAAAGCACGCTTCGTTCTCATATTTTGGCTCAACACGGTTCGACCTCTAGCCAGAATGTTTAAGCTCAAATACATGTTCACTTGTATATGTGCTGGAACCACTGTTAGATTCTTCGCCCGGTCGTTTTTACGAGGTAATTACCTGGCCGTTACATGCTATAAACATAGTTGTACTCGATAAGACACTAGAGCTGGCAGTGCTTCTTCGTCTTAGCACCCCCAGCATCCTTTCACCCGTGTTGTCGACAGGCACTACTCTAAGAACACCAACATCTACTCCGAAACGTGCATTACTACCACATCCAGCATCCGACGTGGTGTCGGCAGACCAACACACTACGAACAACAACACCTATCCAGACGCGAGTATCGATGCCTTGCCGCCACTCTGATGCTCACTACGAGGCAGTTTTTGTCGGCTGCGCAGCAAGTGAGTTCTCAGCTAGTGTCTCGGCTGGAGTTTCGGCCGGTGTCTCGGTTGATGTCAGTGACCTGGGTTTTAGCGTTCTGGGTAATTTCGATGTTGATAGCGATGGAGTAGCCGCTAGCGTGAACGCTGAGTCGTATCATGGGAATTCTGACGACGACGGAGATTGGGAAAGTGATGGCGAAGACGAAGACTCTATCATGGACTTGATACGAGAAGACTTCAACATCTCCAGCGACGTCCACGAATTCGACTTTCCTGACTTCAATTTGGACGATGATCTACCTATCTGTGATGAAATAGATTCGGAGTTGGACTGGGTTGACGAAAAATTGCTGGCTTTGGTTCGTACTCATCAGCTTAATGAGGAGGAAAAGCGTCTCGACAACTCAGCGGTGGTCGATGCAGACGACGTAGCGCAAACGGAGTCCGGTGAGATCGGAATGAGTGGGACCGACCTCCGTATGGTGGACGAAATCTACATTCTTCCACCACCACCTCAGCTTACGTACGAATCGCACGATACAGCTGAGGCAGCGATACATCAGTGGACATTGGAGCACCATTACAACGTCTCTCGACGACGGGTTCGGTATTTACCTGGTACCAAAATTGTGTGGGAGCCCAACTATGAGTGCGATCGAGCAGGGTGGCCAAAGTGCACGCAGCATTTGGTGGATAGCGGCCGACAGCGGTCCATGCGTGGCTCGAAGCGTTGTGGATGCCCCATGCGGTTAAAAATGTGCGCGGTCTCTAAGTCTGACATCGAGGGACCTTGGAAAATTGTACACACTCGTGATAACAGTGAGGTACACAATCACCCTGCGGTAGACGATGTTCGTGTCCACGCCGCACACCGGCAGCGTGCTGCAGCAGGTCTATCGCTTACTCAACAGAGCATGGAGGAAACTATTGTCGGTCAGACAGCTGCCGGTATTCCAGTGGCCAAGATTCGAGCGGCCATCCTCCACAGCACCCCTGGTTCTCTTGTGCTCCCGGAAGATATTGGAAACCTCAAAATGAGGGCGAGGAAGCAGGCCATGGCGACGCAGACCCCGCTTGAAGCTCTTTTTACTCTGTTGAACAATCACAATTTTTTCTTCAGATATGAGATCAACCCAGCCACAAACGAGCTTCTGTATTTGCTGTGGGCGCATCCTGCTACACTTCCTCTGTACAAGTTACACTGTGATGTTCTGATAATGGATGGTACGTTCAAGACAAACAAGTACTAGTGAACGTCATCGCAATGACTGGAATGAATACTGTTCTGCCCGTGGCGCAGTGTTTCCTACCTGGACAAAAAGACAATGACTACACTTGATTTTTGATGCGATTTCGCGAATTAATTGACGAGGATGTTATCCAACTTCCATCGGTCAATCTAACCGATCGTGAATTGGCCGTGATGAATGCTCTTGACTCTGTGTTTCCTGAGGTTCCGTCACTAGTCTGCAGATGGCATCTGAACCAGAACGTATTGGCAAAGGTTCGCAGCGTTCTCGGCCAGGTTCAAGTGGAGAACCCCCTTCCTGGCCAAGATAAGTGGGAAAATACTTGGCAGACCGAGGTCTTCATGTCATTCTTCTATAGGGCAGTGGAAGCAAGCACTGAAAGTGACTTTGAATTGCAATGTGTGATTTTGAAAGACTTGTCTCCGGTTCTGGCGGCCTACTTGGAGGCTCATTGGTGGAAGTACAAGACTAAAATCGTCCGGTGTTGGACGAACAAGTACAAGCACTTTGAGTATCGTGATACCTCAGCCGTGGAGGGTACCCATGCCCAATGCAAGCGTTGGCTACAGGACAGCAATGGTGACCTGTACACCGTATTTACTCGGTTACTACCATGGTGGCTCTCTTCAGCAAGTGCTGTAAGCATTCGTGCTGCTCGTGATGCTACGATTCTACCGTACCTCTTTCAGAACGACGGATACACTCAAGTAGGCCGGATTATCACGGTATGGGCTCTGCGAGCAACTGACGAACTCTGGAAGGAGACTATTCAAATGCTGACTGGAGCTAAACCGTGCCGTGGATGCACTGGTGTATTTCGGATCGTGAATGGGAGGCCCTGTGTACATGAATTGATTTTGATCATTCAGTCAAACGGTCGGATGAAACTACTTCCTACGATGTATGATCCACACTGGTGGATCTACCGCGACCGGATGGAGGCTTGGCGTCCACGCATCCTCGAACCCGCAAGTCTTCGCACTAAACGCAGGAAAGCCCAATCGCATCGTGCCAACCATGGGGCAAGTGGTACAGCACGAGATACCACGCTTGCAGAAAGAGTTGACCAAAACAATCCAGCACCAGCACCAAGTTTTCTGCGAGGGATGACGAGCCATCTCATTACCAGTTCAAGCCAACCAAGCCTTCATCTTCACGCAATCACGAATGGCAGGATATTCCCAAGTAATGGGCTTGTTCATGTCACCACTGCCTACCAACAGGACGGCTTCAGAGTCGACACAAGCCTGGCCGGGCCCTACCAAACGTCTCACGCACATCCACGCACTTGGGGATACGCTAACAGACACCCGTTTTAACTTTAACACGTATTCTATAAAGTCTACCTAACGTGTACAAGCACACCCACAACGTTTAGGGCAGTATGTACTACAATCGAAGTTGTACCACTGTACCATACAGAAGTTTCACAGATATGCAATTTGCAGATTTGCACCATACCTTGTACTTTAAACTTTTATAAGGGTTCTAGTGCGCAAGCATGTAAGCGCCAACGCATAAGTACCTTTCTCGTATGTTTCACTTTTAAACATGCAGGTAGATGTCGTTTACATTTTAGATGCAGAAGTGTTACACTTGCGCGTGTTGCAAAAGTGTAACAGAAATGCACCTTGCAGAAGTGTTACACTTCTGCAATGTACAAATATGTACCACTTCGGTATGATGCACTTATGCTACACTTCTGCAATTTATGCCTTTGTAACACTGCTGATGCATTACTTATTAGTAAAATTAATAAATAAGCCTATCAAAACATCAGAAGTGTAGCATGGTTTCCTTGTTAACTTTCTCACTACAGGTTACGTGTAAGTTAACCTAGCTGACGGACTTCATCCGAAGTAATAGTGTGCGGATGACATTTTGCGTACACAAGCCCTCGGCTTTTTCTTGACTGAAGCCACGATATTTCCTTTGACCCGAAGGATACCGGTCGCATGAGCAGTAGAGGCCACGTAGTCACAGGTTCGCTTTTTTGAGCTTGGGCCGCTGCGAGGAAGTTGAGGGCGAGGCGATGAGTTCACATGCGCCGAAGATGGCGTAGTATTAGCGGTCTTGTCGCTCATGACGGCCATCGAGAGGGCGGGATCAGCAATCGCTCCGTCAGAATTAGGGACCAAGACCGGCAGGTCTGGTTCAGATGCAGTATGCAGCGAGGAGGCAGCTTCTTCATCCAGCTCAGGCTCTGCTCCCAAATCACCAGTACAGGAAGAATCCGATCCATTTACCGGCACAGCGTTGCCACCCGAGTCAAGCTGGCTCTGCTAAGCGAGGGATCCCAAATACCTAGCATATCGGGGATTGAACGGCACTTGGCTGTCCACAGCCTCCTTAAATCTTGGGTTGACGCCGCTGTTGTCGGTTGTTAAGTCGCGCAACGTTGCCACGGCCTCTCGAGCCGAGCCTCGCGTCATTTCATGAGCTTCCATCGCTTCAGAGTCACTATGCAACAAATTATACGATCTCGTGGCAGATACATGAGCCGCCGTATCCCGCATCAACACGAGTAATTTGTCTCATGCTCCTGCCGAAAAGCTGCCAGCCACTTGCGCACCCAAGCACTCAATAACCGCGGCAGCAGACTCAGCAATACCATCGGCATCACGCTTCCGAACAGCCATCGCCATAGCAGCCAGCTCTGCCGACATCGCGGCCCGCGCCACAGAGCCACAGAGCTGATTGCGCTGTCGTAGAAGCTTGGCCAGAGCCTGGTCGGCCGCCGACTCGGGCGCTTGAACTGGGGCGTCCCAGGTTCTACCAACGCGCGAGTCAGTCGAAGTGATAGCAGCGCGTGCTCGATGTGGATAACGAGCGCCATCTTGGCGCTCGTCTAGCACCCCGTTGGGCGCTTCTTCCAGAGGGAACGTGTCGTCAGCAGTGCTCTGCAAGAGGCTCTCTCTCTCTCTTCTGGCGTTAGCGCTTTCCACTTCGCGCGCAGGGCCTTGCCGGCGCGATTGCTGAGCCATGCCTTAGTGACTGCAGCCTCATGCGCGCCGTCGAGCTCTTCTTGAGCGAAAACCTTCGCCTGGGCAGACAATCCCTGCACTTGCTGTAGCTGGGATGCCCAGGCGAAGAAGGCGCGGTGGAGACGCATGAGAGGTGGCAGAGTGCTTTATGAACCGAGCTCTCGTTTTGGTACATGTACCTATTACGAATGACCCAAATGTGCGTTTGTCACAATCGGCTGTTTCCCAAATGTCGACTCTATTACGAGGGCCCTCCCGATGAGGGCCCTCCTTAGCGGATCCCCCCAAGGCCGCCGAGAATGAGCTCAAGCGCCGTGCTCCGCCGAAGGGGAAGGGCCTGTACATCTGTAATGTCTGCGGAAAACCGTACACTCCACGACAAAAATGTATGGACACCACAAAAGTAGCTGTAACTTCGTCATTTTTTATCGTTTTAAGGTGCGGTTTGGACTAGAGTTGCAGAACACGCTGATAAAGATCTGCACGCTGCTAACACGCGCGCTTTTGCGCTTCTTCAGGTAGCTCACATACAAACCACTGGTTCTGCCCAGGTGACAAAACTTATGGACAGCTAATCCCCATACAAAATCCTATATTAACCAAAACCCCTTACAAATGATACGACTTGGACTTTGTATGGGGCGACAAAGGAACCCATGATTTCTCCACTCTACCTTAGTACTGAGCCATATATCATCGACCAACAGTTTAGAATGGAGAAGACAATCGTATATCCAAGAGATAGCAGCATACAGAGCTACAAATTGGCACTAACTAGGATGCAACTGAACGTGCCTCGCAAATCATCAGATACTACATGGTAGCCACCACTCGAAATTCCAGTCGCTTACTACTTGCTCAGTTTTGTGCGATGGTCGATGTATTTATCACAGGTTACTAAACACACCTTCTAGTACACGATAATGCCATCAGACCTTTGTCTAACGTCGCGAGTATCGCCGTGAGGCTGGTTCCTTTGTCGCCCCATACAAAGTCCAAGTCGTATCATTTGTAAGGGGTTTTGGTTAATATAGGATTTTGTATGGGGATTAGCTGTCCATAAGTTTTGTCACCTGGGCAGAACCAGTGGTTTGTATGTGAGCTACCTGAAGAAGCGCAAAAGCGCGCGTGTTAGCAGCGTGCAGATCTTTATCAGCGTGTTCTGCAACTCTAGTCCAAACCGCACCTTAAAACGATAAAAAATGACGAAGTTACAGCTACTTTTGGTGGTGTCCATATCTTTTTGTCGTGGAGTGTACGACAATGACAGTTCGTATAGAACTCATGTAGCTCGTGGGCATGCAAAGAAACAATTGACTGAACAGTAAGTTTGGCAGCTACAAACAGCAATAAAGTTGGGGTGCTTTATTCAAATCTCAGTGTGTGTCTAGGTTTCGCACTAACTTCTAATGCAGAGAGGATGAGCTTTCAACTCCAGCTATCTCATGTTGGCGATGTCCTGTGGTATCACCTACGTACCAGGATCTGCTTGAAGCAAACTAGCACAGACTGCAGCTGCCGATGTCCCAACGCTTGTCTGGGCATGAACAAGCTCTTGGAGCGACACCGCTGGGGCCATCTCAGTGGCAGCTGCAGCTCGTCGGCGATGATCTGGGTGAACTCGAGCGTCTTCAGACGGAGGGTGGTTGTGAAGCCGGCTCCCGTTCCGAGTGTGAACGATCATCCAGGCTTCTCTTGGGTCATCCTCAGACACGGCACGCAGAGACTGCGCGCGCTCGGATCCCATTCCCGAGCTCAGCGAATGCAAAGCTATCTCGCGCATGTTCATTCTTGGAGACGTGGAGACTTCGCTTCCACGGTTGAGTAGGTTGGTCAGTTCCATGGCCTGATACTTGATGTGTCCTGCCGTTTGCCGCTGCTGGTTACCAGGAAAGTTGATGAAGAACAGTATCGGTGTGGCGTAGGTTGAAGGTGCTGACACGACGGGTGGCTTGGCTGCTCGTGGAGTAGTTCTCATCGGAGATGGCGGATTGGCTGCTACTGCTAAGGGTGAGCTGAGTTGAGCTTACCAACTGCAAAGTTGACTTGTTGTGTTGTTTCTGGTGTTGTGGTTGTAGTGCTGACGAGGAGTTCTTGAAGTTTTGCTTGAGCAAGCCTGCGAGAGTGTTGCTGGAGGGGCGCTGCTACTGGGGAGCTGCTGCTGCTGGGTTGTTTTCGAGAGTGAGGATCTCGCATTTGAGGCGCTTGATAGCAGAGATGAGGGCCAAACAAGTATACTGACAGCAACATTAATACACAGTTTTTGAGGACGATAACTTCATCCTATAATAGGTTTCGAGGACGAGTGCTACTACTGCTTTAAGATCGTCCTCTGCAACGGACACACCTCGGTGGGACGGGCACACCTGCAAATTGACTTATGTATAGTATGTATGAAAACGGCTGGTTTTGGGGAGCCCGTTTGTACTATTTCTGTGAAATGGCTACAGTCCAGAACACACACGAGTATCGAAACTCTCAACGAGATCGATTACATAGTGTTTTTTCATGTTCTAATAGATGCAAAATGTAAAAATAACATTACCACCGATACATGTCAAGATTGCAATATCCCCCCGCTAGGCCTGGCTTGGCGTGGTTCGTCAGGCACACGTACTCGTACGAGCAGGTGCTAGTCAAACAGCTACACACTGTCGAGGTAGTGAAGGCCAGCGACGACCAGAGGAACACCGTCACGGCTAGCACCAACACGGAGGCCAAGAGCACGCACTGCGACGCAGCAGTCTCACGTGCTCGGCTTAATGTATAGTAGTGCAGTACTATTAATAATACTATAGCTGAATACTAACTCGTCGGAAAAGTACTGATCAGTAGTTTTCCTGGAACAAATCCAAATCTGCAAATCTCAGTAGTATTTACTGACTTATGGAAATTCTTCCTATGTTAACCCCCCCCCCCCGCACTCGCGAGGTTTTTCGGTCCCTGGCTTTGATCAATATACACCATGTTAAAGATGTATACTACATGTTAAAAGTATGCGTATTTGATCTAACTATTGCCTTCCGTAAGTACGACACATTTCTATAACCTACGGGAAACTGGTTGACACAGACAGACGCACATGTTGTCTAAGACGCCCTCGGATGGGTAGCTAAATTTCAACAGGGTGTATATACTACAACTTGCAGTGTCCTTTTTATTGATGGTGAACAAAAATCAAACACAAGGGCGGGTCTATGCCGGAAGTATCCTATGATTGCATCCCAACATACCAGACTATGCATGCCTTGAAAACAAAAAACCTGCTGCACCTAGCTAGCAATCAAGTGAAACGACTTCCCAACCGCGGGCTAATGGCGTCTTAGCATTATTATAGCGCACGTCCTGTTCGGTTTTATTGGATTGGGCCACCTCCCCAGGCTGCATTCTCTCTGAGGGGTGCATATTAGTACTTACATGCGCACTATAACCCTTACATAGCAAAATAGAGTGTCTACGGTCTCTGTGCAAATCCTTGGAAATGGCCCTCCTTAGTCTCACCCCCTGGTGTGCGATCCAGCATTTGCTGTCTGTAGCTTGATAAGGCAATATGTTGTACTGCGGGTTGTTGTTCTGTCTACTAATCAGGGGAGAGTCCGAGTGCATTTTGATTAGCTCTATTTGCGGTAAAATGAGAACTCAGGCCAGAAGTCTCATTCGCATGATGGGGAGAGCGGTTCCTGTTAGCAATCTGTAAGCAATCAAATAATCAGTCTAATCCACCATTCTCTGCAATTACTACTCGTTCTTTGTGCATATTTTCACCTACACCTGTGCATTTCACGTAGAAAAAGACGTGCTGTTCTTTTTCATAACATGTAGTCATATACACCGTATGAGTGCGGGGGGGGGGGTTAAAGTTAAGCTAATCAACCGCCAGTACCAAGCACAACGCAGAGCAAGAACGGAGCGGTTGCCACTGCAAGAATAAATCGGTTGTCGCTGCAAGAAAACAAACTGATAAGGTCCCCGATAGAATGGCGCCAACTCCTTGCATAATAGTAAGCACTGATTTCGGCGGGGACGTTTTCTTTCGCTCTCTTCGCCGTGGCGTTGCGCGTTAAACCAAGCTCGAATATCAGAGCACGGCATATAGTAGCAGTAGAAAATTTCTACTAGAAATGTTTGGTAGGACAGGAAACGCTGACTTTAAAGCTGCTTGCAGCTCCTCGATATAAAAACAGGGATGTTCTTCAATATTGTAGACGTAGTTTAGTACGATAGATCGCCAACGCATGCCAATCATCGACTAGAAATCAATCAGACAAAGCGAGCGAGTTAGAATTAGAATCAGTGCCGTAGTATTGTCGGATTTACTCCAGCCATTCAACGTAAGTGAACATAACTCAACGTTAACTCGTTGTCTTAGCAGCTATTCTATCTTAAATCGACGAGTTAGCCTCCTAACTCAATGATGGGCTAATCACCGTGATTTGCTAAAACAACGAATTACGTCGTTGTTTAGACAGAAATCATACACGGCACAATATTATTAGATACCTTTTGCTCACGTTTTTACGGATTCTGCTGCCTCCCTGAGTTTCGTAAATTGTAAAATTGCCAACGACACTTTTTGCCCACGTATATTCAATTAGGTATGAATATCAATCTACAACGCCGGCAGCGTTGTTAAGTACCACGCGAGCTTTCCAGCTCTAGTTGATGGCCCCTGGCGCTAGGATCAAGCGTTTACACTCGTCCGAGGTGACGAGAGGAAGTCGGGTTGGTGCTGATCTCGTCCTGAGTGTTCCGAGCGCAAAACCTCAACAACATAAACGTAAAAACCTTCAGTATTGACACCGGGGAGCCTCGAACTACGTGTGCATCGGACAGATGAAGAAGCTCTCGTGGATGCGTCCAGCGTTGACACTCGGCCCAGGACCAGCTTCATCTACCCGAAATAGGTCTTTCGTCACGCGTTCTGAGAAGGTGAGGGTCTTGAACCCCATCGTCTATACACAAGCACCGCCTTACAGTAAACACTAGCGTTTCCGCCTTGTTTGCGATTGATTTCAGCTAAGCTTAACCTGTTCGTAGAGTCAGACGATTTTCATCCGTTCATCATGCAGCCACTCGGAAATGTAAAAGCTGACTGGCACGAGGACCAAATCTGCTCTCCTTAAAAAATATTTTTTTCTAGCTAATACGCCTTACGGCGTACTTGAAAGATCGATTTGACAACCAGTACCGCGTGCGGTTTCCTTGAAGGCTTTTGGTGTGAACGTAGACTTATACTGGGATAGGAAGCAACGTTAGTGCTGCTATCGCAGACCAAATAGGATTATATCAAACGATGACCCCTCTTGACATCTAACTGGTATATTTTCTTGAAACCGGTATGACCCCAGTGATGCACTGGGCCCTCCATATGCGTGGGTAAATCGAACCGGTAGAATATTTATTACTCCGGTATGAATCCGGTGCCGCACTGGGGCCTCCAAAAGGTTTATATGCGTCCAACCGGTGTGCAACCGACGACACTGGTATGATTCAGTACGTATATTCGAGCAGTGAGCGAATTGAAGTAAAGAGAACGATTGAGGCGGACTGTAGTAGCACTTGAAATAAGCATTTGCATTTTCAAGTATAAAACTTCTACAAGCTGCAAACAGATCTCAGCCAAGGTGCGCATTTGTTGTAAAGCGTTGCCAGTTGATATCTGGCATCTACAGTCTTAAGGACAATTTTCGGGCAGATGCTGCGGCTGCGAAGCAGGCGCAGGAGATGACCGTAGCTCATAAGAAAAGTCATCAATAAAACTAAAAAGGGGGTTTATACCAAAATCCTCCTATCCCAGCCTTCGCGGAGCCCTAGTACTACTTAGAGCAGCAAACAACGGACGCGTTTGCAATATATACATATCGTTGGTGTATTGTCAAAACCTCGAACATGTTTGCAGAGTACACTACTCTGCAGCATGTACTTCATGCGTGTGTACTACTCATGCAAGCTTCACAAGCGGGTCAACCTTATCGCGCTTGACGAACAGCTCATCCAGCACAAAATCACGTTCTGCACCAAGTGCGTTGAGGGATGCTTTAAATGGGATACCCAGAAGCCTGTTCAGAGCCAAGCTGTTGGTTATGAGGTCTACAACGAGTTTTTGATCGCCTTGCGGTCAGATATGGAAATATATAATAACTGTGTGGCAGTAGAAAAAATATGTTTAGCCCAACTGACCGGGAATATCTTGCCTTTAACGACGGCTGCAACGCGTCAAATTTCATCTTATATGATCTAGGACTAGTGAACATAATACTTCTCGTTCGGCTTCACCTCGATACAAGCACAGCGGCGCTGCCGAGGTCGTGCGGTTGATGCGCATGCCGTCTATTTGTACAACTCGTAAAATTACCATTGAAACTCGATAAAATAATTTGTGCACTGTTTCCATAAAACATTATATGCCAAAGGTATATCATGATACGCAGGATGTCGTTCTGCAATTTTACCGCCGTATTTTGTGCGGAAACGTGTGCTCGAAAACGCGTAAATTACGTGGGCAAAAGGTGTCTATTACTGGGAATTATGGACATATTTTACATTTTCTGACAACAGGCACTCTCCGGTTTGGTTGTGAGTTGGTTATGAAGATAACATCCGCCACCGTAGCTCGTGAACCCGCGTACATGTGGACTGAGGAGGTTTTAGCACGTAGTAGTCACCAAGCAGTCAAAATGCAACGAGTTGTAGTTGGATCGAGCTGTCGCTCGCCACAGCAGCGAACTATTATCGACGGAACGCAGCGGTGGACGTACACTGTTGCACTTCTCGGGGCTCAGCCAGCCGGGTGCAAACTTGGAGAAGCGTGGAGGGCGAGGCGAGGTAGAGAGGCTTGTCGAGGAAGTAGTCGGAGTTGGATGCGATTGGAGACTTGAGGACTTGAGAGGAAATGTGAGAATGATTCATTTTTGTTTGGAGTCTGCTAAGGAAGCGAGAAAACCTTCCGCACTGCCAGGACATGTAGGAATCTAGCTACTCATACAAATAGACTGACCTATTCCACCTACAGGGTGCATACTTGAATCTGCTCAGTCCGGTCCAGGAGCAACTCATCTTGAAGCCATAATTTGAGTCGAGTAAATCTTCGACCTCCGAACCGATGAGAAAATGCAACATACACAGCAAGGTGGCGCCCACCACGAAGATTAAGGCGCGGGTGTGCAGCTGATGTAGGTAGGTGGCAACAGCAAGTCCGCTAGCTAGCGTCACATGAAACCGGTAGCTGGAAGCTCGTAGCTTGAAGCTGGAAGACAGCGGAGGGGGAGTGGTGTTCAAAGAGCACAATAACAGTAGTGGGCAAGGTAAGGGGCTTGGCGGAAATGCACATGAGCCCAGAAGACGAGGACGCACGGACAGTATAGTGTAGAGGATGTTATGATTTGCCTCCGGTTTTCGCCGTTGGCGCAACGACGGTGGTCGCCTAATGGAGCGAAGGTGCTGGCGAAGTCGTCAGAAGGAGAGAGGTCGTGGAGACAAGTGAGGAGAAGCTGCGGAGCAGCAGACAGGTGTTGAATTAGTTCGAGTGGTTGGTGGAGTAGCTGCAGCCACAGTGCATTGAGCAAGTAGGAGCTCAGTCTCAATTCGGCAGGGTCAAGCGCAAGAGGGCGAAGGTAGAGTGAGCAAAGGAAACGAGTTGTGTACTTGTGCATTAACACTACTTGGCTACTCCTGTTTCCTTATCGGTGGCGGGTGCGGCAAAAATCGAGCGGCAAGGTCCTCGGGGAAGCGCGCACACCTACCTGGATCGTAATAGAGGAGCATAGCGAGAGACGGCCGGGGCTGCAGGGTTCGTCAACGGCGTTTTGATCGAGGGTTTTGTGCGTGCAAATGCCCATGCAGACAACAGGAAATCCGTCGCGCTTTATGCCTCGACACACGTTCGTATAATGAGAATCCTTGCTCGTCGTCACGTGTAGCGCATGCGACGAGATGCAGGAAGATATCTATATACCGTGAAGGTAAAGCACAATTTTACGATTTATCGCCCCTCCAACTGAAATCTTTTAAACGAGGACTACCAACAACACGCGTCTACCCCACACGGTCGGCGGAGATAGTGGGATAATAAAACCTGAAGATCAGCTCCGATCCCTTTTACGTGCCTACCTGCATGCTGTAGGTCAGAGAAATTTACCCTATGATAATATAATAGCACCGTTAGCCACTCGAATACACTGTGCAATGCTTGGTTTTGCGCTAATCCAACTATGGTCCCTCTGAATGAAAGGGTGCCAGTCTCAGCTACAAGTCAACTATACTGGGAGGTCCTCGATTTACGCCCTACAACTATAATACGCCGAGATCACTAATACATCTCGGCACTTCGGCCGGAGGCCGCCCGGTCGCAGCCATTTCCCGATATCACATATATGTTGGCGCCAAGTCGCGTAACTTAGACCTTTACTCAGCTCCCGTATCACTTAGCCATATTCTGCTATGTACTGCAACAAGCCTGGTCAGCTCTTTCCACAGAGCAATCACCTCTGCTTCTGATAGGGTAACTCCACTCATTAACGCTTGGTTTTGCTTGACTCGGTCCGGTGAGGTGACCATGACTGCAGTATGAAAGTTTTAAATTGACATACCGTTAGATCAATTTCACATGTGCCAGCCTCGGTGGGCACGAACAAAGTTGTTTAAAAGAAAAAAACAATAGAAAATAAATATACTGGTACGTCACAAATCCTGAAGCAGATATCGCAGGGTATAGAGATACAAGGGTACGCGTTTCGTCTGTAAAGGATTGTTGGTAAAGCTATGCATTTTATCCAATCTGGTGTAAACCCGCGCTAAACTGATAGCTATTGCATCAATCACTTTTAACAGGCGGTGGTTATTTAGTGACTCTATAGACATATTGAATTCAAATGAAAAAAATGAGTGGCTACAACGCTGCTAATGGAATCGCAGCGCAAAAGCAAGTGACGCGTATGATTCGCTATCTCTAACAGCCTCATTTCCTAATTACCACTATGGAGACTACCAAGCGCCCCGGCAGAAAGCGAGACGATGCCTGGGAGGCTAACATATAAAAGGAAGACGCGGTAGGGTATGTAAGTGTTCGTTGCCAAAAGTCTAAGCGCTGCCCTATAAGTTGCGCGATCGTCTGATCCTACGTGGAATCAGAAACTCGGTATGCGCATTTTTTGCAGCGTATGCGTCTTTAGCAGAAAAATCCTCCAGTATGCGCCTTTTGCAGTTTTCTCCCACGCAGGACCAGTTCAACAAGCTGTTCGCCTTATGGCTCTTGACCACCGGTATGACATTCTACAAGGCGCAGCACAAAACATGCGCCGCGGTGTTTCGTCTGGTCAGCCCGACCGTTAGTATCCCGTTTCAACCCCTCATCCGTGGACGCCTGCTAGAAGAGTGCTACGACGACTCGATTCGCTAAATGAGCGCTGCACTCGCGAGGCGCTTCAGTTCTCTCGTCACCGACGGCTGGACGGATATCAATGGCATCGCGGTAATCAATTACCTCGCCATTTGCGGCTACCAGACATTTTTCTTGGAGTCAGTATACACAGGCAGCACCAGTGACGCCGTGCTTCTAGCCGACGATATCCAACGCGTGATCAGAAAGGACGACTTCATCGATTTCGTGGCGGTTGTGACCGACAATTCACCGGCCAATCAGAATTCATGGACGATTCTTCAAGAACCTCGCCGGGAAATGTTTTTTCTCGGTTGCGCCGCACACACAGTCAATCTGCTGGTGAAGGACGTGGTGGCGTCGCTCACGTGACTGGAGAAACAAGTGACGGACTTCAACGACGTCGTCGTCTTCTTCAAGAAGAACCACAAGTTGTGGTACCAACTGAAGACTCTCCAGCAGAAACCTGCTACACCGGACGGCGGTGCGCCGCCGGCTCTAGCGCTGCCGTGTGATACACGGTGGGGGTCTATTATAGCGTCTCTTCAAAGCGTGCTAAAGTCTGAGAAGATTTTGCTGCAGCTGGAATCAGATCGTGGGTTCCCGAGCGTTCCAAGAAGGCTGCGCGCCGCGCGGTGTTCGACGTCGTCACGGGTAAGACTCTCGTGCCCCAATTGCAGAAGGCAGTCAAGATCTTGGAACCGCTAGTCAAGGACCAACCTCGTTTCGAAAAGAACAGGGCCGTGCCGTCGGAGGTGTTCGACATGGTTTTGGTGCTACCGAGCGAAATTCCGCAGCCGCCTTTAACGGCCGCGGAGCAAGCGGCTGTTCGCTCGAAGATTGCAGCTCGGTTCAATTTCGTGTATGGTGATGCTCATGGCGTAGCGCACTTGCTGGACCCCCGCTTTGCTGGCGTTGGGATGGACGTTAATACGAAGGAAAAGGTCGAGACATTCGTCACCAGTTGGCACGGGTCGGAGAAAGCCGATGATGTCATGGTAGAGCTGAGCCAGTTCCATGTCTCGTCGCCGCGATGAAGGCCTCGCACAAAATGGGTTTGCTCAAGAAGAAGAAGATCGCGGTAACAGACTTCTGGAGCGGGCTCAGCTCGTTCCCATTGTTACAGGCTGTGGCAGAAGTGGCGTTCAACGTTGTGTGCTCAAGCGCAGCAGCAGAGCGCAATTTTTCAACGCACAAGTTTGTGCACTCCACCTTGCGTAACCGGCTCGCGCCAGAACGCGTGGAGAAACTCGAACACATTTTCTTCAATGCGAAGAACTGCTCGACGGACGAGCTTGAGTTCTTGGACGAGTTTGTACCTGTCGAGGACAAAGATGACGCGGCCGACATCAACCATGACGTCGACTTCATCTACTACTAAGAACGAGGTACAGTTGCAGTAGGTTGGCGTTAATCATGGTGGCAATGAAGAACGTTCGCCGAAATGACCTGTGGTTTATACCTTATTCCACGTGCTCGTGGGTGGGATGTGGTATATCCCAAATCCCATTTATTCTGTCTCAAGCCCCCGCGAACACTGCGGGGCTGCAAACTGCCCAACCCCAGCGGAAACTCGTAGACAGGCATTAACACTTGTTGCGAGTAAGTAAGAAGTTGCCGCCGCGTCCGGGGCCCACCACGCATTCATAGGACCGTTGCTGGTAACTGAATAGCGAGAGAGTTCGCGCGCTCAGGCGCGTTGGAGAAGGCTTGATTTGTGACTCACATTTGTAAATAATATCATTAAATCGGGGTCACATGACTCCCGCGTTAATGACTTTAATTTAAAAAAAATAGGGGAAATCCTGTTTCGGGGCCGTATTTTTGAAATAATTCTGTTTCGGGGCCGTAATGTTCAATTGAAGCGTTATTCTTGGAACATACCTTGATTTGGAAAATATCCATAACGTACCCTGTAGCCCAAGTGTATCCTGTTGCCCATGTGTTACCAGTAACGTATCGTGTTTCCGAAGTGTTACCTATCTCCCACTCGTACTCTGTAGCCTACGTGTAGCCTGTAGCCTACGTGTACCCTGTAGTCCATGTGTGGTGTTCCCATACATCTACCTCAAACAACAATCTGTCTGGCGTCCTCGCGAGATTTCTGTCGCTTCAGCCGTTCTTTTTTGCGCCGCTCGCACGTTCGGACGTTATGCCCTGGCTTGGAACATCGGCTACAATGAACGGGCGAGTCGTTGTTTAGATACTCCGAACGGTTTCGCATTCTCAACTTCTTCGGACGACCACGGGTAGCTTTGATGACAGGAGGCTTAGTCGAACCAGGGCTCAGGAGTCCAGCATCAACTGGAAACGCAGTCTCTTTGTAGCAGAGTCGGAGTTGCTCAACAGAATAGTACTCGGATATCGAATTGAGAGGGTCAATACCCACCGACTGTAACGCAGTACACGCATAAAGACAGGGGTATTGCAGCTCCGTCCACAATCCACATGAGCACAGCCGTGTAGCTATGTCCACTTGAGCATACGTATTCTCTGATACGCGCATCACTTCGATCACTGTGTCGCTGATGGACTGATAAGGCGCTGACGTCCCAATGCAATGTTCTTCATCACCTTTGCAACCACCCATGGAACGAAACGCCCCGATATGGAATCGCTGTCACGGCTCAGCTGCCACCTTCGCCCTTGAACGTTTCTCGTAAGACCTTGAAGACACCCTAGCCACGTGCCCTCGCGTTCACTAAGCAGCCAACTGTTTGCTGGCTCAGCAATGTTTGTCGTGACCTGACCAAACCGTGGTCGCGGAAAGAAGTATGAAATCCAGTTCTCCGTAGCGATTCCTGCAACACACCAATTACGATCTGGTTAGGCTACACGGTACTCATAGGATACACACCGCATCCCGGCTATAGGCAACGATTCGGCTACAGCCGCCACTGTGGACACACGGGACACGGTACAGGCTACGCCCCTACCTTTTAGATACTCTGCTGCCGCTGCGTTTTCATCTTCGCACTCATCCATCAGTCTGGCGTACTCCGTTGATGTCGTGACCTTTGCAAGCTTAGTGATCTTTCCGTTGAAGTCCGTCTTGCACTCAGTCTTCGTGTTCTTCTTGATGTGGAAGCAGCAGTACCCGTGCGGTACCTCAGGGAGTACGTGAGCCACCGCCGAGCTGAGACCTTTCTCGCGATCGCTCATGACGGCAACATCGACGTTGCTGATGAAAGTACATGCTTCCTTCAGTTTCTCAAGAAACCACTCCCAATGTTCGCCATCTTCTATCATCCCAATCCCAGCGGCCAAAACAATAATCTCTCGGTTGGGACTGAGGCAGCTCGCAATGAATAGAGTGCCTCGCTCCTTCGACTTTAAATGACACGCGTCTAAAGCAACCACGGGGAGGGCAAACTGCCCACGCTGTGTCCATGCACCAAGCGCCAGAAACCAGTGGAAGTAATTGTCGCTTCCCAGGATGACTTTGGCCTTCTTGCTGGACGTCGTCATGTCGGTCGTCGGGGAGGGCTTGAGCTTGTTGCCCTATTGTTGGTTTGTAGCTTGTGGTTGAGGGGGCAAATTCCGAAGTGAGATTAAATGTTATCGTCTCTCAAACTACTCTCTAGCCTTCCCCTCCTGCTTTCCTTCTTGTTCTCCTTGTGCTCGTTGGTGCCTCTCATCAGACGGATTACTCCCGCGTTTCGCTTGACTTGATCTCAGTATATATGGGTCTCCCTGACCAGCCATTGGTGTATCCAGAGCCCGGCTGCCGCCGGCTCTCCCGTCGCCGTCGGATCCTCCGAGTTATCGGCGGATGTGTCCACACGTTCTCCTCGTCCATGTGCATCTATTGGCGGCACTCCCGAAGACTCATGAACACCTATGAGTTCAAGTTAGTGTTGCTCCAACGGGCTCCCGGAGGTAGAAATGGAGATCTGCGTTCGTCTCCAGTTGTGTTGTTGTACAGAGTGACGTTTTGACCAATCAAATTCCGTCGCGGTTCGATAGTGCGGCCGTCTCCATCTCAAGCTACGTAGCGAACAGGCTCTAAGCAACTCAACGTAGCAACTCGACTGAGATGCTCCACTTCTAGTAGTATTCATAAGCTAATATGTACTGTAAGATTGAATCACTCAGACTGACCTGTGAACCAATTCTGTACATGTACATCCCGTTCGCGGACCGATTGCTCTCCTGTTCGTGACATGCAGCTGTGCATTGCTTACGTACTGTGTTTACTTTGAACATCCACACCGACAACGCGAGAGTCAGTTCCCCGGTCACCATCGTTGCTGTGGTCGCGTGGCGGCTAAACTTCAGTATACAAATAGCTTTTGACGTCGAGCCGGTCTTCTTGTTTTTGCGAAGCCAGACTGTCTCAATACTGGAGAAGACCAAAGGGGTCCTTTGGTCCTTTGAAAGGACCTCTAGGGCTTACAACTCCTTCGTAAACGTGTGGAAGGACTTCTGTGACACAAGTTACAAGCCGAGAAGAGCCCCGCACGCGGGGCTCTCTTTACCGGTTTAAGTCGAGCACGTGGGGCCACCCACCTCGCTTCGCTCGGCGGGGGAGTTTGCCTCTGTTGACTGTATTCGTTTCAAAATCTAAATCTAAATGAAAATATGGATTTCAGATTATACTACTTAAGTAAACGTTCTCACCGACGACGCCCATATTGAACACACGATAAAGTGCTAATCGGCCAGGGTGTACCCGTAGTTCGGGTTGGTGTAGTGACCCTCACGCCTGCACATATTCAAAAACCGAAATATTTCAGACAGATATCACATCTTCTGCCGTTTGAATTCAAGGACGACGTGTCTTAGTAAATGATTATCATACCATTTCCATTGAGGTGTATGTCTGAAACCCACGGCATAGTGAATCTTGGCAGAAGCCTAAAACTACGTAAGTCCCAATTGCAACAAACGTCTAATCATCAACGACTTGAGGTATAATTACAATGTAGATGACGCTAATAGTGCAACCCAATAACATTACAGCAAAACAACAGGGGCAAAATCCGCGCACCCGAAATGGATCGTCGGGGCGTGGCCCTGCTTGCCCAAAACCCAAGCGCTCAATTTAATTAGATGACTGACAAATCGTCTGTGGGCCTGTCCTGGACTGCTCGTGCCGACGACTGCACATTAAGCTTGTTGAGCGGACGCATAATACGCGTTACAACGCTGCAAAGCTGCCCGGAAAGAGTACAATCCGTTTATTTCAATCGAATTGAAAGTTGTAAGAAAAATACGTAAGTAAGCGATTTTTAACAATAGCACAATACTGAAAAACTAAATTTGAATTTGAATTTGTTGCGGTTTAGACGGCTAACTACACCCAATGCCGCGCACTGCTGCAGCGTCGCCTACGGATCATGTGCCTCCAGGACACGAGCCCGCGGCAGTAGCCCAAACACACGGGCACACCTCAATCAAACGCCACTCCGGCATGTGACCAATGCATACCCCTACGATATCCAAGTGCTAAAAGAAATAATAACCCCTCCTCTCGCGCTTCGTCGATCCGGAGTTCACCACCTCCACGCGTCCCTCCAACACGTCGTTCACCCTTGCCCGCCGCACGCCTTCGCTCTCTTCTCGCACTCCATCGATCCGGCGTTTACCACTGGACCACGCTCGTCGGAATTATATCGCAACACCACCATTGCCCCGAAAGGCAGCATGGCCAGCAGTCTGCTCTCTCTCCCCTATCTTTTGCTTCGTTGTTACCGTTATACCATGGTTTGCTTCTGCGTTGCTTACCGTCTTACTTAGCCTGTTTCGCCGCCAGGCTGACACCCTTCGTCGACCCTGGCCACCTTGACGATGCCATTGCTGCCGTCTTGCTCCTTCCTGGGCTCCCGAGGGAGGATTCCTCCCAGGTAGACCAAGGACCCGGAGATCCTTGGAGGCGACCCCTGACACTTCTCCGCGACCCGTTAAATTTTGGAATAAGCAGCACCCATCTACTTACAACTCCGCCGAATTGATTCCGAGATCAATCGTATCCGGTCAGTTCTCCATTCGTACTTACTAGCTGTGAATCGCACTTTTGTGGATACTATAGTTTATCCTAGTAAATCTTTGGGAGTTTTCATTAGACTGCTGCTGTATTTACTACTGTAGTACTGTATCACTACACACCCTGTCTATTTCTGTGTAGCATGCTACTATAATAATGCACACCATCCGTATTACCTGTAGTGATACAGCTCAAAAGGTGATTAATGCGAAACCCTGGACGGAGCAGGCCTTTGTATCTCGACACCTCGACAAATTACTATATGTTTCCGCTTCAAACTGAGGCTATGTAACGAGCATGGAGAAGGCGTCGAAGAGGGAGAGGTCCAGTAGGTAGGCAGGCGCCCGTGCGTTGGACTAGATACAGCGGGTACAGCGGGGATAGGATTGAGTAGGAGGATACCGAGCGGCGGTCGGCCGACTCGACCCTCAGTTGCGGTTTTTCACAGGATTGTGGAGATTCAAGACTAATATACACGAGTTGCGCCGAACGCACGGGTTTCCGGTCTTTGGAGCAGCAACGAAGAGCGTCGGCCAAAGCGACGGCAATAGCGAAGGTATGGCAGTGGTAGACCAGTGCACAGATGAGGGTAGTGTTCGAGTAGGGCGGCAGGACTGTGGAGAGAGACCACAGGGGCTGTGGTGTTGGAGCAACTCGGCCGAGTGGCGCGGAGCTCGCAGGTGCCAGTGTGCGAACGGCTCTTGCTGCCTGCTGTATATAACTGGGCTTTACGAGCTGGGAACAGATAGTGGGGCTACCTGACCACTAGCGCTTATAACGTTTCCTCCTCGCCATCCCTATCCTAGCCATGCGTACAGGCCAGTAACGTCTGGTCGACACTGAACGGCCTCGCACTGGTAGAGACCCTGCTTACCGAGACGCTCCCTAGGTGCTTAGGTGAGCAGCTTGTGTTAACGATCCCCCTCCGACGCGGTGTAAGAAGAAGGGCACCCGGAGTGGAGATAACGACAAGAGTATCGTGCACATCTTTGCAGCACATTTGAACTTGACAGTGTGTGCAGCTTTACCGACGCGAGTGCGAAAAGTTTCAGCCCGCTCTGGGGGTGCCCACCTTACACACAATCCTATCGACACAGAATGCTCTACACCATATACCACAGATATTCAAACCTCATGAAGTACGTATCCTCCAACAGTGAAAGCCTATTATAGTGTCCAATTAATTTCGTACTGTTAACTGCATGGAAAAGGCTTTTTGATGCCGATGTGAAGCGTTTTCTAGAACGTGGGAGCTCCGAGGTAGATCAAAAATGAATTCAAATTTGTATAATAATTTAGGCAGTACAAAATGATGGAATTACTGATATTGGGTAAGCTATAGTTTGGGGGCATGTACTGCATGAAGGCTGTGTTGAAAGTCTTTGTAACGATTGGTTAGCCGTAAACAGCAGGATTCATGTGAGTTTTTTTTTCGCCTGAGTACCGGGCCACCTCCAGAAATTGTGAAACCCATTTACATGAGCTTTATCGTCGGCTGTAAAATGCCTTACGATACATGTAGAAATTGACAAAATAATGGCGACTGCAGGCTCATGAGAGGCCAACCGAATGCATGACACTCTTTGATAATGCGGATCCATGATCTACTCAAGCGGATCGATGATACTACCGAAGCAGATCGATGATCTACCAAAGGGGATCGATGATACTCTCTAAGCGGATCTAAAATCGTGCTTACGTCTTAGTATGCAGCTTATGACGGTGAGTACAAGTATTGCACTGTTGTGGTCGGCTTACCTTTAGAGGTGGCGGAGCTATCGACAGCGCAGTACGCTCGTGAAGCAGTTCTTGTCTGGGGCTCCAAACAGGAATTCCATACGAACTATGCTAACAAGTACCAAAGCTTGTCAAAATATGCAAATCGATCCTAAAAGCACATTTCTGTACCAGTAGCCCGTTTTTTGGTTTTAGCATCTGTACGGCTAATATAGGAATTTGTATGTAGCCCCGCTGCAGTTAGCGGGGAGCCCGCTGTCGATATCACCTCCCCCGACTCTCGCGCTGTCGGTGTGGATGTTCAAAGTAAACACAGCATGTATGCAATGCACAGCTGTATGTCACGAACAGGAGCGAAATCCGTCCGCGAACGGGATGTACAGTAATCTGCTTCCTCAGCGAACACCGGATATGTATAAGACACCTCAGGTTGATATATTATGAAAGGATTGTGTAAACAGCCCTAATGATAAAATGTACTGACTTAGCCACTGTAGTACGGAGTACACGCAGCCTGGCCGCAGTCAACTCACGCAAGCACCTGCTTATGTAGTTACGCCGCGTCTGCTCTACCTGTACGTAGTGTAGCGCACATATTTTTAGCACTTCTTCATTCTCATGACATGGCTTCGGCAGTCGCCATGGACACCTTCCTCTCCACGGCTACGGACACAGTTTACTCTTTCTTGACTGCGCCTTCGACAGTGGCGGCGGGCACATTTTCCATAACAAAGACAGTATGTCAGTGCGAGATGTGGTGGCAACATCGGCTTCTTCTTCGTTGTCGTTGGCTGCTTTTTCGTCTCCAAAAGCGCTTGCACGCCTTATCCCCTAAGTACGCACCTGCATGAGATCAAGCATCAGCCCAACCATTTACCTGCAGGATGACAACCATGCGACACTTGTAACTTTGAGCAGTAGTAGCACTTGGAGTCGCGTATTCTATTTGCCTCAACCTACATTGCATACACATCTTGTTTGAACATTGGCGACAGCATCGGGCGCGAAGCCCCTACAAACACAACAGTATAAATGCGAAGACTACGAGGTATTATCAAGGCGGTGCCATGCATAACATACAACTATTAGATCACGACAGTAACTTTATTGACCATGCCTTGACTTCAAGTGCTCCATAAGCGTCGTCAGTGGTTCCCCATTGCTTCAAAATCTTGGCAGGACCAGCTCCGTACTTGCCCGTATACGATTGCCTGTCCCCGCGGTGCCTGAGCCGGCATGGTTTGGGCTGAATACGCTAGTCTCGTTGGTGGTTTTGGGGCCGCAGTTCGGGAAAGATGGTAGCTTCATCAGGAGAGAATTGCGTATCCACAGACCTGTGATAATATGACGGATATGCAGCATGCAGTTAGAATGTCAGTCCCGCCATGCTAGATATGCATGGTGTGACTACATACCTAGGGTGAACTGCGTCGGCGCTTGCTGCTGGCAACGTTTCATGTGCTGGGAGAGAGTTTGTTATTGCTTGTGGCTGCTGTGTAGGCGGTAGTGGCGACAGGGTTGGTGAAAGTACGCGTTGCCGGCAGATTCTGTGCTAAGTACACAGGCACAGACAGCGTAAGAACAAGCATTACAATGCCTTACGCTCCAATCGGCGTACCTGCTTGGGTCAACTCTTGCTGCATGATGCCGACTGCCTCCCGCGTTTTCGTCTCGTCCCCTGCCGGCAGCACTGTTGCGCTTTCTAGTCCATGATATCATCGTCATTTGTGGTTGTCTGAGAGCATACAAGCAGTTGCACCATCATATACAACGTCAGAATACACAGTTGGTGTGCTGGTGTTTGCGGTGCATGATCTTACTCGTCCATGCCGCCCATATCTGCCTCGATCCTGGTGTACCGCATACAGGGCCCGTGGTCCGACTTCGTCCGTGACATGCACCAGCACCGGTGTTGGTGGCGGCGTCGGCGACGGCGACGCCAACTCGGCGTTGCGACCGACGATAGTCGCCGACAGCTGCCGGATCTTTCGTACGTGATTGGCTAATATCAGCCTGGGACGATGTGTGTAGCGACTCAACTGGAGATGGATATCTCAGCTTTTTGCGATCATCTCTCTGTAGCGAACAGGCTCTTAGGGAGCCGACACCCTGCAGTGGAATCTCCACTGCAGGACAACGTCCCCACTCTCCCAGTGGATCTAATGAAGTCGTTGATTAATTGGGTACCCCAGCTAACGTGCAGAAGTAAGGTATCAGTGCAGGTACCTGCTCCAACATCACATGTTCAATTAGGAACGCTGTTGTCATAGATCTGCGTGAAGATGTCGTCATTGTATATAATAAGTGAATTGCAAGCTTTACATACTGGGGGTTGCAACCCCCAGACCCCCGCAATAGAAAACCCCAGTTCCGGCAACGGGTCCGTTCGCTGGAATGCTCATCGCTGGGCCCGCCTACGCAAATACCGCGCGGGCACCCCGCGCGGGTTTGCTGCGGCTACGCTCCTCTCAACCGCTCACTACCGCTTTTAGTGCTGACTGCACTCTTGCTGGTAGGATCGAACTTGAAGCGACAAGTCTGTCCAATATTATTATGTTCTTAAATAAACTGTAGGAGACTGAGTCTGACGCTACCGTATACATGTATAGTTTGCTGACCGTGTTCCCTCCGCTCTAAATGAGAGTATGAACGTATGCGACGAGGCATTTAGTATAATCATCACAGCCGGTAAACTGTATCATTTTAGCTAAAGCTGCACCCGTCGTCCAGTTGCTAAGCCAAATTAGCTTTTCTCTGTCTGGAAAGTGCCCTCTAAATCATGTACCTCCGTTTTAATGACATACGGTCACTAAATTTTAAATATTTATGCAGTAAAATCTCATATACTATCCATGTCACAATTTAGGAAATGTCAGTAAAGACAGGATTTTTCGGTCAAAAAACGGTCCTGGGCGACTCAATCAGAATGTCAGCCCAAAACCCTTCCTTCTAAACTGATATCAGGTAAGTAAATGAGGGAATGGGCCCTAGAAAAAGCTAAGTAAAAGTGAGTGCTTCAATGTAAGTGGGGACTTCGACCCCAATTAATATTAATACATACAGTATTATTAAATAGTAGTACGCTAGGCTACAGTCTGTTGTTGTACAGTACTCTCACTTTTGGAGGGACAAATCTCGGCTCAATTGCGAAGGAAGCCGCCTCCAGACTGTTGGTGTATATTCGCTGCGGGTACCGTCAGCGATTTTTTGTGTCCCCCTCAGTGGCGCGCTTGCTTAATCGGATTTAGAACAAAACAACTCAAGGTGCCACAGCAAGGGTGGGGCTACCCACTGGGATGCTTTCACCTATTGAACCGAGCAGTGTACATACATAGATCTGTATGCAAAAGAAGGCGGCCAACTATCCATCCAGTCACCGCAGAAACCACCCAGCAACAGCAAAACAAAAGCAGCCGCTCCTTTCATCCTTCCAGATAACGCTAGTGATAATCAACACGGACGGCCACTAGCACAACAAAGTGTCATCCACCAAGTCCCCAGCCGCAGCTACCAATATTGTGCTTTTCAGTGTTTTGGCGAATCGGACGTGTAAAACAGCTACTTACCTACTAAGATGGGGCTAGGTTATCGGAGCAGATTAGCAAGTCCCTCATAGGGAATTAGGACCAAGAATTGCTAGTCCGATGGAAGCACTTGCGCAGCAGGGGTTAATGTTAACCCCGAAATGGGTGGTATTTATACTGATAATATCACCCCGGTCTGAGGATTAATACTGTAAATATGTGGTGATACTTCGTTATCTCAAATGATATTTATATTTATATTATATTTATATTCACTTAATATTAATAAATTTCGATATTTTCAAATGATTACGCACCACGTTGGCCAATCAAAACCTGTTTTAAATTCTGATTACGTACAAACACAGAGCCCAAGAGGACCTTAGCCTAAGGTCCTTACAATATTACACGTGAAAATGAAAAGTGAGAAGAAGTATGAATGAATACGTTCTGTTTGTACTTGTTGCTGCAGTTAAGCCTAATGCACACAAGTTCGCCCGCGAAGTTTCTACTAAACATTATATACCTTATTACCTGGGCTCACATACATGTATGCCGCTGAAGAGCCCTCACACGTGAATCCTACTAATTTCAGTGCAGTAGAACTATAGCAATTTGGAGTTAAGACACTGTAAGTCGAACCGTCCCTTATCTGAGCTCCGCTGCTGCGTGGCAAAGTCGAGTTGCCTTCACCGGTCTTCTTCTTCTAGAGTATTACCTGTCAAAATATTATCAGGGTATCTGATATCGCCAGATGAGCTGGTTAATACCGAAAATATCAAGCAATATCAGTCTTTTTCAATTGATACTGCAAAATATCAATATAATATGTTATATTATACCCCAAAATATAAAAATATTCTGGTTAGCCCCTGTTGCGCAGGTCCTACAAACAGCCGAAAGCCCGAATGTCGCCCATTTTCACGGCATTCGGGGTTTGAGGTCTTACGAAGGACTCCTGCCAAGTCTTGTGGCAGGACTTTCATACGAGCTGACTCTAATACGGCGTATGTCAAACGCAGAATAAGCTTAGGGAAACACGATGCAGTCGATACGTTAAACACTCCAGTCTTCGCCCTTCGCCTTCGCGGGTTCCGGCATTGCTTGCGTCCCTAAGCAAAGCTTGCTTGGCTTGGACTCCAACCGGAGTCCATTGAACGGAGAGACTCCGGGAGACCGCTCATCGGACTCGTCCGAGATTTGCATCTCAGATTTAGAGACCGCCAACCTCAGATTAACTGACCTCCAAAGTCCTACGTAGGACTCGGCAAAATGACCGAAAGGCACAATACCACTCGTTTGCATAAGAATATCCGATCTCTCCTCAAACCACGGCGATCTTTATTTTGCCAGCTTACTCTATTCAAGTAACGCAACATCAAACTTGCGCGCTGGATCATCGTGCAGAGAGAACGCCTACACAGGCTTGGCCAACCCGGCCACAAGCTGGTTTGCCGTGGTAGCACCGCTTTCGTGTGCCGCTTTGAGCGCGGCTCGGGCCTTTGCAATGTTATCGGCATGAATTGCACCCATGTTCCCCAAAATCTTGGAGACATGTACCATATCTTCTTCGTCCAGCTTCTTGTGGATCTCATTGAGGCTCTTGAATTTAGGTGCTCGCTCTTCGGTTTTCCCATCGTCAGCGGGGGCCGCCAAGTCATCGTCTTCGGGATCGGCGACTCGAAGGAATCTCTCGCGAGACTCGCCACTGATCACGGCGTCGGCCGCCAAGCCGGGCGCGGCCTCCGACAAGAGCTTCGCCTCGGCACTGCTGCGAGCGAAGATCGCGACGGCGACGGCAACGAAGAATACACCGCGCATGGCTGTAGCAAGGGGGGTCTTTCTGCTGGAGGGAGGGAGGGGCTTGTTGTGGCCGTCAGAGCAAAATGTGAAGTGACAGCCACCATTCAGGCTCTTGCGTCGGTCGGTCGGTTGGTTGGTTGGCACCGGAGGCCGACAACGGCCCCACCATGCACATGTACCGGTACCAGTCATTGGACTGAACTCACACTGGTAGAGCGCGCCAGAGTAAACAAAAAATAATCAATGCCAGCCTCTCCGTGTAGATGTGCACACATATAGATGGAAAGAGTTCTTCTTCCTTCTACACGGTATCTGGTATTATTGAGCGCACTATCATAGCCTGGAACAGCCTTGATGAGGACATTGTAGTTGAGAGTTTTGAAAAGGCGCTTCCTCAGCACTTTGAAGCTCTGGAATTCTTGTAGCCACAACAATACAATCCACCTTTTCTTTGTCACGATCGTAACTTCCTTGTCGTCTTTTTCTACATTATTGACCTTTCTCTAGGATTAAGACCTCACTTTTGACCAATCAGCTCAACTGGCGTATGTTTTGGGAGCTACCTGTTTACGATGGAGGATAGTGGTCAGTGCTGGCGTATTTTTCCGTGGTCATCTGTACCTACAGTGCCTACCTTTTCGACTACGGTACATGTATTAATACGACACGGGACATAACTTATGTCACAGAAGTCGCCTTCCACACGTTTACGTAGGAGTTGTAAGCCCTAGAGGTCCTTTCAAAGGACCAAAGGACTCCATTGGTCTTCTCCAGTATTGAGACAGTCTGGCTTCGAAAAAAAACAAGACCGGCTCGATGTCGAAAGCTATTTGTATACTGAAGTATAGCCGCCACGCGACCACAGCGAGTAAAGGACGATAACAACCTGCGATTTGTACAACAGCAACCACACCAAACGGGCACCAGCAACCAGTTTTGTGTACAGAACCGATCCTGTACTACTCGGTTCTGTACTCAAAAGTGGTTGCTTTTCTGTGCGGTTTATTACACCGCATATCGCAAGTTCGTGTCACGGTCCACCAACACCAAAACCAATGCTGTATCCCAAAAGGACGCAGGCATTGTCTACAGGTGGCGGCGAGCTGAGCCGCGAACAGGACGGTGCCAACCACGTGCCGACATGCCTATTGACCTCTAAGAATGACTAATGTCTACTTCAAAATAACTCGCGCGAGTTAATATGAAGTAGTGGATTCAAAATAACGCGCGAGTTAATATGAAGTCGTGGATTCAAACTATTTAATTCAAATTAACTCGCGCGGGTTATTCTGAAGCATCTGGACCATTTTAACGCGCGCGAGTTATTTTGAATTTGAACCAGGCAAAGCTATACTGAGCTCAAGTACATGTACATGCAGTTTGTGTAGCGGCCATTCGCAGGCGCCCAGCTTAGCGCAGGAACCTGGAGAAAGGGACAGGTTGCTAGTGATCGAAAAAGTGGTTGTTGACGATCACTTTCCAGCTCTTTTGGTTGTTCTCGTCTTTTTTAGATTGCCATTGTCCCAAAGAAGGTTGTTTATGGTCCAAAGTTGGTACACTGGCGACCCGGACTCGACCACAGCAACGATGGTGACCGGGGAACCGACTCTCTGGAGGTGATACCGTATCGACAGCGGGCTGTGAACAACACCTCAAAACTGGGACTACATGTAGCACCAAAAACTTGTTTCAGCACCATAAAATAGGTTAGCAGCACCATATTGCACGGCACTGCACCAGACAGACCAGCACATGAAACAGGCCAGCCGCCGAGCTTAATGAGCTCGGCGCTCAGCCAATCAGCGCACAGTCGCTAGAGGCAACTTGCAACGTGCCGCTGGCGGCGCAGCGTTATGCAGTCCTGCACCACTGCTTCGCTGATAATCCACTATGCGGGGGCTGCACTCGCTTTATATTGGTTAGATCTAGATAATCCATACGAGGAATTAGGGAATTGGTCATTCGTCGTGCCGCAACCGGCATCCCAAGTCACAGGGAAATACCGGTACCAGCAAGATCGACTATCGGCGTTCTGCGACTCGAGCGAGCGTTTGGGGCTGCAAACAGCTAGATACATAACTTTATAGGGGCTATATACACACGACGCATGCGCGCATTTCTTCTTTAGGCCTCGCGTGGGACCCTCAATGCGAGAAACTCACCACCGCTTGACTGATCATTAGACACTTACCTCCGCTATGGCCTGTAAATCGACCACCAGCAACGATATTAGCTGTTACTGACCTGGCGTACTAAACAATTGATGTAACATGAGCACGTACTAAGGCGCTTGTTGGAATTTCTTCGCATGGAATATGGCTGAGCACAACACATGCAGATGCTTCATTGAGGCGTTAGTTTTAGTTCCTTTGAGCGGAGCTGGTACGAGTCGGCGCAGTTTTCACAGCCTGAGGCATCTATGAAGCTCCTGTTCTCACGCCTCATGTGACGACCGACCCAATCTACCTAGGTAGCTTGCATAAAGAAGAATTCCTCGCAAGAAAGGTAGCGCGATAAGCAAGGTTACTTCAAGTAGTTTTGTTAGGACAGTTTGGGTGAAGTAGCTGCATTTATTAAGACGACTGGGCTTACCAAAAATGTTGTGTGTCCATGGTTGATTACACGAAGCAGGGCAAGAATACGTAGCTATCGCTATCGCTTGCGATTTTCTTTATTTCTGCGACAGCTAAGCGCTCCCTAGATTCACTGAGGCGAAGCTGATTAACCTGCAGCATAGTAGCTTTAACGAATTGTGGTTTACTTTGCATACTGTTCGAATTCAAGTGTATTCAACTACTATATGGCTAGCTTGCGGACAGGATGTCGTGTGTGGCGGGGTTATGCCTTACACCAATAGCTAGATCGCATGACTACAGCCTGTAGTCTCACCGCGGCAGTTGCCACCAGCTCTTGGTCCTGCTGGCTCTGCTTGGCTTCACCACGTTAGAGGCTTGTATTACTATTATGTTACACTTAGGGCTACATGTACATATGAGCTTTAGCCTCGTACGAGCTTGGATAGCGTGAATCTAGGAGTAGGAATGCCATCAGTGTGTAAGTCACTGCTGCACTAGGCCACAGTCTAAAACTACCCCTGCGCGTATCGTGCGCTTCCAGGATGCACGCGTGGGGTGTCATTCGGTTCGCGATATCCTTATCTACATGTTCCATGCGAGCAGATGGCTCCTGCTCCCATCCAAACCCTCTAGGACGCGCACTCTTAGTGTGAATCATTTCGCATTAAGTCAACCTATATGCTACATGCGAGCAAATGAGTCCTGTCCTCGCCAGACGCCTTCCAGACGCGCGAGCGTAGTGGCAGCCGCTGTGTAACATACTAGCCTGTAAGGCCCGTACGAGTAAATAGCT
The DNA here is from genome assembly GCF_000149755.1 of Phytophthora sojae. NCBI lineage: Eukaryota > Oomycota > Peronosporomycetes > Peronosporales > Peronosporaceae > Phytophthora > Phytophthora sojae. The sequence goes on from NW_009258117.1 coordinate 2,237,758, forward strand.
TCTGCGCCGGTCACACATTTCTTAAGCTCCCTAGAGTAGTGCCTGAGGCTCGAAAATACTCCTGTCGTGGTACTCCATGCGAGCAAACATGCTCCAGCTCTTTGCATTTGTTGGAATTCGCCGCGAGCTTCCTCGTGCCGACATTGAGCTATGCACCTTGATTTGTGACTGACCACCACCCCTTTATGAGAAATTAGCAGTGTGCTGTGCCAGACAAGCCTGCGGAATGGACCGTCCATCGTCCTCTGAGCTGTACCGGTTCTATCTATTTGGTGTTATTCACTTTTTCCTTGGTGCTGCTAACGTTTCCTCCAGCGGGCTTCCCGCTAACTGCAGCGGGGAGCGAGGACAGGCGCAACAGTACTGACAAACGTTGGTACAATACTACTTAAGTAACGTACAATGAACGGCTTCAATACATGTAGCCTACCTGTAGCTAGCTATCTGGGGTGTAAGTATGCGGGGAGCTGGCTTGAGTCATCGCTATGAGCAGTGGTAGGTTGTGTCTTGTTTTACTAAGTCCCACCACTAAGTTCCACCTACAGGCATTCACTCTTAGGCATGCATTTCGGTACCCAAAGATATGCACGAAAGAATGCTACCGGTAAACCTCAAGCTGAAGGTGGTTAAGCAACACAAGTGGACTCGGGCACTGTCGAATACGTTAGAGTAATGCAAATGCATGTTTCTCTATTTAAAAAATGATCAGAGTCTTTGTACGGTCTCACTCCGAAGAAAAATGAAATTCAACAACATCTCCTGAGGGCTTTCATGCTCGCTTTGAAGCTGCAATCCATTGATTATTGCGGAATTACGGATTATTGTTTTGAAATATATCCCCCTAGGTATTACTGATTCGACTTTGATTTCCGTATGCGGGGTATTTAGTTTTTGGATTCCTGGAGCGGAGGCTCGGAATTACAATGTCGTGCCTCCGACCAGAAGAAACTCTGAAAATTTGAGGGTTTCTAAATATTTAGTTGAAAGCCACCGTTCAGCAACAAGCCCGATTGCATGGCCTAGTGGAAAATGGAAAGTGATAACAACACAATGAGAGCACAATGGCTAAAATCATACCAGTCCATCAAACGGCGTGACATGATTGCTGTTTATCGCAGCCGCCCCGGCCAAGTATTTTCCAATCGTTAACTTCAGATCGGAAAAATGCGTTGACGTATCGCACGGCGACCGCTGACTTCAAAACGCTATTGACGGAGCGTATCTACTGCTGATATTCCGCTACGTGCAGCGCGAATGAAAATGACTGTGCTTGCTATATTCGCTACGGTCTCGTCGGTGTTTCTGCAGCCATTGCTGCAGACATGCCAATACAGACGTGTTGCATTGCATACAACTACTGTACGAACTTAGACCATACAACACTCGGGGGTTATTGGCAAAACGGAACTCATCGACAATATATTACTGACACAACACAAACAACTAGGCCTGTGGATCCACAGGAGCACAAAGACAACTTGCCGGGTGCGTGTACGCCACAGCATACAGTACCCTCAGGCAGAGCTGACCATACCGATCCGACGGTAAGAACGTCGTAACGGACCCGCTCCTTACTCCGAGCGAAGCTGACGGTAGGCCTTCTGAGACATAGCGCCCGTGTCACCAGTTGCAGTGTTTGGTCCGTTGCTCGGGCCACTGCGCGGACCAGCGTTCTTGTTAGCGTTCGCAGTCGCCGTGGCGGTCGCAGTCGCGCCGCCGCTCGTCTGGACAGGGCCATCGTTACCACCGGGGCCAGCGCCGACGTTGGTATTCGCGTTGGCGTTGGCACCGCCAGCGTTGGCCACGGCGGTGGGTGCGCCTGCGTAGGCGTTAGCATTTGCGGGGGCGCCGGCATTCGCGTTGGAGACAGCATTGCCGGTATATGCGTTGGCATTCGCGGGCGCACCGACATTCGCGTTGGAGACGGCATTTGCAGGCGCCGCCGCGTTGTATCCAGGGACCGCCGACGCCGACAGCAGGCACACCGACACCGACATTGGCTCCAACGCAAGCCACGCCAGGCACACCGACATTGACACCGACATTGGCACCGACACCAGCCACGCCAGGCACGCCGACACCGACTCCCACACCGGGAGCATACACGCCGGGGCCGTACAAGCCTGCGCCGTACACACCTGGAGCCACTCCGACACCCACGGCACCGGAGACTGGGATCACACCGTGGAAGCGGGTGTTGTGCACGTGGTTGTTGTGGATGTAGCCGGGGTGGATATGGGCAAAAGTCTGGGCCACCTCCTGCTCCGCGCTCACTCCGCTTGACACGACGGCGGCGGCGGCGATGCACACGGCGAAGATGTTGCTGCTGCTGCTGAACATGGCTGGGGACTGCTGATGACTTTTGTTTGGTCTGGGAGGACAGGGAGAGCGCTGGCGCTAGGAGACACGCCTCGACTTGGTTGAGATCGAACGCGAATTGAAAAGTGAACTGTAAGCGCTCGTGGGTGCAGCGCGACGGTGAGTCTTGTGTAGACCCAGACGTGAAGCCTGTTTCAGGGGTGGGTGGCACCATATTGCAACAGCGTGGCGCCGAGGGTGCACGGCTCCCGTGTGTACGGCCCCGGCGTGTATGCTCCCGGTGTGGGAGTCGGTGTCGGCGTGCCTGGCGTGGCTGGTGTCGGTGCCAATGTCGGTGTCGGCGTGCCTGGCGTCGGAGCCAATGTCGGTGTCAGCGTGCCTGGCGTCGGAGCCAATGTCGGTGGTCCATCTGCCAGATACAACGCGGCGGCGCCTGGGAATGCCGTCTCCAACGCGAATGTCGGTACGGCGCCCACCAACGCCAACGCATACGCCGGCAATGCTGTCTCAAACGCGAACGCCGGCGCTCCAGCAAACGCCAACGCGTATGGCCGCGCGCCCACCGCCGTGGCCAACGCTGGCGGTGCCAACACCAACGCGAATGCCAACGTCGGCGCTGGCCCCGGTGGCAACGATGGCCCCGTCCAGACGAGCGGAGGCGCGACTGCGACCGCCACGGCGACTGCGAACGCTAGCACGAACGCTGGCCCGAGCGGTGGCCCCAGCAACGGACCGAGCACTGCAACTGATGGCGCGGGCGCTACGTCTCAGAAGGCGTACCGCCAGCTTCGCCCGGAGTAAGGAGCGGGTCTGTGACTACGTACTTACCGTCGGATCGGTATGGTCAGCTCTGCCTGGAGGTACTGTATGCTGAGGCGTACATGAACCCAGCAAGCTGTCTTTGTTCTCCTGTGGATCCACAGGCTTAGTTGTGTGTGTTGTGCCAGTAATATAATGTCGATGAGTTTCGCTTTGTCAATATCGGTAACCCACGGGTGTTGTACGTTCTCTACGTTCGTACAGTAGTTGTATGCAATACTACACGTTTGTCTTGGCATGTCTGCAGCAATGTCTACAGCAACAGCGACGAGACCGTTGCGGACCTGGCAAGAAATACTTTCAGCTACTTGGTTATTGTTCTGCTTGGGTTTGAGTGCACCGAAGCATGGAGACTGGAGGATGTATTACCTTTACAGTATTGATAAAGGTATTGGCAGGGTGGTATCGCCGAAACTACCTTATTTATTCTCGTGCTTACCTTCATGAGCTAGGGCGATCCTATGAAGTGTGTTATCTGGACTGCACACCTCAAGCATCAATTTAAGGCCAATTTTCCAAGCTTGCACAATGATCTATCACGCATATGGCTTGTCAGCTTCCGTTTTACTTCCTTTCTTCGTGCTTCCGGTGCTGTTACCTGTCCATATCTCCAGGGGTGTCTGCATTGCTTCCCAGCTCCATAAAGCTTGCACCGTTCTGACGCGACCCACCATCAATACGCTGGCGACCCCTTTTTACAAATGCCGGTGCATGGTAACCGGATTTTTAGGTCAATCCTACATTTTGGTCACGGGTCAAATCCTTACTTTGGTCACGTGACCTAAGCGAATGAGGTCACATGTAATTCGCAAACGGTTTGGTTGTTAAGTAAATGCGTTATAGCGATTCTGCTCCTGACAGAGAGCGACTTCCGCACCATTATTCCGCGCTTTCGTAGTCAAAAGTGTCGTCTGGACGATAGTCTGCTGTTTTATGATCCATCTCGGCATCGTCGGCCTCTAGCACTAGAGCAGGATTCAGGGTCGTCAGTGGCGATGGTAGGCTGCTCTCATAAGTCTTTGCTCTTCTCCGACCCCACAATGTCGGCGGCCTGACGCAATGGATAACAACGCGCGGTGCCGCATATTCGTGAGAAATACCTTTTCGTGACCTACATTACGCGATGGGGGCCGTCTCATGTTGAAGTGTCAAGCTCGAGTGCTGAGCTGTGGTGCGATGGGTTAGCTACTTCTAGGCGCGTATAAATTTTCTAAGTGAATGCTACAAAGCACGAAATAGAATCCGGAGACGATGTCGAAATTTCATAATGGGTTCCCTCTGTCGACGAAGTTGTTCATGGGAGGGTGTGTAGCCCTACAGTCTACTTGTACTATTACTATAATACCATGTCGCACTATACGAGCCGGTTGCCTCTGTGTACTTTGTAATCGTTGAGTTGCGTTATTGTGTAGAATGAAACCTAGGTGCAATTCTGTATGGTAGGCGGCTCAAAATATAGCATGGTACTACTAGCAGTGAAATATGGTAGGCAAATACATGATAAGTGCAGTGGAGGTTTTCACAGAAGCGAGCCCAGCCCACTCATCGGGTGGCTTCTACAGAGCGACGCTACCAAGCGGGCAGTAGGAAAGGGAGGGACAGCGAAACCAATGCAAACGACAGAGAGAGGTCGGTTTGGTAGAAGACGCTGGCAGAAGGCGCTAGCAGGAGTCAGCTGAAACACATAAGTACACAGATTACTTTGAAATCAACCTCTTAAGCAAAACAGAGCTTTGGTTTGCTCGGAGCGCTAGCTTCCCTGGTCCTTTATAATAGTGTTCCGAAACCTACTTACAGCTCTGACTCTTCGCTACAAATACAGTCGTTATGCCTCCGAGACGGCCGAGTCGCGAGGATCTCCCCCGCTTACCGTCGCGGTGGACAACAGTGCTCGCGTCCCTCCAAGCCGAAGCTGGACGCTCGAGCAGCGGACCTTCACTCTCACTGGCAACACCGTAGCAAGTGTGCATATGCTGTCACCTTGCAAGGTAGGCAGAGGGAATTGTAAGCGCTGGAGGATCGGGCATATGCTAGGCCGTTAGTTAGGCTAAATGACTGCAATGCGCCGCACCTTGAAACGAAACGAGACGGCGAGTCGAGTGTGCGGCCAAATCTGTGCAGCATACCCATGGCCTTCGGCAACGCTGTGATCCCAGGAACAGCGGGCGGCGGGGTACTCGACTTCGACCTCGAGCGAGGTTACGGGGCCCCACACGTCGAGCAAGACTGAAGGCTAGGTCGAGATAACGCTACGTGACGCTGAGTCCATGAGCTCAAGCGCTGAATGCGAGCGGAGTCCCGTAAGCACGGGTTGGTGACTTTGTACGGTGCTCGTACTGCAACATGGTAGGTAGCACCACCTCCTCTATCTAGGGTATTGCGATCTGCGCTCATACTACGAGCATCACACATGCGTGGTAGCAGCTCACTGTTTAGCAATGTAACTACTGCCCGTGCAACATGCATGGTAGGCGGTCTCTTGCAGTGTAAATGGTAGGAAGCACACATTTTAGCATGGTAAGGACTTGCAGCGCAACATGGTACTTTTGCTAGTAGCAAGCACGCTGTGCAAGATGATAGGCAGCCCACAGTGCAGCACTCAGCCAGCTTCTACTGTAACACAGCAGCAACTCACGGTGCAGCACGTCGTGTCCTGTAGGAAACCGCACTGACAGAGTACGAAAGCATTGAGAGAGGTGTCGTGTGTACTGAGAAACTTGTATGATGTCTAAATTCTTCAGGCTGAAGAGAAGTGGGCCATCGTCCGCTTCGAAGCTGCATACTTAAGTATGCATTTTGCTCTCATTCTCATGCGGGCGTGCGTGCATCTTACCGTCTGCATCAATGGGTGTGACCTGTTAAGTTTGGTCACGTGACCTAGCGTCCTGATGTGTGACCTATTTGACCATCATACCCGTGACCAACTGTTAGGATTGACCTGTTTTCCCCTCTTCGCCGGTGCATGGCTCCAAGCTTGGATGTCACCCTTACATTAAGTCTATCTTAGCCTCGCAGTCAGAACGTTGTTGGCGTATTTAGTGGCTTAGGCGACTACTTATCTCCGATTTCAATGTAATGCTGATAAGCTTTTCGCAACCAGACTATTTTATTAGTTTTCCTATTTTAATTAAAAAATAGTTTTCTTCCCTATTTGTTTAGGAGTGAGTTTTCTTTTTCGAAGCACAGCTTAAAGTGCATCAGCATCTCTCACGCCCTCATATTGGACTCGGATAACCGGTTCACTAGCGGAATCGGCGCACTATGAGTTTTGCTCTTTGCAAGCCTCCCGTGCACTGCGTTGAAACAACGTGTACATGTGGCGTCGTGCTTGCAGTCTGTGCACACGAAGTGGGCTGCCGCATTTCGACAAACCATGCAGATCGCAGGCTGCACAGGCATCTTGGTCCAGCCGCTATCTTCCTCGACAAGAGTCGCTATCTCCCTTCTGGCAGCATAACGGAAGGTCGCATAGCATCCGATGCAGTAGCGAGCGCCGCTCGACACTTTTCGCCTCGTCACGAAATGAACGGAGCAGCGCGTACAGAGAATGTAGTGATCTGGGGGTCCCCACGACGTCTCGCCCGTGTCTATCCGCTCATAGTACCCGCTGCTCTGGTTGTCTTGACGATACACCCAAGTTGAAGACTCGACAGGAATGAGAGGCTCGTCACTACCAATCAACTTCGGAGGTTGCCGTCGAACTTCTTGCGGTCGAGCAAGATTGAAATACACAACTTCGCCCGAGCTGGGCTCTATCCGTTTGACAAATGAGTTCCGGATAATGCGCCGACACACAGACCGCGCCTGTCGACAAAGAAACATCATCTGGATACGTGTGGCGGCGATGTTCTGGCGCCTTTGGTGAGCCCACTCGGCCTCCTTTTCGTTGAGCCGTACAAGTGCATCATCGATTCGCCACAGGATAATAGCCTCCCGAGCAATGCTTTCGCACTCCTCAATGACGACTTCATCGCACCAATGCTTCTCATACGTCACCGTGTTTAGGTAAAATGCCTTGGTGAGCTTCCGTGTTACAGCGCCATGAGGGGCTTCCAAGAAGACTTGCCAGCGACAACCCCGCGGCAGTATTCTGAACGGAGCATTGTCTGGGTCTCGAGCTAGCTCGTCGCAAATCCACTTCGCATCTGTCTCGAAAATTCGTGTAGCCTCGGCGTTTATCTGATCTTTTGCTTCGATACTATCTAGCCACGTGAGCGTGGCGGTACGCACTTCAGCAGCTACCTGCTCGGCGATGGCAGCCCAAGCCTGCCTTGCTTCCAGCTCGGCAGCACGCTCACAAGACGCCTTGTATTCAATGCGTTCCTCCTTCTGCTTTTGCATCTTGCGGTTGGCGTGCACACGGTCAGTTGCCGTGATAAACGAGCGTCTGCGATCCATTTCGTCCGATTGGCGAGCTCGGGCTTCCACTGCAGCACTCAGTTTGTCTTCGACTTCCATCAAGGTGCGCTCGGCCTCCACTAGCTGAAGTAGCTGCAAATCTTGATGTAATTGTCGCCCACGAATGTCTGCGGCTGCGGCTTCATCTTGCCGCCGTTTCTGGATTAGCCACGTATTCATGCACGATCGCAAAACTACACAATGCAAAAATGCAGTACGTCAGCACCAAAAGACAGGAAAAAATCCATAGATGAACGTACTCTTCCGATGCTGACTAGCAAGAAATAATGACGCGAGTTTGTCGCAGTGTTCACTACGCGCTTTTGCTTGCTGTATCCACAGCCACATTGTCACGGGCACACCATTACGTTAGTAAACAAAGTTCTTGACCTTGTGCAAGTATCTGTGCTCCCTTACTTTATAATAGATGGTCCATGATCGCCAACACCTCTGTCGACAAACACGAAGGTCGTGCCTTTCGCTACGTCGCCACGCTGCTGCATGTCTGAATAATAAACACAACAATATCCAGCCGTCAAATACCGCTCGCCGTCGTCAGACACAGGAGAACGCGAGGGAACCTACATCAGTTGCATGGATCGCCAAAACAGAGCCCACGGCTGGTAAGCTGAGCGCAGCAGCGCAAAACTGCGATATTTACTGGCCGCCAGTACCAGCTTCCGCATTTCTTGTCGCCGCTTGAGGTTCTGTCTGAACCCCCTTACTAGCTTCCTTGCCGAGCATGACCTGAAATGCGTGTCGCCTCTTCGGATGAGCTTCCGGTACGCCACAAAGATCTTCCATCTCGCAAGTCGCTGTCGAGGCTCGCGCGTGCGCCAAATACCCAGCGCTCGCTCAAAGCGAGCACGCGCCTCCTCCTTCGCAAAGCGCTCTTTAGCATGTTCATACACATCTCGATAAAAGTTAAGTCGCGTGTCATCCGTCAGACGCTTCCAGCACAGCGTTCGGATAGACTCCAGCAGCTTTGGCTGAGCTTCTAGCTTGCACAACCAACAATTGTTAGACCTTAAATGCAGGTGAATTTGACCACAGCAGCTACCTACCTGAGTACTCCCAGAATGTTGTCTCGGCGATATAGCTTCGTCCCCGTTGCGCCATCACCCCAAGTAAGTCTTTAACAAACGGCTGCATCTTGGACTCGTCCAGTTCATCTCCGCATGCCGTGAAGAGTATGCGCTGGACGTCGCATCCACGGACAGCCATCTTCATATCCCCTGTAGCTGCCGAGTTCTCGGCAAGAGGGAACGCAAACTCGTGGAACCAGCGTGTCACCATCTTCTTTTCACCTTCTCGCCAGCGATCCAACACGAACAACGCGCTCAGAAGTTCGCGGTAGTCGATGCTCGACGACTCTGGCTGATGCTGGAAAGCGTGGAAGACATTTCGCAAAGACGACACAATCTGCGCTGTCGGGATGGAGTGGCGTGCAGTGGAGGACACTGCCAAATGCAGCACTGAGCCGATCGCGATCTCCACCTGCGGCATCGTGACTTGATGCGATGCGAACCCATGGCGGAACTCGCGAGCCACGTCAATCAACCACGGCATCGCTGTCAGATTGTGCAGTGGAGCAGGTGTCGACGGCTCGCTCGGCTTTGCAGGGGTCGATGCTGAAGACGTAGACGGCGGTAACTTCGGTCGAGCCACCGCCTCACTTCGAGCGGTCATCGTTTCACTGACGACCGCGTACAATTGTCGAATGTGATGCCATCGGCCGAGAAAGCGCTCGCGACAGTGCTGCTGCTGGTTTTGGAGCTCGGAGCTCACAAGCTGCTCGTATTGGCGCGTGGTGGCTTCTTCACGCCGGTCTTTAATCCGACGCGGGTGCTGCAGGTTGCGATCGCCATCACCGAGTTGGAGCTTCTGGAGTAGCGGCGACCGTGGGGACGTCAGCCGGCGCTTGAGATCGCGCTTGCGTAGAGCTCCAGACCCATCGACGCCACCTGAGAGCGAAGCAAGCTGCATGAATCGAATCACCGAGACGGATTTAGTGCGGCGCTTCAGCAGCGGTATCCGTGCGGACTTACTTGGAGGGACGCTCAAGCAAGCATGGCGGACGGAGAACCGAGTCACCACGACAAGCTGGCTGCCTCTACTGCTATCCTTGCCGCGGTCTCAGCCGCCACATTGGCCTCCAACGTCCAAACTAACGGAGATGATTCCAGCAGCACTGTCGCCTATCAGCGCGTGCTCCCGCATGGCGACCGTCGCTGTGTAGAGAGAACCAGTAAAAAGTTACAATCTCTGGACGGTGTTGTTCACGTCTGGGTGCGTGACGCGCGATCCTTTCGCCATGGACAGGAGAGCACTGTGTACGTTGGACCTAGCCTGGTGGGCGGAGATATCATATTTTGATGTCGTTTGTGTAGCCCGTACTTCTCTCTACGTGTAGCTGCAACCATTCCCGTCAACCAACTTCGGGTGCGTTCATGGGATCTAAGCGCATCGCCTCGACTGTGAAAGCCTAACCAACAATTTCACGCGTTGGGCTCCAGGGTCTTGTTCAGGAGCAGTTTGCGCTCCTTTCGCCCTATCGAAAGGAAGTGGATGGCGAGCTGCAATTGTGCTTCGACGACCGCACGCTGGACGATGAAGAAGTGTTTTCCGCATATCTCCCGGGTGGGAATATAAACACTTCGGCCAAGACTGGGTATGTCGGGACTGCAGGTCATCGAAAACCTTCATGGCCCAAACGGTTCGTAGGTTAGTGCCGGATTGGAATCTTGTTGAGCCTCAGCTAACCGTGCCTTCCGACCAGGAATCCTGTGGGTGCTGCCCTGGCGTCCGTCTCGAAAGCAGCCTCTCCAATGGGGAAGCGGCGAGAACCTCACTGCAGCCGCTCACTCTTCAAAAACTCGACGAGCACAGTCACCTCAAAGCCACCAACCTGCACAGCCTCAGTAGCACAAAACACACCAGCATCATCAACAAACTAAAGAAATCAAACTCGGAGCATCTATTCGTCTGCACCTCACGACGCTCACTGCACTCATAAGACCCAAGTAGCAAGGACGAGAGATGGCTGCCTTCACCATTGAGAGAAATAGAGTCCCCGACATCACGCTCTCACCCCAGCAGTCCATGTGTCTCCTCGTCACTGCTCGTCTCCTCCTCGTCAATACTCTTCTCCTCTTCACCGTCCTTATCCTCATCCCCCTCCCTGCTCCTCTTACCCTTCTTCTTCTCCCCCCCCCTTCTAGTCTTGCCGCGCCGCCTCTTACCCTTCTTGTTCTTGTTCCTCCTCGAGAAGCAGCAGCACAAATACTCTCCCCACGTCGTTTGCTTCTCCTTCTTGTACGTCGGTCCTCCCCCCAACACCCGGTACAAAAATGGCACCAGGAACTCGCAGCGACACAAGCAGCGGTACGTCCAGCTCTCCTTGTCCTCTTCCTGCTGCGCGCGCAGCCCCTCCAGCCCCTTATTCTGCACGTCCAGCTCCTCGTTCATCTCCGCCACCAGCGAGCGCGCCTTCAACTCGGGCGCGCGCTGCATCTCGCGGATGTCGTCGATCATCACGGGCACCGCGTACATGTCCAGCGTCCAGCGCACGATGGGCTTGGCTCCGTCCGTGCCGTAGAGCTCCGCGTAGAGCGCGTAGACCTGCGGGTTCACGCCGCGGTAGTCCTTCGTCTGCTGCAGGCCGTCCCTGAGTCGGAACTCCTCGCGGTCGAAGAGCGAGTCGTTGGTGAGAGGCCCCGGCCGCTTGGGCGCGTTGGCGTCGTCCGGGTCGCCCAGCACGTAGCTCATCCAGGAGTCCAGCCACGCCGTCTCGACCAGGAACCACGCCTCGTGGCGCCGCAGCTCGCGCGAGTCGAAGGCCAGCACCAGGTCGCGCTCCATGTGGCGGCGGTCCACGCGCGCGTGGGGCGCGTTCAGGCCGCACTCCAGGTCCACGGACTCGTCGCTGGGGGACAGCGGCGGCGACGCCAGCGATGGAGCCATGATAATCAGTCCGGGCCGGACGGAATTTTCAAGTGAAATGAAAAAATGGATACAGTCAGGAAGTTGGGGAGGGAACACAAAGTAGTGTGGACAACACATATAGGACTGATTGATGTGCGACCATCGAAATACAAGATACGGTGAGACGATGAGGTCAGGTTTACCGTCTTGATCTCGTTGTCAACGCTTGTGCATAATGCTGGCCGCTCGGATGCCTGCAGCACCGGCGTGATGCGCTGCGTTGGCCGCTGATGCAGCGGGAGCCTCGCGCACTGAATGAAGGAGCCCAAATGTGCTGGGCTTGGTGGCTTTCACTTTTCAATTCGGCTCGTGGTAGAGCTCCGAATACGCCCCAATTGAACCCAAGTATTCACACCAGCATGCGGCTTTGGACTGCTGCGGCGCTAGCGCTTTCATTCACGACCGTGTTGGGCTCCAACTCGTCGTACTCTACCAAGTCGGGGATTCTACCGTGGGTGGACCCGTCCACCCCTGGCAGCGCGCAGACGTACACAACCTCCCGGGGGGAGACCTGGACGCTGACTATGAGTGACGAGTTCAACACGGAAGGCCGAAGCTTCGAGGCGGGAGACGACCACCTCTGGACGGCTCTGGAAAAGGCCGACGGCGTCAACTCGACGCTAGAGGTGTACTCGGTCAACATGACTGGCACGGAATGCGACGACGACGGTAACTGCTACTTCTTCATCAACACGACGGACGACGATCGCCGAGACGGTCTGGAACAGCTACATCTCCCCGCCAGGCTACCAGACCGTGTACTTTTACTACCGCTCAGGCATGGTGCAGTCGTGGAACAAGTTCTGCTTCCAGGGAGGAATAATCGAGGTGCGTGCACAGCTTCCAGGAGCTGTGACCAATGAGTCTGGAAACCCGGACGTCGAGACAGGCTCCACTACAGTGCGCGCCGCCAACATCGACTACTACCCGACTTGCCCTGGCATCTGGCTGCTCGGGAATCTTGGAAGGGCCATCTTCTCGGCGTCCACGAGCAGGATGTGGCCTTATTCCTACAACGAGTGCAATGAGACCATCTTTTCGTCGCAGAACCAGAGGGTCAGCGCTTGCAATGACACTCCTGGGTCAGGTCTTAACGCCAACCAAGGCCGTGGTGCTCCGGAAATCGATATTCTGGAAGGAGGTGGCACCGCCATCTCGACGTCGCTGCAGATTGGACCAGGAATGCCCGAAGATTTCCGACGTATCGCGGACAATTCGTCCGAATACTGCTACTATGTACTACTGAAGGCGCCAACCAAGCAGACGTCCCCACGGCGTACTACTACAACTTGCGCGACCACAAGTCGTGGTACCAGGGACTACGCTACGGCGCCAACAACTTATGCGACGTCAAAGACGACGATATCCAGTCCTTCGCTACGGTAAATGCCTCGATTCAAAAAGGCATCACGGTTAACGCCTGCACAATGGATACTTGTCCTGGATCGTACTACCCAAATGCGGACCTCGGCTATATGAATACCGGTGTGCACTGGGGTATCAACGCCAACGGCACGTGCTTTCCGAAGATGAACCAGTACGATGGTGCCTATTTGTGCACCGCCGGCAACACAGCTTCGGAGTGTACGGCATCGAGTGGCTCCACTAGCGCTGACTCGGAGTTTGCTTACCAAATGGACGCCATCTCAGCGAACTGGGAAGTGCACATGGCTGCCTACCTGGACTGGGTCACGTACTCCGTGGAATGGGTCATGGGAGATGAAGGCTACATCCGCTGGGAAGTCGAGGGCCAACCCATGTTCGAGGTCACCGCCGATGTGTTGACGAACCCGCCGCAGGACACCGCGCAGATGAACCCCAAGAAGATCATGATCGAGGAGACCATGTACATCATCTTCAACGTGGCCTTGTCGAGTTCGTGGGGCTCTTCTCCTCCCAATGCCGGCGAGGGAAGCTGTCGCGGCGACGGCTCCAGCTCAACGAACAACGCCATTTGCGACTCGTTCCCTATGTACCTGAAGATCGACTACGTTCGACTGTACCAGGACACGTCGGGTGACACGGCTATGGCGATCGGCTGCGATCCCGACACACACCCGACCAAGCAATGGATCGAGGACAACATCGATGACTACGTTGACGACAACCCGGACACGGCTGTCTCGGGTATGGCGTTCTGCGACTCCAACGCCGACTGTACGATCTCGACAACTGGCACTGTGACTGGTACTTGTTCAAATGGCTGGTGCAAGTGCAAGTCAAGCTCGTGGACAGGCCCACGATGCACTGAAGCGGCTTCCGAGTCTTCAGGTTCTTCTGATTCCGACGATTCCAATGTGTACGGCCCCCCAATGTACGGATCGGTGATCGCTGCAAGCGTGACAGTGCTCTGTACTGCCTGTACGCTTGTCTACTCGGTTGTGATGGCCAAACGCGACGCTGCCCAGTTGCAGAAGCACCAGGCCTTCAAGATGCGAAGTACGGCCAAGGATGCGTTCGGACCTATAAGTGAGCTAGTCGTCAAGGACGACTACAGTACCAATTTTGTCTGATAGAGGTACCAACACCCGAAGATAGAATGGAGTTCAGCCTGCGTGTTTGTGAAAAATGCCTACCCTACCTGTTTTTATGGTTTTGATATTTGGATCCGGACACAACATAGAGAAGGCTGTGGGGTGTGGGAAGATCTAAATGAGCCCATTAGCAATATCGGCGAGCGGCAGAACTTATTCAAGTCGTAGCAATCTTCTCCAGATCGGAAAATTTGTTCATCGATTGAGATGTGAGGCTGTGGGTTTCATTCCCTTATTTCATGGGTTTGCAAACTCTCTTCCTCACGCCACTAGTGCCGTTGCCGGTCAGCCGCATTGTAGGACCCCATTTTCACCGTAAGAGCGAATTACAGTGTCGCAGTTGGCATTTAATCCGATCACCAGGGTTATTACCGGCATCCTCCGTTCTTTACTGACGTTCGCTTATTACTGACAATCAATTATAGCCAATCAAAATACCTTATTGTCATCCTCCACTTTTAACTGACAACACAAAAATGGGTCATTTCCCAATCCACAAGATGTTGACGCACCGCAATTACGGCAGCAGAAAGCTCGAGGTGCTCGATGCCTGGGCACAGTGCGGTGACATCACCGCGGCTTTTAACGCCTTCTACAGCGGTCTAGATGAGTTTGTCCACGAACCGCGGCGAAAGCTCATGGACAGACAGCTCTCAAAAAGAATGCTCGGACGAGCGGCATAGGTATGGCCCTCCCCGCTGAAGCTGAGCAGGAGCTCGTCGTATGGATGAATGAACTGCGTGGGAGGGCGTATCACTTTCGGCTTTGATGTTGCACTTACAGGCCCTGGAAGCAGGCGATGACTACATGTATGTCACAGCCTTTAGTGAAGAAAGTAGACGTTGTAGCTAGTGAAATTATCGCTCAGCTTTCTAGCCTGAGTCTGATAGATCATAGAGTTTGAGCTGTGGCTGTCGAGCATGATACCATCGAGAGCAGCTCGGTCTGCGATAAAACAATGAGCTTTTTGTGTGTGTTTCACAATGCGCGGCAGACATCACTTTTTTTACCCACTTTTTGTAGCCAAACATGTCTGTCAGTAAAGAACGGAGGATCCGGTAATAATCAGAACTTGCTGAAGCGATTCAGAAGACAGATCACCAACAAAAACACACGCCAGAAATGCATCATGACTTCTGGCCTTCAGCAACTTGGATCTTACAAGTATGCCACCAAAATACCTCAGGAACAGATTACGCGTCGCCTGATGCCAAAGGAAAACCTAGTGCACTTCCAAATAGTACAACCTTTTCGATGCCATCATAAAATATAATATTAAGTCACAGGGACTTCACGCGATTAGGATCGGGAAGTCGAGTTGCTTTGGACTTCCATCGTATTGGCTTTACTGATTAATAACGCCTCTGAGATAGCTAGGTTGGTTGTGCTCAGCCAAACCAACCACTCTATCTACTTCGTAGTATCATAGGCTACCTGGTTCTCATAGGCTGTGATCGCAAGCATGGCACGAGGCGTCTTAGGAGTGATGAAAATGATCGGACCGGACGGGGTTACGTGTTATATGGAGCCATTTGAAAAGATAATACGCTCAATACGTTACATTACATACTGCACATCAATTCATCCGCCACATTCAATGTCTGCTACTCACTTCAGAATTTGCTCAAGAACGCAACAAACAGCAAGTGACCAAGCGCTATGCGCTTCTTCTGTGCCGCCGTGCTGGCGATATTTCTTATGGGGATAATTGAAGCTCTCGCGCCCATCGATTCCACCAACTCTGAATCCAGTTCACGCTCAGTGCCTCGTTTCGTTGTTGGAGCTGCATCGAGACGCTTGAGGTTCCAAGACGCAGCTACCATGGAGGAAGATGGCAGTGACGACAAAGCAGGCGAAGAGAGGACTGGCAGCATCCCAAGCTTATATCGTCAAGTGTCGGGAAGTTGATGTCGAAGATTTCTCGAGCCGAGAAGCTGGATGTCGAAGGCTTGGTGACGCACCGGGTGGACCCGAAGAGAGTTTTCACGAGCTTGAAACTTGGCCGATCTAGCTCGAATCTGGATGATGTTTTTGACTGGCTGAAGTACGTGGTGTGTTCAACTCTAATCCAACGAACAAGCACTTCTCTGATACTTTGATATTCGAGTTGGTGTGGAAAACCAGATGAAGACCTAGTGGTATTGTTCCAAAAGCTTCGGGACACCCCCGGCACAAAAGGCCTCGCAGACAGGTTGCAGATGAAATTGGTTTCTCCTCGCCATCCAGCCACAAGCCTATGATCGACGCGTGGATGAAGGCGCGAGTGCCTCCCCGCGACGTTTTCACCATTTTGCAACTTGATGATGAACTCCTCGACCAAATGCCGCAGGTCTACCAGTGGTTGAGATACATCAATGCGTACAGAACGACCGGGTCATTTTCCGAAGAGCAAACATTGGGTATGCTGGTGGGTTCCATGAACGAGGCTCAGTTAGCGCTTATGTTCCAGTCGGTGAAGGAAGTCCCCGATCTGAAGACGCAAGCTACGAATTTGCAGAATCTCATTTTCCAGAAAATGATCAAGGACAAGGAACCCCCACATGAATTCGCGTACTATTTAACGTCGCCGTTCGGTCACCCAGAAGACGTGTTTCACATGCTCGCGGTGGAAAGAGTTTACTTGAGAGTGTGGAAAAGTTATTCGCTGCCGGCAATGTTAAAGAAGCAGTTGAACTGTTGCGCGCGCGATGGGTTCTTGAGCACGACCATTTTTATGCGTTAACAAAGTTTCATTCCTTACAGCAGTAAGTCGCCGTCCACACAATCGACCCCCCATGCATCACCTCCGTTCCCGTCTCGTAGGCGCCTGTAGCTCGACGCGGGGGCTCGGTTCTCTCCGCACAGCATCTCCGAAGCCCTCAGCAGCGTATGACTCGCTGGTGAACAGCGGGGGCCTCCTTTTCGACGCCAAACAGGCGGCTATCGCCCGCCGGTTCCTGGACAAACTCCACTCTCGACTCGACGGCTACGCGTTGCCCGTTTTCGAGCCGCCAGCAGCGCGAGAAGATGCCAAGGAAGACGAGAAAACTGGCGGTGAAGAGCAGGCGGCCATGGTGCCGCGCGGGTTGTACGTCCACGGCGGCGTCGGCACGGGCAAGTCCATGCTGCTGGACCTGTTCTTCCGCGGCGCCAAGGTGGAGCGCAAGCGCCGCGTACACTTCAACGAGTTCATGCTGGAGGTGCAGACCCGCCTCGCACAGGAGAAGAGGAGGCAGCTGGAGCGCTACGGCCGACAGAGACACATTGTGCTGGACGAGAGTCGAGACGTCGTGCTGCAGGTGGCCCACGCCATAGCGGATGAGAGCCACCTGCTGTGCTTCGACGAGTTCCAGGTCACGGACGTGGCGGACGCGCTCATTATGAGAAAACTGTTCGGCGTGTTCTTTGCACGCGGGGTCGTCATGGTCGCGACGTCGAATACTGCGCCGCAGGTACGACGTGGGATGGAAGTGGATTGTTGTTAATGTATGGGGAACTGACGATGTGGCTGTCGGTGTTTGTTGGCAGGATCTCTACAAGGATGGTACGAACCGCGAGTACTTCCTGCCGTTCCTGGATCAACTCGCAAGGCATACCCGCGTGGTGCCGATTAACTCAGATGTGGACTACCGCTTTCTGAGCGAACCGGTGGGAGGCGAAGAGATTTTCCTCTCGCCTCTATCAGATGTTACACAGGAGAAGATGGACGCCTTGTATCGAGACTTGCTGATTCTCGGTGACGAAGAGGCAGCAGTGAATGGTGCTGTTCAGGATGAACTGCTGCGAGTGCCGGTGATGATGGGGCGCACGCTGGACGTCCGCGGTCGTGCGAAGAGTGGAGTGTGTCGAGCCTCGTTCAGTTTGCTGTGCGATACGGAGAAGGGCGCGGCAGACTACAAGGCCATGGCGGAATGCTTCCACACGCTGGTGCTGGATGACGTGCCGGCCCTGAGCATGACGCAGCACGACCAAGCGCGGCGGTTTATCCTGCTGGTGGACGAGCTGTACGAGCACCACACGCGACTTGTGGTGTCGTCTGAAGCAGCAGAGCCTCGCGGTATTTTCCTGTTCGACGATGAGAGTGTCCGCGCGGCATCGGAAGGTGCTAATAGTCCGGCTGCGATTGAAGAAGAGAAGCAGCGCGTGAACAAGGAGAATGCCGCGGTGGGTGTGCCGACAACGAGTTCTTGGGATGCTCCGGTTGGAGCATACGGTCCGATCCAAATGGCCGGTTTGGATGTAGGCAACCTCGTTGCTCTGAAAGATCTGAAGGTAGCGTTCAAGCGCGCTGTGTCGCGGCTGCGAGAAATGCAAAGCGATCGATATCTTGAGGAAAATATCCGCTGGCGGCCCAAGCGTGCCGAACGATTGGCTCAAGTTGTAGAAGTTGTCGACCTACAGTAGAGCATCGATAGATCTGCATCAAATATGCCGTTCGAGCAAGATCACGTTAGAAATACCGCAGTTAGCAATTACCTACGCCAAGAAATCCAGCTACTGCGTACTCATATCCTTTGGGTCGCTGTGCCTAAAACCACACCGGTTGCAGAATGGTAGTGATCTGCTCGGCCAAACCAGAAATAAGACAGTTTCTGTACCGCCCTACGAGACCCAGACTTAGCGCCAGTCATTGAAAAAGGGACAATAGGCCAATGCACTTAGGGCAGTGCTAAGTCAGCATCGCAACGGCTACTATGGCTACTACCATTAACGGGATAATAGCGCCGTACTGGCGGGTGCTGCTGCAGTCATGTCGATACACAGAAACGATGGGTTACTGTAGAAGATATAGCTTAGAACTGACAGAACTCGTGGTGTATTGAATTGATAGCGTACCAACGCCACACTCATCGACAATATATTACTGACACAACACAACTACTAGGCCTGTGGATCCACAGGAGAACAAATGCCACTTGCTGGATGCATGCACGTCATGGCGTATAGCACACCCACCCACACAGAGCTGGCCATACCGATCCGACGGTAACTACTCCCGGGCCCGCTCCTTACTCCGAGCGAAGCTGACGGTACGCCTTCTGAGACGTAGCGCCCGCGCCACCAGTTGCACTGTTCGGGGCGCTGCGCGGACCAGCGTTCGCGTTCGCAGTCGCAGTGGCCGTCGCAGTCGCGCCACCGCTCGTCTGGACGGGGCCATCGTTGCCACCGCGGCCGGCGCCGACGTTGGCATTCGCGTTGGCGTTTGCCGGAGCACCGGCATTTGCGTTCGAGACAGCATTGCCGGCGTATGCGTTGGCGTTGGCTGGCGCACCGACATTCACATTCGCGTTGGAGACGGCATTGGCAGGCGCCGAGTTGTATCCAACTGAGGGACCACCGGCGCCAACAGCAGGCACGCCGACACCGACATTGGCACCGACGCCAGCCACGCCCGGCACACCGACACCGACATTGGCACCGACGCCGGGAGCATACAAACCGGTGCCGTACAAGCCGGTGCCGTACACACCTGGGGCCACGCCGACACCCACGACCCCGGGGACTGGGATCACACCGTGGATGCGGGTGTTGTGCACGTGGTTGTTGTGGATGTAGCCGGGGTGGATGTGGGCAGAGGTCTGGGCCACCTCCTGCTCCGCGCTCACTCCGCTTGACACGGCGGCGGCGGCGGCGGCGATGCACACGGCGAAGATGTTGCTGCTGCTGAACATGGCTGGGGACTGCTTGCTGGAGACTTGAGCTGGGTCTGGAATGACAGGGAGAACGCTGGCTCTGGGAGATCTGCCTCGACTTGCTTGAGATCGAACGCGGATTGAAGAATGAAGTGTGAATGCGCTGGTGGCTGCAGCGCGACGGTCAGCCCCCCCCCCCCCCTACTAAAACACGGGAGGCACTGGTACAGACAGACACAAGGACCGTCGGTCAACAATGACCATCCCGTCGGGATAGGATCGTGGTAGGGACAGTTGACAACGACAGCACGTGTTTCGCGTTCGGGCATCTGAAAAGCTACTCTCTTTACAACTGCTTGTATTAATAAAACGGGGGCACAGTAGCTTGCTTGCCAACGGGTTGCCCTAGCACGCCAACGGGTTGGTTACCCTAGGCTTTCTTGTCGGGCCGGCTATGTAGATGCCGACTTCAACATCGAGCATACAATTACCACTATAAAATGGCGAGCCGCTCGGCACTCTTCGCTGCCAGAAATCTGCTCATCCCTCAGCTCCACCGATAAAGCGATTCGGATCGGTTCCTGCTTGCGAAAGTGTCGTGCCCGTTTAGTATCGTGCGGCGACCGCTGACTACACTAATACTAATGACGGAGCGTATCTGCCGCTGACAATGTCAGCCTGGCATTGCGTATAAGAACACGGCGTTGACATACAGCAGCGTTGAATGACTGTGAACACGTTGCTCGCCATATTCGCGCCGTACTGGCGGGTGCTGCTGCAGCCATGTCGATACACAGCAACGATGGGTTACTGTAGAAGATATAGCTTAGAACTGACAGAACTCGTGGTGTATTGAATTGATAGCGTACCAACGCCACACTCATCGACAATATATTACTGACACAACACAACTACTAGGCCTGTGGATCCACAGGAGAACAAATGCCACTTGCTGGATGCATGCACGTCATGGCGTATAGCACACCCACCCACACAGAGCTGGCCATACCGATCCGACGGTAACTACTCCCGGGCCCGCTCCTTACTCCGAGCGAAGCTGACGGTACGCCTTCTGAGACGTAGCGCCCGCGCCACCAGTTGCACTGTTCGGGGCGCTGCGCGGACCAGCGTTCGCGTTCGCAGTCGCAGTGGCCGTCGCAGTCGCGCCACCGCTCGTCTGGACGGGGCCATCGTTGCCACCGCGGCCGGCGCCGACGTTGGCATTCGCGTTGGCGTTTGCCGGAGCACCGGCATTTGCGTTCGAGACAGCATTGCCGGCGTATGCGTTGGCGTTGGCTGGCGCACCGACATTCGCATTCGCGTTGGAGACGGCATTCGCAGGCGCCGAGTTGTATCCAACTGAGGGACCACCGGCGCCAACAGCAGGCACGCCGACACCGACATTGGCACCGACGCCAGCCACGCCCGGCACACCGACACCGACATTGGCACCGACGCCGGGAGCATACAAACCGGTGCCGTACAAGCCGGTGCCGTACACACCTGGGGCCACGCCGACACCCACGACCCCGGGGACTGGGATCACACCGTGGATGCGGGTGTTGTGCACGTGGTTGTTGTGGATGTAGCCGGGGTGGATGTGGGCAGAGGTCTGGGCCACCTCCTGCTCCGCGCTCACTCCGCTTGACACGGCGGCGGCGGCGGCGGCGATGCACACGGCGAAGATGTTGCTGCTGCTGAACATGGCTGGGGACTGCTTGCTGGAGACTTGAGCTGGGTCTGGAATGACAGGGAGAACGCTGGCTCTGGGAGATCTGCCTCGACTTGCTTGAGATCGAACGCGGATTGAAGAATGAAGTGTGAATGCGCTGGTGGCTGCAGCGCGACGGTCAGCCCCCCCCCCTACTAAAACACGGGAGGCACTGGTACAGACAGACACAAGGACCGTCGGTCAACAATGACCATCCCGTCGGGATAGGATCGTGGTAGGGACAGTTGACAACGACAGCACGTGTTTCGCGTTCGGGCATCTGAAAAGCTACTCTCTTTACAACTGCTTGTATTAATAAAACGGGGGCACAGTAGCTTGCTTGCCAACGGGTTGCCCTAGCACGCCAACGGGTTGGTTACCCTAGGCTTTCTTGTCGGGCCGGCTATGTAGATGCCGACTTCAACATCGAGCATACAATTACCACTATAAAATGGCGAGCCGCTCGGCACTCTTCGCTGCCAGAAATCTGCTCATCCCTCAGCTCCACCGATAAAGCGATTCGGATCGGTTCCTGCTTGCGAAAGTGTCGTGCCCGTTTAGTATCGTGCGGCGACCGCTGACTACACTAATACTAATGACGGAGCGTATCTGCCGCTGACAATGTCAGCCTGGCATTGCGTATAAGAACACGGCGTTGACATACAGCAGCGTTGAATGACTGTGAACACGTTGCTCGCCATATTCGCGCCGTACTGGCGGGTGCTGCTGCAGCCATGTCGATACACAGCAACGATGGGTTACTGTAGAAGATATAGCTTAGAACTGACAGAACTCGTGGTGTATTGAATTGATAGCGTACCAACGCCACACTCATCGACAATAGATTACTGACACAACACAACTACTAGGCCTGTGGATCCACAGGAGAACAAATGCCACTTGCTGGATGCATGCACGTCATGGCGTATAGCACACCCACCCACACAGAGCTGGCCATACCGATCCGACGGTAACTACTCCCGGGCCCGCTCCTTACTCCGAGCGAAGCTGACGGTACGCCTTCTGAGACGTAGCGCCCGCGCCACCAGTTGCACTGTTCGGGGCGCTGCGCGGACCAGCGTTCGCGTTCGCAGTCGCAGTGGCCGTCGCAGTCGCGCCACCGCTCGTCTGGACGGCCACCGCGGCCGGCGCCGACGTTGGCATTCGCGTTGGCGTTTGCCGGAGCACCGGCATTTGCGTTCGAGACAGCATTGCCGGCGTATGCGTTGGCGTTGGCTGGCGCACCGACATTCACATTCGCGTTGGAGACGGCATTGGCAGGCGCCGAGTTGTATCCAACTGAGGGACCACCGGCGCCAACAGCAGGCACGCCGACACCGACATTGGCACCGACGCCAGCCACGCCCGGCACACCGACACCGACATTGGCACCGACGCCGGGAGCATACAAACCGGTGCCGTACAAGCCGGTGCCGTACACACCTGGGGCCACGCCGACACCCACGACCCCGGGGACTGGGATCACACCGTGGATGCGGGTGTTGTGCACGTGGTTGTTGTGGATGTAGCCGGGGTGGATGTGGGCAGAGGTCTGGGCCACCTCCTGCTCCGCGCTCACTCCGCTTGACACGGCGGCGGCGGCGGCGGCGATGCACACGGCGAAGATGTTGCTGCTGCTGAACATGGCTGGGGACTGCTTGCTGGAGACTTGAGCTGGGTCTGGAATGACAGGGAGAACGCTGGCTCTGGGAGATCTGCCTCGACTTGCTTGAGATCGAACGCGGATTGAAGAATGAAGTGTGAATGCGCTGGTGGCTGCAGCGCGACGGTCAGCCCCCCCCCTACTAAAACACGGGAGGCACTGGTACAGACAGACACAAGGACCGTCGGTCAACAATGACCATCCCGTCGGGATAGGATCGTGGTAGGGACAGTTGACAACGACAGCACGTGTTTCGCGTTCGGGCATCTGAAAAGCTACTCTCTTTACAACTGCTTGTATTAATAAAACGGGGGCACAGTAGCTTGCTTGCCAACGGGTTGCCCTAGCACGCCAACGGGTTGGTTACCCTAGGCTTTCTTGTCGGGCCGGCTATGTAGATGCCGACTTCAACATCGAGCATACAATTACCACTATAAAATGGCGAGCCGCTCGGCACTCTTCGCTGCCAGAAATCTGCTCATCCCTCAGCTCCACCGATGAAGCGATTCGGATCGGTTCCTGCTTGCGAAAGTGTCGTGCCCGTTTAGTATCGTGCGGCGACCGCTGACTACACTAATACTAATGACGGAGCGTATCTGCCGCTGACAATGTCAGCCTGGCATTGCGTATAAGAACACGGCGTTGACATACAGCAGCGTTGAATGACTGTGAACACGTTGCTCGCCATATTCGCGCCGTACTGGCGGGTGCTGCTGCAGCCATGTCGATACACAGCAACGATGGGTTACTGTAGAAGATATAGCTTAGAACTGACAGAACTCGTGGTGTATTGAATTGATAGCGTACCAACGCCACACTCATCGACAATAGATTACTGACACAACACAACTACTAGGCCTGTGGATCCACAGGAGAACAAATGCCACTTGCTGGATGCATGCACGTCATGGCGTATAGCACACCCACCCACACAGAGCTGGCCATACCGATCCGACGGTAACTACTCCCGGGCCCGCTCCTTACTCCGAGCGAAGCTGACGGTACGCCTTCTGAGACGTAGCGCCCGCGCCACCAGTTGCACTGTTCGGGGCGCTGCGCGGACCAGCGTTCGCGTTCGCAGTCGCAGTGGCCGTCGCAGTCGCGCCACCGCTCGTCTGGACGGGGCCATCGTTGCCACCGCGGCCGGCGCCGACGTTGGCATTCGCGTTGGCGTTTGCCGGAGCACCGGCATTTGCGTTCGAGACAGCATTGCCGGCGTATGCGTTGGCGTTGGCTGGCGCACCGACATTCACATTCGCGTTGGAGACGGCATTCGCAGGCGCCGAGTTGTATCCAACTGAGGGACCACCGGCGCCAACAGCAGGCACGCCGACACCGACATTGGCACCGACGCCAGCCACGCCCGGCACACCGACACCGACATTGGCACCGACGCCGGGAGCATACAAACCGGTGCCGTACAAGCCGGTGCCGTACACACCTGGGGCCACGCCGACACCCACGACCCCGGGGACTGGGATCACACCGTGGATGCGGGTGTTGTGCACGTGGTTGTTGTGGATGTAGCCGGGGTGGATGTGGGCAGAGGTCTGGGCCACCTCCTGCTCCGCGCTCACTCCGCTTGACACGGCGGCGGCGGCGGCGGCGATGCACACGGCGAAGATGTTGCTGCTGCTGAACATGGCTGGGGACTGCTTGCTGGAGACTTGAGCTGGGTCTGGAATGACAGGGAGAACGCTGGCTCTGGGAGATCTGCCTCGACTTGCTTGAGATCGAACGCGGATTGAAGAATGAAGTGTGAATGCGCTGGTGGCTGCAGCGCGACGGTCAGCCCCCCCCCCCTACTAAAACACGGGAGGCACTGGTACAGACAGACACAAGGACCGTCGGTCAACAATGACCATCCCGTCGGGATAGGATCGTGGTAGGGACAGTTGACAACGACAGCACGTGTTTCGCGTTCGGGCATCTGAAAAGCTACTCTCTTTACAACTGCTTGTATTAATAAAACGGGGGCACAGTAGCTTGCTTGCCAACGGGTTGCCCTAGCACGCCAACGGGTTGGTTACCCTAGGCTTTCTTGTCGGGCCGGCTATGTAGATGCCGACTTCAACATCGAGCATACAATTACCACTATAAAATGGCGAGCCGCTCGGCACTCTTCGCTGCCAGAAATCTGCTCATCCCTCAGCTCCACCGATGAAGCGATTCGGATCGGTTCCTGCTTGCGAAAGTGTCGTGCCCGTTTAGTATCGTGCGGCGACCGCTGACTACACTAATACTAATGACGGAGCGTATCTGCCGCTGACAATGTCAGCCTGGCATTGCGTATAAGAACATGGCGTTGACATACAGCAGCGTTGAGTGACTGTGAACACGTTGCTCGCCATATTCGCGCCGTACTGGCGGGTGCTGCTGCAGCCATGTCGATACACAGCAACGATGGGTTACTGTAGAAGATATAGCTTAGAACTGACAGAACTCGTGGTGTATTGAATTGATAGCGTACCAACGCCACACTCATCGACAATAGATTACTGACACAACACAACTACTAGGCCTGTGGATCCACAGGAGAACAAATGCCACTTGCTGGATGCATGCACGTCATGGCGTATAGCACACCCACCCACACAGAGCTGGCCATACCGATCCGACGGTAACTACTCCCGGGCCCGCTCCTTACTCCGAGCGAAGCTGACGGTACGCCTTCTGAGACGTAGCGCCCGCGCCACCAGTTGCACTGTTCGGGGCGCTGCGCGGACCAGCGTTCGCGTTCGCAGTCGCAGTGGCCGTCGCAGTCGCGCCACCGCTCGTCTGGACGGGGCCATCGTTGCCACCGCGGCCGGCGCCGACGTTGGCATTCGCGTTGGCGTTTGCCGGAGCACCGGCATTTGCGTTCGAGACAGCATTGCCGGCGTATGCGTTGGCGTTGGCTGGCGCACCGACATTCACATTCGCGTTGGAGACGGCATTCGCAGGCGCCGAGTTGTATCCAACTGAGGGACCACCGGCGCCAACAGCAGGCACGCCGACACCGACATTGGCACCGACGCCAGCCACGCCCGGCACACCGACACCGACATTGGCACCGACGCCGGGAGCATACAAACCGGTGCCGTACAAGCCGGTGCCGTACACACCTGGGGCCACGCCGACACCCACGACCCCGGGGACTGGGATCACACCGTGGATGCGGGTGTTGTGCACGTGGTTGTTGTGGATGTAGCCGGGGTGGATGTGGGCAGAGGTCTGGGCCACCTCCTGCTCCGCGCTCACTCCGCTTGACACGGCGGCGGCGGCGGCGGCGATGCACACGGCGAAGATGTTGCTGCTGCTGAACATGGCTGGGGACTGCTTGCTGGAGACTTGAGCTGGGTCTGGAATGACAGGGAGAACGCTGGCTCTGGGAGATCTGCCTCGACTTGCTTGAGATCGAACGCGGATTGAAGAATGAAGTGTGAATGCGCTGGTGGCTGCAGCGCGACGGTCAGCCCCCCCCCCCCCTACTAAAACACGGGAGGCACTGGTACAGACAGACACAAGGACCGTCGGTCAACAATGACCATCCCGTCGGGATAGGATCGTGGTAGGGACAGTTGACAACGACAGCACGTGTTTCGCGTTCGGGCATCTGAAAAGCTACTCTCTTTACAACTGCTTGTATTAATAAAACGGGGGCACAGTAGCTTGCTTGCCAACGGGTTGCCCTAGCACGCCAACGGGTTGGTTACCCTAGGCTTTCTTGTCGGGCCGGCTATGTAGATGCCGACTTCAACATCGAGCATACAATTACCACTATAAAATGGCGAGCCGCTCGGCACTCTTCGCTGCCAGAAATCTGCTCATCCCTCAGCTCCACCGATGAAGCGATTCGGATCGGTTCCTGCTTGCGAAAGTGTCGTGCCCGTTTAGTATCGTGCGGCGACCGCTGACTACACTAATACTAATGACGGAGCGAATGTGAATGTCGGTGCGCCAGCCAACGCCAACGCATACGCCGGCAGTGCTGTCTCGAACGCAAATGCCGGTGCTCCGGCAAACGCCAACGCGAATGCCAACGTCGGCGCCGGCCGCGGTGGCAACGATGGCCCCGTCCAGACGAGCGGTGGCGCGACTGCGACGGCCACTGCGACTGCGAACGCGAACGCTGGTCCGCGCAGCGCCCCGAACAGTGCAACTGGTGGCGCGGGCGCTACGTCTCAGAAGGCGTACCGTCAGCTTCGCTCGGAGTAAGGAGCGGGCCCGGGAGTAGTTACCGTCGGATCGGTATGGCCAGCTCTGTGTGGGTGGGTGTGCTATACGCCATGACGTGCATGCATCCAGCAAGTGGCATTTGTTCTCCTGTGGATCCACAGGCCTAGTAGTTGTGTTGTGTCAGTAATCTATTGTCGATGAGTGTGGCGTTGGTACGCTATCAATTCAATACACCACGAGTTCTGTCAGTTCTAAGCTATATCTTCTACAGTAACCCATCGTTGCTGTGTATCGACATGGCTGCAGCAGCACCCGCCAGTACGGCGCGAATATGGCGAGCAACGTGTTCACAGTCACTCAACGCTGCTGTATGTCAACGCCATGTTCTTATACGCAATGCCAGGCTGACATTGTCAGCGGCAGATACGCTCCGTCATTAGTATTAGTGTAGTCAGCGGTCGCCGCACGATACTAAACGGGCACGCCACTTTCGCAAGCAGGAACCGATCCGAATCGCTTTATCGGTGGAGCTGAGGGATGAGCAGATTTCTGGCAGCGAAGAGTGCCGAGCGGCTCGCCATTTTATAGTGGTAATTGTATGCTCGATGTTGAAGTCGGCATCTACATAGCCGGCCCGACAAGAAAGCCTAGGGTAACCAACCCGTTGGCGTGCTAGGGCAACCCGTTGGCAAGCAAGCTACTGTGCCCCCGTTTTATTAATACAAGCAGTTGTAAAGAGAGTAGCTTTTCAGATGCCCGAACGCGAAACACGTGCTGTCGTTGTCAACTGTCCCTACCACGATCCTATCCCGACGGGATGGTCATTGTTGACCGACGGTCCTTGTGTCTGTCTGTACCAGTGCCTCCCGTGTTTTAGTAGGGGGGGGGGCTGACCGTCGCGCTGCAGCCACCAGCGCATTCACACTTCATTCTTCAATCCGCGTTCGATCTCAAGCAAGTCGAGGCAGATCTCCCAGAGCCAGCGTTCTCCCTGTCATTCCAGACCCAGCTCAAGTCTCCAGCAAGCAGTCCCCAGCCATGTTCAGCAGCAGCAACATCTTCGCCGTGTGCATCGCCGCCGCCGCCGCCGCCGTGTCAAGCGGAGTGAGCGCGGAGCAGGAGGTGGCCCAGACCTCTGCCCACATCCACCCCGGCTACATCCACAACAACCACGTGCACAACACCCGCATCCACGGTGTGATCCCAGTCCCCGGGGTCGTGGGTGTCGGCGTGGCCCCAGGTGTGTACGGCACCGGCTTGTACGGCACCGGTTTGTATGCTCCCGGCGTCGGTGCCAATGTCGGTGTCGGTGTGCCGGGCGTGGCTGGCGTCGGTGCCAATGTCGGTGTCGGCGTGCCTGCTGTTGGCGCCGGTGGTCCCTCAGTTGGATACAACTCGGCGCCTGCGAATGCCGTCTCCAACGCGAATGTGAATGTCGGTGCGCCAGCCAACGCCAACGCATACGCCGGCAATGCTGTCTCGAACGCAAATGCCGGTGCTCCGGCAAACGCCAACGCGAATGCCAACGTCGGCGCCGGCCGCGGTGGCAACGATGGCCCCGTCCAGACGAGCGGTGGCGCGACTGCGACGGCCACTGCGACTGCGAACGCGAACGCTGGTCCGCGCAGCGCCCCGAACAGTGCAACTGGTGGCGCGGGCGCTACGTCTCAGAAGGCGTACCGTCAGCTTCGCTCGGAGTAAGGAGCGGGCCCGGGAGTAGTTACCGTCGGATCGGTATGGCCAGCTCTGTGTGGGTGGGTGTGCTATACGCCATGACGTGCATGCATCCAGCAAGTGGCATTTGTTCTCCTGTGGATCCACAGGCCTAGTAGTTGTGTTGTGTCAGTAATATATTGTCGATGAGTTTCGCTTTGCCAATACCGGTAACCCACGAGTGTTGTACGTTCTCTACGTTCGTACAGTAGTTGTATGCAACACGACACGTTTCTCTTGGCACATCTGCAGCAATGGCTACAGAAACAGCGACGAGACCGTTGCGGATATGGCAAGCAACACGTCCACAGTCATTTTCATGAGCGCTGTAGGTATTATACAGCATACAGACACCGTGTTTGTATGAGGAATAGCAGCGACAGATACGCTGCGTCAATAACGTAGTCAAGTCCGCGGTCGCCGCGCGATATGGTACTGTACGGCCACCGCACTTTCGCAATGAAACGATCCGTATCGCTTTTGTTTTCGGTGGAGCTGGACGTTGAGCAGATCTCTGCCAGGTCAGGGACGAGAGGTCATTTTGTCAGAGCCACGCAGGCTATGAAGAACATGTTGTACGGCTTGTCGTCCCACTCCCACTTGTGGGAACAAACACGCCACAGAGTCTTTAATCTCCCAAAGAAGTTTTCAACAGTCCGTTGTGGGCAATGTTGTTGTCGTTTTGCAGCTCGTCCAGCATTAGAGGCTATCCCAACGGACGCGGGCGTCGTTATTTTCTTCCTCTTGTATGCGCTGGGTGCAGTTTCTGGAGCGTGCAATCTCGATCGGAGTAGTGCAGAGCCAATTTGGAAGTGACAAAGTGTATTTGGAATAGGCTTGTGACTTCGTAGAATACAGGTCGAGGCCGGACGGTGGTCAACAACTAACAAATGAAACTAAAATCTGGCATTTACTATGCGACATCGTATGTATCTAACAGCCGGGCAGATGCGCAGTATTATTTTATTGCACAAGTGCATACATGTGTTGCACTAGGGTACGCACGCAGTTCCTCAGTAACAGTGCCTTAGGTCTATTGGTATTTGTATGCTCGATGTTGAAGTTGGCATCTACATAGTTTTTTGTGTCGGTTGAGCTCAATGGCTGGCAGATTTCTGTCAGTGAAGACTCTTCCCTGAAGAGTGGCTATACGGGTCAAATGCAGCGGATATATAGAGAGCTTCTGTACGCAGCAACATCAGCGAGTACGATGTAGTGTTCTGACCATTTTATACATTTTGAGCTTTTTTAACAACCGGACTCTGCCTTAAGTACACCACTCAAGTGTGTTGTGGTTGCACTTCGCTGTCTACTCGACTGGGTCCCTGCTACGAGCCTCACGGCCTGCAGATGCGTGGCGCGTGCCTCTAGGGGGCTGAAGTTGAAGTGTAGCGAATGCTGCGACCTGATGGGCGGATCATCTGGGGTCGCGTGGATATGATTGGGCGAGACAGTTGAAGTCAGATCAACAGCTGTGATTAGCATGGATAATCATATGCATTGACGTGCCCGTCCCAATCAGGTGTGACCGTCCCAACTGTGTTTGAGTATGGACCGTGCCCGTCCCAATCGAGTGTGCCCGTCCCGGGACACTGTGATTGGCTGACGGCCCGTGCCCGTCCCACTCAAGTGTGACCGCTGCACATGCATATAGTTAAATGAAGCCAAACGAGGGAGACGCTAGGAGAGCTACAGGAGTAGGAAGGAACAAGCAGAACAAAGACAACTAACTCAAATAAACTCACTTTCGGATTTCCTTCCTTCTGCACACTCGACTACAAGCCTCATTCGTCACTCTCAATTAGTTATGAGTCCAAGCTACGCGGACACCGTCAAGCTCGTGGAAGACAATTACTTCCACTGGGAGTTCAACATGCGGATGAAGCTTTCTCGCAATGGACTGCTGCCCCACATCAGCAAGGCGGAGTTCGACCCGGTGAGCTACCGCACCACGGACGCATGGAAGACCGACGATCTGAAGGCCCTTGGCGTGATCGCTGGCGACGTCAGCCTCACGTTCCAAGGCTACATCCGTGGTGCAATGACTGCGATGGACGCATGCACCATGCTCCAGGAGCAGTTCAACCGGAACACGATCAAGAACCGACTCCTCGTCACCAAGAAGCTGCACAACTTCAAGATGGAGCCCGGTACGCGGTTCGCAACGCATGTGGACCGATTCAAGGAGATCGTGCTCAAGATGGAGACGATTGGTGAGCCTCTGTACGAGAGTCGTCAGCTCGTGCTCCTGCTCGGCAGTTTGACGGACGAGTACCGGATGATCAGC
The DNA here is from genome assembly GCF_000149755.1 of Phytophthora sojae. NCBI lineage: Eukaryota > Oomycota > Peronosporomycetes > Peronosporales > Peronosporaceae > Phytophthora > Phytophthora sojae. The sequence continues at coordinate 2,268,956 of NW_009258117.1, forward strand.
ACCGTGCTCGAGCACACGTGGACAAGTGGCTCAAGAGCAAGCGTCCGACTACGCGTTCACGGCAACGGGTGCGATGGAGAAGACGGAGTGGCTCGTGGACTCCGGTGCTAGCTCGCACATGACCAGCGTCCGGGACAAGTTCGTGTCCATGAAGGAGCTGAAGACGCCGGTCCGCATCACTATCGCGGACGGCACGAAGATCGACGCGGTACCGTCGGTTTGAAGCTGACGGACGGAACGTCTGTCACGCTGTCGGATGTGTTGTACATCCCGGAAGTTAATGGAAGCCTCATCTCGGTTGCGAAGCTGGCCGAGAAGGACTTCGTCGCGCAGTTTAGCAAGGACAAGTGTGTCCTTCGCTATGGCGATGCTACCGTCATGGAGGCCGAGCGCTGTGGAAACGTCTACAAGTTGAAGACAGTGGGGGACGAGATGTGTCGTGCGGCGACTGCATCTCGTAAGGAGCCATGGGCTGTTGTGCACGCCCGTCTCGGCCACATCCCCTTCAAGCGCTATGAACAGCTGCTGACCATGGCAGAAGGGGTGCCTCACGTTACGGATGGCGCCATTAGTGACAACGTCTGCGCAGGCTGCTGCATGGGCAAGATGAGAGCCGACGACTATCCCCGACACCCGGAGAAGCTGGTCAAGAGTGCAGGCGTACAGGATTTGGTGCACACGGACGTGATGGGTCCGATGCAGACCAAGCCCCCCGGTGGCTGCAGGTACGCTGTGACCTTCATTGACGACTACTCACGCCACGTGACGGTCTACTTCATGAAGGCCAAATCGGAGGTGCTGTCCAAGTTGAAGATCTACAAGGCAGCAATGGAGAATGCGACAGGCAAGCCGATCAAGCGCCTGCGTTCGGACAACGGCGGCGAGTACACAGGCAAGCAATTCAGGGCCTACCTCGACCGCAGCGGCATCAAGCACGAGAAGACGGTGCCGTACACGCCTCAGCAGAATGGTCTGGCTGAGCGCATGAACCGCAGTCTGGTGGAGATGGCGTGCTGCATGCTCTACCACGAAGTCATCGAAAAGAAGTGGTGGGCCGAGTCGGTCAACACGGTGGCGTGGATCATCAACCGAATCCCCAATTCGGTGAACGTGAAGACGCCCCATGAAATCGTTTACGGGACCAAGCCGCAGCTCAAGAACATGAAGGTGTTTGGTGCACTTGGCTACGCACATATTTCCGACGAGAAGCACCGCAAGCTGGATGCTAAGGCCTTCAAGTGTCGTTTCGTGCACTACGAGGATGGTGTCAAGGGATACCGAGTTCTCAACGTGGCGACAGGCAAGGTGCAAATCGTGCGCACTGTCAAGTTCATGGAGACGACGAGTCTGCAACACGTGGTGCCCAAGTCGGAGCTGGACGACGACGAGGTCACGGATACGGAGCCTAGCCACGGTGGATTGCAACCGGAGGAGTTGAAGCAACTCGTGCCAACCGTCGCTGAAGCTGGTGACGTGATCCCACTTTAATGTGACGCGGATGTAAACGATGCGATTGTGCCATACGGTTCGACCCCTCCTATGATTACCCGGTCGCGAGCTCGCCACATTGACGAGACAACGGATCGTGAAGAGGCAGGAGCCCGCAACAAGCAAGTCGTGGCGCCGTCGACAACCGGCACGAAGCGACAGTAGATGAGCCAAGGCAGAGCCCAGGTGCGCGAAGACCAGCTCGCCATTGAAGGTGGCCAAGCGATGGCTGCAACGCAGGAGGTCCCACGGACGTATGAAGAAGCCATGGCAAGTGCGGACCAAGTGGAATGGAAGCGAGCGATGCAGAGCGAGTTGAAGTCTCTTGTCGCCAACAAGACGTGGAAGCTGGTACCGAGACCAGCACACCAGCGGCCGATCGGCTGCCGTTGGGTATTCGCGTTGAAGCGCAACGAGAAAGGGCAAGTCATTCGGCACAAGGCCCGTATCGTGGCCAAGGGGTATTCGCAACGACACGGCGTGGACTACGAAGAGACGTAAGCGCCGGTGGCTTGCCTGAACTCGACCCGTGCCAAGTTGGCGAAGTGCGCCGCGGATGGATTCGAGATTGAGCAGTGTGACGTCGACACTGCGTTCCTGTACGGCAAACTGGAGGAGGAGCTCTACATGGAGCTGCCTCAAGGGCTCCGAGACCTGTTGTCACTGGCTGAAGCGGAAGGTGAAGACGACGTCGTGTGCATGCTGCTGCAGAGTTTGTATGGACTCAAGCAGGCATCGCGTGTTTTGGAACGAGCCGTATCGTGTTTCCGAAGTGTTATCTATCTCCCACTCGTACTCTGTAGCCTACGTGTAGCCTGTAGCCTAAGTGTACATGTGCGGTTTAACGGAGATTGCGTAGCGCACGGAGCACACGGCGCTGAGTCGCCGGACTCTTGGGTCCGTCGTCAGCACCATCCACGTCGCCCGCTGAAGCCGGGGTCTCCATCTCAACATCTGCATCCTTGTCCGCTTCCTCGCGTTCATCCTCGTTCGCATCTTCCTCTTCATCCGGCGAGGATTCTTCGATCGTTCGGTTAACGCGCTCCTGGCGGTCCTCAATTGGAGGGGGGGGGGGGGGGCGAGCTCGCAGAAGCTCTTCAATTGACGCCATCCGCCCTTCCAGCCCCTGCAACCTCTCGTCCACCGCTTGCAGACGCGCCAGTATGGTACGCAGCTGCGCAACAAGATAGACGTTCGCACCTTCATCTTGTCCTTCAGGAAGTAGGCTTGCGTCGTCGAGCGCACGCTCGTAGCGGTTACGGTGGCTTACGTCGTAGCTCTCCCCCTCCTTCAGGTGCCGGGCGAAGTGCTGCTTGAACTTGGACGTTGTCAGCGTCTTGTTGCACTGAGGGAATGTGCAAATAACCCCTTTGCGTTTGTTCGTCATGGTTGTTTAGCTTGGGGGGGGGGGGCTTGGCTTGGGATCTCTAATGATCGCAGCCACAGAGCCGGCTCTCCTGCTGCGATGTGTATCTTTTACAGCACAGTGTACCCTAAAGTGTAACTTTCGTGTAACCTATATTCCATGGGGTACACCGTAACCATAATGCGCCCTGTATCCCAACCGTATCCTGTAACCCCAATGTACCCTATTAATACCGGTACTACCAGTAATTTACCAGTTCTATCTCAACGATTGGTGCTGTTCAGTCGTCGTTTCGAGGCCAATGGAGCAAGACGATGAGGAAGACTTCGCCCGTGGTCGCGAATACTGCGACAAGAAGGCCTTCAAGCTAGCTGTGATGTCCTATGTGGTTCTGGTACGTTTCATGTTTACTTTCACAGTGTCAGCATGCTCTGTAGCTAACATAATGATCGCAGGGAAAGCGGGGCTGATACTTTCCTGACAACAACTCTGTCAAAATCACTGCCCGCTGCAAGATTAAGGGCTGTCCGTTTGCTGTACGCGGGCGTCTGACGGATGAAGGGTGTGTCCGTGTTACGTCTTCACATTTAGACCACTCGTGTCAGCCCTTGCAGCACAAGACGCCGCCGGCACTCATTGCGAAGGCTGTGGCCGCTACGGAGCTGCGGAACAGGAGCTCGGTTAAGGCCGTGAGAGTGCTAGGGTGTGGTTTGGTGCTGATGTCCCGTACAAGCAAGCGTATGATGCCCTGCAGCTGGAGACGCAGTCTGTGGATATGCGTGGTGCAAGTTATCGGCTCCTGAAGCCCTGGCTCGATGCGATGACTACAGCCAATCCTGACAGTGTCGTGGATCTCGTCTCTTCAAGCGACGATCACGTTCTAGCATAGTGAACCCTAGTCATATGCATAATCAGTGGCTCTGAAGCCATGTACTGATTCTACTACTGATTTAGGTTAGACAGTGCGTACCCACTTCGTAACCCTTCGAGTAACTCTCGTGTAACCCCGTTACACGCTGTACATATCCAGTCAAACCGAAGAAACTGTGGAGCGACTCTTGGGTTCGTGGTACAGGCCAATCGCGGATAGTCTGCACCTTGTCCGGATCAATGCGAACTCCATTCCGACCGATAAAATCACCCAGACACGGGATCTCTTCAGCACAGAAAACACATTTGGAGAGCTTCACGTACAACTTGTTCTTCTTCAAAATCTCCAACACGTCACGAAGGGCTCGGAGGTGCTCGTTGATGTCTTTCGACTTCGTGAACACGTAGATATCATCGTAGAATGAACGTGTGTGTGGCCGACCCTTGAACAATGAAGAAGTCAATCGATGCCTCCGGCAACGGGTCAGCAGACATACCAGCAATGAGAGTTCTCAACTCTTGGGCATAGTCCATCAACTCCTTCTTGCTCTGCCTGGTCGCCAGGAAGCGTGAGCGCACGCGATACGCCTCGTTAGGTGGAGCAAACACTCGGGACAATTGCTGTTTCAGCTGGTCCCACGTCGGGAAGGCCACCTCGACCGACGTCCCGGACGTTAGTGCCCACTCTCTCGCTCGCCCACCGAGCTTCGAGATAGCTAGTGCCACGCGCTGCGACTCCGTCCGGAGTAGAGCTGAGCTCATAGCCATCTCAACTTCACGGGTCCAAAGCATCAAGCTTTCACCCTCCTTGCCTTCGAAGGTCTTCACGCTCAACATGAGCGGCTTGGGTCTTGTTCCCGCGTCAGATGACGAAGCGGGCGCTTGGGGCGCCGCGGCCGTTGCCATCCTCTGCTGGAGGTGCTCTAGCAGAGCATTCTCGTAGCTTGAAAACGCCTCGAGACGCGCGTTCACCGCGTCGGGGCCTTGCTGCGCAAGTTGCGTCACGCCCTCCGGGCCCAGCAAGGACATAAGCTTTTTAAGCGCATCCTGCTGGTTCGGGGGCAAGTGAGCGAACTGCTCCATTCTCCACAGAGGGTCAGTCTATACAGACTCAGGTGTCGGATTAACTACAAGTGCTACCAAGTGCAGCGGGGCTGCCGTAGCTTTGCATCAGAGGAAGCTTAACAGACTCACAGAGTCTCAGCTTAAGATAGCCCGTTCTAATACCAGAACGTACGAGTCCGTACACCTTACGGACTTCAAGAGTCAACCCTTAACTCTTAGCTGTGTGAATCTCAAACTGAATGTATTTCCCTTTATTGCGGCAAAGCCGCCTACGGTGTAAATGTATCCGGTTCACTATCTAGCATAGTGAACCCTAGTCATATGCATAATCAGTGGCTCTGAAGCCATGTACTGATTCTACTACTGATTTAGGTTAGACAGTGCGTACCCACTTCGTAACCCTTCGAGTAACTCTCGTGTAACCCCGTTACACGCTGTACATATCCAGTCAAACCGAAGAAACTGTGGAGCGACTCTTGGGTTCGTGGTACAGGCCAATCGCGGATAGTCTGCACCTTGTCCGGATCAATGCGAACTCCATTCCGACCGATAAAATCACCCAGACACGGGATCTCTTCAGCACAGAAAACACATTTGGAGAGCTTCACGTACAACTTGTTCTTCTTCAAAATCTCCAACACGTCACGAAGGGCTCGGAGGTGCTCGTTGATGTCTTTCGACTTCGTGAACACGTAGATATCATCGTAGAATGAACGTGTGTGTGGCCGACCCTTGAACAATGAAGAAGTCAATCGATGCCTCCGGCAACGGGTCAGCAGACATACCAGCAATGAGAGTTCTCAACTCTTGGGCATAGTCCATCAACTCCTTCTTGCTCTGCCTGGTCGCCAGGAAGCGTGAGCGCACGCGATACGCCTCGTTAGGCGGAGCAAACACTCGGGACAATTGCTGTTTCAGCTGGTCCCACGTCGGGAAGGCCACCTCGACCGACGTCCCGGACGTTAGTGCCCACTCTCTCGCTCGCCCACCGAGCTTCGAGATAGCTAGTGCCACGCGCTGCGACTCCGTCCGGAGTAGAGCTGAGCTCATAGCCATCTCAACTTCACGGGTCCAAAGCATCAAGCTTTCACCCTCCTTGCCTTCGAAGGTCTTCACGCTCAACATGAGCGGCTTGGGTCTTGTTCCCGCGTCAGATGACGAAGCGGGCGCTTGGGGCGCCGCGGCCGTTGCCATCCTCTGCTGGAGGTGCTCTAGCAGAGCATTCTCGTAGCTTGAAAACGCCTCGAGACGCGCGTTCACCGCGTCGGGGCCTTGCTGCGCAAGTTGCGTCACGCCCTCCGGGCCCAGCAAGGACATAAGCTTTTTAAGCGCATCCTGCTGGTTCGGGGGCAAGTGAGCGAACTGCTCCATTCTCCACAGAGGGTCAGTCTATACAGACTCAGGTGTCGGATTAACTACAAGTGCTACCAAGTGCAGCGGGGCTGCCGTAGCTTTGCATCAGAGGAAGCTTAACAGACTCACAGAGTCTCAGCTTAAGATAGCCCGTTCTAATACCAGAACGTACGAGTCCGTACACCTTACGGACTCCAAGAGTCAACCCTTAACTCTTAGCTGTGTGAATCTCAAACTGAATGTATTTCCCTTTATTGCGGCAAAGCCGCCTACGGTGTAAATGTATCCGGTTCACTATCTAGCATAGTGAACCCTAGTCATATGCATAATCAGTGGCTCTGAAGCCATATACTGATTCTACTACTGATTTAGGTTAGACAGTGCGTACCCACTTCGTAACCCTTCGGGTAACTCTCGTGTAACCCCGTTACACGCTGTACATATCCAGTCAAACCGAAGAAACTGTGGAGCGACTCTTGGGTTCGTGGTACAGGCCAATCGCGGATAGTCTGCACCTTGTCCGGATCAATGCGAACTCCATTCCGACCGATAAAATCACCCAGACACGGGATCTCTTCAGCACAGAAAACACATTTGGAGAGCTTCACGTACAACTTGTTCTTCTTCAAAATCTCCAACACGTCACGAAGGGCTCGGAGGTGCTCGTTGATGTCTTTCGACTTCGTGAACACGTAGATATCATCGTAGAATGAACGTGTGTGTGGCCGACCCTTGAACAATGAAGAAGTCAATCGATGCCTCCGGCAACGGGTCAGCAGACATACCAGCAATAAGAGTTCTCAACTCTTGGGCATAGTCCATCAACTCCTTCTTGCTCTGCCTGGTCGCCAGGAAGCGTGAGCGCACGCGATACGCCTCGTTAGGTGGAGCAAACACTCGGGACAATTGCTGTTTCAGCTGGTCCCACGTCGGGAAGGCCACCTCGACCGACGTCCCGGACGTTAGTGCCCACTCTCTCGCTCGCCCACCGAGCTTCGAGATAGCTAGTGCCACGCGCTGCGACTCCGTCCGGAGTAGAGCTGAGCTCATAGCCATCTCAACTTCACGGGTCCAAAGCATCAAGCTTTCACCCTCCTTGCCTTCGAAGGTCTTCACGCTCAACATGATCGGCTTGGGTCTTGTTCCCGCGTCAGATGACGAAGCGGGCGCATGGGGCGCCGCGGCCGTTGCCATCCTCTGCTGGAGGTGCTCTAGCAGAGCATTCTCGTAGCTTGAAAACGCCTCGAGACGCGCGTTCACCGCGTCGGGGCCTTGCTGCGCAAGTTGCGTCACGCCCTCCGGGCCCAGCAAGGACATAAGCTTTTTAAGCGCATCCTGCTGGTTCGGGGGCAAGTGAGCGAACTGCTCCATTCTCCACAGAGGGTCAGTCTATACAGACTCAGGTGTCGGATTGACTACAAGTGCTACCAAGTGCAGCGGGGCTGCCGTAGCTTTGCATCAGAGGAAGCTTAACAGACTCACAGAGTCTCAGCTTAAGATAGCCCGTTCTAATACCAGAACGTACGAGTCCGTACACCTTACGGACTCCAAGAGTCAACCCTTAACTCTTAGCTGTGTGAATCTCAAACTGAATGTATTTCCCTTTATTGCGGCAAAGCCGCCTACGGTGTAAATGTATCCGGTTCACTATCTAGCATAGTGAACCCTAGTCATATGCATAATCAGTGGCTCTGAAGCCATATACTGATGCTACTACTGATTTAGGTTAGACAGTGCGTACCCACTTCGTAACCCTTCGGGTAACTCTCGTGTAACCCCGTTACACGCTGTACATATCCAGTCAAACCGAAGAAACTGTGGAGCGACTCTTGGGTTCGTGGTACAGGCCAATCGCGGATAGTCTGCACCTTGTCCGGATCAATGCGAACTCCATTCCGACCGATAAAATCACCCAGACACGGGATCTCTTCAGCACAGAAAACACATTTGGAGAGCTTCACGTACAACTTGTTCTTCTTCAAAATCTCCAACACGTCACGAAGGGCTCGGAGGTGCTCGTTGATGTCTTTCGACTTCGTGAACACGTAGATATCATTGTAGAATGAACGTGTGTGTGGCCGACCCTTGAACAATGAAGAAGTCAATCGATGCCTCCGGCAACGGGTCAGCAGACATACCAGCAATGAGAGTTCTCAACTCTTGGGCATAGTCCATCAACTCCTTCTTGCTCTGCCTGGTCGCCAGGAAGCGTGAGCGCACGCGATACGCCTCGTTAGGCGGAGCAAACACTCGGGACAATTGCTGTTTCAGCTGGTCCCACGTCGGGAAGGCCACCTCGACCGACGTCCCGGACGTTAGTGCCCACTCTCTCGCTCGCCCACCGAGCTTCGAGATAGCTAGTGCCACGCGCTGCGACTCCGTCCGGAGTAGAGCTGAGCTCATAGCCATCTCAACTTCACGGGTCCAAAGCATCAAGCTTTCACCCTCCTTGCCTTCGAAGGTCTTCACGCTCAACATGATCGGCTTGGGTCTTGTTCCCGCGTCAGATGACGAAGCGGGCGCATGGGGCGCCGCGGCCGTTGCCATCCTCTGCTGGAGGTGCTCTAGCAGAGCATTCTCGTAGCTTGAAAACGCCTCGAGACGCGCGTTCACCGCGTCGGGGCCTTGCTGCGCAAGTTGCGTCACGCCCTCCGGGCCCAGCAAGGACATAAGCTTTTTAAGCGCATCCTGCTGGTTCGGGGGCAAGTGAGCGAACTGCTCCATTCTCCACAGAGGGTCAGTCTATACAGACTCAGGTGTCGGATTAACTACAAGTGCTACCAAGTGCAGCGGGGCTGCCGTAGCTTTGCATCAGAGGAAGCTTAACAGACTCACAGAGTCTCAGCTTAAGATAGCCCGTTCTAATACCAGAACGTACGAGTCCGTACACCTTACGGACTCCAAGGGTCAACCCTTAACTCTTAGCTGTGTGAATCTCAAACTGAATGTATTTCCCTTTATTGCGGCAAAGCCGCCTACGGTGTAAATGTATCCGGTTCACTATCTAGCATAGTGAACCCTAGTCATATGCATAATCAGTGGCTCTGAAGCCATATACTGATTCTACTACTGATTTAGGTTAGACAGTGCGTACCCACTTCGTAACCCTTCGGGTAACTCTCGTGTAACCCCGTTACACGCTGTACATATCCAGTCAAACCGAAGAAACTGTGGAGCGACTCTTGGGTTCGTGGTACAGGCCAATCGCGGATAGTCTGCACCTTGTCCGGATCAATGCGAACTCCATTCCGACCGATAAAATCACCCAGACACGGGATCTCTTCAGCACAGAAAACACATTTGGAGAGCTTCACGTACAACTTGTTCTTCTTCAAAATCTCCAACACGTCACGAAGGGCTCGGAGGTGCTCGTTGATGTCTTTCGACTTCGTGAACACGTAGATATCATCGTAGAATGAACGTGTGTGTGGCTGTGTGAGGCAACAAGCCTGGGCAGTTCAAGCGCGACTGCAACAAGTTGAAGAGCGAGTAGGGAAACGACCAGCCACGCCAGTAGGAGAGGGACCTGACGTGAAGAGCACTAGCGAGGAAGATTTAACCGTAAACGAAGCTACGTTGCATCTACTTTGCGAAGACCCTCTCGTGTACGACCGCGCACCATTGCTCGCCGTTAATGGCAACATCGAGCAGCGCGAGAAAAAGATTGGCGCCAAGGTTTTGCTGGACTGTGGCGCTACGACGGTCTATGTGTCACGCATGTTTGTGAAGAAGCATGAGCTGAAGACGCATGTGTACACAGACCGAACGATCAAAGTGAAACTGGGAGACAACAACTTTGGGGAAGCAGTCTTGGAGCTAGCGACGATAACTGTTCGCCTCGATGATTCCCCCAACTACCAGTGTGTCGCTGTCGTGCTCGACATTCCGGATGAGTTTGACTGTGTCCTCGGGATGCCATTTTTCGTGGATGTACAGCCAGAGATCGACTGGAAACGTCGATGCTTCAAGAATGGCGTATCAGTTGGAGCCTCGGGAGCAGAAACTTCGACTCACAGCGGGAAGTGCAGTCAGACTATAGGTTCCGGGTTTCACCGAGCTGTGACCAGCGTAAGCTCGTCTACTATAAGCCGTGATTCCTGTCGAGCCGTCGTGCCAGAAACACTGTTGGAAGACGAAGCCGTAGCTACTGAAAGACCAGCTGGTGATACGGAGAACCTCTCGAGGCGAGAGAAGAGGAATGCCAAGGTTGAGGCAATGTTTATTCTTGGAGTAGTCGACTCGGAGGGGTCCAAACGAAGTTCATCACGCGGAAGAAGCTGCGAAAGTTTCTGCGGCTACCTGCGAAGGACCAGCCTGAACACGATTTCATGATTGTGTTGACAAACGACACGAACAAGGAGATTCAGAGTGGCATAAGACGAAGTGACGAACCTGACAATGTTGAAACGGAGAAGGCAAAGCGGTTCCTGCAAACTGATTGGGAGTTGTTCAAGAAAATCCCTGCGTACCCGATCATTCTGGAGTATAAAGCCAGTGTGTTTACACCCAAGTTGCCGGACGAATTGCCGATGGAGCGTGATATTGAGCACCGTTTCGACGTGGAGGACCCCAACATTGCAATGTACCGACAGCAGTGGAGACTCTCGCCCGAGCGGAAGGCCGAGATCGACAAGTGGGTGCGAGACATGATCGCTAAGGGATTGATTCGGCCGAGTATTAGCCCTCATGCAGCTCCGACATTCTGCGTTCGTAAACCTGTGGGATGGCACATCGTACACGACTACTGGTATTTGAACAGCAACACGATCCAACAGAGCGTACCGATGACGCGTAAGGAAGACGTCTACTACCTATCGTGCATGGACCTCATGTCAGCATACTACCAAGTACAGATGAAGATGGATCACGTTCCAAGCGCCCAGTGGATTAAACCAGTATCTGGTGTTACCGATGGGAGTCAGCAACGCACCAGCAACGATGCATCGATTGACGTCTTCATTGTTCAAGGGTCGGCCACACACACGTTCATTCTACGATGATATCTACGTGTTCACGAAGTCGAAAGACATCAACGAGCACCTCCGAGCCCTTCGTGACGTGTTGGAGATTTTGAAGAAGAACAAGTTGTACGTGAAGCTCTCCAAATGTGTTTTCTGTGCTGAAGAGATCCCGTGTCTGGGTGATTTTATCGGTCGGAATGGAGTTCGCATTGATCCGGACAAGGTGCAGACTATCCGCGATTGGCCTGTACCACGAACCCAAGAGTCGCTCCACAGTTTCTTCGGTTTGACTGGATATGTACAGCGTGTAACGGGGTTACACGAGAGTTACCCGAAGGGTTACGAAGTGGGTACGCACTGTCTAACCTAAATCAGTAGTAGAATCAGTATATGGCTTCAGAGCCACTGATTATGCATATGACTAGGGTTCACTATGCTAGATAGTGAACCGGATACATTTACACCGTAGGCGGCTTTGCCGCAATAAAGGGAAATACATTCAGTTTGAGATTCACACAGCTAAGAGTTAAGGGTTGACTCTTGGAGTCCGTAAGGTGTACGGACTCGTACGTTCTGGTATTAGAACGGGCTATCTTAAGCTGATACTCTGTGAGTCTGTTAAGCTTCCTCTGATGCAAAGCTACGGCAGCCCCGCTGCACTTGGTAGCACTTGTAGTCAATCCGACACCTGAGTCTGTATAGACTGACCCTCTGTGGAGAATGGAGCAGTTCGCTCACTTGCCCCCGAACCAGCAGGATGCGCTTAAAAAGCTTATGTCCTTGCTGGGCCCGGAGGGCGTGACGCAACTTGCGCAGCAAGGCCCCGACGCGGTGAACGCGCGTCTCGAGGCGTTTTCAAGCTACGAGAATGCTCTGCTAGCAGAGGATGGCAACGGCCGCGGCGCCCCATGCGCCCGCTTCGTCATCTGACGCGGGAACAAGACCCAAGCCGATCATGTTGAGCGTGAAGACCTTCGAAGGCAAGGAGGGTGAAAGCTTGATGCTTTGGACCCGTGAAGTTGAGATGGCTATGAGCTCAGCTCTACTCCGGACGGAGTCGCAGCGCGTGGCACTAGCTATCTCGAAGCTCGGTGGGCGAGCGAGAGAGTGGGCACTAACGTCCGGGACGTCGGTCGAGGTGGCCTTCCCGACGTGGGACCAGCTGAAACAGCAATTGTCCCGAGTGTTTGCTCCACCTAACGAGGCGTATCGCGTGCGCTCACGCTTCCTGGCGACCAGGCAGAGCAAGAAGGAGTTGATGGACTATGCCCAAGAGTTGAGAACTCTCATTGCTGGTATGTCTGCTGACCCGTTGCCGGAGGCATCGATTGACTTCTTCATTGTTCAAGGGTCGGCCACACACACGTTCATTCTACGATGATATCTACGTGTTCACGAAGTCGAAAGACATCAACGAGCACCTCCGAGCCCTTCGTGACGTGTTGGAGATTTTGAAGAAGAACAAGTTGTACGTGAAGCTCTCCAAATGTGTTTTCTGTGCTGAAGAGATCCCGTGTCTGGGTGATTTTATCGGTCGGAATGGAGTTCGCATTGATCCGGACAAGGTGCAGACTATCCGCGATTGGCCTGTACCACGAACCCAAGAGTCGCTCCACAGTTTCTTCGGTTTGACTGGATATGTACAGCGTGTAACGGGGTTACACGAGAGTTACTCGAAGGGTTACGAAGTGGGTACGCACTGTCTAACCTAAATCAGTAGTAGAATCAGTACATGGCTTCAGAGCCACTGATTATGCATATGACTAGGGTTCACTATGCTAGAACGTGATCGTCGCTTGAAGAGACGAGATCCACGACACTGTCAGGATTGGCTGTAGTCATCGCATCGAGCCAGGGCTTCAGGAGCCGATAACTTGCACCACGCATATCCACAGACTGCGTCTCCAGCTGCAGGGCATCATACGCTTGCTTGTACGGGACATCAGCACCAAACCACACCCTAGCACTCTCACGGCCTTAACCGAGCTCCTGTTCCGCAGCTCCGTAGCGGCCACAGCCTTCGCAATGAGTGCCGGCGGCGTCTTGTGCTGCAAGGGCTGACACGAGTGGTCTAAATGTGAAGACGTAACACGGACACACCCTTCATCCGTCAGACGCCCGCGTACAGCAAACGGACAGCCCTTAATCTTGCAGCGGGCAGTGATTTTGACAGAGTTGTTGTCAGGAAAGTATCAGCCCCGCTTTCCCTGCGATCATTATGTTAGCTACAGAGCATGCTGACACTGTGAAAGTAAACATGAAACGTACCAGAACCACATAGGACATCACAGCTAGCTTGAAGGCCTTCTTGTCGCAGTATTCGCGACCACGGGCGAAGTCTTCCTCATCGTCTTGCTCCATTGGCCTCGAAACGACGACTGAACAGCACCAATCGTTGAGATAGAACTGGTAAATTACTGGTAGTACCGGTATTAATAGGGTACATTGGGGTTACAGGATACGGTTGGGATACAGGGCGCATTATGGTTACGGTGTACCCCATGGAATATAGGTTACACGAAAGTTACACTTTAGGGTACACTGTGCTGTAAAAGATACACATCGCAGCAGGAGAGCCGGCTCTGTGGCTGCGATCATTAGAGATCCCAAGCCAAGCCCCCCCCCCCCAAGCTAAACAACCATGACGAACAAACGCAAAGGGGTTATTTGCACATTCCCTCAGTGCAACAAGACGCTGACAACGTCCAAGTTCAAGCAGCACTTCGCCCGGCACCTGAAGGAGGGGGAGAGCTACGACGTAAGCCACCGTAACCGCTACGAGCGTGCGCTCGACGACGCAAGCCTACTTCCTGAAGGACAAGATGAAGGTGCGAACGTCTATCTTGTTGCGCAGCTGCGTACCATACTGGCGCGTCTGCAAGCGGTGGACGAGAGGTTGCAGGGGCTGGAAGGGCGGATGGCGTCAATTGAAGAGCTTCTGCGAGCTCGCCCCCCCCCCCCCCCTCCAATTGAGGACCGCCAGGAGCGCGTTAACCGAACGATCGAAGAATCCTCGCCGGATGAAGAGGAAGATGCGAACGAGGATGAACGCGAGGAAGCGGACAAGGATGCAGATGTTGAGATGGAGACCCCGGCTTCAGCGGGCGACGTGGATGGTGCTGACGACGGACCCAAGAGTCCGGCGACTCAGCGCCGTGTGCTCCGTGCGCTACGCAATCTCCGTTAAACCGCACATGTACACTTAGGCTACAGGCTACACGTAGGCTACAGAGTACGAGTGGGAGATAGATAACACTTCGGAAACACGATACGGCTCGTTCCAAAACACGCGATGCCTGCTTGAGTCCATACAAACTCTGCAGCAGCATGCACACGACGTCGTCTTCACCTTCCGCTTCAGCCAGTGACAACAGGTCTCGGAGCCCTTGAGGCAGCTCCATGTAGAGCTCCTCCTCCAGTTTGCCGTACAGGAACGCAGTGTCGACGTCACACTGCTCAATCTCGAATCCATCCGCGGCGCACTTCGCCAACTTGGCACGGGTCGAGTTCAGGCAAGCCACCGGCGCTTACGTCTCTTCGTAGTCCACGCCGTGTCGTTGCGAATACCCCTTGGCCACGATACGGGCCTTGTGCCGAATGACTTGCCCTTTCTCGTTGCGCTTCAACGCGAATACCCAACGGCAGCCGATCGGCCGCTGGTGTGCTGGTCTCGGTACCAGCTTCCACGTCTTGTTGGCGACAAGAGACTTCAACTCGCTCTGCATCGCTCGCTTCCATTCCACTTGGTCCGCACTTGCCATGGCTTCTTCATACGTCCGTGGGACCTCCTGCGTTGCAGCCATCGCTTGGCCACCTTCAATGGCGAGCTGGTCTTCGCGCACCTGGGCTCTGCCTTGGCTCATCTACTGTCGCTTCGTGCCGGTTGTCGACGGCGCCACGACTTGCTTGTTGCGGGCTCCTGCCTCTTCACGATCCGTTGTCTCGTCAATGTGGCGAGCTCGCGACCGGGTAATCATAGGAGGGGTCGAACCGTATGGCACAATCGCATCGTTTACATCCGCGTCACATTAAAGTGGGATCACGTCACCAGCTTCAGCGACGGTTGGCACGAGTTGCTTCAACTCCTCCGGTTGCAATCCACCGTGGCTAGGCTCCGTATCCGTGACCTCGTCGTCGTCCAGCTCCGACTTGGGCACCACGTGTTGCAGACTCGTCGTCTCCATGAACTTGACAGTGCGCACGATTTGCACCTTGCCTGTCGCCACGTTGAGAACTCGGTATCCCTTGACACCATCCTCGTAGTGCACGAAACGACACTTGAAGGCCTTAGCATCCAGCTTGCGGTGCTTCTCGTCGGAAATATGTGCGTAGCCAAGTGCACCAAACACCTTCATGTTCTTGAGCTGCGGCTTGGTCCCGTAAACGATTTCATGGGGCGTCTTCACGTTCACCGAATTGGGGATTCGGTTGATGATCCACGCCACCGTGTTGACCGACTCGGCCCACCACTTCTTTTCGATGACTTCGTGGTAGAGCATGCAGCACGCCATCTCCACCAGACTGCGGTTCATGCGCTCAGCCAGACCATTCTGCTGAGGCGTGTACGGCACCGTCTTCTCGTGCTTGATGCCGCTGCGGTCGAGGTAGGCCCTGAATTGCTTGCCTGTGTACTCGCCGCCGTTGTCCGAACGCAGGCGCTTGATCGGCTTGCCTGTCGCATTCTCCATTGCTGCCTTGTAGATCTTCAACTTGGACAGCACCTCCGATTTGGCCTTCATGAAGTAGACCGTCACGTGGCGTGAGTAGTCGTCAATGAAGGTCACAGCGTACCTGCAGCCACCGGGGGGCTTGGTCTGCATCGGACCCATCACGTCCGTGTGCACCAAATCCTGTACGCCTGCACTCTTGACCAGCTTCTCCGGGTGTCGGGGATAGTCGTCGGCTCTCATCTTGCCCATGCAGCAGCCTGCGCAGACGTTGTCACTAATGGCGCCATCCGTAACGTGAGGCACCCCTTCTGCCATGGTCAGCAGCTGTTCATAGCGCTTGAAGGGGATGTGGCCGAGACGGGCGTGCACAACAGCCCATGGCTCCTTACGAGATGCAGTCGCCGCACGACACATCTCGTCCCCCACTGTCTTCAACTTGTAGACGTTTCCACAGCGCTCGGCCTCCATGACGGTAGCATCGCCATAGCGAAGGACACACTTGTCCTTGCTAAACTGCGCGACGAAGTCCTTCTCGGCCAGCTTCGCAACCGAGATGAGGCTTCCATTAACTTCCGGGATGTACAACACATCCGACAGCGTGACAGACGTTCCGTCCGTCAGCTTCAAACCGACGGTACCGCGTCGATCTTCGTGCCGTCCGCGATAGTGATGCGGACCGGCGTCTTCAGCTCCTTCATGGACACGAACTTGTCCCGGACGCTGGTCATGTGCGAGCTAGCACCGGAGTCCACGAGCCACTCCGTCTTCTCCATCGCACCCGTTGCCGTGAACGCGTAGTCGGACGCTTGCTCTTGAGCCACTTGTCCACGTGTGCTCGAGCACGGTGCTGATCATCCGGTACTCGTCCGTCAAACTGCCGAGCAGGAGCACGAGCTGACGACTCTCGTACAGAGGCTCACCAATCGTCTCCATCTTGAGCACGATCTCCTTGAATCGGTCCACATGCGTTGCGAACCGCGTACCGGGCTCCATCTTGAAGTTGTGCAGCTTCTTGGTGACGAGGAGTCGGTTCTTGATCGTGTTCCGGTTGAACTGCTCCTGGAGCATGGTGCATGCGTCCATCGCAGTCATTGCACCACGGATGTAGCCTTGGAACGTGAGGCTGACGTCGCCAGCGATCACGCCAAGGGCCTTCAGATCGTCGGTCTTCCATGCGTCCGTGGTGCGGTAGCTCACCGGGTCGAACTCCGCCTTGCTGATGTGGGGCAGCAGTCCATTGCGAGAAAGCTTCATCCGCATGTTGAACTCCCAGTGGAAGTAATTGTCTTCCACGAGCTTGACGGTGTCCGCGTAGCTTGGACTCATAACTAATTGAGAGTGACGAATGAGGCTTGTAGTCGAGTGTGCAGAAGGAAGGAAATCCGAAAGTGAGTTTATTTGAGTTAGTTGTCTTTGTTCTGCTTGTTCCTTCCTACTCCTGTAGCTCTCCTAGCGTCTCCCTCGTTTGGCTTCATTTAACTATATGCATGTGCAGCGGTCACACTTGAGTGGGACGGGCACGGGCCGTCAGCCAATCACAGTGTCCCGGGACGGGCACACTCGATTGGGACGGGCACGGTCCATACTCAAACACAGTTGGGACGGTCACACCTGATTGGGACGGGCACGTCAATGCATATGATTATCCATGCTAATCACAGCTGTTGATCTGACTTCAACTGTCTCGCCCAATCATATCCACGCGACCCCAGATGATCCGCCCATCAGGTCGCAGCATTCGCTACACTTCAACTTCAGCCCCCTAGAGGCACGCGCCACGCATCTGCAGGCCGTGAGGCTCGTAGCAGGGACCCAGTCGAGTAGACAGCGAAGTGCAACCACAACACACTTGAGTGGTGTACTTAAGGCAGAGTCCGGTTGTTAAAAAAGCTCAAAATGTATAAAATGGTCAGAACACTACATCGTACTCGCTGATGTTGCTGCGTACAGAAGCTCTCTATATATCCGCTGCATTTGACCCGTATAGCCACTCTTCAGGGAAGAGTCTTCACTGACAGAAATCTGCCAGCCATTGAGCTCAACCGACACAAAAAACTATGTAGATGCCAACTTCAACATCGAGCATACAAATACCAATAGACCTAAGGCACTGTTACTGAGGAACTGCGTGCGTACCCTAGTGCAACACATGTATGCACTTGTGCAATAAAATAATACTGCGCATCTGCCCGGCTGTTAGATACATACGATGTCGCATAGTAAATGCCAGATTTTAGTTTCATTTGTTAGTTGTTGACCACCGTCCGGCCTCGACCTGTATTCTACGAAGTCACAAGCCTATTCCAAATACACTTTGTCACTTCCAAATTGGCTCTGCACTACTCCGATCGAGATTGCACGCTCCAGAAACTGCACCCAGCGCATACAAGAGGAAGAAAATAACGACGCCCGCGTCCGTTGGGATAGCCTCTAATGCTGGACGAGCTGCAAAACGACAACAACATTGCCCACAACGGACTGTTGAAAACTTCTTTGGGAGATTAAAGACTCTGTGGCGTGTTTGTTCCCACAAGTGGGAGTGGGACGACAAGCCGTACAACATGTTCTTCATAGCCTGCGTGGCTCTGACAAAATGACCTCTCGTCCCTGACCTGGCAGAGATCTGCTCAACGTCCAGCTCCACCGAAAACAAAAGCGATACGGATCGTTTCATTGCGAAAGTGCGGTGGCCGTACAGTACCATATCGCGCGGCGACCGCGGACTTGACTACGTTATTGACGCAGCGTATCTGTCGCTGCTATTCCTCATACAAACACGGTGTCTGTATGCTGTATAATACCTACAGCGCTCATGAAAATGACTGTGGACGTGTTGCTTGCCATATCCGCAACGGTCTCGTCGCTGTTTCTGTAGCCATTGCTGCAGATGTGCCAAGAGAAACGTGTCGTGTTGCATACAACTACTGTACGAACGTAGAGAACGTACAACACTCGTGGGTTACCGGTATTGGCAAAGCGAAACTCATCGACAATATATTACTGACACAACACAACTACTAGGCCTGTGGATCCACAGGAGAACAAATGCCACTTGCTGGATGCATGCACGTCATGGCGTATAGCACACCCACCCACACAGAGCTGGCCATACCGATCCGACGGTAACTACTCCCGGGCCCGCTCCTTACTCCGAGCGAAGCTGACGGTACGCCTTCTGAGACGTAGCGCCCGCGCCACCAGTTGCACTGTTCGGGGCGCTGCGCGGACCAGCGTTCGCGTTCGCAGTCGCAGTGGCCGTCGCAGTCGCGCCACCGCTCGTCTGGACGGGGCCATCGTTGCCACCGCGGCCGGCGCCGACGTTGGCATTCGCGTTGGCGTTTGCCGGAGCACCGGCATTTGCGTTCGAGACAGCATTGCCGGCGTATGCGTTGGCGTTGGCTGGCGCACCGACATTCACATTCGCGTTGGAGACGGCATTCGCAGGCGCCGAGTTGTATCCAACTGAGGGACCACCGGCGCCAACAGCAGGCACGCCGACACCGACATTGGCACCGACGCCAGCCACGCCCGGCACACCGACACCGACATTGGCACCGACGCCGGGAGCATACAAACCGGTGCCGTACAAGCCGGTGCCGTACACACCTGGGGCCACGCCGACACCCACGACCCCGGGGACTGGGATCACACCGTGGATGCGGGTGTTGTGCACGTGGTTGTTGTGGATGTAGCCGGGGTGGATGTGGGCAGAGGTCTGGGCCACCTCCTGCTCCGCGCTCACTCCGCTTGACACGGCGGCGGCGGCGGCGGCGATGCACACGGCGAAGATGTTGCTGCTGCTGAACATGGCTGGGGACTGCTTGCTGGAGACTTGAGCTGGGTCTGGAATGACAGGGAGAACGCTGGCTCTGGGAGATCTGCCTCGACTTGCTTGAGATCGAACGCGGATTGAAGAATGAAGTGTGAATGCGCTGGTGGCTGCAGCGCGACGGTCAGCCCCCCCCCCCTACTAAAACACGGGAGGCACTGGTACAGACAGACACAAGGACCGTCGGTCAACAATGACCATCCCGTCGGGATAGGATCGTGGTAGGGACAGTTGACAACGACAGCACGTGTTTCGCGTTCGGGCATCTGAAAAGCTACTCTCTTTACAACTGCTTGTATTAATAAAACGGGGGCACAGTAGCTTGCTTGCCAACGGGTTGCCCTAGCACGCCAACGGGTTGGTTACCCTAGGCTTTCTTGTCGGGCCGGCTATGTAGATGCCGACTTCAACATCGAGCATACAATTACCACTATAAAATGGCGAGCCGCTCGGCACTCTTCGCTGCCAGAAATCTGCTCATCCCTCAGCTCCACCGATGAAGCGATTCGGATCGGTTCCTGCTTGCGAAAGTGTCGTGCCCGTTTAGTATCGTGCGGCGACCGCTGACTACACTAATACTAATGACGGAGCGTATCTGCCGCTGACAATGTCAGCCTGGCATTGCGTATAAGAACATGGCGTTGACATACAGCAGCGTTGAGTGACTGTGAACACGTTGCTCGCCATATTCGCGCCGTAC
Source organism: Phytophthora sojae (assembly GCF_000149755.1). Lineage (NCBI taxonomy): Eukaryota > Oomycota > Peronosporomycetes > Peronosporales > Peronosporaceae > Phytophthora > Phytophthora sojae. The sequence goes on from NW_009258117.1 coordinate 2,289,258, forward strand.
TGGCGGGTGCTGCTGCAGCCATGTCGATACACAGCAACGATGGGTTACTGTAGAAGATATAGCTTAGAACTGACAGAACTCGTGGTGTATTGAATTGATAGCGTACCAACGCCACACTCATCGACAATAGATTACTGACACAACACAACTACTAGGCCTGTGGATCCACAGGAGAACAAATGCCACTTGCTGGATGCATGCACGTCATGGCGTATAGCACACCCACCCACACAGAGCTGGCCATACCGATCCGACGGTAACTACTCCCGGGCCCGCTCCTTACTCCGAGCGAAGCTGACGGTACGCCTTCTGAGACGTAGCGCCCGCGCCACCAGTTGCACTGTTCGGGGCGCTGCGCGGACCAGCGTTCGCGTTCGCAGTCGCAGTGGCCGTCGCAGTCGCGCCACCGCTCGTCTGGACGGGGCCATCGTTGCCACCGCGGCCGGCGCCGACGTTGGCATTCGCGTTGGCGTTTGCCGGAGCACCGGCATTTGCGTTCGAGACAGCACTGCCGGCGTATGCGTTGGCGTTGGCTGGCGCACCGACATTCACATTCGCTCCGTCATTAGTATTAGTGTAGTCAGCGGTCGCCGCACGATACTAAACGGGCACGACACTTTCGCAAGCAGGAACCGATCCGAATCGCTTCATCGGTGGAGCTGAGGGATGAGCAGATTTCTGGCAGCGAAGAGTGCCGAGCGGCTCGCCATTTTATAGTGGTAATTGTATGCTCGATGTTGAAGTCGGCATCTACATAGCCGGCCCGACAAGAAAGCCTAGGGTAACCAACCCGTTGGCGTGCTAGGGCAACCCGTTGGCAAGCAAGCTACTGTGCCCCCGTTTTATTAATACAAGCAGTTGTAAAGAGAGTAGCTTTTCAGATGCCCGAACGCGAAACACGTGCTGTCGTTGTCAACTGTCCCTACCACGATCCTATCCCGACGGGATGGTCATTGTTGACCGACGGTCCTTGTGTCTGTCTGTACCAGTGCCTCCCGTGTTTTAGTAGGGGGGGGGGGGGCTGACCGTCGCGCTGCAGCCACCAGCGCATTCACACTTCATTCTTCAATCCGCGTTCGATCTCAAGCAAGTCGAGGCAGATCTCCCAGAGCCAGCGTTCTCCCTGTCATTCCAGACCCAGCTCAAGTCTCCAGCAAGCAGTCCCCAGCCATGTTCAGCAGCAGCAACATCTTCGCCGTGTGCATCGCCGCCGCCGCCGCCGCCGTGTCAAGCGGAGTGAGCGCGGAGCAGGAGGTGGCCCAGACCTCTGCCCACATCCACCCCGGCTACATCCACAACAACCACGTGCACAACACCCGCATCCACGGTGTGATCCCAGTCCCCGGGGTCGTGGGTGTCGGCGTGGCCCCAGGTGTGTACGGCACCGGCTTGTACGGCACCGGTTTGTATGCTCCCGGCGTCGGTGCCAATGTCGGTGTCGGTGTGCCGGGCGTGGCTGGCGTCGGTGCCAATGTCGGTGTCGGCGTGCCTGCTGTTGGCGCCGGTGGTCCCTCAGTTGGATACAACTCGGCGCCTGCGAATGCCGTCTCCAACGCGAATGTGAATGTCGGTGCGCCAGCCAACGCCAACGCATACGCCGGCAATGCTGTCTCGAACGCAAATGCCGGTGCTCCGGCAAACGCCAACGCGAATGCCAACGTCGGCGCCGGCCGCGGTGGCAACGATGGCCCCGTCCAGACGAGCGGTGGCGCGACTGCGACGGCCACTGCGACTGCGAACGCGAACGCTGGTCCGCGCAGCGCCCCGAACAGTGCAACTGGTGGCGCGGGCGCTACGTCTCAGAAGGCGTACCGTCAGCTTCGCTCGGAGTAAGGAGCGGGCCCGGGAGTAGTTACCGTCGGATCGGTATGGCCAGCTCTGTGTGGGTGGGTGTGCTATACGCCATGACGTGCATGCATCCAGCAAGTGGCATTTGTTCTCCTGTGGATCCACAGGCCTAGTAGTTGTGTTGTGTCAGTAATCTATTGTCGATGAGTGTGGCGTTGGTACGCTATCAATTCAATACACCACGAGTTCTGTCAGTTCTAAGCTATATCTTCTACAGTAACCCATCGTTGCTGTGTATCGACATGGCTGCAGCAGCACCCGCCAGTACGGCGCGAATATGGCGAGCAACGTGTTCACAGTCATTCAACGCTGCTGTATGTCAACGCCGTGTTCTTATACGCAATGCCAGGCTGACATTGTCAGCGGCAGATACGCTCCGTCATTAGTATTAGTGTAGTCAGCGGTCGCCGCACGATACTAAACGGGCACGACACTTTCGCAAGCAGGAACCGATCCGAATCGCTTCATCGGTGGAGCTGAGGGATGAGCAGATTTCTGGCAGCGAAGAGTGCCGAGCGGCTCGCCATTTTATAGTGGTAATTGTATGCTCGATGTTGAAGTCGGCATCTACATAGCCGGCCCGACAAGAAAGCCTAGGGTAACCAACCCGTTGGCGTGCTAGGGCAACCCGTTGGCAAGCAAGCTACTGTGCCCCCGTTTTATTAATACAAGCAGTTGTAAAGAGAGTAGCTTTTCAGATGCCCGAACGCGAAACACGTGCTGTCGTTGTCAACTGTCCCTACCACGATCCTATCCCGACGGGATGGTCATTGTTGACCGACGGTCCTTGTGTCTGTCTGTACCAGTGCCTCCCGTGTTTTAGTAGGGGGGGGGCTGACCGTCGCGCTGCAGCCACCAGCGCATTCACACTTCATTCTTCAATCCGCGTTCGATCTCAAGCAAGTCGAGGCAGATCTCCCAGAGCCAGCGTTCTCCCTGTCATTCCAGACCCAGCTCAAGTCTCCAGCAAGCAGTCCCCAGCCATGTTCAGCAGCAGCAACATCTTCGCCGTGTGCATCGCCGCCGCCGCCGCCGCCGTGTCAAGCGGAGTGAGCGCGGAGCAGGAGGTGGCCCAGACCTCTGCCCACATCCACCCCGGCTACATCCACAACAACCACGTGCACAACACCCGCATCCACGGTGTGATCCCAGTCCCCGGGGTCGTGGGTGTCGGCGTGGCCCCAGGTGTGTACGGCACCGGCTTGTACGGCACCGGTTTGTATGCTCCCGGCGTCGGTGCCAATGTCGGTGTCGGTGTGCCGGGCGTGGCTGGCGTCGGTGCCAATGTCGGTGTCGGCGTGCCTGCTGTTGGCGCCGGTGGTCCCTCAGTTGGATACAACTCGGCGCCTGCCAATGCCGTCTCCAACGCGAATGTGAATGTCGGTGCGCCAGCCAACGCCAACGCATACGCCGGCAATGCTGTCTCGAACGCAAATGCCGGTGCTCCGGCAAACGCCAACGCGAATGCCAACGTCGGCGCCGGCCGCGGTGGCCGTCCAGACGAGCGGTGGCGCGACTGCGACGGCCACTGCGACTGCGAACGCGAACGCTGGTCCGCGCAGCGCCCCGAACAGTGCAACTGGTGGCGCGGGCGCTACGTCTCAGAAGGCGTACCGTCAGCTTCGCTCGGAGTAAGGAGCGGGCCCGGGAGTAGTTACCGTCGGATCGGTATGGCCAGCTCTGTGTGGGTGGGTGTGCTATACGCCATGACGTGCATGCATCCAGCAAGTGGCATTTGTTCTCCTGTGGATCCACAGGCCTAGTAGTTGTGTTGTGTCAGTAATCTATTGTCGATGAGTGTGGCGTTGGTACG